>NC_064638.1:474391510-475025617 GCF_023864345.2 Schistocerca serialis cubense
GAGGAAGCCTGGGGTATACAAGATTCCCTGTCACTGCGGCAAGGCCTACATTGGACAGACTATTCGTACAGTTCAAGATCGATGTGTGGAACATCAACGGCATACACATCTGCTCCAGCTGGAAAAATCAGCCGTTGCCGAACACTGTCTTAATGAAAGGCACAACATGTCCTTCAAAGAGACGCAAATTATTGCCTTGGCTTCCCGTTACTGGGATTGTGTGTTGAAAGAATCAATTGAAATACGTCTGTCCGATGATATTATTAATAGAGACAAAGGTTTTCCTTTAAGCAAGATGTGTGTAAGTAGGCTGTTTAGGTTTCCTTATTGGTAACGCCACGTAGCGCTCTGTGTGAGAATCACTGGCTGTGCTGTGTGCAGTCTGTGTCTAGTTTGCATTGTTGTCTGCCATTGTAGTGTTGGGCAGCGGCAGCTGGATGTTAACAGCGCGTAGCGTTGCGCAGTTGGAGGTGAGCCGCCAGCAGTGGTGGATGTGGGGAGAGAGATGGCGGAGTTTTGAAATTTGTCATGAACTGCTATATATATTATGACTATTAAGGTAAATACATTGTTTGTTCTCTATTAATATCTTTCATTTGCTAACTATGCCTATCAGTAGTTAGTGCCTTCCGTAGTTTGAATCTTTTATTTAGCTGGCAGTAGTGGCGCTCGCTGTATTGCAGTAGTTCGAGTAATGAAGATTTTTGTGAGGTAAGTGATTTCTGAAAGGTATAGTTTAATGTTAGTCAGGGCCCATTCTTTTGTAGGGATTATTGAAAGTCAGATTGCGTTGCGCTAACAAAATATTGTGTGTCAGTTTAAGCACAGTCTTGTATAAATTTTTCAAAGGGGACATTTCATATGGTGACCCTGCCAGGATACCTCACTGGAATCTTCTGATTTTTTCCTTGTAGTTTGTGTAATTAGTGTAGCTATTGTTTATTGCTAGTGCGTAATTGTAGAGAGAATCTCCTTTGTAGTTGCAGTCTTTCATTGCTGTACAGTAAAACAGGTGTGGGATGCATGTAGATTTGCACCAAGTATTTCGCAGCTGCAATTAACTAGATATTATTTTCAGTGCTATGTTAATGTGTTCCCCTATTTTTGCTCTTCAGATTGTGTTTTTCTGTGTTGTCGTGTGAAATATTGTGACAATAATGGCGTGTGAAAAACGTAACACTAGGCTCCAAAGTAAACTGAGAAATGACAGCGAAGACGAAAGCAGTGTGTTAGCGCCACTGTGTAATGAATTAACTAATGTTCAACATAGCAACTTGGTAATTGTGCATAGGGAAATGGAGCGGGCGGCAAACAATGGCGTAGGCAGTGAAACAATTAGTGAACAGAAAAGCATTATCGATCGATCGATCGGCAACAGCTCGCCTCAGAAACCGGGAATGACAGAACACAATATTGCAAATACTGTAGACTCAGGTTTTGGGTTCTCACCGTTTTCTCAAATGAGTCAAGAAACATTTTCTGCTTGTCAAAATGTGAATGTTGCCGGTGCAACTTCACTGCCGAAAAGCACTGAGAAACATGTTTCAGACACCAGTGCATTGTCATTACAATTAATGCAGCAAATGGGACAAAGGCTTCAAAAGTTAGACACAATGGAACAACACCAGAGACAAACACAGCAACAGTTAGACACAATGGAACAAAATCTTCAACAGTTAGACTCATTGGAACAAACTCTTGAACAAACATGTGAAGATTTAACTACTGAGTTACATAACATTGAATCGAAATGTCAAAACGTCTGTAATGACGTAAAAACACAAATTTGTGACCATTTTCAACCTATTTTTTCGCGGCATGAAATTGCATTACAGAATCACGAAGCAGCCATAAAAGGACTGCAAATTATTGTTCATGAAAATCATGAGACCTTGCAAGCTAAATTTGACTCAGTTGCATCTACCGATTCGGTTATGCAACTTGCAAAAACTCAAGAAAACTTAAAGGACACAGTAGATATTCTGAAACTTAGTTCAGAAAAACACACTGAGGAAATAAGTACACTATCGGAGAAAGTAGCCGAACTTTCGGATTTGTTCACTAACTTATCTGCAAAGGTAGATGATGATCTGAATGACACAAGACCTGTAGCCATCACTGACACAGAAGAGTATGAACAAATTAAGAAATTTAAACAAAATCGGAATCAAATTAATACGCAATACAAAAGAGAAATCCGGGAAGTACAAGATCAGTTGGCACAAGTAATACAAAAATTACAAATTTCAGAGGACACTCGCGCTCCAACACGGGAAGAGGGACTTAGAAATACGGAAAAGACGCAAAATAATAACACAGGGCATTTCGGAAGTTATGAAAGAAACTGGCAATGTGCACCGAATTTTGAGATGGAACCGCCGACACGACCTAACAATGACCGATATGCGACTCGCCGACACGATGATTTTGACTATAAGCTGTTCATTACTACACGTAAATTCAAAACATTTAAGAATTCGGGCAACGACATTCATCCACAAGCGTGGCTTCATCAATTCTCTCATTGTTTTCCTCCCAACTGGTCATTGGAGCACAGGTTAGAATTTATGTGTGGCTACTTGGAGAATGAACCAGCTGTAAGAATGCGATCAGTCATTCACGATTGTCACAGTGAAGGAGATTTTCATCATGCCTTCCTCTCAGCATATTGGTCTCAAGCTACACAAGACCGAGTAAAACATAGCATCATAATGATGAAACGTTTCGAACAATCTGAATTTTCCAGTCTTATGAAATATTTTGAAGACATATTGCATAAGAATCAGTATCTTTCAAACCCATACAGCCCCTCAGAACTCATCCGCATTTGCTTAATGAAATCGCCTGAACATTTAAGAAACATTATTTTGGCAGGACGTTGCAAAGACGACATTGAAGCTTTTCAGGGACTGTTACAAAAATTAGAAATTGACACAGACAGTCGTGGGATGCGAAAACAGGAAAACAATCACTACAGGTCACATCCGTCACAATTCTGTGACGACAGAAACAATAACTGGACACGACAAGTCTATTCTTACAACGTAAATCATGACCAGAACAGACACCACCCGTATGACAACCACTGGCAGAATAATAGTTACAGAGAAAGATCGCATTTCCGTAGTAATGACTATCACAGAGACAATCAGAGAAACAGACAATTTGGGAACCAAAATAATTATTATCAAGGGAGACAGAATAACTTTAGACGCAATGGTCCAGCGCGCAGTTACGATTCAGGGAGAAATTCTCCACCACGTGACGGACAAGGAAGAAACTACGGAATCTACCGACATGACGACAGACGATATATTCGTAACAACAGACCTGAATTGCATCAGAACTGGCGGGATTCAAACAGGGCAGGGCCTTCTCGTCAGAGTGAATTTGTAGAAGTTAGGTCTCCTAATCCCAATAACGGCGCGCGCTAACAAAGAGACAGACAATGACTCGCACAGCAGGCAGCCGCGTGCGCCCGCTGGCTCCGAGAAAAATAATGTAAGACGCTAGCCTTGAGAAAAATTTTAGCATTCTTTACCGATGTATACAACATGATAATTGCTTTGAAGTTGAAACTCTGCGTACTAGGAAGATTAAAGGTTTACACCACATTTCACATGTAAAACCGTTTATTGGAAGATAATCTGCTTTTTAACTTTGTCTTTGCCACAAAACTTTTCACTTCACATTTCTAGTATGCTTTGTCAGACTTAAGAAACTGTTAACATGCAACAATGTTTGAAGTTAAATATCCAGTCAAGAACCAAGAGAACTTATTTAAACAGAAATTACGAATGCATTGTTATTGTGAACAGACGACACAGTGTTATTGTGCATGTGCATTCTGGCTTCTTTGTTGCACGACTACGTAACAACTATAAGGCTCACATACTTAAAACATTTACCAGTACTGCTAATGAGATTTTAATGCAACATTTTGGTTTACTTGAAAATACATTCTGGATTTAAAGTACTTTCAGTGAGATACCAGATGACACAGTAGTTAGTTTATGTGACAGCTACACGATTTTATCACGACGCTGCTAATGAGTGACAATTTACAATGTTGCTTTTGCGGTGTTTCTGTTTTATATCTGCACAATTTTTCTGTATTATTCTGGAAAGTAATACATGTTTTAGTAGGAACTTTTGTGGTATAGCTACAATGAGACTGCCTTTTCCGTAGCACAACAATACGTTACAGCACAGTACTTTCTTCATCATGGCAATAAGCGTAATAACTAAGATATCTATACGCAAAGCATTTCACTTTTGTTTATCATGAGGTAAGTACATTGACTTCTGCAGAACTTAGCTTGCGGAGGACGACAACTACGACACTTCCACAGAGATTATCTTACAAGACGCACAGTTTAGCACTACAGTACACATATTTGAGTGATTAATTTTGTACTTAAAACATTTATTTTTACAAATATTTAAAGTACAATGATACAAAGGTTTTCCGTAATACATTTCATTCCATTGCTGTAATCTGTAACACCTGAAGGTATAATTACATTAATCCTCAGGGGGGTACACGCTTACTTTGTGTATCATGTGTTTGGCAAGCACAAGGAGCCCTAGCTAATATGGTATTTGCTTATACAACTTTACACATCGGTACCATATTTCTGTAACACACAAATTACACAGCTATCTGATCATTTAACTGAGAGATAATTTTTTTTTTTACTACATCAGTGACACATGTTTACGCAATTTCACAATTGGGTAACTTCACACTTATGAAATTGTATTTTGTCTGTACTTTGTGAAATGCTCATATTTTTCAGAACCATTGTGATACTATGAGAGCTTTGAATGTTGTATTTCTTATGGGATCATGGTTTTTAAAGTACATTTGAGGTAGATGACACTATTGAAATGAGCAGAGAATTTTTTTTAGGTTTTGAAATTATTGGAGGAAGCTACGACGATTTTGAGAGTTGACTGAGGTGTTATGATATTATTACGATGACTATGTGTATTATGCTGTTGCGGTATGTTTATGATCAGTAAGCTGATGCTATATGAGTTATTTGATTATGCTACATATCTGTAATGATGAAATATTGAAGAAGTGTCGACGAATAAGGTAAGGAATAATGAGTAGTGGTTAGGGACTCTGGTTTGTGAAAAAGGCTGTTGGAAACCAAGAATCATACTTTAAGAGTTATGAAATGTGTGTATATGCGTGAATGTATCACAATACTGGTGATAATTTTTTGGACACTGTTATATTTATAGGATTTTGTTTCTACAGATTTGCAACCCAAATTCTTGACCTGTGAAATATTTTTATATGAGACTGTCACTGTAGCGGAAACTGGTGTCGTAAATATTTCGGTAAGAAAGTTAAGTGACCACCTGCACCTAATGCGTCATGGGCACCCAGCTGGGCGACAGTCACCTTAAAAAAAGCCATTAGCGTGTGCCTTCCAGAGGCACAGGTGAAAAAAAAAGGGGAGGCCATTATCCTCGCTATTGACGTTCCTTTGTAGAAAGCATCGGAAAAAAGACACGGTCGAACTTGATAACATATGATTACACTGTGGAGCTCTTAATTTATGATTTACTGAAATGCCTAATGAAATGACGAGAAATATTTTTATGTCTATACACCTGATTATGACTACTGTCTCTCTAGTTGAGAGATTTTTCTACTAACTTATGAAATGCCTAATGACTACTGAATGATGTTCTTATGCTTTACGTTGTACATAGTTGCTTATTTCATTTGATATCTAGTTTCTAGCTGCACTGCAGCATTGGTTAAAATAAAATTTTATAGATGTACTAATATAAATATTTTCTGTCTACAGATCAAGTAAATAATAATTTTTTTCAAAAAAATGGGGGAGCACAAAACGACATTTACCTTCACAGGAACTGCATTCATAATTTTCTTTTCAAGTACTTGGTAATTTCTTTTGTAGAATAAATTGTGATGCATCACTCTAGTGTTAAGATGTGATGTAGGTATTAGACATGGCCATTTTTAATGTACTATTTTTTCTGCTTGAGCTTTGTCATGTTTAGGTATAAGTTATTTCATTTTCTGGTGCTGTTTGCCAGGCATAGTGTTACTGAATTTGACTTTGTATTACGCTGTTAAGCCAGTTTACTACGCATTTATTTTTCTTGTTTGCTGCACAGTGGCCTATATTAGTTGTAATATTGCAATTGCTTTGCCAGTTTAAACTTTTTGTCATTGATGTTTGTGTTAATTGTTTTGTGCTGCTGCATTGCCTCGTTCCTTAGTTTAGTATCTGAGCTCAGTATCTAAGTTAGCTTAACAGGGGTAGACTATATGAGAGAACGAGATGCGATGAATTGGAAGAAATGCATTGAGAATTTATACGAAAAAAATACAGAAAGCTGGTATAGATAGGACTTTTTGGGAATAATGATGAATGAAGGGAGATCTCCAAGAAGTAAAGAAAGTTTTGTTTGCAAAATACTGCAGTAAAACAAACCCTGTTCTTTCCTTGTGTTATCCCACTATGTGTTTGTGTGCCCTTGTGTATTTGTGTTTTTCCTGCCTTTATGTGTTTAGCTAATAAGAGTTATGTTGTAGAATTTTTCTAATAATATGTTATTTTCTTTGTAAAGATGTTTAGACATTATTTATTCTGTTTTGTTTTAATGCTCACGTGTGAAGTTGATGTTTCAAAAGTTATTCAGACCTTTTATGTATGTACTTATGTCATAATTCCTGTAACTCTCATGGATATGTTATTTCGATTCTTTTGTAAAGCCTGTACTACAAATGTTATCTGTATTGTTATGTTCTTTAATGATGTATTTTGTACCTTTGTAATTTTATTTTCATGTTGTAAATTTATAATTGTATAGACACCAGTTCTTCAAATTAAGTTACATTTCACTGCACACGTTTCTGTTGGTCATAGTATATGGACAATATGTGAGAAGTAGGGACTGTTAGTGTTTGCATGTGTGTTAATAATTCTGCAAGGGACTGGATAACAGCATTGCTGGTTCTAAGGACAATTCCAAAAACTTCGTGAGTGTACTAGTGGTGGTTTATGGACTTGCTATCTTCTCCGCAAGACTCTTCGATGGTGATTGTGCACCTGCACAGTCGCAATAGATGGCTGCTGGCCGTCTATACAAGGACTATAATGGGTCTGCATCTTTCATGGCCCACCAATACCGTAATCTCTACCAGGACTACAGTGGGTCTGCTCTGTGATGACCTACCTACCAATATTCTTCAAAACGTCGAATGACTCTGCTGTGGGTTGCTCTGTTGTAGCCCATTACCTGTGTGCATGTCAAGAGTCAGCACTGTCCTTCCGTTGGAAGGACAACAATACTTCAAGACTGCATGGAAATCCACTACTTCTGTGTGCATTTTCTTCTACTGCTCAGACTTTGAGAAAAACATTGCTATTTTACTGTGACGAATGATGAGGACTGTCTTTATGGACTATGAGAAAATTTTAGCTTTTGACCAACATGGTATCAATAAGTGTGTGCATTTGATATCTTTGTTATTGTAATTAAGAAAAATTTTATCAAATCATTATTGGCCACTGCCCAAAACAATTTGTAACATTTTTTGTGGGGAGCATGGGGCTATGTAAGTAGGCTGTTTAGGTTTCCTTATTGGTAACGCCACGTAGCGCTCTGTGTGAGAATCACTGGCTGTGCTGTGTGCAGTCTGTGTCTAGTTTGCATTGTTGTCTGCCATTGTAGTGTTGGGCAGCGGCAGCTGGATGTTAACAGCGCGTAGCGTTGCGCAGTTGGAGGTGAGCCGCCAGCAGTGGTGGATGTGGGGAGAGAGATGGCGGAGTTTTGAAATTTGTCATGAACTGCTATATATATTATGACTATTAAGGTAAATACATTGTTTGTTCTCTATTAATATCTTTCATTTGCTAACTATGCCTATCAGTAGTTAGTGCCTTCCGTAGTTTGAATCTTTTATTTAGCTGGCAGTAGTGGCGCTCGCTGTATTGCAGTAGTTCGAGTAATGAAGATTTTTGTGAGGTAAGTGATTTCTGAAAGGTATAGTTTAATGTTAGTCAGGGCCCATTCTTTTGTAGGGATTATTGAAAGTCAGATTGCGTTGCGCTAACAAAGTATTGTGTGTCAGTTTAAGCACAGTCTTGTATAAATTTTTCAAAGGGGACGTTTCACGTGGAATCCTATTTTATCACAGATAAAACAACAACGGTCAGGTTTCCGACCGGCTGCATTTTAATTTTGCGATTCCTCGCTTTTGACAGTTTTAACCGCTGGCGCCGCTGCATTTCTTCGCCTCACAGAGGGCAGCTCTTCCGTTGCTCGCGCACGCGCAACGGCCAGTACCCGCGGTATAAAGGCGCCGAATCTGCGGTCTCTTCAGTTCCGGCGTGATTGTGCACTCAATCTCACCTGAAGATGGCGGCAGATCGTCCGCCGCAATATCGTGTTGTCGTCAGGCTCCAAACCCGTGAAAATCATCAGTATTAGATACGTCGGGAAAATCTACGCTATCACACATTTTTGTACTGTTAGTGCGCAAAGACCGCGCTGTAGCGTCCGACGTGGGTTTTTTGTTCACCTTATATACCAGACTAGATAATAATATCCTGTTGCATGAAAGGGCAAAAGAACAAGACCTTTTGAAGTAACGACTACGGTAAAATGGTAAGAGATAATTTGTGGTGATTGTACTCTACTAGCACACGTTTGAACTGCACATGCAAACATTTGCCTCCCAGTAGCGATAACGTATCCAGTTCACAGCACCCTGTTGCTATAAAAGACGTTGCGATTCTTTGACGGCTTCACAGTAAGGTAGTCTAGCTGGAAAGTGTAGACAGTCTTCCGTATCACACAGCAAGGAGATGTCACGCCTCTTGCTGCTGGTGCTCGCAGGATCCAACCTGGTTGTGTTCTGCGTGCCACACGCCACGGCTCAAGACGACACCAAGCCGATTGCACGAGACGATTTTGACGAGTTCGAGTTCTCCGATGACCCTTTGGCATATCTGTTACTTCGGGCGGGAGGAGGTGGAGAAGAGGAGGAGCCCGATATCAGCGAAATCTTCGCCCTTAAAACGTTCAGCAGCGATGGATCGTCACCGGACGGATCCGAGGGCACAAATACTGAACAGGGTACAGTTTCCAATTTTTAATACTTAGTCTTCATAAAATGTGATGTTCAAAAGGTCTCAAAACGTTAGGTCTAAATCAATCATATGGGAGAGTTCCCTAAACTGTGTGTTACGACAAGGAAAGGAAAACTTCAGTTTAAAGGACCCTCGACGACGTGTTCATTGCAGACGTAGCACATGTTTTATTTGTGGAAGGACATGGTAGGAAATCGGTTGTGATCTTGAGAGAGGAAGCATCCCGACATTTGCCTTTAGTGAGGTAGGGAAATCACAGGCCACTTAGATCTAAATGCCATGAAGGGGATTTGAATCGCCATTCTTCCGAATGTGAGGTCTGCGTCTTACTGCTGCTCTACCACTCTCGGTTGAGATGTACAAACAAATAAATTAAGTAGAATCAATCGGATATTATCAGTCACGTTGTATGTTGCTCGGAATGGAATGAGTTACCACCATATTTTTTGTCTTTAAGGATTCAGTCTTAAGATGATAGGCAATCGAATCCAAGTTTATTATTTACCTTTCTCAAGTTCATAAAAAGAGCTACAAAATATTTAGCTTTCACGTTATAATCCTAAAACATTACTCTAAAATTTTGTATTTATCGTATAATCTCGGCTGCTGGCTGAATTATGCCGACACTAAATCAATTGCTAATTCAAAAATCATTCGATAATTTAATGAAATTACTGCAAAAACAACGTTCAGTTTAACAAAACTCGCATATAACACAAGGAAAATGTGAATTTAGGCACCAATATGGTGGTCACAGTTTTACGTGTACTATTTCACCTCATAGCGGTGACTCGCAACAGTAGATGTTTGTCTTGATGCATAAAACGTTGGCTCATTTTGTTAAACATTCCTGGTTTTCATCGTAGAACAAGACATGCAATGTTCTATGAAGTAGGTCTTGAGCAGTTTCAACCGGAATTTCATACACCAACCAGTACATGTAGTTCCAAAGAAAAAAAAAGAACAGAAGATCTAAGAGAATGAGTTAGTTGATCACACTAGCCATCGTAAAGTTCCACGCCTTCCAGTAGTATGACTAATGGATCAGTTGTCTGGATTCCAAAGGATATACCATCGAAACAGACTGGTGCCCTCTCACTGGACCTCAGTATAGTCTTGCAGAGGAAAGAGAGGCGCCGGCCGAGGTGGCCGAGCGGTTCTAGGCACTACAGTCTGGAACCGCGTGACCGCTACGGTCGCAGGTTCGAATCCTGCCTCGGGCATGGATGTGTGTGATGTCCTTAGGTTAGTTAGGTTAAAGTAGTTCTAAGTTCTAGGGGACTGATGACCATAGCAGTTAAGTCCCATAGTACTCAGAACCATTTGAACCATTTTGAAAGAGAGACTGAATGTCTGACAACTCTGGCAGCAAATCGTTTACGAAAACGTTTGGGAACACCAAGTGTTAAACTTGTCTTCTCACATGAAAAGTACAAATTGTACGCAGTTCAGGATATAATACAGGATGTAACTCCAACTGGGTTGGGAGTGCCGTAGGAGCCGGACGGAGAGAGAGGTAAACAGGAGATAGAGAGTTGGAGGAAGTGGTCGACAGAGAGAAGGGCGACAGTTTCAAGGAGATGGACAGAGTGGGCGAGGGAGGAGGAGATGGACAGAAAGAGTTGGTGGAGGAGGAGACGGAAAGAGGGGATGTAGGACAGAGAAAGTGGAGGAGCATGTGGATAGAGGGAGTGGAGGGGAAATGGATAAAGAGAGAACGGAGCAGAAGATAGAGAGAGGGTGGAGGAGGAGGACGAGATGGAGGACGAGGAGGAGGAGATGGTGACAGGGACGGGGAAGGAGGAGGTCACCAGGGGGAGAAGGAAGGATGAGACAGAAAGAGGGGGGCGGACGAGGAGATGTGTGCAATATGTGTGAAATACTCGTACACTGTCGAAGTTACGGGAAAAAAACTGGTCCGGTGTATAAGAAAAGTTTACACAGCGAGTTTCACATTCAGGAATCAGATTTCTCTGTTGATTGCTTGTGAGAAGTTCGTGTTTTGTCTCGTGTAACAAGGGGAAATTACTACCAACAACTGATGAAATTCGACAGAGGTAGATTCGCAGTCTGTCAAGACTGGGATTGGTCGTTCCATGGTATTGGTGCTCGTGTCGGTCAGAACCTCGCGACTGTCGCCCGAATGTGGAATCGATGGGTTCAGGAGGACCACACTCAACGAGTACAGTACAAAACCTGTAGACAGCTCTATGTTGATAGTGTCTGAACAGGAACCCAAGTTCAGTGATACATCGTTTCTAAGAACAAGGAAAATGATATAAATTAAGGTCTTTAACTCTTTCACAGGTACTGAGTGAATTAGGCGTTATGATTTAATACCCTTCCAATAATCAGTAGATTAGTGAACTAATATGCTATCAACTGCCACCATTGCAACTGCTTGTTACGCTAATGAAAAAGACTGCTGAACATAACTGTAAGAAGAGACACGAGATGTTCATTGCGACACACGAATGTTGTATACTTTTTTGTGTGCCACCGAGCATTGTTACCTCACCGACCACTTGGTTAAAGTTTCCTACTTCACATAATCGTAGCAAATTATTATCTGTCTTTCATTTAGACGTTGCAGGTGAGTTAATTTCATTGTTTGAAGAGTTTGCTCCCGTAGCACATAAGTGATATATCTCCAGACGTGGATTCTTTTTCATGTCATTACGCAAACAGACCGATGTTAACGTCACAGTAATTTACAATGAACGCTCTATATATCAAAGTTCAGTGATCAAACGCACCCATAACTATGAATCGGTGTTTTTTTAAATAGAGCCTAAGTCAAGAAAATCAACTTACCATGAAATTTTAAAAAAACCTGTTATAGAAGAAAAATATCAGAAATAAGAAAGTCTGCTCCTGTGAACTAGTAGTATAGGTGTCCTTTTTATTGCTGTATACATTATTTCATGAATACAGAAACATACAACGCTATGGTCTTTTAAAATCAGAAAATATTGGCCCTTTAAAAAAGTTGATCTCATAGGAAGAAGGCACTGAAAGAAGTGTTGACATTTGGCCACATTAGTGAATTAAATGCCACAAATACAACTCTAAGCTGCAGAGTATGCCTTGTAACATGCAACTGAAAATCACATTTTGTTTTAAATGGGCGTAAGTCACTGAAATGTACCCTTTTAGACCTGAACATTTGGCGATAGTGTTGTGAGTGCAAACAGTTGAAGAGCTAGTTGCTGCGTGACTCGTGTCTCCCGAGTTTGTGGTGTGTTTATTAGGAGCAAAATGTGTGGTGCTGAATTTATTTATAGTTATACTGAAGACGAGACGCGAAAAAGAGGGATACGACGAAATTAAAACTTTGGCTTGAGTTTCACTATCTTCTACTGCTACACCGGACCGGTCAACAAGTGACTGGATGGAAGCCTTAGACTTGTTTAGCGATTTTGCATATAGTTTTCTCTGGTTCTCGTCCAAATCTTTTTGCTAACGTACGACGGTGGTAGATCTTGTATGCTTTGCGCGTAGATCTTTTCACAGACGCATGAATCTTTCCTCACCTTTGCCTGTCTTCATTTGTGTATTCCCTTTTAAACCGAGAGTGCAACAGCCTTCGCTTCCTCTGCATTTTAGGAATTTCTGAACAACGAAAACCTATGACTTTCTTTACCTGGAGAATATATCACCAGGTAATAAATCTGTGATTCTATGGCTAGCGTGTGAAGGTAGAATATAAATCGTTGTAAGCGTTGTTACACATAAGCAGAGCTTATGAACAGAATATGTTTCAATCAGTCTGTTTTAAAGGCCGTAAGTCAGTGCTACTCAGGATGTTATCAGTTCACCAAATAGCACAGCACATTCCATAAAGCAGCATAAAACATGGAAAACTTACAGTCACTGAAGTTCACACATCTGGGATTCTGGATTTTAAACTGGTGGACAAAATATCATAAGAAGACGAGAGTTTCTGAAGAAACGAGGAACAAGCCAAATTTTTACAGATACAACTTTGCAGTCAGCAGTGTCTTCCACTTTGCATATGCGAGTGCCAGAGTTGCGCTCGTCAACGGTTTGATGTGTATCAACTAGAGGTACACATGTCCCGCTTTTAACCCGCCCATGCTTGCCCGGTGGCCAGGCGGGCAGGCCGCCGCTCGTTGTCAACAGAACGGGCAGGCTGCTTCACTCCCAGCCAAGCCAAGCAGAACCCAACCCGGGCAGGCTGCGGGAAACTTGCTTGCCTGCCCATATTACTGCTGAGCTGCGCTATGCAGCCGTTTAGTCTGCGCGCGTCATTGTCGTATTATGAACGTTAATCAAAAGTTTTTATTTTACCTGAGCACCAAAAGACAAACCCCAACATTATATATATATGTATTAATTTCAGGTAAAAAAAAAATATTGGTTTTACTTGTATATTCTTCCTTTACGCGTGTATTTCGGGCTTCTTATCTATATAAATAAAAATTAATTGCCAAACGTATTGATAAGCGTAAAACTCGAGAACGCCTGGACCAGTTCGGCTAAATTTTTTTTGATGTGTTCGTAATTCTCAGGACAAGGTTTTTATGAAATAAAATTTTTCGAAAATCGACCGAAAAATTGGAAAATTTCACAAAAACTGAAAGTGCGTTTTCATTGTGTCCGTGTGTTTGTATTACATACAATCTTGATGAAATTTTGCACACTATACCTTGAAACCAAGAGGAAGGTCACAGTCTACAGAAAATTTCGTATGGTGCATGGCAGAGGTTCCTTTACATAACGGAACTCGACAAATTGTACGTATTTATCCCGATCTTGATGAAATTTGGCACACTTGATATTCAAAGTAGGATGAAGGGCATTGCCTGCTTAAAATTCTGAATGGTGCATGGCGGAGGGTACTTTACGTACACACTTCTACACCAACCTACAATTTTATTCCGATCTTGAAGAAATTTTGCACACTTGACCATCAAGAGGAACATCACTGTCTACATAATATTTCGGACAGTACATTGAAGAGAGTACCTTACAAAAGATTTTGACATCATTTGCAGGTTACCATGAAAGATCACTATGTACGCATGTTTCCATGGAGAAGGTTTTTGAATATTTACATGTGGATGTATGTATATATATATATATATATATATATATATATATATATATGTTTATGTATATATATGTATATGTATATATATGTATATGTATATGCGTATATATATATATATATATATATATGTGTATATATATGTATTTGTCTATGAGTGTATATATATATATATACTCATAGACAAATACATATATATACATATACATACATATATACATATATATACGCATGTACATATACATATACACACACACACACACACACACACACACACATATATATATATATATATATATATATATATATATATATATATATATCCATAGACAAATACATATATATACATATACATACACATATACATATATATACGCATATACATATACATATACATGTATATACATAAACATATATACATGCACATGTAAATATTCAAAAACCTTCTCCATGGAAACATGCGTACATAGTGAACTTTCATGGTAACCCGCAAACGATGTCAAAATCTTTTGTAAGGTACTCTCTTCAAGATCATAGACATTTCGTTTAAAAGAAATATATATATATATATATATATATATATATATATATACATTTCTTTTAAACGAAATTTGAGAGCCATCTGACACATTCACAGTCATCATGTTGGACAATTCGCATACAGCAAATGTCGTTTAACAGTTGCCAACCATTTTTGGTTGAGTGAACGTGTTATATTGGCTGCAAAAAACCTTGATGTTAACGAAATGAATTTTCAGATTCAAAATATGACACCTGGCGAATTGCTGACATACAAGTCGGTTTATTCCGTTACTAACCAAGATGATGTAGTCAACTATCCTACGGAATTTTTAAATTCGCTGGATTTCCCCGGATTACCGCCTCCCAATCTGTAATTAAGTCGGATCGGCAATCATGTTGCGAAAGGTAAACCAGCCACGTCTTTGTAATGGCACCCGGCTTGCGGGGAAGAAGTTAAAGAACAACGTAATCGAAGCCACAATTTTAAATGGAAAGTACAAAGGTGAGGACAGTTTGATTCCAATATCACTAAGATTCCGACCAACATGCCATTCGACTTTAAACGGTTATAATTTCCAGTGCAGCTTACATTTGCCATGTCGATAGATAAATCGCAGGGGCAGTTGTTATATGTTTGTGGCATCAATCTTGAAAATCATGTTTTTCACATGGCTATTTGTATGTCGCATATTGCCCTGTCGGGACACCTTCAACTTCATTTGTTTACGCACCAGAAAACAAAACTATTAATGCTGCTTATCAAAAAGTATTACAATAAATGCTACCTAGCAATAAACTTTGACACTGATTCACTGATCACCACAAAAGTTGACAGATATATATGAGTTTTCATAGATAGGTGAAGAGGAGATGAACTGAGGTGGCGGAATCCAACAGAGAGAGGACGAGGAGAAGGATAGAAGGTGGGGGGGAGATGGGCCAAGAGATGGGTTCAAAAATGGTTCAAATGGCCCTGAGCAATATGGGATTTAGCTTCTGAGGTCATCAGTCCCCTAGAACTTAGAACTACTTAAACCTAACCAACCTAAGGACATCACACACATCCATGCCCGAGGCAGGATTCGAACCTGCAACCGTAGCGGTCGCGCGGTTCCAGACTGTAGCGCCTAGAACTGCTTTGCGACTTCGGCCGGCCAAGGGATGGTGAGTGGGGGGGGGGGGGGGGTGGAGGTGATCAAAGAGATAGTGGGAGAGGACTAAATGGATAGAGAGAAAATACGGGAGGGAAGATGGAGAGTATGGAATAAATAAATGCCCAGGCAACGCAATGCAGTCTGTGCTGCACTTTTCAACACCGAAACGGATGGATATTTGTACTAAAGAAGTGAACCTCCACCCCCCAAAAAGAAGATTGGTCACCTCCCCAGAAGAATAAATTTTCTACGCCCCTATTAACCACTTTACTGCAATGAGAACCAAATTAAGATTTTGGAAGTCTAGATTCTTTAACGTTAGTATGTTTCAGCCAAGTATGACACCAATTATATAAATATTTAACTACGTTTCCAGGATGTATTTTACTGGTTCTGTGAATTCATTCGAAGTTGGAAAAATCATTCTAAATTGCCAAAATGCATTTTAACAAAATCGAAGGACTTGTTTCGTATCCAGTTCGTCTAAAAACTATAGTACTGGGAATACAATGGCACCCTGAGCCATTTTTCGCGGCTCCTACGTTAGCGTCATGAGAGTCCACACTTGTAGTCTAGGTCTGCATCATGAGGGACCATATTTCGGACCATCATGATGCAGACTAAGACGACGAGTGTTTACTTGCATGATGCAAATCTAAACGACGACTCTAGACCCTCATAACACAGACCTAAACGACGAGTCTGAATCCTCATGACGCAGATATAGACGCTGTGGAGAGTGGCTCAGAGTTTCCATTGTATTCCTACTACAATACATTCATGGAAAAAGACACTCTTCATTTTAGGAGTATTTGTAGTGTCTAGGTTTTCAGCATCTTGACTCTGCATGTGGGATTCCCCTTAATATAGAAATACAAGAATAAAATTACATTTTGCAATGTGTGTGGAACTCAACAAAATAAATTGTAATTTAAACTCATAATGTGTATTGCCTTACTCCACAAATGAATATTTTATTTTGCAGAACACTTTTCAACATAAAATCTTTACAAATTTTCCTTCAGTTCCCCTGAAAGTATTATTTACTCCTAAAAATATTTGGCTACTTTTGCAAACCCAAGTAACAGAAAATGGTTTACAAACAATAATTAATGTCACTTGGAAGGATTGAAATAAAAAATTTTAGTCTAAAATAAAAATGACTGTATGCATTACAAAATTTCTATCTCAGAAATTGACGCCCAGAAAGCACAAGAAAGAAATTTGCACTCTTAATTAGTAAATTTGCGCTCAAACTCATAGTTTCCCGTTTAATGTTCTACTGTATTTTCAATGTGTCTGCTGATTAGTGTTTGAATTAATTATGACCAGATCGTTAAGTCTGTCTGCATTAAGACGTGATCGTTTTTCGCTAATTAGGTTTCCAGCGCAACTAAAAATTCTCTCACTAGACGCACTAGTGGCTGGTATATTTAATATTTTTCTTGCCACACACGCAAGTCCAGGAAGTCGTTGGGAGTTATTTTTCCACCGCTGTAGAATATCTCCCTCGTTCACACAGTGTTCTTGCAAGTATCTGCTGACTTCATCATGTAGGAGAGGAGGCTCTTCTGCCCAGTCCTCAAATTTCGCCATTTTGTACGGCCCTGGATTTGTTTCTTGGTTGCTGTGATTGGGCACTTGTACTGAAACTGTACAGGTTCCAATTAATATTTGCAGAATAATGTACTACACGTAGTTGAAATTATAATAGGTTTTAGATGATGCTATCATTTATCGTCCTGTAAAGTCACCAGAAGATCAAAACTAACTGCAGGACGATTTAAATAAGGTATATATTTTTGGTGTGAAAATCAGCAGTTGGCAATAAATAATGACAAGAGCGAGGTTATCCCTGTGTGTACTAAACTAAGTCCGTTAAACTTCGTTTACAAGATCAACCAGTCAAATCTAAAGGCTGTAGATTCTACTTAATACCTCTGATTACAATTACGACCTACTTAAATAGGAATGGACACACAGAAAATGCTGTAGCCGTTTTAATGACAAACACTCTTTTGGAGCATTGCTACGAAGTTGGAGAGCCTTACTATTGACGGAAGAGGTCGAAAGAGTCTAAATAAGGGCAGCTGGTTTGGTATTATCGTAAAACAGGGGAAAGAGTGTCGCGGAAATTACACAAGAGTTGGGGTGGTAATCATTTCAACAATGGCGTTTTTTGACGTGGCGCGATCTATATATGAAATTTCGATCACCAACTTACACCTCCGAATTCGAAGAGATATTGTTGAGTCCCATATACATTGGAAGAAATGATCATCAGAATAAAATACAAAAAAGCAGCGCTCAGACGGAGAGCTGTAGGTGTTCTATCCCGCGCGAAATTCGAGAAAAGGAGACTTGCGTGTGTCTTGCAGAGTAACCATGTACATGTAGATGAAGAATATATGCATTATCTTAGGAGCTTACCTTCAGCACACATCTGTCGTGCTGCTTGGTAAACTTCAATTTTTTCATCCTCGGTTAACTTTCTTAATGTGCGGTAGTTAGCCACCATAAACGTTGCAATTTTATGCAACATACTAACGCACATTTTCTGTTCTAGGAAGGCATCAGCGGCTTGTTTCAAAGGTTTCATGTCCTGAAAATACATTTTCTCAACATACATATTTCACAAGTGGTTCTATAATATTCAGATGGAATAAAATTACAAACCTCTTCATCGTTATCCCGTACGGTACAGTGAGTTTTTAAGGCGTAAAACCACGGTAGAACTAAATGTAGGGTTGGATCCTTGTCACTCTCTAGATCAACTGTGGCTTCTTTAAACGGCTTAAGAAATTCTATAAGCTGGCCAGTTATATGGTGGTCATAACCCAGCATCTTATCAGAGGCACCTTCATTATGTAAAGCAGCCTTCACTGAATCAATCTGAGAATGGACTGATACAAGCATGTCAAAATAACTATTCCAACGAGTTGAAACCCACTGCTTTAAAGATGAGTTCAGTCTCACACAGAGACCTCTTCTCTTGAAGTACGAAACCGTAGCCCGCACTGTATTAAGAATGGCTAGTATATTTGGAACATTTTCTTTCAAAAACTCTTCGCTCAGAACATGTTTCAAGACTGTGTTTATACTATGAGCCATGCATGGAAGATGCTGATATACTTCGAGAGCTTTGACAATGTTACTGCCCTGGTATGTGACAAACGTAATTTTGGCAATGTCTTCACGAGAAACACCCATAGTTTCTAAGCCATCTTCCAACTCGTTTCGAATATTCGAGCCAGTTTTTGGGCAGTCAGGAAACGCAGAGCACATTAGTACATATTTATTCAAACGCCAGTCTGAATTTATGTAATGCATTGTCACGGACATGTAATGCACCCCTTTGTAATTGTCTGTCCATAGATCAATTGTACTGGTACATATACCAGAACGAATCGCATGCACTATATCTGGGAGCATTTTGCTGCGCACTTTATCAGCTAAGGTTTGAACTTTCCTAGCTACTGTCACTCGGGAAGGCATAACATTGTTAATATCAACTGAGCCATATTTTTTACCTATGTCGATCAGTGTCTGCCCTAAATTAAGAAATCCTTCTCCCTCTATACTGCTAAATGGTCTCAGGTCCTTAGCACACATTTCGACGCACTTTTCGGCCACTAAATCTTTGTCCTCTTTCAAGATATTTACGGAGTGAGGGAACTGCTTGTCAAATTTGCACACATGTCGTAACATACTCGAGGTTCCCGAATAAGTACTTAAGAGCTTTTTACATAGTTTGCATTGAGACACACCTACCGATTTATTTGAAGCGGCCTCATAAACACACGAAAACGTTTCCCATGCGGCACTTGTGCTCTGTTTCGTTACCAGCATGTATTCGCCAGTTGTCAATTTTTTTTCAATCTCACTAAAGTTCGACCTATTCATTGTGCTGCCTCCACCGTTGCGATAAATGAACTGCAGGCTAACTACCTGGCTACTCTAGTCACGGTAGCTTGACAGCGCAACCTGTTGTCAGGCGCAGCAAGCTGAGCGGGTCCCGTGAAGCTTGGCAGGCTTGCGGGAACCCAGGTAGCCCGGGCTTGCGGGAGCCCGTATCGCCCGCATTGCCCACTATGCCTCAGTACACGCGCACTCTTGTGTTTACATCGCGGCAGGCTGACCTGCATGAATGGTTGCAGAGGTGCTAGGGGCAAGCCGGCTGCAAGGGGAATTTGTACACCTCTGGTATCAACGAGTTAGTGAGTCACACATTCTTCGTGGCACATCTGCGAGAACCTGTTGCTCCACCAAAACACCCTGCTTACCATCAGTACAGGTGCCAATTAAAGTTCAAAAAATTCAAGACTTAGAAAATACGCAGCAGTACATTCCAAATGATTATATGCAATTATACGACGAACTTTTGAGCTGGACCACTGACTGTAGCACATCACATGACGACGCCTGAGGAACAATACGTCACAAGTGAAAAGACTTGAGTTATGGCCCCTTACTTGCAATTATCGCGAACCTCTCCACCAGGCAAAGTCGCAAGCGACTGGAAGAAAAGCGCAGGTGACACCTGTATAAAAGAAGGATAAAAGAACGGAAACGCAAAATTACGGACTAATACCCTTGATTGTGCATAATTTTTGAACATAATCTGAGTTTGAACGTAATAAATGTCCTATGTCCAAGAATCAGCACAGTTTTAGAAACCATTGCTCGAGCGAGAATCAGCTTGACCTCTCCTCACATGATAAACTGCGATGAAGAGCAACACGTTGATTCCAAATTTCTATATTTCCGAATATACGAAGGTACGAGCGTATGGAATAAGTGAGTGGCTCGAAGGCTTCTTAAATAATAAATCCAGTAGGTTGTCCTCAACTGCGAGTGTTCATCAGAGACAAAGGAATCGTCAGGAGCGCCACAGCAGTGTGATAGGACCGCTGTTATTTTTAATATACATAAATGACCTAGCTGACAGGATGGGCAGCAATGTTTATGGTGCTGTGGCGTACAGGAAGGTGCCGAAGTTGAGCGACTGTAGGAGGATACAAGATGACTTAGACAGTTGGTGTGGTGAATGAGAGCTAGCTGTAAATGTATAAAAATGTAAGTTAATGCGGATGCGTAGGAAAAGCAAATCTGTAATGTTCGGATACAGCTAAGTAGTGCCCTGCATGACACAGTAGCGCCTTTTAAATTTCTGAGCGTAACTTTGAAAAGCGATATGAAATGGAACCAGCATGTTGAACACTTTGATAAGGAAGGCAAATGGTCGACTTCGGTTTATTGAGAGAAGGGGAAACAACAAGTACGTTTTACTGGGAGAACACTGAGAAGATGCAACAGACCTACTAAAAGACTGCCTGAACCACGCCTTTCTGTCCCCTTTTGGATTCTTTCTGAGAGTTTTGAGATCTTACAACACAGGATTGATCAAGGGCAGCGAAAAAGAGCAGCTTTCGCGATGTGGAAGAGACTGTACGACTCTGGCAAGCGAGTTGGGATTACTGTCATTAAGGAAATCCATTTTTCATTGTGGCGAGATATTTTCACGAAATTTGATTACAAACTTTCTCGCCCGAAAGCCAATATATGCTGCTAACTCCCACCTACATAGGAGAAACAACTATCGTGATAAAATAAGAGAAATAAGAAGTGACATGGAGTGATTTAGGTGTTAAGTCTTCCAGTGTGCTACTCTAGAGTGGAATGGTAGAGAGATAATCTATAAGTGTTCGTATGTACTACAAAACACTCAAGTGTCAATTGCAGAGTAATCAGTGGGTTCCTTATTTTTGGTAAGTAATAGGTCTTGAGCTTGATTGGCTGTCAATTTTGAGCTGTAATTACCGAACGTCATTTGTTCCTTTTAGCGTCACGGAAAGGGGCAGCTGCACATGCCGGCCTCGCCAGGACAGCGGCTCATGCCGAAGCCAGGACAGCAGGCAAAGCCAGAACAGCACACAAATTGAGGACTGCCGCCAAAGCCAGGGCAGCTGCCATTAAGGCTGGCAGAGCAGCGGCGAAGGCTGCCGGGACACACCACCAGTGACTGCAGTCCCATCTGCGAACAGTCAGCGGATGTAGGTTATCACTGCGATGATTCTAATATCTTATGTATCACAATTGTGAGAAATGAATAAAAAATGATTGCAGCATTTAAAAATCTACATTTGTTGTTTTCTCCAGAGAAATAGCAGTACTTCACTTCCTCATAGAATAATGCTGACATACGAAGTTCGTTGAATGAGAAAGCAGCACAACTTTTCTCGGCCGGTTTCAGTTGACAAAATGCGGAATGTTCCAGCTTTAGACCCAATACTTTCACGACATTCTGACAGGTAGCGGCGCTATTCGTAGATTTCACAATGGTGTCTATAACGGAGGTGCATTCCAAGTCATTGAGTTTTGGCGGAAAACCAGAGAATCTCAGATATTCATAGGCGCATGGAGAATGTCTACGGACTCCCGGCAGTGAGTCCTGCAACGTTTACGCGTGCAGACTCTCTCATTCGAGCCGACCGGAGTGGCCGAGCAATTCTAGGAGCTACAGTCTGGAACCGCGCGACAGCTACGGTCGCAAGTTCGAACCCTGCCTCGGCCATGGATGTGTGTGATGTCTTTACGATAGTTAGGTTTACGTTGTTCTGAGTTCTAGGGGACTGATGACCTCAGAAGTTAAGTCCCGTAGTGCTCAGAGCCATTTGAACCATTTTTGTCTCATTCGAGGTGATGGACGGATCACAATTAAACACCTCGCTGCACAACTTCACTTCTCTGTTGATACTGCTGACACACTCTTCCACCAATTTACGTACTTAAACATGTGCGCCTGACTAGCTGAAGATCATAAAGAGTATTCATTACATTCTGAAAGTAGCCTTTGAAAACTTCATCACTACATCTTTAAAAGACATTGCTTATGAACAAGATAAGGATCCGATTTGGGAAGACATCAAAAGTAAATGGCATGAAAAGACACGCACGCATATTCGTCATTATAATCTGGTTAGAAACAACATACTCCTCAAACATTGCACTGTTGATGACAAGCTATGGGTACTCTGTATCCCTGACGATCCCATTGTAACCCGTCTGAACGGATTATGAAAGAAATCAATAAGCTTTGCAGACTTGTATTGTCACAGAAAGCATCAGTATTAGGACAGATATTTACACCTATTTCAAAACGGCCTCAATGAAATACCTCATGACTCCACTGCTTTACCACCTATTCTTGTACTGAAGAATGAAGAACCACCAAACGGAATCAGAGAGCTTGTACCTTTTTCGAATACAAGTAAACTTCGACACAAAGGCATAATTGATCAGGCCATTAAAAATTTGAATTCTCCTGCAGACAATAGGAGAAAACTACACGGTAAAGCAAATATATTGGTCAGAAATTTCTCGTTAAAGCTAATTCCTTGTCACATAAGAAGAAAGACTTGAGCCACAAATTCTTTCTGATTTACAATGAACCTTACAGAATCCGATGTATACCATTGATAACTGCATTGAAGTTAAAACTCTGCGTACTAGGAAGAGTAAAGGATTGCGCCAGATTTCACATGTAAAACCATTTATTGAGAGATAATTTCCTTTCTGAATTAATCGTTACTTTAAGGTTGCTACTTCACATTAATAGTACGCTTTGTCACACGTAGAAACTGTTAACATGCAACAATGTTTTGAAATTAACTATCCAGGCAAGAACCTAGGGAACTTATTTAGACAGTAATTACGAATGCATTGTTATAGTGAACAGACGACCCAGTGTTATTGTGTGCACAGTCTTGCTTGTTAGTAGCATGATTATGTAATGACTATAAGGCTTACATACTTAGAACATATACTGATAATGAGGTTTTAATGCAACATTTTGGTTTACTTGAAAAAACATTCTTTATTTAAAGTACTTTCTGAGACATTACAGATGACTTAGTATTTGGTTTGTTTGACAGCTGCACGAATATATCATGACACAATTAACGAGTGACATAATTTATATTATTGCTTTTGCACTGTATCTGTTTTATATCAGTACAGTTTTTCTACATACTTCGCCGGCCGCTGTGGCCGAGCGGTTATAGTCGCTTCAGTCCGGAACCGCGCCATTGCTACGGTCGCAGGTTCGAATCCTGCCTCGGGCATGGATGTGTGTGATGTCCTTAGGTTAGTTAGGTTTAAGTAATTCTACGTCTAGGGGACTGATGACATCAGATGTTAAGTCCCATAGTGCTCACAACCATTTGAACCATTTTTTCTTACATTCTTCTGGAAAGTAAAATATGTTTCAGTAGTAACTTTTGTGGTACAGCTACAATGAGACAGCCTTTTTTGTAGCACAACAATATGTTAAAGTACAGTACTTTCTTGGTCACATTAATGTACGTAATAACTACGATATCTATATGCATAGCGTTTTCACTTTTGGTTATGACAAAGTAAGTACACTGAATTTTGCAGAACTTTGCTTACAGAGAACGATAACTACGACACTTGGCACATTTTTACCGTGAAGTACTGACAGAAATTATCTTACAGCTACACACACAGATTAGCGCCACAGGTCACGCATTTGCATGATTAAATTCTGTACTTAAATCTTTTTTTAAAGATTTTCGAATTACAAAGATACAAAAAAGGTTTTCGGTGAGACATTTCATTCTGTTGCTGTAATCTGTAACACCTGAGGGCATAATTGCATTAATCCTCAGGGTGTACACGCTTACTTTGTGTACCAAGCGTGTGGTAAGTGCTAGGAGCCCTAGCTAATATGGTATTTGCTGATACAATTTTACACATCAGTACCATATTTCTCTAACACAGAGTTACACAGATATCTCATTATTTAACAGATAGTCAAACTTTTTTTTTCTAAATGAGTGACGCATGTTTATGCAATTACACAGTTAGATAACTTCACACTTATGAAATTGTATTTCGTCTGTACTTTGTGAATTGTTCATATTGTTTTGGAACCATTGTAATACTATGAGAGCTTTGAATGATGTATTTGGTATGGGATCATGATTTTTGAAGTACATTTGAGGCAGAAGTCTTTATTGAAACGAGCAGAGAGCATTTTTTAAAGGTTTTGAGATCATTGAAGAAAGCTACGACGTTTTTGAGATTTGACTGAGGTGTTATGACGTTATTATTGCGACGACGATGTGTATTGTGACGTCGAGATATGGTTTTGATCATTATGAAGGGTGAGTGTGTGTTTGAATGTGAGTACCAATACGCTAACAGAAATTTTGGACACTATTATATATGAGATTTTATTTGTAAACACTTCTAATGTAGATTTTCAACCTGCGAAATTTTTGTTTCATATGAGACTGTCACTGTAGCGGAAACTGTTGTCGTAAATATTTCAGAAAAGAAGGTAGGTGACCTTGACGTAATGCACTGATACTTGAAAACCTATGATTACAGTTTGGAGCTCGTAATTTCTGATATTTACTAAAATGCCTAATGAAATGATCAGAAATATTTTATGTCTACACACGTGATTGTGACTGCTGTCTTTCTGGTTGAGAGATTTTTTTACTGCCTTAGGAGATGCCATATGTCTAGTGAATAACTTTTCATGCTTTGTTTTATGTATATATTTGCTTCTTTTGTTTAATATCTAGTTTCTAGCTGCACTGCAGCATTAGTTAAAATAAAATTTAATAGATGTGCTAATAGAAATGTTTTCTGTCTACAGACCCATTAAATAATAATTTTATGATTTACTTTCCTTACAAAAGGGAGCACAAATAGACATTTCCCTTCACAGGAATTAAAACATAATTTGGTAACTTGTTTGGTAGAGTACGTTATTGTGATGCATCACTCTAGTGTTAAGATGTGACATAGGTATTAGACATGGCTGTCTATACTGTAATACTTTTTCTGCTTGAGCTTTGTCATATTTAGGTATAAGTTATTGCATTTGCTGCTGCTGTTTGCCATGCATAGTCCTACTGAATTTTACGATGTATTAAGCCGGTTTCACAACTGATTAACTTTTCTTGTTGCTGCACATTGTCTTCTATTAGTTGTAATGTTGCATTTGCTTTGGTTAAAAAAATGGTTCAAATGGCTCTGACCACTATGGGACTTAACATCTGAGGTCATCAAGTCCCTAGAACTTAGAATTACTTAAACCTAACTTATCTAAGGGCATCACACTCATCCATGCCCGAGGCAGGATTCGAACCTGCAACCGCAGCGGTCGCGCGGCTCCAGACTATAGCGGCTAGAACCGCTCGGCCACTTCAGCCGGCTTTGCTAATTTAGATATACTGCTGCTTGCTTTTCCAATTTGCATTTTTTGTCATTGCTGTTTGTGTTAATTGTTTTGTGCTGCTGCATTGCCTCGTTCTCCAATATATATATCTGAACTCAGTATATTTAAGTTAGCTTAAGAGGGGGTAGGCTATATAAGAGAATGATTTATATATAATAAAGTTTGCTAAATATATTTTACATCAGCGAGCATTTGAGAATAACATTGCATAATCTTAGCGGTGTAGGCCATTAAATAAAATCAAACAATACTTATAACTTTTCAGCAGTACGTGAAATAATTTGCATGAACTGACAGTAACACCCAACTGAATCTGTATGAGTACATCTAGTGACATTTAAATCAGTTTAAAGAATGTTGTAAGAAAAGATTTCTACAACTGTAATAACAAATTTGAAGGTAAAACTTTCGTGAAATACTCGGAGCAAACTAGTTGCTTGCAAGCGGTTCTCACTGGCCATTAGAACCTGTAACATTCCAGAAGCACAGGCCAAATAGTCCAAATTAGCTGGCTCTACGAGGGTAATCTCAAAAGTAAGGTCTATTTTTTTTATAAGTACATAAACCAGTTTATTTCTACAATGGTTTATATCAGTTCACAGCTTGAACATTTAGCTATTTTTCGACATAATCACCATTTCTGTCGATGCATTTTTGTAGATTCTGTGGCAGTTTTTGTATGCCCATGTCATACCAGCTCGCCGCCATGCTGTTCAGAAAGATATGAACCTCTTCTTTCACCTTGTCGTCGGAGCTGAATCGCTGGGACCGCAATTAACGCTGATAGGTGCTGTGAGACTCTGAAAAAACTCAAACGGGCAATTCAGAACCGGAGAAGAGGAATGTTGAGCAAGGGCGTACACGTTCTCCACGACAACGATCGCCGACAGAGCGCTCGGCAAACCGTTGCTCTCCTGCAACAGTTTCAGTGGAACATAATCACACACACACCCTATAGTCCTGACTTGGCGCCCGGTGACTATCGCCTGTTCCCTAGGTTAAAAGAACATTTGACCGGGAAGCGTCTACAAAAATGCATCTATTGAAATGGTGATTATGTCGAAAAATAGCTAAATGTTCAAGTTGTAAACTGATGTAAACCATTGTAGAAATAAAAAATTCTATGTACTTATAAAAATAGGAGACCTTACTTTTGGGATAACACTCGTAAAACATATACAAGGTTATTATAAATATAAATATAGCATGACAACAAACAGCTGAATCTCTCGCTCTGGGAATTAGATTTAATGATTAGCTGCTCCCTTTCCTTCAGTACTCTTTTACAACATAAGGCAGGACAAGAGAAAATTCCTGGTACCAGCTGACATAACGGTGAGTTACTGGGCTTAATAATACAATCCCTTTAGTTGCTTAGGGAGCCCAGGCTGGGTCAATTCCATAAGCAGCACCCGCAAGAAACCAAAGTGGAGCGGAGAGTTGAAAGTCACACGAAAAGTTTACGCTGTTCACAACGGCATAGTTTACTGATTATAAGCCCCCTTATCATTCACTTCTCTCACCAAAGGACAAAAGCTGTAAACAGCAAGCGTGTAACAAGAAGGAAGCTTTGCCACGGGAGGCCGAACCTTGTCAAACGGATCAAGTGACCCGAACAGCAAGATAATTAGTGGGTACGAGGTTGTCTCAGAAGTTCGCCCAGTTAATGAGCATTAGCCAAGTTAGCGCATCTTGCAGGACACTCGGCTGTTATAATGTGTCGTAATCGCAGTTACAACGACGCTGCTGCACTGCTAAGTGTAAGAAACCGCTTCAAAAGCTTCACACCGGATGTTTCTTCTGTCTCTGTGCTGTTCATTTTTGGAACACAATCGACGACCAGCTTAGAGACAGAAGTGTTGACACTTTCTACTGAACCTGACCATCATTTTGCAGGGCAATGCTCAAGCACGTACAGTGCAAGCTGTTACTGATTTGTTTGACTGATGGGGCTCCTAAGTGCTATACCACCTACTGCACTCCCCTGCTTAAGCCCTCGTGAGTTCAGCTCGATTTCTAAACTGAAGGAAACACTTCAAGGCATTCGCTTCAGAACTGCTACAAATGTGTCGGGCAATAAACCGCGCCTCTCGAACTGGCATTGCTAAGAGTATCCTACGACTTCCACATCGCTGGCAACGGATTATACACAATGCTGGTGACTACTTTGAAGGTCAGTACAACTTTGAAACACGTATCTATTTTATACGAGCTGTAAATAAAAAGTTGCCACTATTAAAGTTCCAACCCTCGTATATATATTTTTCATGTGTAGTTTCTGATGATTAAGATTGCGAATAATAAAATACATGACATAAATGGCCGTCTCTTTGGACTGCATTGACTCAGAATATTAAATTTTTGGGCACTGGCAAAGGGCCGTAGATCTTGGTACTGGACATAAATTTCAACTTGACAGACGCATAGACAGACACAAGACAGTGATGCTTCAAGGGTTCCTTTTTTAGCAATTGAGGTGCGGTACCCCAATATCTAAATTAAACTACTGTTAACAATTTAGTATTATGGCAAGGACCTTCCAAAGGTTTTAACAATAAAGAAGATGCCATAGCGATAAGACGCTGCAAAACGCTGCTGAGGACGAAGATGTGGAACAAAAATGGGAAAAATTGAAAAACATTGGTCAGTATCAGGTAGACAAGTATCTTCCGAGGAAGGTCATAACAGATGAGAAAGACCCACCGTGATTTAATAGTCACGTTATGAAACCGCAAAGTAAACAAAGACCATCGCAGATTCAAGAGAAACCATAACTTAGCTGACTAATGAAAGATGAAGGGAGCAAAAATGAGCGTAAGGAGAGCAATGAGACAAGCATTCAATGACTTTCAAAGTAAAATTTCATCAAATGATCCTAGTAAAAGCTCTAAGAGGTTTTGGCCTTACGTAAAATCAGAAATCGGTCCCAAATTCATTATATATTCACTCAGTGAAATAATAATAGAGAGAAGGCCGAAGTACTGAATTCGGTCTTTCGAAACTCTTTCATCGCGGAAGATAATGAGAAAACGAAGGCGGAACTGAAAAACAACTACAATCTCTTAGTAGAGGAAAGGCATCAGGACCAGATAAGATACTTGTAAGATTCTCCAAAGTTTATGCGAAAGAAATTGTTCCACTTCTAGCAGAAGTTTATCGAAAATCGCTAGAACAAGAAAGAGTACCTAGCGACTGCAAAAAGCGCAAGTCATTCCCATTTTCAAGAAGGGTCGTAGGACAAATGCCCATAATCATAGGCCTATAACGTTGACGCCAATCTGCTTTAGAATTATGGAACATGTGTTGCGCTCACGTACTATAACGCTTTTGGAGAACGAAAATCTCGTCTATAAAAATTACGCAAATAAAGCTCTTACGAAACTCAGCTCGCTCTTTTCTCCATGAGATCCATAGCGCTGTAGACAACGGCGTTTATTTTGACGCCGTGTTCCTGGGCTTCAGGCAGGCATATGATGCCGTCCCGCATTGCCGTTTAGTGAAGAACAAAAAATTCTAGCTTACCGAATATCGGACCAGATTTACGACTGGATACATATCTTCCTTACAGATAGACCTCAACACGTCGCTCTTAATAGAACAAAATGTCATAGAAACGTAACTGTTTACAATGTATATCAGTAATCGAGTAGGAAGCCTAGACGCCTCTTTAAGATTGTTCGCAGATGATATGGTTCTGTATAAGAAAGTACCAACGCCAGAAGACAGTATTGATTTGCAGAATGACCTGCAGAGGATTTATGGTACAGGCTCTGGCAGTTAACCCCGAACGTAAATAAATATAACATATTGCACATACACAGGAAAAGAAATCCACTACTGTCCAACTACTCTATTGATGACAATTTACTGGAAATTTGGTGGTAAATTCATATGGGGCCAAACTGCTGAGGTCATCGCTCCCTAGGCTTACACACTACTTAATCTAACTTTAACTTACGCTAAGGGCAACATACAACCCACGCCCGAGGGAATTTGTTGAAAGCAGTGTCTACCGTAAAATATTTAGAAACAACTATCCAGGGCGACCTTACGCGGAACGATCCTATAAAACAAATGTTGGGAAAAGCAGACGCCAGATGAGATTCATACGAAGAATCTTAACTCATCCACAAAGGAGGTGGCTTACACGGCGCTTGTTCGATCGATTCTTGAGGATTTTTCCGTCAGTTTGGGATCCTTACCGAGCAGGACTGGTAGAAGAGATAGAGAAGACTTCACGAAGAGCGACGTCAGAAGATCATTTGGTCAGCAAACTCCAGTCGCAGGCGCTACAAGAGATGCGTTGTGCATCATGGAGAGATTTACCATCGAAATTTAGAGAGAGCTCTTTCTCAGATAACATAGCACTTCCTCCCACATACTTACCACGAAATGACAACGACGAGAAAATTCGAGGAATTGGAGCTATTGCTGAGGCTTATCGACAATCAATCTTCCCCAGCGCCATTCGCTGGTGGAACAGGGAAGGGTGACCAGCGAGTGGTACCAGAAGTACCCTTCGCCACACACCGTCAGGTGGTTTGCGGAGTATGATGAGGATGTAGACTGCGGGAATGCAAATTCTGGTCCACCCACTGGCTTTGCTGCATTTTTCACACACTGTGTGATCAAAAGTACCCGGACACCCCCCAAAAACATTTGCTTTTCATATTAGGTGCATTGTGCTGCCACCTGCCGCCAGGCACTCCATATAAGCGACCTCCGTAGAAATTAGTCGTCGTGAGAGAGGAAAATGGGGCGCTCCGCGGAACTCACGGACTTCGAACGTGGTCAGGTGATTGGGTGTCACTTGTGTCATACGTCTGTACGCGAGATTTCCACACTCCTAAACACTCCTAGGTCCACTGTTTCCGATGTGGTAGTGAAGTGGAAACGTGAAGGGACACGTACAGCACAAAAGCGCACATGCCGACCTCGTCTGTTAACTGACAGAGACCGCCGACAGTGGAAGAGGATCGTAATGTGTAATAGGCAGACATCTACCCAGACCATCACACAGGAATTCCAAACTGCATCAGCATCCACTGCAATTACTATGACGGGTGACAGGTGAGAAAACTTGGATTTCATGGGCGAGCGGGTGCTCATAAGCCACAAATCACACTGGTAGATGCCAAACGACGCTTCGCTTGGTGTAAGGAGCGTAAACATTGGACAACTGAACTGTAGAGAAACGTTGTGTGGGGTGACGAATCACGGTATACAATGTGGCCATCCGATGGCAGGGTGTCGGTATGGTGAATGCCTGCTGAACGTAATCTGCTAGCGTGTCTAGTGCCAACAGTAAAATTCGGAAGCGGTGGTGTTAAAGTCTGGTCAGGTTTCTCATGGAGGGGCCTTACACCCCTTGTTTTCTTCCGTGGCACTATCACACCACAGACAATATGAACAACGAAACTCAAGACCACGAACAATGTCGCATGCTTTCGCATATTTCCATGAAACGATGATCAAATTATTTTGTATATGGAATATTTTGAGGAAACACAGACTCCTCTAAATGTCCCGACTAATAAAAAACCTAAACGACTGAGCTTGGAGGTACTTGCAGATTTTGGGATTGATTCCCCGCCACGCATGCTTATGTGATGGTAGGCATCGACCAAAACATCAGACAGTATGACCAAAATGTGTTCGAGCTTGTGACATCCAAACCATATGAATCTATGGGTCTGGAAACATACCGTCTGACTGCGGAAATCATTGATACAATCCAGAAGATATCAAAGGCAGATGAATGCGAGAACTAAGGCATAATCAGCTTCAGCAGATCATAAATTCAAGTACTGCCAAGAATAATATACAGAAAAACGGAAAAAATCGAGGATCTATTACCGAATGATCAGTTTGGCTTTAGGAAAGGTGAAGGCACCAAAGAGGTAGTTCTTAATTTTCGCTTTGGAATTGAGGTAAACATTAAGAAAAATCAAGAAACTTTGATATGATTTGTCAACACAAACAGCTTTAGATTATGTAAAATGTTGTATAATGATTGAAATTCTCATGTAAGAAGGTGTAAGCAATACGGGAAGATAGGTTATATACAATATGTACAAGAACGAGGAGGAAAAATAAGAATTGCTGGAATTAAAAAGAATGTAGCGTAGGCATTCGGCATTTCTCCCTTACTGTTAAAACAATATATTGAAGAAGCAATGACGGAAATAAAAGAAAGGCTCAAGAGCGGATTAAAATTCAGGGTGAAAGGATGCCACTAATAAGATTCTCTGATGACATTGCTATCCTGAATGAAGGTAAAGAAGAATGACAAGATGTGCTGAATGGAATGAACAGTCTGAAGAGTACGAAATATGATTTAATAGTAAACCGAAAAATGGCGAAAGTAATGAGAAGTAGCAGAAATGAGAATGCGAGAAACTTAACATCAAAATTGTGTATCGTGGAGTAGACGAAGTTTTGGAATTGGCTGCCATGTAAGCAAAATATTCCACGACTCACGAAACAAGGAGGACATAAAAAGCAGAGTAGCTTAGGAAAAGAGGGCATTCCTGGCCAAGAGCGGTCTACTGAGATCAAACATAAATCTTTATTTAAGACAGTAACTCTTGGGAATGAACGTCCCCAGCACAGCATTCTGTAGAAGTGATGTATGGAGTGTTAACAAACCGGAAGAAAGGAGAATCGAAGCGTCTCAGATGTTGTGCTATAGTAGAATGTTGAAAATGAGGTGGAATGATAAGAAAGGAATGAGGAGGTTCTGCGCAGAATCGGCGAGGAAAGAAATATGCTGAGAGCATTGACAAGAAGAAGGGGAAGGATTACGGAACACCTGTTCAGACATCAGGGAATAACTTCCATGTTACCAGAGGGAGCTGTAGGGGGTGAAAACTGTAGAGGAAGACAGAGATTGGAGTACATCCAAAAAAATAATTTAGGACGTGGGTTGGAAGTGCCACTCTGTATGAAAGGTTAGCACAGGAGAGGAACAGACTCAAAATAGAACATTTTTTTTCAAAAAAGTTCAGACAGCAATTTTCTCCTTCGAATGGGAAGATGTTTTGTTGACTCCCATCTACATAAGGAGAAACGATCAACGTAATAAATTAAGAGAGCTAAAACAAAAAGACTCAGAAGTTCATTTTTCCCATGTACTATTCGAGAGTGAAACGGTCGAGAAACGGTCTCAAAGTTGTTCTGTAAATCCTCAGACAAGCACTTAGACGTGAACTGCAGAGTAGTGATGTAATTGTGGAATATGTGAATAATAATGAGTAGAAGAAAGTATAGTGCCGCTTGACATGTAATAAGACTTCTGTGGTATTAGAGGAAGCTTTAAAGGCAAAGCAGTAGGTGAAGAAAGAGCCTGCAATATATTCAACAAATTATCGAAGCCGTTGGGTGAGTGAGATACTTTGAAATGACGAAGATTGGCACAGGTGATGAAGTCGCGGGGGAACTGTACCAAAGAACTGCAAACACTGGTAAAAAAGAAAGAAAAAGATTTTGCTTGTTAACTATTATAATTTGTTTCATCAGTACATCAAAAAAAGTTTCGCATCACCCCAGTTCCCAGAACTACTGAAGATAGACGTTCACTGTGGATATTATATCACAGACACAGTCCATTTGACTGTTCAGAGATGTCACTAAACCGCCTTAAGAGGTAAACAACCATGCATGAGTATCGCCTATTAGACGGAGGGGGTCAGATAGCCGGTCAGTTCCAATCATTCCACTAGGAAGGAGGTAACGGCTCGTGTTGTCTGTAGTTCAACTATGCCTAGACGGTCAGTACCGCGGTTCGATAGCGCCCGCACTGTTACTTTGTGTCAGGAAGGGCTCTTAACAAGGGAAGTGTCCAAGCGTCTCGGAGTGAACCGAAACGATATTGTTCGGACATGGAGAAGATACAGAGAGACAGGAACTGTCGATGAAATGCCTCACTCAGGCGGCACAAGGGCTACTACTGCAGTGGATGACCGCTACTTACGGATTATGGGTCGGAGCAACCCTGACAGCAACGCCACCATGTTGAATAATGCTTTTCGTGCAACCACAGCACGTCGTGTTACGACTCAAACTGTGCGCAATAGGTTGCATGATGCACAACTTCGCTTCCGATGTCCATGACGAGGTCCATCTTTGCAACTACGACAACATACAGCGCGGTACAGATGGGCCCAAAAACATTCCGAACGGACCGCTCAGGATTGGCCTCACGTTCTCTTCACTGATGAGTGTCGCTTATGCCTTCAAGCAAACGTGTTTCGAGAACAAACCGGTCAGGCTGAACTCCTTAGACACACTGTCCAACGAGTGCAGCAAGGTGGAGGTTCCCTGGTGTTTTGGGGTGGTATTATGTGGTGCCGACGTAAGCAATTGGTGGTCATGGAAGGCACTGTAACGGCTGTACGATGCGTGAATGCTATCCTCCGACTGATAGTTATGGAGCTCTCCGAACAGAAGTGATGCAAAACTTTTTTTGATGTGTGTTCTTTAAAGACCAAAAAGGTATGTACTCCCTACAGCATTCGTCAGTTCAAAGGCACAGAAACAGTAATTTAATTTTTAGCACAGATGCTACTGTTACAATTTCTAATTTAATGATTCAGGGGGAGATTATAAATGGGGATGGCTCAAATGGTTCAAATAGCTCAGAATACTATGGGACTTAACATCTGAGGCCATCAGTACCCTCGAACTTAGAACTACTTAAACCTAACTAACCTAAGGACATCAGACACATCCATGCTCGAGGCAGGATTCGAACATGCGATCGTAGCAGTCACGCGGTTCCGGACTGAAGCGCCTAGAACCGCACGGCCACCGCGGCCGGCTAGATGGGAATGCACGCTGTAATTCGCGACATATACAACACTGAGTTATATCAGCGATATTCATAGCCATCTTGTTCCGGTTCTTTGTGCAACATGAACGTGCCCTTTTTCTGGTATTTTCAGTTCTGCATTCAGCAGTAACGCCTACATGTTGTGCGTTGCGATAAGCTGATAGTACGTAACTGCAGTCATGTCTCCAACCATCGATAACAGAGCGGCACGTGTCATGTAACACTGACCCAGTCTGCCTCTAGTTTTATCTTTTTCCCCACCCACTAACTCGAAAGAATTCCAATTCCCTTATAGAGGCGTGCATAATTTTACTTCCCTGTTGGAAACTGAAAGGTAGAAAGAACTAAAGAAGTAGGAAAAATTTCATCATCGTTACTTATCGGACGGATAAGGAAGGATGAAGGTTTCAGTCACACTGCACAGAGAAATAAAATCTGCACCGACAATTGAATTGTGAAACGGCGGATAATTTTATTCCAGTTGCGTGCCGCTGCCAGTGAGTAACGAAGCTATTCATATTAGTCATAGGAAAAAGGCAGAAAGAATTCAAATTAAAGAAGATCGACGACCTCATATGAAACTTGTAACTAAATTACCCCATTTTTGAACATAATTTACTGCAGATCACGTAGACTGATTTTAGTATCGGACAGAAGAGACTGGGCTCCGAAAGTATGGCTGATAAATCCATAGAACTGCCATCCACATAGCACTCAGTTGTTCCCTATGGGGAACGAAACGACGATGTTCATTGAAGTCATAAAAAAAAAACCTGTAACCAAACTGTTACATGAGTAGATCTGTCCTGGTTTGTACGTGGATAGATGGTCGCCCCGAGGTCAAATAGTAGTTTTTTTTCTTTAGTTGGGTAACACAGCCGTGAATCTGTTAATGATTAAAGTCATCACTCTTCTGCGTATTTATCTACGACGTTACATTCAATGAGTGTACACGAATGACCAGTGTCTGCCAATATACCATTTTTAAGTGCGGTAGGTATATACAGTAGAAGCAAAGAGAATAAAATGATTTTATGAGTTGTTCGACCGACTGTGATGTAATTTTTATCAGGTATACTGAACGGGAAGATGAAATCCATGAAGAGGAGAAGAAGCTGCAATTACACGGTTATTAAAATAAACTGTTTAGTCTGTCACACTGATTAAATATCTATAGGCATACTACAAAGTGATATGAAATGGGCTGAAGGAATGAAATACGATCATAACAAAGATGAATTACTTTCACCCACCCAGAATTGTTGATGTACATGGAACTAAGTTTCCTTTCATTGTTTGGAAGCAACAAATCTCACTCACTGAAATGAGGCGTAGAGACAAAGTTAATTTTTTTGGCGAGTGTTGCTTGAGTATCTTCTACAGTCATGGCTGCTACCAACACGTGAACTATATAATAGTTACTACTGTCAGTCACCTTGCGTTTAAGCGAAAGTGTGCCCATATGAGCACTGGAGATATATATGGCTGAAACTGTAAATTGTATAACCATGACGATCTACTTTGGGCTTTATAGCACTTACCAAATGTACTTTTGTATGTCTTTATTTTTATCATGGTATACAAAATTTTTCAGTGTGTACAACAAGAGCGGTTTAGCTTTTATGACGATGTGTAATGCATGGAAGCTGATAAACAATGATATAAGTAATAATTTTTGTTACTATGTATGATAGAGTGGAAGTTTTTAAATATCAAAAATATTTTGCTATTGTTCACTTTTTTATACAATTTTCTGTATTTTAGATGCGAAGAAGACTGGTCAGTGCGCTGAAACTAGTATTCAATAAATGAATTTTACCAATTTTGACCTAGGATTTTCATCCATACATTTTAAAATAACGGATCTTCCATCTCCCGGTTTGACAACGACAGGTAGTAACCTACATGTCTCACTTATCTTGGTTCCATATCATATCAGTACACTGGAGTGCTGTCTGTACAATTACTGGGATAAGATTCAAATACGACAGCTTCCCTTCTCATTTGTGTGCCTACAACTAAGAAATTCAGATGCATATGATCGCAATTTTCAGATTTTGGAGATACTGCCTTGTTCCATGTTCCAGCGACATGTAGAATAATTCCTTCAAGAACAGAGAAAGCTTATGGTAGTATTAACTATAAGTATTTCTGGTCTTTTACTTAAGATAGTTAATTAGTTTCATTTGTCCTGGATCATTTGCATGATAAATCATGAAGATATGGTTTGAGTCATTTTACATTCACATTAAAAATAAATTTGTAAACAGGCTAAATGCTGAACATGGATAAGTGTGTTTTTGTGGTAAGGCAGTTGTTAGATGTATAAGAAACTGTAGCAGTATTGAAATCTGACCACAGACCTATAGAGAAGGTGTAATCACTATTTTAGTTTTTAATTATAAACTTATTGTGACTCAAAGAGCACTGATTGTACAAACATGTCAATAAATTTTTGTGAAGCAAAATGTGAATATTACTTCCTTTTTTAGAAATTAACCAAAAGCATTTCTTTGCTAATGGTGACACAGTATTATTTAGTTATTTTTAAGTAATGTGTTCACTTAAACGTTTTCAAAAAATTAGTTTCTGTAATTGTTGATAGCTCAATTAGGTAATTTTTGAGGGGTAATTTTGCATTAGTGATGGCTAAAAAGTTTACTCCTATTGAAGGCCAAGTAAAGATAGCATGATTGTCTGTGGTGCCACTAGACACAATGTGCGGTATCCACTTAAAATAATTTATGTAACACTTAATAGTGAGGAGGGAGAAATAATAAATAGATTTGAACGTAAAACATTCTGAATGGCGACACATCTTACCCTTCAACGTTTTGTAGCACTTGGCGACAATAGGAAAATTGTTTGTGTAGGTGCTCGCTTTTCAAATTAGATGTAATGACATCCATTGCACATGTGCAACTTAAAATTCTGTACATATGGGACATCTGTAGGGTTAATAGCTTATTTTTGCTGTTCAGTGAAAGTGATGTTAGATCTATATTTTCATTCAAAGTGACATACTGCATACCCGTGCACTGGATATTACTCAAACAGCAGTTTTCAATAGTCGGTATGTTACGCCACTAAGGTTTTGACTGCTGGCATTGTGCTCTTTGGTTGCCAGTAGCATAGTTGTTGCCAACAGCATTTAGTGAGAAATATGCAAGTGACTTTGTAACCTCCCCCTCACTTATCGACCTTAATGACAGTGAAAAATTAAACCACGTGTACGTAATGGAAATTTGGGAAAAGCAATCGCCACTGAAGTTAATCTGTTGGTAAAGAGGGAGGAAAGGATTACATCTAAATGAAAGGAAAAATGCAAATGAAATTGGTGGAAATTCATTTTGAAAAGGGGTAAAGTTAATACAGAAAGTAAATGTGCAGTCGTTACATTAACATTTAATTGCCATTAATTAGATATTTGAGATTTGGGGAAAATTACGGTCGCCAGTCCCATGGACAACTACTATAATAACTGAAAATGAAAGATTAATGCACATATATTTAGCACTAAAAGTGTGGCAACTGAAGGATGACATGTGTTGTGTGAAAACTGAATGTTTGTCAGAAGTAATAAATTTCGTTACACTCTGACTTAATTTAGCAAAAGAATTAAAAAAACTGGATAATTGAAAGTTAATTTAGTGACTGAAATTAATAGTGAACTTTGTTTCTGAAGCACTACGAAAATCAATGAAATAAGTTTAGTCTTGGGCTACTTCAACAATCATTTGAAAAGCTACTTGAATCTACCCAATTTAGAAATAAGAGATTTAACTTTGAATTTGAATTAAATGATTCTGAACATTTAACAATAGTAACATTTAGTATGTACCAAGCTGAGCTGCAGTCACTGGTAAGCTAAAATATGCTAACAAAACTCACACTCTTAATTTGTGCTTGTGTAATCTAAAATATTGTAGCCAGCTATGAATACTTTAACTGAACTTTGAAATTAAAGCGGTGAAATGGAATGATATCACTTTAATGCTGGCGTTTGAATTTCAACGACACTCGGGTTCATTCCAGAAAAGGAAGGGACCTGCTTGGTAATGCAATTGGGACAATGAGCAACAAAGGTTCATGCTACATTGCTGTAATTTTTAAAGTATATTGAACAGTTCGAAAAGCTGAGGTCTGCCATACAGTTCTAAAACTTTACGTGCTTCCAGCTTCCTTGTTGGTTGATTGAAGGTTTGAAGTCGTCGATCGAGGAGGTGGCGACAGTCACTCATTGTCTGCCGTCGCTGTTGCAGAAGCTGGATGTTGGCGCGCCTTCATCACGACATGGTCACTAGGCGAAACGGGATCTTGATGTGCGCCAGCTAATGCTTCCCGTCCGCGACACCGTGTCAGAAACTATCATAGCAAGTCGAACGCAATTACATGCTGTCAAACCCCGAAAGCGCGACAACTCGCGTGAGCGTCACACAACACACCTGCTCCACCGCCCTACTCCCGCCAGACTCCCTTTGCTCGCGCTCCACGCGGCAGAGTTAACACTACCAAAGATCATAAACACTTTGATTCTCCACACGACCTACCGATGTAATCGTTCGATAGTGTGGTTTTGCCTAGGCCAGACCCAGCACAAAAATACAAATAGTATTTACAAAACAAACCAATTATACATCGACATAAATGCATATATATATATATATATATATATATATATATATATATATATATATATATATATACAAATAGTAAAACAATTACAATATATAAAGACACAGAAATGTCATATCTTCAGGTAACAAAATAAGGAAAAAATTTATAGTACAATAGATGGAAATCCCCCCCCCCCCCATGAACCATGGACCTTGCCATTGGTGGGGAGTCTTGCATGCCTCAGCTATACAGATGGCCATACCGTAGGTGCAACCACAGCGGAGGGGTATCTGTTGAGAGGCCAGACAAAGGTGTGGTTCCTGAAGAGGGGCAGCAGCCTTTTCAGTAGTTGCAGGGGCATCAGTCTGGATGATTGACTGATCTGGCCTTGTAACATTAACCAAAACAGCCTTGCTGAGCTAGTACTGTGAACGGCTGAAAGCAAGGGGAAACTACAGCCGTAATTTTTCCCGAGGGCATGCAGCTTTACTGTATGTTTAAATGATGATGGCGTCCTCTTGGGTAAAATATTCCGGAGGTAAAATAGTCCCCCATTCGGATCTCCGGGCGGGGACTACTGAAGAGGACGTCGTTATCTGGAGAAAGAAAACTGGCATTCTGCAGATCGGAGCGTGGAATGTCAGATCCCTTAATTGGGCAGGTAGGTTAGAAAATTTAAAAAGGGAAATGGATAGGTTAAAGTTAGATATAGTGGGAATTAGTGAAGTTCGGTGGCAGGAGGAACAAGACTTTTGGTCAGGTGAATACAGGGTTATAAACACAAAATCAAATAGGGGTAAAGCAGGAGTCGGTTTAATAATGAATAGGAAAATAGGAATGCAGGTAAGGTACTACAAACGGCATAGTGAACGCATTATTGTGGCCAAGATAGACACGAAGCCCACGCCTACGACAGTAGTAGATGTTTATATGCCAACTAGCTCTGCAGATGACGAAGAAATTAAAGAAATATATGATGAAATAAAAGAAATTATTCAGATAGTGAAGGGAGACGAAAATGTAATAGTCATGGGTGACTGGAATTCGAGAGTAGGAAAAAGGGAGAGAAGGAAACATATTAGGTGATTGCGGGAAAGAAATGAAAGAGGAAGCCGTCTGGTAGAATTTTGCACAGAGCATAACTTAATCATAGCTAACACTTGGTTCAAGAATCATAAAAGAAGGTTGTAGACATGGAAGAATCCTGGAAATATTAGAAAGTATCAGATAGATTATATAATGGTTAGACAGAGATTTAGGAACCAGGTATTAAATTGTAAGACATTTCCAGGGGCAGATGTGGACTCTGACCACAATCTATTGGTTATGAACTGTAGATTAAAACTGAAGAAACTGCAAAAAGGTGGGAATTTAAGGAGATGGGACCTGGACAAACTGATTAAACCAGAGGTTGTACAGAGTTTCAGGGAGAGCATAAGGGAACAATTGTCACAAATGGGGGAAAGAAGTACAGTAGAAGAAGAATGGGTAGCTCTGAGGGATGAAGTAGTGAAGGCAGCAGAGGATCAAGTAGGTAAAAAGACGAGGGCTAGTAGAAATCCTTGGGTAACATAAGAAATATTGAATTTAATCGATGAAAGGAGAAAATATAAAAATGCAGTAAATGAAGCAGGCAAAAAGGAATACAGACGTCTCAAAAATGAGATCGACAGGAAGTGAAAAATGGCTAAGCAGGGATGGCTAGAGGACAAATGTAAGGATGTAGAGGCTTATCTCACTAGGGTAAGATATATACTGCCTACAGGAAAATTAAAGAGACGTTTGGAGAAAAGAGAACCACTTGTATGAATATCAAGAGGTTAGATGGAAACACAGTTATAAGCAAAGAAGGGAAAGGAGAAAGGTGGAAGGAGTATATAGAGGGTCTATACAAGGGCGACGTACTTGAGGACAATATTCTGAAAATGGAAGAGAATTTAGATGAAGACGAAATGGGAGATACAATACTGGGTGAAGAGTTTGACAGAGCACTGAAAGACGTGAGTCGAAACACGGCCCCGGCAGTAGACAACATTCCATTAGAACTACTGACGGTCTTGGGAGAGCCAGTCCTGACAAAACTCTACCACCTGGTGAGCAAGATGTATGAGACAGGCGAAATACCCTCAGACTTCAAGAAGAATATAATAATTCCAATCCCAAAGAAAGCAGGTGTTGACAGATGTGAAAATTACCGCACAATCAGTTTAATAAGCCACAGCTGCAAAATACTAACTCGAATTATTTACAAGCGAATGGAGAAACTAGTAGATGCTGACCTTGGGGAAGATCAGTTTGGATTCTGTGGAAATATTGGAACACGTGAACTTAGGACTTATCTTAGAAGAAAGATTAAGGTAAGGGAAACCTACGTTTCTAGCATTGTAGACTTAGAGAAAGCTTTTGACAATGTTGACTGGAATGCTCTCTTTCAAATTCTAAAGGTGTCAGGGGTAAAATACAGGGAGCGAAAGGCTATTTACAATTTGTACAGAAACCAGATGGCAGTTGTAAGCGTCGAGGGACATGAAATGGAAGCAGCGGTTGGGAAGGGAGTAAGACAGGGTTGTAGCCTCTCCCTGATGTTATTCAATCTGTATATTGAGCAAGCGGTAAAGGAAACAAAAGAAAAATTCGGAGTAAGAATTAAAATCCATGGAGAAGAAATAAAAACTTCGCCTATGACATTGTAATTCTGTCAGAGACAGCAAAGGACTTGGAAGAGCAGTTGAACGGAATGGACAGTGTCTTGAAAGGAGGATATGAGATGAACATCAACAAAAGCAAAACGAGGATAATGGAATGTAGTCGAATTAAGTCGGGTGATGCTGAGGGAATTAGTTTAGGAAATGAGACACTTGAAGTAGTAAAGAGTTTTGCTAAATGGGGAGCAAAATAACTGATGATGGTCGAAGTAGAGAGGATATAAAATGCAGACTGGCAATGGCAAGGAAAGCGTTTCTGAAGAAGAGAAATTTGTTAACTTCGAGTATAGATTTAAGTGTCAGGAAGTCGTTTCTGAAAGTATTTGTATGGAGTGTAGCCATGTATGGAAGTGAAACATGGACGATAAATAGTTTGGACAAGAAGAGAATAGAAGCTTTCGAAACGTGGTGCTACAGAAGAATGCTGAAGATTAGATGGGTAGATCATTTAACTGATGAGGAGGTATTGAATAGAATTGGGGAGAAGAGGAGTTTGTGGCACAACTTGACAACAAGAATGGACTGGTTGGTAGGCCATGTTCTGAGGCATCAAGGGATCACCAATTTAGCATTGGAGGGCAGCGTGGAGGGTAAAAATCGTAGAGGGAGGCCAAGAAGCTTGGGAGATGAAGAAGCTTGCATGGGATAGAGTAGCACGAGAGCTGCATCAAACCAGTCTCAGGACTGAAGACCACAACAACAACAACAACAGATGGAAATAGGAGGATATGCATTTCCGGCGTTACACGTGCCCCACATTGTCTGAGGATGTTCGTGTAACTTAAACAGACTCAGAAAATGTCCCGAAAGGAAAAAAAAAAAAAACAGCGGAAATGCATATGCTCAAAACATCAAGAAAATTTAGCATTATGCTAATTAACCATAAACCAATTTTTAGACCATAATAATTGAGAGGGGCCACTCCTAACCTTATTCCAGTCTGTCATCATACACAAAATAAAACAGGTTGACAATATATTAAAAATCATAGAAAACATAGAAAATGGTTTAGCTATTGTAAAATCATCGAAATTCCTAACAGTATCAAGAAATGGAATACTATTTACAAAATTAATCAGAGTGCATGGTCATAAAAAACAGGTATATCAAAATACGCAAATTAGTAATTAATTATATAGAATACACATTTTTTACATAACCTTTTCATAATTAATATTCTCGTCATGAGAGTCCACTTACAGCTAAACAAGAAAATAATATACAGGAGATCGAAAAAACATACATATTTACAGCCGAATTCTTTCACATCAGCTGTCCGGGAAGAAAAACAACTCCGCCTTCTGTACTCTCAAGTATAAAGAATGCCGACAGCGGCACAAGAGCCAACAGCGACTCCGCCTCGCCAGTATTGTTGCGCCGGCCTGTGCGGAACGCTTGATCTCACTCGCCTGTGTAACGCCATTTCCAGAACGTCCGTTTCACTGAATTCTTTCGGAAAAACTCACTCCCGAGTAATATCAAGGAGTCCATTAACACTATCACAGTGGATAACTAAACACTGTCCATCATCGCACGCATGTACTAGCCTGAAACTTAAAACAGCGTCTAAGTACATCGGCAATGACTAGTGAATCACATATTTATGAAATCTTACAGCTAGGTACAAAAACATATTGACATTCCTTGATCTACTGTGACTCAACTGGAAACTTTAACTAGCAGCTTGGATTTTTCAGTTGATTAATAATCAGTTACTCTTAAATAATTTAGTCAAAATTAATTACTTATTAATTACAACTTCTTTAATGTCCTCTTGGTCAGACAAAAGCATGGCAATCTAGTAAATCGTTAAATCTCACACTCTATATTTACATACTGTACAAATTACCCATTTTGTGGTATTAATCAATCCTAGGTTGGTACAATTTCAAGTCTACAATGCTCCGTATATCTAATAGTTTTCCAGAGCTTGGATATTCTAAGCAATAAGCATTTGTGTGAGGTATACCAATGACTTTATATGGTCCATTATAAACAAACTTAAATTTTGAGATATCATTGTCTATCTCGCTCGATTTCTCATGAGCTTTTACAAGTACTAAGCCTCCGATTGCAAACTTAGCAAAAGGCGCTTTAGCGTCATGACGACGTATGCGAGCATCGGCTTTTAGCTTCATTAGTTCTCGGAAACGATCCTTTTTCATACCAATACTAATGTCAATCCGTGGAGGAAATTTGATTCTCTCTTCCACAAAACTTTTACTTCTGTCATCTAACAGGAGTTCCTCACGTTACATTAGTTCAAATTCATGCCTACGTCAATGGCATCCAGCCAATTAACAATGCGTATAGGCTGGTATTGCCTATGCACACCGTCTCCTGCCTCGTCAAAACTAACTATTATTGTTTTATCTTGTTACGTACATGACAAAGTTTTGCTTTCGCAATTAATCACTGCACGATACTTTAATAGCCAATCTAACCCAATAATTACTTCCGTAGTTAAGTCTGGAACGACGACAAACTCTTGTTCAAATCGTGCCCCACATATCTCGAAGTTGACAAAAATCTGTTTTGTGACCGGTTTACTGGCCTTCCCAGTAGCACCGATAATTTTCACTCCTGTTACTGGCATAACTACGATACCAGGCCTGTCTTTCAGTAACTGAAATATTTTCCCAGACACAGCACTCAATTCTGCACCCATGTCAATCAACACGTTTAGTTGTAGGCCGTGCATATTAACAGACTCTACTATCTGTCTACACTTATCCTCGACTGTTTCTTTATTTTCCCACAATAGATCCTCATCTATATCCAGGTTCAAAATAGTTCAAATGGCTCTGAGCACTATGGGACTTAACATCTGTGGTCAACAGTCCCCTAGAACTTAGAACTACTTAAAGCTAACTAACCTAAGGACATCACACACATCCATGCCCGAGGCAGGATTCGAACCTGCGACCGTAGCAGTCGCGCGGTTCCGGACTGAGCGCCTGGAACCGCTAGACCACCGCGGCCGGCTATATCCAGGTCATTCCAGGAAAAACCGTCCGGCTTTGATCCTAAATCCGGCTTATCTGGCGGCCTTTTCAGCCTCTGTTCACATACAGTTTTAATTTCATCACGTTTGTCCTGAGGCTTAGTCTGTAGCTTCGCCTCCAATACCGAAACCTTTTTTCTGTAACTCGTCAACTAGTGAGTGTTGCTTTGCCATCAATTCACTAATTGTCACCTTCGTTGATTCCTCTTTGGTCAGATTGATCTCATCTGCCAATCTACCTGGAGGAATGTGCCCAGTAGTATCTGCAATTACTTCCTCTGGATCTGCGCAACCCACACTGCTACCGTCCGACCGTATAACGTCAGCTCTAACCTCATACACGTTGTAATCTAGGTGCTTTTCTACCAATCGTGTCCGTCTGTCACTAAAAGTCTCGTAATATTTCTCCTTTATACTTCCGCAATGTTTAAACTGGAGTTTTGCGTCGGATGGGTCGGTCACTTCTACCACTATAACTTTCGGTAAAGTCTGCCGGTCAGGGCCAGAACTTTCAGTTACTACATCAACATCCAACTCCCGCGGGACGAAACACGACGAATCTTGCTCATGCTCTCCACTAACATTAACTATTTCTGGTAAAGTCTGCCCGTTAGGGCCAGAGCTTCTATCACTTCACAAATGCTATCTTCCTTCGGGACGAGACGCGGCAAATCCTGCAAACGCTCCCCGTAAACACTTCTCCCATACAGGCCCCTATAAGTCTTAGTTCGTCGTATAAGCGACCGAACTGCCTCAGTCAGATCTTATCCCTCTCTGCATCCCCTCGCTCGATGACGGACGTGTTATCCGACATCTGATATTCTCTCAACACTTGCGAATCATTCTTAAACTCAATCTCCAGTTCCGCTGTGGGTGTTACAGCTGCCACTTTATAATCGATTTCCGGAGCACTAATTAAATTGTTCTCACTGACAGTGAATGTTTATTCTACTGCCGTGTCTACAGCTGATCTACTACTTGTGGGCGCACTCCTTTCTCCTAACACTGGCACACTCTCCCGCCGTTGATTATTCCATACGGAATTTTCATAACGACGACACCTGGGTCTTCTCCTGTTATTGGGCCGCCTAAATTTCTCCACGCCCGGTCGGCCCCTCACCGGCGCGGCTAATGGTGTCCCTGTCTCGTCCCAGCAGATCTGCTCCCCGGATGCCGCTGAGGCGGCTTATCACACCCTCTGGCGTTATTACTATTCTGTGAAGGCCGTATCACGTTAGTATGACACTGGTTTCCGTCATTCCTGTTATTATTTGCATTGTACCTATTGTTATTACGGCCCGAACGATTATTGTTATTGCTGCCATGGTTGTGGTATGCATTATTCCCATGGTTATCGTAATTGTGGTTGTTGTGGTACCCGTTGTTGTTACCACGGCCTCTACCACTATCGCGATTATTGCGCCAACTTTCCTCGTCATCAACTCTTTCCAGGAAATCATTGATTGTCTTGTAACTGCTTCCTACGTAGCGTTTTGTATCATCTGGAAGCTTCTTGTAGAGTTCCCAGGCTATTTCGGATTCCGTGCGGCAATCACGCAAGTATTCCAACTTGAGGATCCAGCCCTCACAAAACTCCTTCATCGAGGCGCGCGAATTCGCATCGAAAGGCCTCGATACGACAAATTCGCGCCGGACACTTTGTTGTTTTTGCTCTGACCAGTATTCAGCCAGAAACAAATTTTTAAACTCGTCGAAAGTCAGGTTCGTGATGTTGAGGCTCAAGCCCCAACGCTTGGTATCACCAGCCAACACGTCAATAACCGCATTAATTTTTCTCTCATTAGTGCATAATCTGGGTAAAACTCTTTCACAATTTTTAATGAAATCCGTCGCGTGTATACCGCCTTTTTTCAAGGGGTCGAACCGCTCCTCTTTCGTCAACAATTCCGAACTATGTGCACAGATTGGCACATAGGTCTGTTTTTCATCAAATTTCTTTTCTAATTCCGACACTCTCGTAATTACTCGGCAAGTGGTTGTCGCAAGCGTTTCCACTTCCCTCTTTTTCTCTTCGCAGGTATTAGCCTGCTTCCTCACTTTAGTATCTACTTCGGACACTAAAGCCTTTAAAGTTTCCACCTTCTGCTGATCCTCTTCTTTCACTAATTGAATTTGTTCCGTCACCTTATTCTCGATGATTGGAGCAACTGCTTCTCCTACACTTTTCTCGATTCTGCTAATTTCGGAATCAAAACGAGTATTTATGCTCGCAATTTCCACCTGAACGCCTATCATTTCCTGTTTAAGATTACCATTTTCGGTATTAATTACAACAATATATTCTTTGATTTTATCAACTTTTGTGTTAACAATTCCAACATGTTGTTAACAACATTAATAGCTTTGTTCTGATTGTCTAGCTTCTTGTCAATTTTTTCAGACTGAGCTTCTTGCTTGGCAGTCTGAGCTTTAATTTCAGCCGATTGACTCTTGATTTCGTTAATCAAAACATTCAATAAATCAGTTAAATTCCCGGAAACTACCGGTTTTACTTCCGTAGCGGATGCCTCTTTAATTGTCCACCCGCATTCGTTATCAAGGGGTTCAGATTTGATTTTCGCTTCCGATTCCGAAACATTTTCTAAAGTTTGTAATTCCATTTCAGCTCTTTGTTGCGTTTCGGTGGTCGCGTCTTCCATGCTAGCCGCCTGCCCCTGAACAATGGGTTCCGCCGTGCGCGTTTCCCACTGTTCGACCGATTGCTCCATATCCAAGTCTACCAAATTTTGGTAGTTGTTGCCTTCACTCATTTTAATAATTGTCAATATAAATGCCAAATCTCGAATCCAATGAGGATTACTCCCAGTAATTATTCTCGCTGACGTAACTACCTGTTCGTAACCAGTACTTTGTTACGAGATTTGCACAATGCAAAATTCGTGTCCAGAACAACCTCAAATCCGAAGATTGTCCTGTCACCAGGTCGCACCTGTAATCTCCCCCTCACTTATCGACCTTAATGACAGTGAAAAATTAAACCACGTGTACCTAATGGAAATTTGGGAAAAGCAATCGTCACCAAAGTTAATCTGTCGGTAAAGAGGGAGGAAAGGGTTACATCTAAATGAAAGGAAAAATGCAAATGAAATTGGTGGAAATTAATTTTGAAAAGGGGTAAAGTTAATAAAGAAAGTAAATGTGCGGTTGTTAAGTTAACAATTAATTGCCGTTAATTAGATATTTGAGATTTGGAGAAAATTATGGTCGCCAGTGCCATGGACAACTGCTATAATAACTGAAATGAAAGATTAATGCATATATATTTAGCACTAAAAGCGTGACAACTGAAGGATGACACGTGTTGTGTGAAAACTGAATGTTTGTCAGAAGTAATAAATTTCGTTACACTCTGACTTAATTTAGCAAAAAATTAATAAAACCGGAAAACTGAAAGTTAATTTAGTGACTGAAATTAATAGTGAAATTTGTTTCTGAAGCACTACGAAATTCAATAAAATAAGGTTAGTCTTGGGCTACCTCAGCAATCATTTGAAAAGATACTTCAATCTACCCAATTTAGAAATAAGAGATTTAACTTTGAAATTGAATTAAATCATTCTGAACATTTAACAACAGTAACATTTAGTACGTATCAAGCTGAGCTACAGTCAGAGGTAAGCTAAAATAAGCTAACAAAACTCACACTCTTAATTTGTGCTTGTGTAATCTAAAATATTGTAGCCAACTATGAAAACCTTAACTGAACTTTGATATTAAAGCAGTGAAATGGAATGATATCACTTTAATACTGGCATTTGAATTTCAACGACCCTCTGGTTCATTCCAGAAAAGGAAGGGACCTGCTTGGTAATGGAATTGGGACAATGAGCAACAAAGGTTCGTGCTACATTGCTGTAATTTTTAAAGTACATTGAACAGTTTGAAAAGCTGAGGTCTGCCATACAGTTCTAAAACTTTACGTGCTTCCAGTCTTCCTTGTTGGTTGATTGAAGGTTTGAAGTCGTCGATCGAGGAGGTGGCGACAGTCACTCATTGTCGGCCGTCGCTGTTGCAGAAGCTGGATGTTGGTGCGCCTTCTTCACGATACGGTCACCAGGCGAAACGGGCTCTTGATGTGCGCCAGCTAATTCTTCCCATCCGCGACACCGTGTCAGAAACTATCATAGCAAGTCGAGCGCAATTACATGCTGCCAAACCCCGAAAGCGCGACAACTCGCGTGAGCGTCACACAACACAACTGCTCCACCGCCCTACTCCCGCCAGACTCCCTTTGCTCGCGCTCCACGTGGCAGAGCTAACACTACCAAAGATCCTAAACAATTTGATTCTCCACACGACCTATCGATGTAATCTTTCGATAGCATAGTTTTGCCTAGGCCAGACCCAGCGTAAAAATACAAATAGTATTTACAAACCAAACCAAATCTACATCGACATAAATGCATAAGTATATATATTGTAAGTAGGCTGTTTAGGTTTTTTTATTGGTAACGCCACCTCTGTATGAAAATCACTGGCTGTACTGTGTGCAGTCTGTGGCTGCTTTGCATTGTTGTAATACTCGCCATTGTAGTGTTGGGCAGCGGCAGCTGGATGTGAACAGCACGTAGCGTTGCGCAGTTGGAGGTGAGCCGCCAGCAGTGGTGGATGTGGGGAGAGAGATGGCGGAGTTTTGAAATTTGTCATGAACTGCTATATTTATATATGATGATATCAAGGTAAATACATTGTTTGTTCTCTATTAATATCTTTCATTTGCTAACTATCCCTATCAGTAGTTAGTGCCTTCCATAGTTTGAATCTTTTATTTAGCTGGCAGTAGTGGCGCTCGCTGTATTGCAGTAGCTTGAGCAGCGAAGATTTTTGTGAGGTAAGTGATTTGTGAAAGGTATAGTTTAATGTTAGTCAGGGCCATTCTTTTGTAGGGAATTTTGAAAGTCAGATGGCGTTGCGCTAACAAAATATTGTGTGTCAATGGAAGCACAGTCATGTAGAATTGTTCAAAGGGGAAGTTTCAATATATGTATATACAAATAGTAAAACAATTACAATATATAAAGACACAGAAATGTCGTATCTTCAGGTAAGAAAATAAGGAAAAAATTTATGGTACAATAGATGGAAATAGGAGGATATGCATTTCCGGCATTACAAGTTGGATGTTTGTCACGTTATTAAGTAGTCTCAAAATTACTAGCAGAGCACAGAGAAAAAATACAGAGGATGTTGAAATTTGAAAACATGATTTGATAAAGATTGATTTGAAATGTTGGAAAATTTTTCACATATGTTGTTGCCGCTTTGTCTGCTTATGCTTCAGTGACTAATCTGATGACAGAGTAATGTATTTTTGTACAAGTGATTTCTGTAAAGTTGATAGACATTGTTAATATATCAGAGTATCAATACAATTTTTGAATTTTAGTCCCTTCTACAGCATTTTGTAAGTGCAGTATCTTCCACCGTGTCCTCACGAAAATTTTCTAATAGTCAGTCGCCGCATTGCATTCTGCAGAACACAATGTTAAAAATAGAAGCATGATCTGCTTCTTTTGTTATGACTATACTGCAAATGCACCTTCATTTTAATATCTTACAGGTGATACTATGTTAAAATTTGTATTTGTACTTCCTGGCGGATTAAAACTGTGTGCCAGACCGAGACTCAGGACCTTTGCTTTTCGCGGGCAAGCGATATTATCTATATGATTGCTCCAATTTAAGTTATTCGTCATTGTAATCTCTAAGTATTTAATTGAATTAACTGCCCTTAGATTTGTGTATTTTATTCTGAAACCAAAATTTAGCGGATACCTTTTAGAACTCATGTAGATGACTTGACACTTTTCATTATTTAGAGCCAATTATCATATTTCGCACCGACCATGCAGATCTCTTGTCTAGATGGGTTTGCAATTTGTTTTACCATCTGATGGTTTAATAAGACGGTAAATGACAGAATCATATCCAAACAATCTAAGAGGGCTGACCAGATTTTTTCCCAAATCGTTTATGTATATCAGGAACAGCAGAGGGCCTACAACACTTCTTTGGGAAATGTCACGTATTACTTCTGTTTTACTCGATGACTTTTCGTCAGTTATTACGAACTGTGACCTTTCTGACAGGCAATCATGGACGCAGAGGCAAAACTGAGACGATATTCGTTAGGCACACAGATTAATTGGAAGTCGCTTGTGAATGATCATGTCGAAAGCCTTCTGGAAATCTAAATATATGGAATCAGTTTGACGTCCCCTGTCGATAGCACTCAATACATCGTGAGAAAATTACACACATGAGGCTACATGGGTAGCGAAAGCTGCTTGGAATGGACTGGGTGGTTTTTTAGGTCCTAAATCTATATCTACATTCATACTTCGTAAGCCACCGTACGGTGCTTGTCGGTGGGTACCACTACGAGTCATTTCCTTTCCTGTTCCACTCGCAAATAAAGCGACGGAAAAACGACTGTCTGGTGCCTCCGAACGAGTCGTAATTTTTGTTATTTTCGCTGTCCTCATGCGAAATGTACTCAGGCGAAAGTAGAATAGTTTTGCAGTGAGCTTCAGGTGCCGATTCTCTAAATTTTCTCAGGGCTGTTCCTGAAAAAGAACGCCGTCTTTCCTCGAAGGATTCACATCTGAGTTCCCGAAGAATCTCCGTAATATGACTGACTGCGCATTGGCGGAAACTATGGGCCGCCGGTCACCGCACGGTAGGAACGCCTGAGGTCTGGAAGCGTTTGCACTGAGTGGCCCGACCGCATGTTATGTGTTACCAAACAAAATAATTTTATACACATGAAATCCAAGTTTTAAAATCCCTAAACAGGTCGTGGTTTGAATAAATAATTAGTACACCAGAAGCGGAATTGTCTAAATTAATTATGATGTTTTTCAGTTGCGGATATCGCATGTACCAAATCCCCTTAATATTTACGTGTTGTGTGAAACTACCGGTAACATTTGTAACAGCCGCCTTAGGATTGCCTCGATGTCTTCCTTTAATCTCACTTCGTGGGGATCCCAAACACTTGAGCATTACTCAAGAATGGGTCGCACTACTGTCCATTATGCTCTCATCTTTACAGATGAACCACACATTCCCAAATTTCTCCCAATAATCCGAAGTCGACCTTTCCTATAGTACCACGAAAGTTATCCCTTGATGTCGTAACAGATGTTCTACTATCTTGTCCCTTTTCCTTCTCATTCTTTTCCATATATTTTTTTTTTCCTCGCTGATTCTGCGCAGAGCCTCTTCATTCCTTATCTTACCGGTCCGTTTAATTTTCATCATTCTTCTGTGTCGATTATTGTCTGTTCTGGTTTTCCCGCGGTCCATGATTCACTACTGTAAAGTTCTGTGCTCAAAACGTACATTCTCAGAAATTTGGTCCTCGAATTAAGATCTATGTATGATACTAACAGACTTCTCTTCGTTGGGAATGTCCTTTTTGCCACTACTAGTTCGCTTTTTATGCCTGCCTTACTCCATCAGTCATGGGCTACTTTGCTACCTTGGTAGCAGAATTCCTTAACTTCATCCATTTCACTATGGGTAGGAAATGTCATCAGCGAATCGTATCATTGATAACCTTTCATCTTGAATTTGAATTACACTCTTGAAGCCTTCCTTTATTTCTGTCATTGCTTCTTCGATGTATAGATTGGACAGTAGGGGAGGGAGATACTACGCCGGCAGCTGTGGACGAGCAGTTCTAGGCGCTTCAGTCCGGAACCGCGCTCCTGCTACGGTCGCAGGTTCGAATCCTGCCTCGGGCATGGATGTGTGCATGTCCTTAGATTATTTAGGTTTAAGTAGTTCTAATTCTAGGGGACTGATGACCTCAGATGTTGAGTACAGCCATTGGAACCATTTGGAGACACAAATTCCTCTCTTAATCCGAGCACTTAGTTCTTTGTCGTCCAGTCTTACTATTTCCTCTTTGCTCTTTAAGCTGATTATCCGATAATTCTCGGATTTGTCGACCGTTGCAATCTTCGGAACTGTGTGCATGATTTTTTTCCGAATTTCTGATGATATATCGCCAACCTCTACAGACTTACTACCCACCAACATCAATGCCACGTGGCCTTAGAATTTCTGTTGGAATGTTATCTAACCCTTCTACCTTACTCGTTTTTGTATCTTCCATATCTCTTTCAAATTCTGATTCTAATACTAGGTCACCAATCCCTTTTATATCGACTCCTGTCGCTTGTTCTCTCACGTCACCAGACAAATCTTCCCCCTAATAGAGGCCTTCAATGTACCCTTTTGACCTACCCACTCTCTCCTCTGCATTTAACAGTGGAATTCCCGTTGCACTTTTAATGTTACTATCCTTGCATTTAATTTCACTGTCCTTGTCTTCTTACCATTTCACTTCATTGACCCCCACTAGGTCTAGACAGAGCCTTAGTATTTCCCTTTCCAGATTTTCTAGGTTCCCTACCACGTTGAAACTTCAGAAATTCCACGCCCCGACTCGTAGAACGTTACCCTTTCGTTGGTTACTGAATCTTTTTATCGCAGTCACGTCCCGCTTGGCAGTCCTCCCGGGGATTCTAATTCCGGAATCTTTTGTCAATCGAGATGTCATCATGATACTTTTTCAATTACAAACCATATGTGCCGTGGGTACACATTATGTGTCATTAATGCATTGGCTTCCTTATGCCTCTGATCATAATGATTCTTCCATCTTTAGGGGCAGTTTACCACCCCAAAGGCAAGAGAGTGCCCTGGACCTCTGTCCGCTCCTCCGCTTTCTTTTACAAGGCCGCAATTGCTGACGATTTTTATTCAAAATTGAAGCAGTGGCAGAGTTTAAACTTGTCACTGAGGTCGTTTCAACCAGTAATGAAAGACTCTATCCCTAGACCACGGACGTAACACTATCGCATGCACAACGTGTAGTACAGGACAATGGCGGCGCTGTCATTCGTGCTCAGGTGATTCATGCGACTGTGGCCGTACGTGAGGAATTAGCAGTGTCTGAACGCGGAATGGTAGTCGGAGCTAGACGCACGGCAGATTCCATTTTGGAGATCGTTAGGGAATGCTGTATTCCGAGGTCTCGAGTGTCAAGAATGTGCTGAGAGTACCATATTTCAGGCATTGCCTCTCACCACGGTCATCGTAATGGCCGACGGCCTTCACTTAACGGCCGAGAGCGTTGGCCTTTACATAGAGTTGTCAGTGATAACACACAAGCAATAGTGCATGAAATAACCGCAGAAATCAAAGTGAGACGTCGACAAATGTATCCGTTAGGACAGTGCGGCGAAATTTGGAGTCAATGGGCTATGGCAGCAGACGACCGACGCCAATGCCTTTCCTAACAGCACGACTTCGCCTGCAACACCTAGGTCTCGTGACCATATCGGTTGGACCATACACGACGGGAAAACCGTGGCCTGTTGAGACCTCATTTCATTTGGTAAGAGCTGATGGTATGATTCGAGCGTTGCGCAGGCCCCACGAAGCCATGCACCCAAGTTGTCAACAGCATACTGTGAAAGGTGGCTACACTGAGCCACTACGCCAGAGATTGCGCCAAAGAGTATTATTAAGCCGCCTCCAGAGTGCGTGGGCAGAGCTCGTAGTAGTCAGTGCCTGTCGAGGTCTCGTGGTAGTCTGTGTTGAGATGTGCTAGTGGGCAAGGCTTGTCGAGATGTTGTAGTAAGGAGTGTTTGTTCCATGTTTTATCCAGTTATTTGATGGGAGAGATAGCAGATGTTATTGTAATGATCAGAGTGCATTTCGTCAATATATATGAAGGTAAAAACCACAATGTTCTTTTATTATTTGTGTGTCTGAAATAATGCGTCATTACAGGTTCAGTCAACAAAGCATCTGGCTTGTGTTCTTGTATTAGAGTGAATTCTGGTTTTCTTGCGTAATTATAGTTTTTCTAATTTTCTTTTATCACGTCAGTATAATTGGTATTTAAAAATTCTTGTCTTGTTGGAGAAGAACCGTGCCAGATGTGTACGTTGAGTCACACTCCACATACAGAACAGTTACTCTTGTGCTTATTGGTTTTGTAGGTTTTATAGTTGCTGGGGACTTAATTAATTAACTGTGTTTACGAAAATTTTCTTTCATTGTTTGTTGCAGTCAGATTGCGTAATAATTCTAGTCAGGGCCTACCGTTTACGAGAATAGCGTAATCGGACAGACAGCTACTAAAAAATAAAAAATATTTTCAATCGTATTTAATTAAGCCCCCATGCACGTGGCGACCGCTGCTTCGGATCGTCCCTTGGAAATCTTCTGATTGTGAAAATAGTAGACGGTAGTATTGTTGTAGTAATTTGTAGTTTAGTAATTGTAGTCTATTTTGCATGTGTAGATTTGGTAATTGGCATTCTTCTAATGGTATTTTTCAAAATTTATTTTTTGTTGTTGTTTTGTCTACGGGTTTGACAATTTAGTGCAATTATTTCAATTGTTCGTTAATCGTGTTTGAGGGAAACTTTTCATGTAAATGGTATTGTTAGAGATAAAGGTCATTGTGTGTAATTTTCGTACAGTGACGAATTTTTTTTTTTTGTTTTGTAAATGATTACGCGGTCGATGAAAAAGGCGAAAATGATGAATAGTGAGAATGGCGAAATTGTTGACATGGCGAACTCGCCAACACAGGACAACAGTATGATGAATAATGGAGTTGAAAACAATGTAATAAGTCGGGAAAATAGTCCGGAACCATTTCAAAATTTTTCTCAATCAGAAAATTCACAGAATACGAGATTAACGATGGAAGATTCTGGAATAGTATCGAACACAGATAGCTTTACAGCTATGACGAAGGAAACTGGTTTTGCGGGAAATGTTAGGGGCGAAAAGAATTTAGAACAAGTTAGTACGGAGCAGTTGATGAGTGCAATATTAAATTTGGGAACACGGTTAGACTCACAAATAGGAACAATTAGAACTGAGATGGGAACTTTATGATCTGAATTAAAAACTGATATAGGAACAATGGAAACTCGGTTAGGATCTGAATTTAAAACAGAGATGGGAACTTTGGAAACACGGTTAGACTCACGAATAGGGACATGTTTCAAAAATATGAAAGATGAATTAAAAAAAGAAATCAGAGAAGAAGTACAACCAATTTTGAATGCTCACAATAATAGATTAATTGCAGTAGAAATCAGACAAAGGGAACAGGATAGAGAACAGGAAGAAAGAGATCGCGTGATAGTACAGAAATTTTCAGAGTTAAATTTACAACGTGCACACGATAAGAAAGAAATATTTGAGAGAATCGAGGAAGCCGTATCAAATGACAGATTAAATAATCTAACACAACAGTATGAACAGTTAACTACTAAATGTGTTAATACTGAAACCCGAGTCGCGACACTTACGGAAGACATAAATAAACAGAAAGAACAAATAGGTGATTTAGCGGAAAGAGTTGAGATCTCAGATAAATTGACAAGTCTTAGTTTAGCAGAGGGGTCTGAAGAAAATAATTTGTTTTATTTACGAGATGCAACAAGACAGCGCCAGGCGCGCGAACTTTACAATAATCGACATTGGGACTGGGACAGACGCGGCAGGTCTTTGTCGCCACGAGGCGAAAACTTTGACTATAAACACTTTTTGACTGTTCGGAAATTTAAGATCTTCCGCAACTCTAAGAATGACATACATCCATGTTCATGGTTAGATCAATATACGTACGCACTTCCGCCAAAGTTGCCATTGAATCACAAACTGGAAATTATGTGCGGCTATTAAAGTCCTCAGGGGATTCACTACTCTAAGTGAATATGTGCCGTAGCGAGCATAGGGCCCCGAGCTGTAGTGGTGCTATTTCCCTTTTAGTTTTCTGCACCGCTGCCTACTTTTTCACTATTCTTTGCATCTGTCAAAACAACTCTTCGACTATTAATCTATCTAGTGAGTAAGTAAACAATAACCGGATTTGACTAATTTACCCAAAAGTGATTTCGGAAATTACCGTTTGGACTTACTGTACCTCCAGCAGCATTCATTTGTAGTTTAAATGAAATTTTACTTGTTTATCTTCGGGATAATATTACTTCATATGTTGACGATATTCTTATTGCTAAACATTCTTGGAGTGAGCACAACAAAATTTTGGATTCATTGTTACGTATCTTTGCAAGAGTTGGCATTACTGTGAACTTAGAAAAATCTGAATTTGGTTGTTCTCAGGTGAAATTTCTCGGTCACATTATTTCTACAGAAGGTATTCTTCCTGATCCAGAGAAATTAGACGCTATTCGTAACTATGCTGTTCCTACCACAAAACGTGATGTTCGTAGTTTCCTTGGTGTCTGTAATTTTCTTCGACGCTTTGTTAAATTGGACGATTTGGCCACACCTCGTTTATGTGAACTATCTGGAAAGAAATCTAATTGGTGTTGGGATGAGGAAGCTCAGTCAGAATTTGAACAACTTCGTGATGCTTTAGTTGCTGCTCCACTTCTTTCACATCCGGATTTATCTAAAGAATTTTGTTTGGCGACGGACTCATCATACAAGGGCCTAGGTGCACATTTATTTCAAGAGATAGAAGAAAACGGCGTTGTAGTACAAAAGACTATTGCATTTGGAAGTCGTGTTCTTTCTAAATCAGAAAAGAATTATTCGATTACGGAACTTGAAGCTTTGGCTGTTGTTTGGGCTTTCACAAAATTTCGGACATTTTTATTTGGCAGACATACTAAGGTTTACACCGATCATCGACCTCTGGAATTTCTTATGTCAACAAAATTAACTCACGGCAGATTGTCACGATGGGCGTTGTACCTACAGGAATTTGATTTTAGTATTGTTTACATACAGGGTTCTTCAAATATTGTTGCCGATGCTTTATCACGTGCACCTATGGGTTTGAAACAAAGTGCTGAAGAGGACGGCATAGAAAACAATTATTGTTTGATGTATATTCATGGTGTTGCGTTTGAGAACTTTATTTCGTCTTCGCTCCAGGACATCGCTAAGGAGCAAAATAAGGATCCAATATGGAAGGACATTAAGGAGAAGTGGAGGAAAAAGAAAAGCGTAGCGATTAGACAGCATTATTTAGTCCGCAATGACATTCTTTTTAAACGAAAATCGGTCGACAACTCTGTTTGGTTAGTTTGTATTCCTGATGAGTGGGTTAATAAGCTGATTTGGTATACGCATTTCAGTTATGCACAGTTTGGTCCCAGAAAATGCTTTCATAAATTACGAGAAAATTGCTACTTCAGTAATATGGAAAAACGTATTCGATCTGTTCTGGCCAAATGCAAATTATGTCAAAAGGCTAAGCCGCCAACAGTTTCTCACAGAGCACTGTTGTTTCCTATCATTCCAGCGAAATTAAAGGAGATGGCTGCAGTCGATTTGTTCGGTCCAGTGGTTCGTTCTACTAATGGTTTTGCGTACATTTTCGTAGCAGTGACGTCAAAATATGTGTGTTTTACACCTTTACGCAAAGCAACAGCTCGTTCAGTATCTAACGCTTTTATCAAACATTTTCTTAAAGAAGTTGGTCATGTTCATAAGGTTATATCAGATAATGGATCACAGTTTCGTTCTAAAATTTGGCTTCGTACTCTACAGCGTCGTAAAATTAAACCAATTTTCATTTCACTTTTTCACCCTCAATCTAACGCTTCAGAGAGATGGATGAAGGAAATCAATAAATTGTGTCGTCTTTATTGTCATCAGAATCACAGAACGTGGGATCAGTATCTTCATATTTTTCAAAACATTCTGAATGAACTCCCTAATGATTCAACTTCTTTACCGCCTATACAGATATTAAAAAACAAAGCACCGACAAATCGCATATCTGAAATCGTTCCTTTTCCACCTACACGGAAACTGCGGCATTCTGAAGTTGTCAACCTGGCTCTACGAAATATTGCATCTGCGGCTGCTAGAAGAGAGAGATCAGCTAAGTGTCCTGGTCGTTTAAAAATCTTGTTAGTTGGTCAGAAGGTGTTAATTAAGTCTCATCGTTTGTCTCACAAAGGAAAAGGCTTGTGTCACAAATTTTTTCTGCTTTATAACGGTCCATATAGAATTCGTAAAGTTATTCATGATAACACTGTCGAAGTAGAAACTCTTAAATCTCGACGCTCTAAAGGAATACATCATATATCTAACGTAAAAATTTTTGTGGAATGACATACTTTAGAGAAACCAACAGCTAGATGTAAACATGCGGAGAATACAAGGATACCGCGCTGTGTTTTGGCGGCGGCACATACTCAAAGCAACAGTCAAGTCTGCGCGCCGCACAAGGCAGTCGTTGACCGCGAACAATTGCTTCCTACGTCACGCGCCTACAGCTGATCGAGCGCTCAGTGCGAATGCACTGACAGCCGTAAACAAATACACAGTTTAATTTCTCCGACTACATTCAGTATAAAGCTATAGTGACTTGATGAATTATGTTATTAACATTCAGTATTTTTCAGGATACGGTTCTATAAAATATTTAAGAACTTCAGGTAAATTCTGTGTGTCTCCGACGTTAAGAGGACTTGCTATCGAGAAATTTTCAGAATGAATGTAATTTCAAAGAAGAAACTAATAAATTAAAAAGGTAACTATTAATTGAGTTTATTTTTCAGGTAACATATTTCCACTTAGGTACGTACTTTAGACGTAATTTGCTGCTCGCGATTACGTGATTCATACTTTGTGCTAATTTCATGTTCTATGAATTTACTTGTGAAGCGACGTGCTTGTGTACGTTAACTGATTTTGACAATGATTATTAATGAACTGGGTTGTAACTTGTGTATATTATGCATCGCTTGGCTGCACTGCTTTTTCACTGATGTCATATTTTTTTAATTATGTGCCTGCTGTGCTTATTTATTTAAATTATAATTGTCACCTGATTTATTGTGCTGATGTGTTTAGGTATGTAAGTTATACTTTGTGATTTATCTGCTTGCGCCTTCATGTTTACTTATTAAGATGACATATGAACATTTATTTGCTTATGCTGATATGATGCTAATGACATGTTTACTGCTTTGTGTATGGATTGCATATTTATACATATCTGTTGTTGTCATAACTACTCTTTAATTTGGTATATAGAAATGCTGATATACTGTGTATGAACATAGAGTTTAGGTCACGCTATTGGATTAATTATAGATTGTTCGCTTGGCAGAGCCTCGTTGTAAGGATTGTGCTGCATCCACTTTTTGACATTCTGTTCTCTACTGGTATATTTACTCGCTATTGCTTGTTTTGTTTACGCTCAGTGCCTTATATTTTTAAGATAAGAAAATGAACTGCTATAATTCGACGAACGACATTGGTACAAAGAACTTCGTTGAAGTCACATGAGCTGAGGTTTTATGGAAGCTGTATAAATTTATGCTAATAGGAAGGAAGCTAACGACATGACATACCGAAACTAGGTTTAGACCATTGACAGTTATTACACTGCATTTTTCGCGAGCAATTGAAATAGGAAGTGACACTTGACACAAGAAATACTCCACATGTTTGCTTCTGCCATAATTCTTGAAGTGGTGTACACACTGTGAAATATTATGATCATTCACACTCCGTAATCGTACTTAATTACTGAGAGTTATTCGAACTAAGTCTGTTAGAGGTCATGTATGCATTTCTTTTGTTTATAATTCATAATGAGTAGAAGATTTGGTTCAGACGGATTACACAGAGGTTGTGTGTTGACAATGTGTCTTCAGATTGTATGGGATGATGAACTGAAGTTTGCACTAGGATTTTATCTGTACTTGTTCGAGGAGACTGGCTAGAGGAAAGAGTTGTGTTGGAAGTGAGATGATATTGGTAATAAGGTGTATATGTATCGACGCATTGAAGAGGTATTATTGAGGTATTATTGAGATTGTGTGAAGTTGATGATTATTGGAGTTTTGGTGGATAAGAGGTAAAGTAAGTGAGGAGCATATATTGGCAATTAGGTTTATATGTATCGACGTATTGAAGAGGTATTATTGAGGTATTATTGAGATTGTGTGAAGTTGATGATTATTGGAGTTTTGGTGGATAAGAGGTAAAGTAAGTGAGATGCATATTTTTTTTTGTTGGTCTTATGGCACAAGGAGGATGAAGATAGCAGACTAGAACACTAAAGTAGAAGGAAGATAGTCTATACACACACTTTGTTAAATCACTAACCAGTATATACTTTTTTTTTGAAGAGAGGAAGTATTTGCATATCTTGGCTCACTGACAGTTGTTCATTTGATCTGGCTTGGCAAACATTGGTCTTGACATGATGACTATGACGTGACCTAACTATTATTGACTGTTATACATTGCTGCCACTACTACTTGATACACATGATGAACATCAAATTTTGACAGAATTAATTTACACAGTTAACACCATTCAATTACACAGTAGTACTTAATGTGGATGAAAGATGAGTGAGTGTGTTTTGTGTGTTTTCCTTTCCTAATCCTACCCACCTATCTCGTAAATATTATTGTATTTGTTTGTAGTGGCTTGCACTGACACCCATAAATATTATAGGTTTACTGATATTTGTGTATTTGTAATAGTTACTACGACAATTATCTGATATCATTTGTGTGTTTATTAGAATTTGTATGTTTAGTGTAAGAGCATTGTAAAAGCATTTGTATGTGTATTCAAACTATTGTTCATGCCTGAACTGTCTGATTAGTGATGGTGAATATTATGAACTGTTACCTGCACTTTTTCAACGTAATGTGTGACACTAGGACATGTTTAATTTTTGCTGATGAACAGTGTGATTAGTATGTGTATTCAAACTATTGTTCATGCTTGAACTGTGTGATCAGTGATAGTGAATATCATGGACTGCTCTCTGCACCTGCTCAACATTGCTGGGTGCAACTGATGGACTACTTGTATGGAAATGAAGTCACTTCTTGCTGTCTGCACCTACTCAACATTGCTGGTGCAACTGATGGACTGCTTCTACTGAAATGATGTCACTTGTTGGTGTCTGCACCTGCTCTCAACATTGCTGGGTGCAACTGATGGACTGTTTCTGCTGAAATGATGTCACTTGTCGGTGTCTGCACCTGCTCAACATTGCTGGGTGCAACTGATCGACTACTTCTACTGAAATGATGTCACTTGTTGGTGTCTGCACCTGCTCTCAACATTGCTGGGTGCAACTGATGAACTGTTTCTACTGAAATGAAGTCACTTGTTGCTGTCTGCACCTGCTCAACATTGCTGGGTGCAACTGATGGACTGCTTCTACTGAAATGATGTCACTTGTTGGTGTCTGCACCTGCTCAACATTGCTGGGTGCAACTGATGGACTGCTTCTACTGAAATGATGTCACTTGTTGGTGTCTGCACCTGCTCTCAACATTGCTGGGTGCAACTGATGGACTGCTTCTACTGAAATGATGTCACTTGTTGCTGTGTGTACCTCTTCAACTTTACCGGGTGCCACAGATGGAACTGCTTCTACTGAAATGAAGTCACTTGTTGGTGTCTGCACCTGCTAAACATTATTGGGTGCACAGATGAAGCTACTTCTATGGAAATGATGTCACTTGCCGGTGTCTGCACCTACTCAACATTGCTGGGTGCCACTGTTAGAACTGTTTCTACTGAAATGATGTTACTTCTTGCTGTCTGCACCTACTCAACATTGCTGGGTGCCACTGATGGATTGCTTCTACTGAACTAATGTGACTTGTTGCTGGGTGTACCTACTCAACTTTACTGGGTGCCATTAATGGACTGCTTCTACTGAAAAGATGTCACCTGTTGGTGTCTTTTTTTTGTATAAACTAATCATTGAAAGCATTTTATGTGAACATTTGTATAAACTGATTTTTTATGTATTGTGTAAACTATTATGTAAAGTCTTTATCACGATTTATTTAACACTGTGACCGGTTTCGACCACTACTGTGGTCATCTTCAGACCATTGAGTAGGAACCCCTTTCTGTTGGAGAAAGCCACATGTATGAAAAGAATTTGTATTGCCTACTGTATTTTATATATTAGGTTATTGAAAGGTCAGTGCAAAGCCAAAATTTTAACTAATTATGTGATATTTAGGTATTAATATTATCTTTTGTTTTGTCTGTATTTTTGTGGACGAATTTGGTGGTATTTTCACCACCAATGCTGGCAAAAATACCATCAAATTCTGGCCTGTGGAGGAGGGGCATATGAAAGGTGGCTACACTGAGCCGCTGCGCCAGAGATTGCGCCAAAGAGTATTATTAAGCCGCCTCCAGAGTGCGTGGGCAGAGCTCGTAGTAGTCAGTGCCTGTCGAGGTCTCGTGGTAGTCTGTGTTGAGATGTGCTAGTGGGCAAGGCTTGTCGAGATGTTGTAGTAAGGAGTGTTTGTTCCATGTTTTATCCAGTTATTTGATGGGAGAGATAGCAGATGTTATTGTAATGATCAGAGTGCATTTCGTTAATATATATGAAGGTAAAAACCACAATGTTCTTTTATTATTTGTGTGTCTGAAATAATGCGTCATTACAGGTTCAGTCAACAAAGCATCTGGCTTGTGTTCTTGTATTAGAGTGAATTCTGGTTTTCTTGCGTAATTATAGTTTTTCTAATTTTCTTTTATCACGTCAGTATAATTGGTATTTAAAAATTCTTGTCTTGTTGGAGAAGAACCGTGCCAGATGTGTACGTTGAGTCACACTCCCACATACAGAACAGTTACTCTTGTGCTTATTGGTTTTGTAGGTTTTATAGTTGCTGGGGACTTAATTAATTAACTGTGTTTACGAAAATTTTCTTTCATTGTTTGTTGCAGTCAGATTGCGTAATAATTCTAGTCAGGGCCTACCGTTTACGAGACTTGCGTAATCGGACTTACAGCTACTAAAAACAAAAAAAATATTTGCATCATATTTAATTAAGCCCCCATGCAACTGTGCGAGATGGTGGTGGCACCATAAAGGTGTGGTCTATCTAAACAGATCATTGACTGGAAATGGCTATGTTCGGCATGGACTTTGTTCCCAAACAACGATGTCATGTCATCTGGCCACAATAGTTTGCGTCGGGTATGAAGAACATTTTAGGCTGTTACATTGAAAGATTTGGCCACCGAGATCGCCCGAAGCGATTCCCATCGAACATTTATGGGACGTAATCGACACTTTCGTATTTATGGACTGCAGGTAACATGACTTAGCATCTCCGGACGGCACTTTCAACGACTTATTGAGTCCATGACATAAGGAAGTCCGACACTACATTAATAGATATCCTAAGACTTTTGTCACCTCAATGTAGTAGCTCCATATTTAGAATTATATATAACTGTTAGCTCGACGAAAGATCCGTATCTAAGCACTGGAAAGTTGCACAGGTGACACCAATACTCATCAAAGGAAATACCAGGAATTCACTGCACTACAGTTCCATTTCATTGACATCGATTTAGTGTGGGATTTTGGGAAAATACATTATGTTTGAACATTGTGAATTACCTAGAAGAAAACGATCTGTTGACTAATAGCACAGATTCCTAAATTTCGTTTTTATAATGCGTGCTACGATAGGGGATCTCAAATTCTTTCGATATTTCTAGATTTCCAGAAAGCTTCAGCCACCGTTCCTCACAAATTGTTTCTAATGAAACTGTGGGCCTCTGATAGGCGACAGGATTCCCGAGTTCCTGCCAGAGAGGTCACAGTTGTACTAATTTGTAGAATATTATCGAATAAAACAGAAATAATATCTGGCGTTCCCCAAAGAAATGTTATTCGCCGTCTGCCGTACGTAATCCGTATCAACAATTTAGGAGACAATATGAGGAGCCCTCTTCTCAGATGCCATAGTTTTTTTGTTATTACGGCGGCTGCGTAATGTGGCAGTGACGACAAATGTTAAATAACTCGCATTTAAATTTAATATTTTTGACCCAGTATAGTTTGAAAAATGTATCTGATACGCCTTTTGGGGCAATTATAACTGTAGTCGGTTAAAAATTACGGTTCCCTAAGAACTCTCGAGCGATATTTAGTATTGGATACTGTGATAAATCAGTCGAACTTTAATTACGTCTTTGGCGAGATAGGCCTAGTGCAATAACTAACAATTCCCAGTAAGGTGATCAGATTTTAACTTCAGCTACAAAAAACGTCTAATCGATGTCTGAATTTCTATTATTTTTAATGTACAGCTAGTTGCCTGAGCATTATCTTTGCCTTAGATGTCGGGATGTAACCAACAGCACAAAAAGGAATACTTTTAGAATTCCAACGGAATAATTTCTTTTGCATCCAACCTGCGGCCTTAATGGTGCTGCTAGACCTTTGTATCTCTTAAATATTTGCGCACTGTAGCAGAAATATATCGATATTAATTTTTGTTGATGGAACGAATCATAACTTTTTCCATCTAAAATATGTAATATGGAATAATGGACCATGAAGTATTTTATTTATCAAAATTACTACATATTTTAGCGTGGTATTCCGGCACGGGGGAAAGGCCGATTAACTCGCTAATTCTCAGGCATTTTCGGCCTAGACTTGCAACTAAAAAATCCTATGACACCACCAGAAGAGCTTCTGTGAAATTTGGAAGGTAGGCGAGAAGGTCCAGGCAGAATTGAAGCTGTGAGAGCGGGTTGAAATGGCTCTGAGCACTATGGGACTCAACTGCTGTGGTCATCAGTCCCCTAGAACTTAGAACTACTTAAACCTAGCTAACCTAAGGACATCACACACATCCATGCCCGAGGCAGGATTCGAACCTGCGACCGTAGCAGTCGCACGGTTCCGGACTGCGCGCCTAGAACCGCGAGACCACCGCGGCCGGCTGAGAGCGGGTGGTAAGTCGTGCTTGGGCAGCCAGTTGGAGCCCGCACGGTAGCTCAGCATGTTAGGTCAGAGAGGCGCTAGCCCTGTGTAATAAAAAAAAAATAGTGCGTAAAGAAATCAACGGGCAATTTGAATGGATGTCCTGTGACGTCCCCCCCAGACCAAACGCAACGAACGATTCCGAACAAAATGAGAAAAAAAAAAAAAAGTTGGTAGAGTTCGAGTCTCGACACGGCACACAGTTTTAATCTGTGAGGCAGTTTCACCACCATTTTTACTCCTAGCAAGAAAAAGAGATTTGTTTTCTTTTCAGAGATTTTCCTTTATTCTATGTTAAACTCTCCCAATACGACTCCGCATAGCATTTTGCAAACTATACCCAGACACCCAAGTCAACATCTGAGTACCAAAGCACACTCCTTCTCTTACCTTACCGCATAGTAGTATGAAAGTCCGGAATGTTATACATCAACTTGTTACATGTGCTGGCTCAAGCTTAACTCTTCCGACAGTACTTTGATAGACACGCCACTGGACTAAGGAGCGGTGCTTTGACTCTTTAGTTACGATAATAATGGCTTTCGGATCTATCAGCTGGGTCGTCTAGCGCCTAGTGTAACCTGTGGAAGACGAACCAAAGACTGCATTTCATTAGTGGATGCAACTGATCCACTGAAGAAAAAGGCTTCCTACGTTACGTTTATCTCTCATCTTCTGAAGTACTGCTGCACTGCATGAAATCGTTACCAAGTAGGACTGACGAAGGATAACGAAAAAGTTCCAATAGGGGCAGCTCGTTTATTATTAGCGCGAAATAGGGGAGACAGTTTCGCGGGTGTGATATACGAGCTGATATGCAAGTTATTTAAAAAAAATCTTTTCTCTTTGTGGCGAGATCTTTTCACGAAATTTGAATCTCTGTTATTCTCCTCCAAATTTTAAAGTATTGCGTTAACGGCAGCTAAATAGGCAGAAACGATCATCATAATAAAGTAAGCGAACTCATAACACCCACGGAAACACTTTAGTGGGCACTTTTCGTAAGTCCTGTTCGAGAGTGGAACGGTAGAGAAATAGTCTGAAAAAAATGGTTCGATGAACCCTCTGTGAAGCACTGAAGTGTGAATTGTGCAGTCATGCAGACGTAGATGTAAATCTACCACGCATGCAGAACTTATGCTTATGGGAGTATCAGGTGGCTGTGCAACAATTACAGCAAAAAAGAATTCAATGCTGCTGATGGTTGTGTAAAAAAAGAAGGATATGCAATTGAAACAAAAAAGAATCAAGTGCAGACGCTTGTGCAGTAACAGCATGTAAAATTGAAACAGCAAAGAATCAAATGCCGACGGTTGTGGAACACCAGCAGGTACAATGAAGCAGCAAAGAATCCAATTCAGCTGGTTTTGCAAGAACAGCATGTACTATTGCAGCAACAAGCAGTGAAGTAGAAGCTACCTGTAGTTTATTGTTGTAATGTAGTTTACAAAAGGCGAGCCGTCCCCAGCAGATTCTCAACTCTATAACTCCTATGCATACACTAATCTTGCTATTATTGATTATCTATGACTGCAGTTCCTTTATAAATAAGGAACAAAAACTTCGAGTAATGTTTTTTCATTATTGTTCCGTACAAAAACAATAATATGTGAACGATGCAGCGAAACATCGCGCTGCCTCAGTGTTGCTACACGTACTCAAGTCAAAAACAATACAGCGTCTGAAAAATATGCATACCTGTAGTTGTCAAAGCGTCTGCTTGCTACACCCGGCAATAACGTGCCAAGACTCTCACCACAACCGCTACTACATATGCCTGATGTCATTTCTGTGGCATCAGACGACCCCTATCTCAGAATTACGGGGTGTAGGTCAAATTAACTTTTAATACTTTATAATGGGTGTGTGTAGATTGGCTTAGTGTGGACAGGGGGGCTCTGCTGAACAACGATCTGGTGTGCAACTGAAGAAGGCCGGGTTACGAATTACAATAGCTTCTTCATTGCCCTTGTTTACAATCAAAAGTTTGGAGCTGCACGTAACGATGGCGGGCGATGTCTACACCTTGGCGTTTCCCCGTGCGTCAGCCCTGACTGCTGATAGTGCGAACTGCTGGTGGCCGGTTTCTAAGATTTCATGTCCAAAGAAGCGTGTATTTATAATTAAAGTGCAGCTAGTCAAGGACATCCAGTGCGGGTTAAAATTATTGTATGACAGCGAAACTTGTTAGATATGCAATTGCGTTAGCGCGGAACCGATTTACGCTGAAAAAAAAAATTCTTGCAGTTTTGCTCACGAAGTGCAAATTTGTTGCTGTACACTGTCTGTATGACGGTATTACAGCCACAGTGTCCTTTGACATGCCATGACATGAGTGAACAGTATGGCTATCGAGAAGAGAGACCGTACTCTGTAAGTGAAACTGGTTTAAGCGAATGGCAGCAATTCCATTGCTGCAATGAAAGCGTTTTACCGACTGAAACGTCTGAGGAGAGCCTCGATGCCATTAAGTAGTTTAAAGAAAGTAATGAAATTCGAAAACACGGTGAGCTTGGTGTGTCACCTGGAACAGGAAGGCTTCCTATCCCGGTGGAAGTTACTGACGAGTTTGCTACTGCTGTAACTGACCTCGTAGCACGTGCCCCAGGCACTGCTAGTGCTCGTGCGGTCTCATGAGAGTTGTCCACATTACGGAAATTTTTGCGCGCCGTTTTACACTGGTAGCTGTACAGGATCGAGACGGTGCAGCAGCTGAAAGAAAATTAAAAAATTATAATTTGTGGTAAGACCTTATGGTACGAAACTGCTGAGGCCATCGGTCACTAAGCCTACACATTACTTAATCTAACTTAAACTAACTTACGCTAAGAACAACACACACACCTACGTACCCATAACCGAGGGAGGACGGTAGCTGCGCGAACCGTGGCAAATTGCGTAAGGCCGCACGGCTACCCCGCGCGGCACAACTGATAGCTCATGATCTGCAGAAACGTTGCTAATTTGCTCTTCGGTTTCTGGCATGGATCGAAGTTGATGCTATGTGGCCGGGCGATATTCTACGGAGTGGCGAGGCACGTTTTACACTGCAAGGTGCCGTGAATACACAGAACGGCCGAATTCGCTGTACTGTTGAACTGCATGCTGTGCAGGAAGAACCACTGGACTTGCTGTTGTGACTGTGTGGCGTGGGTTCACAAGCACCGTTATTTTACGTTTTTCTTCGAAGAGAATACAATGAGATGGACTGTCCGGTATACGACGACATCTGCACGTTATCGAGACCTTCTTGCACAACTTGTAACTCTTGCTTTGGAAGAGTGCAGCTGTGTGGAAACCACTGTTTTCATGCAAGATGGGGCAACACCTCATGTCGTTGCCCAGGTGAAGATCCGCTTAATCCAGCCTTCCGCATACGTCTTATCTCCAGAGTTTTTCCAGAGGCATGCCCTTCGAGATCACCTGATCTGTAGCATATGACTTCTGCCTCTGGCGATATCTAAAAGAATGCGTTTACCAGGGAGACATTCGGTCTCTACCTGATCTGAAGGCCAGTATACAGCATCGCGTTGCTCGGGTTCCATCGGAACTGCTGCGAGCAACTGTTGATTACGCCATTTTACGGTTGCAGCATCTTGTCGACGTCTGCAGTACTCACATTGAACAACTGTGTAAATGGTGGTTTATAATAAAATTAAGATTAACCGTTTCTCACTTCTTTGATATTTTCTGCCAACGTCGTATTCCTAATCCATTACGTATCTAAACATTTTTTACGTTTTTCTTGCATGGACACTGCCAGATTTACACGTGGTGGCTAATATTTGAACTAATACTTTTCCAGCGTATATTGGTTCCGCATTAATGCATCGGAATATTTACCAAGTATCGCTGTCATACGATAATTACTGTCCACAATAGATCCCTGCGAGCAGCTGCACTTTAATTGTAACGACCTGGTCTGTGTGGCCAACGAGGCTTGCTGTGGGAACGTCTGGCCATATCAAGCTCTCCTGCCCAGCGGATAGAGGTCCTCTGTTGATACCTTGGCGACAAAATGCTGGGCTTGTCGAGTGCCTCGATGCTTAACCAGGAATTTGTAATTGGCGGAGGTAGATGCTGCAATGTCACAGACATGGCGCTCAGCAGCACGGGCTAGACGTCTCATACCTGCCATTCTGACATTATGATAATGGCTTTTCTGGGAGGGCTTTAAATTCTGCTGTATGTAAAAAAAAAAAGAAAAGTTCTGTGAAATCTTATGGGACTTAACTGCTAAGGTCATCAGTCCCTAAGCTTACTCACTATTTAACCTAAATTATCCTAAGAACGAACACACACACCCATGCCCGAGAGAGGACTCGAACCTCCGCCGGAACCAACCGCACACTCCGTGACTGCAGCGCCTAGACCGCTCGGCTAATCCCGCGCGGCGCTGTGTGTCACGGCGATCGATCTGGAACAGAGTAATGGTTTGGGTCTGACGTAAGTCAAGTTGTAGTAACTTCTGAAACACTGGTCTTGGGTCAATATGCGGGAAGGTTTGACATGGAAGTTGTCGCTGTTCGCTCAGTACGTCACTACCCAATACTCCATCTCTGGGACCAATTCCTGTTGAACTTTATGCATGCCTTCTCATTCATCTCATCAGACTAGCATTTGGTTTGGCATAAGAGATCTTGGTCCATGGTTCAATTTGCTGAACAGCTTGTCGGCATGCCTTCATGACTGGTTTGAACCTATAGATTGAAGAGGGATTTCGGCTACTTTTCACTTGAATTACAGAATTCAATTCCCATTACTGAAAAAATCATACAAGTAGTTGTTGTTTGTGGTTCCTATAACCAGTGGTTGTTGCTGATGTCCATTGTGGTACTTTTTTGCGCTATCTAAGATACTGCATCGATATACGGCCATTCTGAGCAGCTTGTATTTGATCTAGGGAGATAAGTAGAGTCGCGGTAACGTGTTATTTAGGTAGACCAGATTTTATGTGGATAAAATTTCGAGGGGAGGATTGTGTACATAAGTCAACGTGTGGGTTATGTTCAGGGTGGTAGTTCCTGTCACAGTGTTGGGTAATCTGAATGTTGGTACGACAATAAACCAGCGGGAACCATCAGTTAACAGCCGTCGATCTTGTAGTTTTGTTCCCTGTAGGCCATTCTGTTGACATTGCTCGTAACAAGTAAAAACAACGACTGTTGGGTTTGCTACGAACTATAACTAGTGTAGATCTTCTCCTTGCAGAAATTCGGTATTGTCTGTCATTACTCCTTTCGGACATTCTGTTGCAGATTTGTGGACGTGGGACAAAGTGAATTTACTTGATCTGGGGCAGATGGTTTAATAGAGCATGGGATTGTCCGATTTGAGCCAATAGAAGTATTTCGTGCACTTTTAAATGTCTCAGTTTTGTAGGGCTTTCAATGAGATGGGATATACATGAAGAGTGTAACACTCAAGTATACGATACCTAACAGGCTAGCGGTATTTGAATACGAATTTCCAGGTGGGTGCCCGTACACGTGCCGGTGACCTTACGACACTGCAGCAGTAGAATTGTTTTCCCCTGTGCTATTAGTAAATCTAATGGTGCAGATAACCGTGTTAGGATTTTCCGTAATCTTTACAGGAAGTGATCTCGTGGAAGAAGTATGGGTGGTTAAATGTACGGGAGATGCGTGTAACAAGGCTTCCCGTAGTTCTGTGGCCTCAATGAATGCGTCAGTATTACTATCAGCAACGTCACGCAGCAATGTTACAATCACTAACTGAGTGTCCACATTATCTAGTACGGTCCCCACGTATACCGAAGTCGTGATTCGTTCGATCTATGATGCTTGAATGTGGAACACTGACATTGAGGCCAAGGCGCTCTGCTGTCTGATATTGTCTACTGCATCTTTTTCCAGTCTGGCTATCTAGGTAGTGTGAAGGCACAGTGTTTCCTAGCTACTGTTTGCATCCGCCTCTACTTGTAATCTCTTATTAATATTTTCTAGATTCTCCGCTTTGGCTTTTCTGAAAAATATTTTCAAAATTCGACCGCCTTCATCTAGCCCATCTCTCTTTTTTCCCACGTGTGGCACTAACTCCGACGACTGACATAGCTGTCACTGCAGACGTGCAAAAGGTGATCGCAGCGACTGGTACTCTTCCTGCGTATCACTAATTCGTTTGGTTATTTATCATCAGTTTTAATTTGCTGAACATGTCTTCTAACCGCCGAATTTCGTTCCCCAGCGCCACAATATTCCAATTTATTCTTAGGGTCCACTGATTATCCGACATTATCACGCCCGTTTGTTATGTACCTTGAGGGCGTCCGTAACCCTGCACCAGCATAGCAGACTTTTTATGAAGAGCTTCTTGTGTTCCCTTTCCCTGTTGTCTAGAGCGCGGTGCCTGTGTCTGGAGCTGCATCTGCTCATCCTGGGTTAGAACCAAAAAAATGGCTCTGAGCACTATGGGACTTAACATCTGAGGTCATCAGCCCCCTAGACAAATCTACTTAAACCTAACTAACCTAAGGACAGCCGGCCGGGGTGGCCGAGCGGTTTTAGATGCTACAGTCCGGAACTGCGCGACCGCTACGGTCGCAGGTTCGAATCCTGCCTCGGGCATGGATGTGTGTGATGTCCTTAGGTTAGTTAGGTTTCAGTAATTCTAAGTTCTAGGGGACTGATGACCTCAGCAGTTAAATCCCATAGTGATCAGAGCCATTTGAACCCTAAGGACATCACACACATCCATGCCCGAGGTAAGAGTCGAACCTGCGACCGTAGCAGCAGCGCGGTTCAGGACTGAAGCGCCTAGAACCGCTCCTCCACAGCGGCCGGCGGGGTAGAACCGTATGCCCTGAAGCAAGAGGAAACTCAGTTGTTATTCTATTATAGCTTCTCGTGGCCTAAGTGCATGGTGATGGGATAACTGAAGAGTTCTCTTGCTTTTTTTGCTTAATCTTTCCCTTCTTTCCCTTTTCCCCACATTCCCCCCCTCCGTCTTCCGAAGACGCTGCGGTCACCTCTACGGTTTCCCTAAAAGGACGAACATAACTGACAGGAACTATAGTGGGGCGAGTTGGAAGTTGCTATCTCATGTTAACTGATAATATTATTTCTATCACCTGAGTGGGTCCCTGATAACGTGGTACAAATTTTTTATTCTTCCATCTCTGTGCATGGGGGGTGGTTATCATAACCACTTCCTGCGTGACATTTTGGTAACACTGCTTTCTCGCTGTAGGTTGTATCCTATCATTTCAAAGCTTTGGTGTGCATTTTTTCACCTTCGCAAAACAGTTTTTAACGTTTTAGAAAAAAATTCACTTACAGAACAAAAAAGAAGAATAGTTATTGAAGACTTGTAGCATAATTCTTTGGTGACTGAGTTCTGGCTATTGTAAGAGTGGAACACAGTTCTGGGCGTAACGATCGAAGTCTTGTGTGCATGTTACCCATCAGTAATTTTGGACTACTCTGTGTTTTGCTAACCTGCAACCACTGTGCCCTGCGAGAATCGAATGATGGGTCTGACTCAGTACATTGTTTTATGATTTTCTTGTTCTGCGAGATATAGCCTGTAGCTTATCTTCCTGTAAGACATTCCATCCTCTATGGTGAACGGCAGCTGGTTGGCAAGCGATAAACAGTCTGAGCGATTAGCTTTGTGCTTCCTCACACTCCTCCTCGTGTATGCTACTGGATCCCATGGTGCATACTTTGTCACTCAGACTATGTACATTTGCATAGAGCATTCCTGGATGATGTATTACTCCAAAATCAAATGCTCTGTGATGCAAGGCCCATTAATAATTGGACCCATAGGTCTTAATAATCATTTGAGTGCTACATAGTCAATTATTACTTTTAAACGTCATCTGCACAAATAACACTGGAAATACATTATTCCAAATTTCTTTCTTTCTCAGCTATCAGATAATTTTTCTCCACCCTGTCAAGCTGTCTGGATTCATTCTGATAATCTGGAAAAGGAAGAACAATTATTAAAAAATTAAAACTACTTATAACCTAAACACATGCACTGGTAGTGGACATGAAAACCAATATTTGCACATTAAGTAAAATACATGCACCAATAGAGCTTGTAAAACAAATCCCTCTTGAATAGTTGCTATAATAGTGTCAAAGTTTAGCTTAGGCACATTTATAATACCAGGATACAGATCCATGTAAAAGGCATCGGCCAAATAATGGCCAGAAGAATAAAGCATGACAGCTTACAGCTAGAACGTCAAACGAAATTCACTAACGAAGCACAGGGGTTTTCTCAAGCTACTGCACACACTTAACATTAACAGCCTGGTGCTCACTGTCATTCCTGCGTTTGACCCAGAATAATTACAGACGATGTATGTGAGTATGTCCAACAATCTTAGCAGCAGGAACCAGGCCTACTGAAACTCCAGAGTGTGCTTTGGCATCGCACAGACAGATGGAACTGGCGACTCTTCAGTAGGCCAAGACACACTGTCCACATTAAACGTACAGCATCCAAATACAGCTAGCAGACACCCACAGCTAGCAAGCCCTGGCTGCGGCCAAGCAAGGTTCCTGCTCATTTACTCGATCCCTTGAAGACAGCCCCTGTCTGTCCTCCGCCCCCGGTAGCTGAGTGGCTGAGAAGCGGTAGGATGCAGCAATGCTCTATATATATATATATATATATATATATATATATATATATATATATATATATATATATATATATATATATGTGTGTGTGTGTGTGTGTGTGTGTGTGTGTGTGAAACCTAAGGACCCAGGTTCGATTCCCGGCAGGGGCGGAGATTTCCACCGCTCAGGGACTGGGTGTTGTGTTGCCCTAATCATCTTCATTTCATCCCCATCGACGAGCAAGTCGCCGAAGTGGCGTCAAATCGAAAGACTTGCACCTGGCGAACGGTCTACCCGACGGGAGGCCCTACTCACACCCCATTTACATTTTATTCAGCCTGTGTGTGAGCTGTTGCTGAAAAGTTTGAACCAGATGAAACTGTGGCTGAGAAATGTTAGATAAGTTAATAGGATTGCACGTACGGCTTAGAAACCTTATTCCTTTTCTTAACAACAGTGTGAGGGGTCTTCCAACTACCGCGAATTTTGGAACGAATTTTCGATAGAAATTGGTGAGGCCTAGATATGACTGTGATTCCTTTACCCTAGTGGGTGTCAGAAAATTTTTGATGGCCTCAAGAAGTCGCGTATTAGTGCGGGCACCGGTTTGACTGATAATATGGCCGAGTGTTGGACTTGTTGTAAAAAGAAATGACACATTTACAGGCTAATGCAGAACCTTACTGCACATAAAAGATCCAAAACTTCACATAAACATACTGACTGTACGTTGCTGGTATCTTTGTCGAGAAAAAAAATCATATCATCAGAATAGACCAACCTCTTAAGTTTTAATCCTGGGAATACGCCATCTAATAGTAGCTGGAAAGTAGCAGGTGCGTTTTTCAGCCCAAAAGGCATGTGAAGATATTAATAATGATCAGATGGGATTAAGAATGCTATCTCTGGAAGATCTTCAAATATTACCTCTAATAATTGATGGTACTGACTTCGTAGTCCCATAGTTGTGAAATAACAACTCTGGCTCAGATTATCTAAGATTTCTGTTATATTTGGCATTGAGTAGACGTCTGATACTCTTTTTTGCTTTAAATAACAATAGTCGCAATGGAATTGATATGCTGTTCTGCTTTTTTGGGTACTGTGACAACAGATGTTGACCAGGGATTATTATTTCTTTCCATGATCTAATCTGGAATTTGACATAAAGAGTTTCTTGTTTATGTTACCAAGTCATCACGCAAAAAAAAGATACTATACTAGTGAAATCAACGTTTTGACCATGATTACAGTGGCCTTCTTCCAGGTCTACTGCTTCTTTTTGGTTGCGCAGAGTCCCTTATATTTTGTCATTACTGCTCACTTAGCATGATATTACGTCACAATTTTTAAAAAGATCGTTGCCATTATTGGCCTCTTAAGACAGAGGGAGTGGGAACTTTATCGTAATACACATGCGGAACACACCACTAGTCTCAGAAGATGGCCACTGTAACTGTGACGAAACATTGGTTTCTCCAGTACAGTTGAGACGTGGTGCGCCTTTTCTGGTAAAACAGCTCCTTGGCGCGACACCATCGATTACCCGGCTGTACTAGGATCTTTGCCTCTGTTGTGATCTCGCAGGTGTTTGGCGCTCGGGGCTGTTGGTGTTGGATTCGCTACGAGGCGCAAGGGCGTGCTTGCGTGGACGAGAGGAAAACACGCGCTCTCGGCCAGCTGCGGCGACGGGTCGACCTCGTAAGGCGGTCGCGAGTTTGTGGTGGACGTGACTAATGTCAGCTCCGGGCGCTGTCGGTCGCATTGCTTTGATGCCTGTTTTCTCGGAGAGATCAGTCCCTGGAAATCACCTCGAACAACGCTCTTTATCGAAGGTGGGGTGATTTTGGCGCCTTCGTTTCATTCAACGATTTGCGTTGCAGCGAGTGTACCTGTTGCTTGGTTGCCCTAAGGTACATGTTGTTGAAGTAAGAGCAGCCGGCAGAGTGTGCAACTGCACGGAGACCAGCAGTTAGTTTCCTTTTAAAAATCTGGTGGTTGGATTACTATTAGGAAGCTGATTAGCTCGAAGGTGCGTGTGTTATACACACACACACACACACACACACACACACACACACACACACACATATATATATATATATATATATATATATATATATATATATATAAATTTCAAGAATCCTCAGGAAATATGATATTAAAAGCGTTCTTACGCCTTTGGCCAAAACTAGATCCCTTCTTGGATCGGTGAAAGATGATTTGGGACTGAGGAAGCCTGGGGTATACAAGATTCGCTGTCACTGCGGCAAGGCCTACATTGGACAGACTATCCGTACAGTTCAAGATCGATGTGTGGAACATCAACGGCATACACGTCTGCTCCAGCCGGAAAAATCAGCCGTTGCCGAACACTGTCTTAATGAAGGGCGCAATGTGTCCTTCAAAGAGACGCAAAATATTGCCTCGGCTTCCCGTTACTGGGATTGTGTGTTGAAAGAATCAATTGATATACGTCTGTCTGATGATATTATTAATAGAGACAAAGGTTTTCCTTTAAGCAGGACGCGGAATACTATTTTATCACAGATAAAACAACAACGGTCTGGTTCCGACCGGCTGCATTTTAATTTTGCGATTCCTCGCTTTTGACAGTTTTCACCGATGGCACCGCTGCATTTTCTTCGCCTCACAGAGGGCAGCTCTTCCGTTGCTCGCGCACGCGCAACGGCAGTACCTGCGGTATAAAGGAGCCGCCGAATCTGAGGTCTTTTCAGTTCCGGCGTGTTTGTGCACTCAGTCTCACCTGAAGATGGCGGCAGATCGTCCGCCGAAATATCGTGTTGTCGTCAGGCTGCAAACCCGTGAAAATCATCAGTATTTGATACGTCGGGAAAATCTACGCTATCACACATTTTTGTACTGTTTGTGCGCAAAGAGCGCGCTGTAGCGTCCGAAGTGGGTTTTTTGTTCACCTTATATAACAGACTAGATAATAATATCCTGTTGCATGAAAGGGCAAAAGAACAAGACCTTTTGAAGTAACGGTAAAATGGTAAGAGATAATTTGTGGTGATTGTACTCTACTAGCACACGTTTGAACTGCACATGCAAACATTTGCCTCCCAGTAGCGATAACGTATCTAGCTGACAGCGCCCTGTTGCTATAAAAGGCGTTGAGATTCTTTGACGGCTTCACAGTACGGTAGTCTAACTGGGAAGTGTAGACAGTCTTCCGTATCACACAGGCAAGGAGATGTCACGCCTCTTGCTGCTGCTGCTCGCAGGATCCTACCTGGTTGTGTTCTGCGTGCCACACGCCACGGCTCAAGACGACACCAAGCCGATTGCACGAGACGATTATGACGATCTCGAGTTCTCTGATGACCCTTTGGCATATCTGTTACTTCGGGCGGGAGGAGGTGGAGAAGAGGAGGAGCCCGATATCAGCGAAATCTTCGCCCTTAAAACGTTCAGCAGCGATGGATCGTCGCCGGACGGATCCGAGGGCACAAATACTGAACAGGGTACAGTTTCCAATTTTTAATACTTAGTCTTCATAAAATGTGATGTTCAAAAGGTCTCAAAACGTTAGGTCTAAATCAATCATATGGGAGAGTTCCCTAAACTGAGTGTCACGACAAGGAAAGGAAGACTTGAGTTTAAAGTGCCCTCGACGACGTGTTGATTGCAGACGTAGCACATGTTTGATTTGTGGAAGGACATGGTAGGAAATCGGTTGTGATCGTGAGAGAGGAAGCATCCCGACATTTGTATTTCCTCTGTACTTCGTGAATTGTTCATATTGTTTTGGAACCATTGTAATACTATGAGAGCTTTGAATGATGTATTTGGTATGGGATCATGATTTTTGAAGTACATTTGAGGCAGATGTCTTTATTGAAACGAGCAGAGAGCATTTTTTTAAAGGTTTTGAGATCATTGAAGAAAGCTACGACGTTTTTGAGATTTGACTGAGGTGTTATGACGTTATTATTGCGACGACGATGTGTATTGTGACGTCGAGATATGGTTGTGATCATTATGAAGGGTGAGTGCGTGTGTGAATGTGAGTACCAATACGCTAACAGAAATTTTGGACACTATTATATATGAGATTTTGTTTCTACACACTTCTAATGTAAATTTTCAACCTGTGAAAATTTTTATTTTTATATGAGACTGTCACTGTAGCGGAAACAGCTGTTGTAATGTTTAAGAAAAGAAGGTAGGTGACCTTGACGTAAAGTACTCATACTTGAAAACATATGATTACAGTTTGGAGCTCGTAATTTCTGATATTTACTAAAATGCCTAATGAAATGATCAGAAATATTTTATGTTTACACACTTGATTGTGACTGCTGTCTTTCTGGTTGAGAGATTTTTTTATCGCCTTAGGAGATGCCATATGGCTAGTGAATGACTTTCATGCTTTGCTTTATGCATATATTTGCCTCTTTTGTTTAATATCTAGTTTCTAGCTGCACTGCAGCATTGGTTAAAATAAAATTTAATAGATGTACTAATCTAAATGTTTTCTGTCTAAAGACCCAGTAAATAATAATTTTATGATCTAGTTTCTTTTCAAAAGAGAGCGCAAATAGACATTTCCCTTCATAGGAATTGCATACATAATTTTTTCAACGATTTGGTAACTTGTTTGGTAGAGTAAGTTATTGTGATGCATCATTCTAGTGTTAAGATGTGACATAGGTATTAGACATGGCTATCTATAATATAATATTTTTTCTGCTTGAGCTTTGTCATATTTAGGTAAAGGTTATTGCATTTGCTGCTGCTGTTTGCCAGACATAGTCCTACTGAATTTTACGTTGTATGAAGCCTTCCCCATGAACCATGGACCTTGCCGTTGGTGGGCAGACTTGCGTGCCTCAGCGATACAGATGGCCGTACCGTAGGTGCAACCACAACGGAGGGGTATCTGTTGAGAGGCCTGACAAACATGTGGTTCCTGAAGAGGGGCAGCAGCCTTTTCAGTAGTTGCAGGGGCAACAGTCTGGATGATTGACTGACCTGGCCTTGCAACATTAACCAAAACGGCTTTGCTGTGCTGGTACTGCGAACGGCTAAAAGCAAGGGGAAACTACGGCTGTAATTTTTCCCGAGGGCATGCAGCTTTACTGTATGGATAAATGATGATGGCATCCTCTTGGGTAAATTATTCCGGAGGTAAAATAGTCCCCCATTCGGATCTCCGGGCGGGGACTACTCAAGAGGACGTCGTTATCAGGAAAAAGAAAACTGGGGTTCTACGGATCGGAGCGTGGAATGTCAGATCCCTTAACCGGGCAGGTAGGTTAGAAAATTTAAAAAGGGAAATGGATAGGTTAAAGTTAGATATAGTGGGAATTAGTGAAGTTTGGTGGCAGGAGGAACAAGACTTTTGGTCAGGTGAATACAGGGTAATAAACATAAAATCAAATAGGTGTAATGCAGGAGTAGGTTTAATAATGAATAGGAAAATAGGAATGCAGGTAAGGTACTACAAACGGTATAGTGAACGCATTTTGGGACCAAGATAGACACGAAGCCCATGCCTACTACAATAGTACAAGTTTATATGCCAACCAGCTCTGCACATGATGAAGAAATTGAAGAACTGTATGATGAGATAAAAGAAATTATTCAGGTAGTGAAGGGAGACGAAAATTTAATAGTCATGGGTGACTGAAATTCGATAGTAGGAAAATGGAGAGAAGGAAACATAGTAGGTGAATATGGATTGGGGCTAAGAAATGAAAGAGGGAGCCGCCTGGTAAAGTTTTGCACAGAGCATAACTTAGTCATAGCTAACACTTGGTTCAAGAATCAGGAAAGAAGGTTGTATACATGGAAGAATCCTGGAGATACTAGAAGGTATTAGATAGACTATATAATGGTAAGACATAGATTTAGGAACCAGATTTTAAATTGTAAGACATTTCCAGGGGCAGATGTGGATTCTGACCACAATCTATTGGTTATGAACTGTAGATTAAAACTGAAGAAACTGCAAAAAGGTGCGAATTTAAGGAGATGGGACCTGGATAAACTGACTAAACCAGCGGTTGTACAGAGTTTCAGGGAGAGCATAAGGGAACAATTGACAGGAATGGGGGAAAGAAGTACAGTAGAAGACGATTGGGTAGCTCTGAGGGATGAAGTAGTGAAGGCAGCAGAGGATCAAGTAGGTAAAAAGACGAGGGCTAGTAGAACTCCTTGAACTACTGATGGCCTTGGTAGAGCCAGTCCTGACAAAACTCTACTATCTGGTGAGCAAGATGTATGAGCCAGGTGAAATACCCTGAGACTTCAAGAAGAATATTATAATTCCAATCCCAAATAAAGCAGGTGTTGACAGATGTGAAAATTACCGAACTATCAGTTTAATAACTAACACCTGCAAAATACTAACGCGAATTCTTTACAGACGAATGGAAAAACTGGTAGAAGCCGACCTCGGGGAAGATCAGTTTGGATTCCGTAGAAATATTGGAACACGTGAGGCAATACTGACCTTACGACTTATCTTAGAAGAAAGATTAAGGAAAGGCAAACCTACGTTTCTAGCATTTGTAGGCTTAGAGAAAGCTTTTGACAATCTTGACTGGAATACTCTCTTTCAAATTCTGAAGGTGGCAGGGGTAAAATACAGGGAGGGAATGGCTATTTACGATTTGTACAGAAACCAGATGGCAGTTATAAGAGTCGAGCGGCATGAAAGGGAAGCAGTGGTTGGGAAGGGAGTGAGACAGGGTTGTAGCCTCTCCCCGATGTTATTCAATCTGTATATTGAGCAAGCAGTAAAGGAAACAGAAGAAAAATTTGGAGTAGGTATTAAAATCCATGGAGAAGAAATAAAAACTTTGAGGTTCACCGATGACATTGTAATTCTATCAGAGACAGCAAAGGACTTGGAAGAGCAGTTGAACGGAATGGACAGTGTCTTGAAAGGAGGATATAAGATGAACATCAACAAATGCAAAACGAGGTTAATGGGATGTAGTCAAATTAAGTCGAGTGATACTGAGGGAATTAGATTAGGAAATGAGACGCTTAAAGTAGTAAAGGAGTTTTGCTATTTGGGGAGCAAAATAACTGATGATGGTCGAAGTAGAGAAGATATAAAATGTAGACTAGCAATGGCAAGGAAAGCGCTTCTGAAGAAGAGAAATTTGTTAACATCGAGTATTGATTTAAGTGTCAGGAAGTCGTTTGTGAAAGTTTTTGTATGGAGTGTAGCCATGTATGGAAGTGAAACATGGACGATAAATAGTTTGGACAAGAAGAGAAAAGAAGCTTTCCAAATGTGGTGCTACAGAAGAATTCTGAAGAATAGATGGGTAGATCACATAACTAATGATGAAGTATTGAATAGAATTGGGGAGAAGAGGAGTATGTGGCACAACTTGACAAAATGAAGGGACCGGTTAGTAGGACATGTTCTGAGGCATCAAGGGATCACAAATTTAGCATTGGAGGGCAGCGTGGAGGGTAAAAATCGTAGAGGGAGACAAGAGATGAATACACTAAGCAGATTCAGAAGGATGTGGGTTGCAGTAAGTACTGGGAGATGAAGAAGCTTGCACAGGATAGGGTAGCATGGAGAGCTGCATCAAACCAGTCTCAGGACTGAAGACCACAACAACAACAACATTAAGCCAGTTTCATTACTGATTTATTTTTCTTGTTGCTGCACATTGTCTTCTATTAGTTGTAATGTTGCATTTGCTTTGCTAATTTAGATATACTGCTGCTTGCTTTGCCAATTTGAATTTTTTCTCATTGGTGTTTGTGTTGTTTTGTGCTGCTGCATTGCCTCACTCTCTAAAGTATATGTCTGAGCTCACTAGATTTAAGTTAGCTTAAGAGGGGATAGGCTATATAAGAGAATGAGTTGTGATGAATTGGAAGAATATCATTGAGAAGCTATAAGAAAAAGGTTTGGCCAAAAAAAGTAGTGTACAATGAAGAATTATTATTTTGAAAGCGGATATGAACTAAAAAAGTAGGGTTTAGGGAAAACAGGATTAGGTAGGATTTTCTTGAAAACAAATGATGGGGTAAGACAATGAAAATAAATAATGAGGTAAGAAATATGTGAACATATAAATACAGAAAGCATGCTTAGAATGTTTTTTTTTTGAACAAATGTTGAAATAAGAGGAAAGATCTGTGGAATGAAGTTTTGGGTTGCACTGCAGTACCTGTCCTTTCCTTTCGTGTTATTACGCTATGTGTTTGTGTAACCTTGTGTATTTGTGTTCTTGCTGTCTCTGTGTGCTGCTTCGTAGAATTTTTTTTTCTCTTCTAAAACTAACCTACATTCACTATGTTGAGGAACACTGTTATCCTCACATATAATTTACATTAATATTATGTTGTTTACTCTGTAAATATGTTTAGACATTATTTATTCTGTTCTGCTTTCTTTTAATGCTCATGTGGGAAGTAAATGTTTCGAAAGCTATTCTCAATTTTTTTTATTTATCTACTTACGTCATTATTCCTGTAACACTGGTGTATATGTTTATTTCTGTTCTTTTGTTAAGCCTGTGTTACTACATATTTTGTCTGTTTTATTATGTTTTTAATGATGTTTGCTGTATCTTTATAGTTGTATTCTTATGCTGTAATTTTGTAATTGTATAGACACCAGTTCTTGAAATTAAGTATATAGTAGGATTACTGCACACGTTTCAGTTGGTCATAGTATATGCACAATATGTGAGAAGTTAAAAAAAAGAAGTGACTGTTAAAGCTCGCACGTGGTTAACAGCATTGCTGGTTCTGAATACATTCCAAAAAGTTTGTGAGTGCACAAGTGGTGGTTTATGGACATGTTATATTATCCTCAAGTCTCTTCGATGGTGACTGTGCACCCGCACAGTCGCAACATATGGCTGCTGACTATCTCTACAAGGACTATAGCGTGTCTGCACATTTGATGACCCGCCAATACCATAATCTCTACAAAAAATACTGTGGTCCTGCTCAGTGATGACCTACCTACCAATATTCTTCAAAACTTCGACTGACTCTGCTGTGGGTTTGCTCTGTTGTGGCCGCTTACCTGTCTGCATGTCAAGAGTCAGCGCTGTCTTTCCGTTGGAAGGACAGCACTACTTCTTCAAGACTGCATGGAAATCCACTACTTCCGTGTGTATTTTCTTTTACTGCTTAGACTTTGTGAAAAAAAAACTGCAATTGCTACTGTGGTGAATGATCATGACTGTGAGGCCAGGTTTTGCTTTTGACCAACAGTGTATTAATAAGCGTGTGCATTTGATATATTATTAGCGTTAATATTAAAAAAAGTTAGCAAAGGTGTACTGACCACTGCCCAAAACAGTTTTTAAAATTTTTGTGGGGAGCAAGCATGGGGACCATGTAACTAGGCTGTTTACGTTTTTATGTTGGTAATGCCACGTAGCACTCTGTATGAAAATCACTGGTTTTCTGTGTGCATTCTGTGGCGGGTTGGCATTGTTGGAACATTCGCTAATGTAGTGTTGGACAGTTGGATGTGAACAGCGCCTAGCGTTGGGCAGTTAGAGATGAGTCGCCAGTAGTGCTGGATGTGGAGAGAGAGATGCCAGAGTTTTGAGAGGTTACTACAGGCGGACGATCTGGACGTGTGTCCGCCAGAAAAAGGAAATCTGTAAAGACTCGATGTCATGAACAGATATATATATATATATATATATATATATATATATATATATATAATGACTTTTGAACACTTAACGTAAATACATTGTTTGTTCTCTATCAAAATCCTTCATTTGCTAACTATGCCTTATCAGTAGTTAATGCCTTCCGTAGTTAGAATCTTTTGTTTAGCTGGCAGTACTGGCGCTCGCTGTATTGCAGTAGTTCGAGTAACGAAGATTTTTGTGAAGTAAGTGATTCAAGAATGGTATAGGTTATTGTTATACAGGGCCATTCTTTCCTAGGAATTATTGATAGTCAGATCTCACTGCGCTAAAAAATATTGTGTGTCAATTTAGTGATGATCAGAACAAGAGAGAACTGTCTGAGTACATTGAGTTTTGCTCAGCTGCTTGACAATCAAATCACGTAGAAATTTACCAGCACAGTCATTTATAATTTTCATGTGGGACGCTTCAGTGTCTTATGAGAGTTGTTCACATTACGGAAAGTTTTGCGCGCCGTTTTGCACTGATAGCCGTACAGGATCCAGACGGTGCAGCAACTGAAGGAAAATTAAAAATTTAAATTTGTGGTAAGATCTTATGGGACCAAACTGCTGAGGTCATCGGTCCCTAAGCTTACACACTATTTATTCTAACTTAAACTTACTTACGCAAAGCACAACACACACATCCGTGTCCGAAGGAGGACTTGAACCTCCGACTGGGGGAGCCGCGCGAACCATGACAGGGCGCCCTGCGCCCTAGACCCCACGGCTACCATGCACGGCACAACTGAAAACTCATGATCTGCAGCAACGTTGGGAATTTACTCTTCGGTTTCTGGCACGGATCAAAGTTGGTGCTATCGGGCCGAGAAATATTCTATGGAGTGACGAGGCATATTTTACACTGCAGGGTGCAGTGAATACACAGAACGGCTGAATTTCCTGTACTCCTAAACCGCATGTTGTGCAGGAAGAGCCACTGAACTTGTCGCTTGTGGCTGTGTGATGTGGATTCATAAGCAGCTGTATTTTTGATACGTTTTTCTTCGAAGAGAATACAAGCAGAGGGCCTGTCCGGTGTACCGTGACATCTGCACGTTATCGAGACCTCCTTGTACAACTTGTAATTCTTTCTTTGGAAGAGTGGAGCTCTGTGGAAACCACTGTTCTCATGCAAGATGGGGCAATACCTCATGTCGTTGCCCAGGGGAAGATCCGCTGAATGCAGCCTTCCAGGAACGTGTTATCTACAGGGGTTTTACAGATGAATGGCGTGCAAAATCACCTAATCTGTGTACATGTGACTTTTGTCTCTTGGGATATCTAAAAGAATGTGTTTACCAGGGGGACATTCGGTCCCTACCTGATCTGAAGGCAAATATACAGGAACAAGTTTCTCAGATGCCATCAGAATAGCTGCGAGCAACTTTTCATTACGCCATTTTACGGTTTCAACATCTTGTCGACATCTCCGGTGCTCATATTGAACAACTGTGTAAGTGGAGGCTTATAATAAAATTAAAATTAAGCGTTTCTCACTTCCTTGACATTTACTGTTCACGTTCTGTTCCTAATCCGTTACATATCTAAACATTTCTTAGGTCTGTATTGCATCGACACTGCAGATTTGCACCTGGTAGCCAGTACTGGACTAATAGTTTTCCAGCGTATGTCGGTTCCGCATTAATACATCAGAATATTTACCAAGTTTCGCTGCCATACGATAATTACTATCCACAATGGATCTCTGCGAGCAACTGCACTTTAATTGTAACTACCTGGTCTGTGTGGCCAACGACGCTTGCTGTGGGAACGTCTGTCTATATCAAGCTCTCCCGCCAGGGGATAGAGGTCCTCTGTTGATACCTTGGCGAGAGCTCGCATAGCTGCTTTATCGCATCATATTCTAATGATAAGTGCAACATATTTCTTTATAAATTTATATCCCTCTTTGAACATTATTTCCCAAAGAAAATTACTAAGTGCAACACCACACAATTTTCAAAGAAACCTTGGATTACAGGTATTGAAGGGTCTCAGAAAGAAAAAGAAAACCGTATGAGACAGCAAGAACTAGTAAAGATCCAGAAGTAGTTTTACACTAAAAAAATTACTGTAACATACTGAGAAAAGTTGTAAGGAAATCAAGAAATAGGTATGTTAGAGAAGAAATTAATAACTCTGACAATAAAATCAAATCGATATGGAATGTTGTTAGAAGGGAGACAGGATAAGTAAGCACTGGGGTAGGTAGTATTACTATTAAAGAGAATGAGACCATCCTAACCAACAGTACACAAGTAGCTGATGTATTTAACAACCATGTCTTAAGTGTGGGAGAAAAAGCTAGGCAGTACATGGAGGAGTCCATTTTGAAAAAATTTAGTCAGTTTAAGTTTCACCTAAAAATCTATTGTGAAATAAGTAAAATTATTAAATCTCTGAAAAATAAATGTTCTGTTAGAGTAGATGAAATCTCTAATAAGATATTAAAACAATGTGGAGCAACTGCAGCTAATTTTCTGAGTCATATATGTAATGAATCACTAACTCAAGGTATTTCCCCAGACAGGTTAAAATATGCCATCGTCAGTGCTCTCTACAAAAAGGGAGACACCACAGATGTCAATAATTATCGGCCAGTATCCTTGCTTACAGCATTCTCGAAAATCTTTGAGAAAGTAACGTACTCAAGAGTGGTTAGCCATCTCAACAGTAATGGGATACTTAATAAATCACAGTTTGGATTTCAAAAATGCTGTTCCACTGAGCCAGCAATATAAAATTTCACTGTTCACATAATTGAGTATTTAAATAGTAAAATGTCACTAGCAGGAATTTTCTGTGACTTGTCCAAAGCATTTGATTGTATGAACCATGATATTATGTTACAGAAATTACAATTCTATGGTATAAATGGAATAGCTTATGAGTGGCTTAAGTCATACCTACAGAACAGAAAGCAAAAAATTTCCTTGTATGGGTCAAGTGATTTAAATAAGTTTACCATGTATCTAACTGGGGTGAAATTGCATTAGGTGTTCCACAGGGTTCAATCATGGATCCCCTACTGATCTTGATATATGTGAATGACCTCCCTTCACATCTGAAACAGGAAGCTGAACTGACACTGTTTGCTGATGATACAAGCATCATTATTAATTCAGTAAAAGAAAGTCCAAATGAAAATGATACAAATAAGGTCTTTGGAAAAGTCGTTAATTGGTTTTCTGCAAATGGGCTTGCTCTAAACTTTGAAAAAAAAAAAAAAAAACACAGTACATCCAATTTTCTGCTGGAAAAAGTACAGTTCCTTCGATAAATATAACACATCAACGGAAGTCATAGACAGCGTAGACCATACTAAGTTTTTGGGTTACATATAGATGAGAATTGAAAAATGCATATTTTGGATCTCCTAATGCGACTAGGTTCAGCAACTTTTGCGATCAGAATAACTGCCAATTTTGAGGATATAGAAATTAGTAAGCTAACATACTTGGCATACTTTCACTTTCTGATGTCATACAGAATAATATTTTGGGGTAACTCAACATTTAGACAAAAAGTATTCACTGCTCAAAAGAAAGTGGTTGGAAAAATGTGTGGGGTTCTTAGTCGCACATCTTGTAGGCATCTTTTTAAAAGACTGGGAATTGTTACAACATCTTCACAATGCATCTACTCACTAATGAAATTTGTTCTCAACAACATGGACCAGTTTAAAAACAACAGAGAAATTCGCGATTATAATACCAGAAAAAAGAAAGCCTTACACTATCCTTTGCACAACCTATCTTTGACACAGAAAGGAGTAAAATATGCTGCTATGAAAATTTTCGGCAAATTACCAGATGAAATAACGTGTCTGACAGACAGCAGTAATAGCTAAAAAATAAATTGAAATCATATCTCCTTTACAACTCCTTCTATACCATAGATGAATTCTTGAATAGGAATAAATAAATCTTTAAATATAGTACATGCATTTTGTGCCATTTAAGGGAATGGGGTCAATAATAGAAACATTAATTTTTATTTCTGTATTGTAATATACATATATTAATAAATTTTGTTTCATATGTGCATTTGTTGTGCACTTGACACGTTCCAAACCATAACGGTTACCATAGCGCGGGGTTGATCAATGGAACACGCAACCAACTAACTAACTAACTAACCAGCTGAGTTCCCCGATCCCCAGCAGTCAGCCCATGTGTGTCCGCCCCCGGTAGCTGAGGGGTCAGCGCGACAGAATGTCAATCGAAAGGGCCCGTATTCGCTTCCTCGGTGGGTCAGAGATTTTCTCCGCTGGTAGGTGTTGTGTTATCCTAATCATCATCATTTCATCCCCATCGACGCGCAAGTCGCTGAAGTGGCGTCAAATCGAAGGCTTGCACCCCGCAAACCGTCTGCCCAACGGGAGGCCCTAGTCAGACGACATTTACACTTTATGTAGTCCCTGTGTGAGCTGTTAATGAAAAGTTTGAACCACAGGAAACCGTGGCTGAGAAATGTTAGGTAAGTCAATAGGATAGCACTCACGGCCCAGAAACTTTATTCCTTTTCTTAACAACAGTGTGAGGGGTCTTGCAACTTCCGCGAATTTTGGGACGAGTTTTCGACAGAAATTCGTGATTCCTGGATATGACTGTAATTTCTTTACTCTAATGAGTGTCAGAAAATTTTTGATGGCCTCAAGAAGTCGCAGATTGGTGCGGGCACCGTTTTGACTGATAATATGGTCCAGGTGTTGGACTTGTTGTAAAATGAAATGACACATTTACAGGCTAATGCTGAACCATAATGCACCTAAACGATCCAAAACTTCACATAAACATACTGTACTGTATGTTGCTCGTATTTATGTGGAAAAAATCATATCATCAGACTAGGCCATACAACTCTGAAGTTTTAATCCTCGAAGTACACCGTCTAATAGTAACTGGAAAGTAGCTGGTGCGTTTATCAGCCCAAAAGGCATGTGAAGATATTAATAATGCTCAGATGGGATTAAGAATGCTGTCTTTTGAAGATCTTCAAATATTACCTCTAATAATTAATGGTACTCCCTTCGTAGATCCATAGTTGTGAAATAACAACTCTGTCTAAGATTACCTAAGATTTCTGTTATATTTGGCATTGAATAGACGTCTGATACTCTTTTATGCTTTAAATAACAGTAGTCGCAATGGAATTCATATGCTTTTCTGCTTTTTTGGGTACTGTGACAACAGATGTTGACCAGGGATTATTATTTCTTTCCATGATCCCACATAGAAGTTGACATAAAGAGTTTCTTGTGTATGTTAAGAAGTCATTACGCAAAAAAAGGTACTGTACTGATGAAACCAACGTTTTGGCCAGGATTGCAGTGGCCTTCTTCCAGGTCTACTGCTTCGTTTTAGTTGTACAGAGTCCCTTACCTTTTGTCATTACAGATCACTTAGCATGATATTGCGTCACAATTTTAAAGAAGATCGTTGCAAGTATTGGTCTTTCAAGGAGGAGGGAGTGGGAACTTTATTGTAATACACATCCAGAACACACCATTAGTCTCAGAAGATGCTACTGTAACTTTGACCGAAATGTTCGTTTCTCCAGTATATTCTTTCACATTATGACGTGGTACTGTACTCGGAAAACTCTTATGTTAACTGACTCTGGTCGCTAAAGCCTTTGCGATTGCACCACCTAGAAGTTGTTGACTTATAATTCTTCCATGACAGGGTGCATGTGTTGTGGAACCCGATACAGTTTCTTGTAAACAGGCGTTTCTTTTCGAATGGGAATATGATGTAGAGCTAGTGACATGGCAGGCAATGTTCCAGGAGGATTAAATGACCCTACGTATTCAACTGAGAGCTTCTCCATGTTGTCCTTGTCCTGACTCTCTATGTGTGACGCTTTAGCTCTTAGTGGGGTGAAACTGACAGATTGTCCCGATGTTGTATATCTTACCGTACAATCCCTCTACAGTTAGTCTTCATCTAGTATTTCTAAATTAACTATCAGGGTGCCACATGATAGCTTCACTTACTCAGGACTGAAGTCATCGCCGAGCGGTCTAAGGCGCTGCAGTCATGGACTGTGCGGCTGGTCCCGGCGGAGTTTCGAGTCCTTCCGCGGGCATGGGTGTGTGTGTTTGTCCTTAGGTTAATTTAGGTTGAGTAGTGTGTAAGCTTAGGGACTGATGACCTTAGCAGTTAGGTCCCATAAGATTTCACACACGTTTGAACATTTGAACTAAAGTCATCAATACTGTTAAGCACTGCCTTACTTTCTCCATTTTTCCATCGGGTATGATAAACTGCGTTGTGCAAAACATTTCACTTTATCCAATTCTCCTTATTCAGACAAAGTTTCAACAATACACAAAAAATCCACTGACAGAAGAGCTTTTACATCGAGGCAGATTAATTTTCCAACACGCCGGGAATTTATTTTCAGGCACCTTGTACATAATTTAGGTGGCCAACCAGCTTCTTGAGTGTTCTTTGCGACAGTAATGGTTTTCCGGCCGTAGAATCAAGATGGAACGGTACTCCACCCGGCGCTCCCATACACCGTTCCAAGCCACTAGGACATAATGTGCAACTAGGAAATCAAACTCGAGAATGATTTCGTAGCCACTGCCGACTATGGGAACGACTTTCGCATTAACCCATAAGTTACCCCCTCCCTTCTCGCCCCTCGGAAACTTATTAAGTTGAAACCAGTGAATCTACACGACCCGCACGTATGCCGCTTAGTGCTCAGCGTGGAGGATATTATCCTGCTTTATCAAGTATATTCGCACTTGTCACAGATACCTGTGATCAGTATCCAATAAACATTTACACAAAATAACCATTTTGGGTGTTAGAGTAAACAATGTTTTTGAAATTCAGGCAAATACTGCGAAGTTTTCAATAAGCACATTGGAATTGCTTGCTTGCGGTATTGGATTCTTGCTCTTGCATAACTTTGACGTTGAGCCACTCTTAGAGTGATAACTGAAGACTTTTACGGTGCTGCTGCTGGCATCACTTTCCCATACAGTAACACTTGCTTCGAGATTTGTTTTATTCGCATGTAAACATAGTGGTGGACGTGCCTGTCATAAGGGGTCTGTTGTGGTTTGTCACTCTTGTAATTATGCACCTGTGATTGTATTCTCTGCCTCGTGATGACTTGGTGTTGTGTGATGTCCTTAGTTTAGTTAGGTTTAAGTAGTTCTAGTTCTAGGGGCCTGATGACCATAGATGTTAAGTCCCATAGTGCTCAGAGCCATTTGAACCATTTGATTGAACATCATACTCAACTGTTGGGCTTAGTTTTTGTTTTCGTCAAATTTCTGGCCAGAAGTTCATATAATATACATATTTCTGTATTGACACACACAGTGGTTACGATTACCACAAGCCACACCACAAGTTGGGAAACGGGGCCAAATTTCTAGTAGTTTACTGTCGAGATTTTCACAGATGTTTTATTCATATCTTACAGAAACTAACAGTACGGCAATAAACAGCCATTTAAACACGCCACTAACGGCAATCAAGTAATTTATAGCAATGCAACAATTTTAAAAAAAAATTTCTTAAAAAAAAACACAGAAGATAGCAGTACGGCAATAAACAACCTTTTAAAACACGCCGTCAACGGCAATCAAGTAATTTATAGCAATACAACAGTTTAAATTTTTTTTAAAAAAAACACAGAAGCTAGCAGTACGGCAATAAACTACCTTTTAAAACACGCCGCTAACGCCAATCAAAGTAATTTATAGCAATACAACAGTTAGAATTTTTTTTAAACACAGAAGGTAGCAGTACGGCAATAAACTACCTTTTGAAACATGCTGCTAACGCCAATCAAAGTAATTTATAGCAATACAACAATTTTAAAAAATTTAAAGAACATAAGTAAACAGGCTACTAAAGTAAATACAGAACTTTGTTAATAAAGTACGGTGAGGTAGCGAAGCTACCAACACCGCCATTAAAATATTTAAACAGGTCTCAGCAAACACACGATTAATAGCAATAAAAGGAATTTACAAACTTGGAGAAATTAAAAAAATTCTAAACAAAAGTGTTGTGGAATATCATTAGAACATAACAGATATGACGGACCCGTGTAAGGTGGCCACAAATCACCCACTCAGGGATGCTCAGGCTAGACAGAATACTGACCAATTTAAATACGCCCGTAAACACAATTGCCACTCTTAGGCTGGTCACTGCATCGACTTTTAGCCAGCGAAAACTTTTTATAAGATGGCTTAACTTCCTGACAGAATTAGAGCTAACCTCGTGCAAGGAAACATTACACCACACAGTCCTGAATGAGCGACCACACGATCAACCAACAAGAAGCATGAATTTACTCATCACCCACGACAAAATAGCGAAACAATTAAACTGCCAAAACTACACCTCCCACCGGACAGTAACGAGAGGAGGAGGAAAGATCACTGTCTTCAATTACACCGGTGCCAGGGAGAGGAAACCCGGTCGCCGGAGGACACAAGGCAAAAGAGACGCTGCTTAAACAAAATTATTACCTAATGATTAAACCTTCCACGAACTTAACTTGCAATTATGCTCGAACAGACAGCACACGACCTGCGATGGCAAGGATCCACATATCCGACCGCTCACGCGTCGCCAGCGTACCCAACACGCCACACGCCACTATCACTCTGTCATCGGAGTTCACGTCTTCTCTGCAACGTTGACGGGTAGTGACCGCTCCTTCATGTTAGGTGTCTCCTTCTAAACTCCAGTGTTGAAACGGAGGATTCAAAGAAGCTTGCTAACGTCCTATAAAGGCGAAATGAACAGCAACTACTCGTGGGGCGATTCTGTATACAAGCAACACGCGGGGAGCTCTTCCGTCAACTCGACCCGCTCGTTACACACATCCGACATACATCACGTGGCGACTCGGTACAACCGACCACGCCTGCTTCGCGCTGGAGAGCCACACAGCCCTCCCGTGTCCACCACACTCACTCTGTGTGCCAACTCCTGCTTCCGCGCCACCACACGAGGTTACAACCGGTCAAAGATCTCACTTCCTCCATAGGAGTTTCCCGGAAGCAAAAACTCAGATATCGATAGCAGAGGGAAAAGACAACCAAGCAGCCACTTAATGACAGAAAACATATCAAACAAACCTGTCAGGGGAAGAAAAGGAAAACCAATGCAATCTAAACACAAGGTGCAGCACGAGTCGATACACGGCTCATGTGTAAATATTATTAACTGTTTTTACTGTATATAAATTTAACATAAGAATATTTTTTTTACTACAAATAAATTATGTACAATAATGTCAAGCTTTGAGCAATACCTCCAGCCATGTCACATCGTGTATTACTATTGTCAATTGTGTTTACTGTCATTATTTTTATTACTGTCATTACTGTTTTTTTATGTGATTCCCTGTCTAGGATATCGTGTGAAGGGTTTCTTTCTTCTCCTTGCTTGAAAATAAAGATCCTTTTCACTCTATATACGTAATCCAAAGCACTATGGAACTTAACATCTGAGGTCATCAGTCCCCTAGACTTAGAACTACTTAAACCTAACTAACCTAAGGACATCACATACATCCGTGCCCGAGGCTGGATTCAAACCTGCGACTGCAGCCGCCTAGACTGAAGCGCCTAGAAACGCTCGGTCACACCGGACGGCTATACGTAATCCGTTAGTTATGGTTTACAGTATTAATAATGCATTCATATTTTTCTCCTGCACACGTATCAGCTGCAAGTTTGGTTACTTTTAAAAGATCGTATTGTAAATGTAGTGCCACGTGATTCAAGATACACATTCTAGACGCACACTAACGTTTACTGTAAGTAATAATGCGTCTTATAATGTCATATGTTCAGGCTACAATATCATGATATTTATTTTATTAAAATTATACGGCAGATCATATTCGATGTAGGCCGTTCGCTTCAACCATCTGGCGGCCGAAAATACTTACTTTGTAACGCGCCGCACTGCTAGAGTCAGCTTGGCTTCTGATGTTGAGTAAAATGTTTAGCTTTACTATGCACTTGTAAGGTATGAAATGCAACTTACGCGTCAGCACAATTACTCTGAACATTGTTATTTTATAAATTTCTTTGTACCACTAGTGTGATCATGCCGTAAAGTGAAATGTGTTATAGCCGGCTGGTGTGGCTGAGCGGTTCTAGGCTCTTCAGTACGGAACCGCGTGACCGCTACGGCTGCAGGTTCGAATCTTGCCTCGGGCATGGATGTGTGTGATGTCCTTAGGTTGGTTAGGTTTAAGTAGTTCTAAGTTCTAGGAGACTGATGACCTCAGATGTTAAGCCCCACAGTGATCAGAGCAATTTGAACAATTTTTTTAATGCGTTATAAGGAGTAATAATAAAAACAATTTAGCCGTCAAGACAATTGTTATGCATGCGACAGCATGTTCCAAAACGCCACGCATAAAAACAGATTTACCTGTGCTCGTACCTCGGGTTCTGTTGATTATAGAAAGGTAGGAAGAAGTGTTTTTGATAGCCCTTGGGCTAGGGACCACCTGCATACCCAGCAGAAGGATCGTCTTAGTGCCAGTGTCCTTCTGTACAGGATCAAAGTATGGATATTACACATATCCTCCTGCTTCGGCAAATGGAGCAATTCGGTTGGCTATTTTTGTGCTTGGCGTGGTCTATATGGGCTTGATGGGACTTGTGAAGGCACCTTTAGCGCATATGCGGTTTCTCGGAAAATCGAAAAAAAGTGTTTTCGCTGTCACCAGCGGACCAGAAAGCAGCCGAGAATTCCAAGACGGTTAGCACAGTGAATGACTGAAATATTTACGACTTATTCTTCAGATCCCGATCTCAAACATCCTTGAAAGTTTTCTTGATATCTTTAAACATTTCCAAGATATGGAGGTTCAGATCTACCCTACTTCTACCCGTAAAATCCGATATGAGGTGAAATCTAACTAATAAATAACAGCAGAAACTTGATTAAATTTTAACGGTCTATTCTCTAGGCAACTGTCTAGGAGAGCCATCTCCCGGTTTTCAAAAATCTTTATCCGTTATCAAGAAACACGCTAAAAACTTGTTTTTTAGGTACTGAAATACAGCCACAGATTCAGAGACGGTTTTGAACAGCAAATGGCTGTAATTCTTACAAGTATTCCTACAATTCCGCTCTCGAACAGCCTCGAAAATTTTCATCATATCTTTACCTCTTTTCGAGTTACAGAGGTTCATAGTTACCTACTTGTACACGTAATATAGGCACGAAAATTCCGGGGTGAGGCAAAAACGTAGTTTATCAAGTGACATAGCACGGAGAAATGTGCTATGAAGTGTCTCTGTTATCATCTGGGAACTCCAAGTTGTATTACTGAAGCAAATGCTAAATTTTCTTGCACTTAAAATATAATCTGAGGTATAAAATAAGTTTTGCTTAATTTCAAGTTCACGTAGATAAACGATCGAAAATTTACTGATCAGCACATTTGTTTTCATATGATTGACATGTTCTGCTGCAGCAGGGAAAAGAAGTAAACCAGTGGGAAATGCTCCTATCAGAGAACAAATAATGCGAATGTGTTCCCCTCTATTTAAAAGACTCTGACTGAAAAGTCGAGTACCAGAGCTCTCTGTCTGCATTCCTCAGCATCTTTAAACATTTTCCCAAAAATTTTAACTTGTGAACATATTCTCCCTTTTTTATGCTGAGTATAAAACAGTGGCAGTGGTAACTAGGCGTAAAAGTAATAAATATAGGAAGATAGTAGACAGTGGTTTTGTTTTAGAAAGAGCGAAACAGACAACGGCAATGTGAGAGAAAGAGAGGGACACAGTGTCAGTAGAACGTAGTTGAGCGTGACAGAACAGCGCGGAAAAGTTGATGGAGACTGTGCCAGTGGAAGAGGGATAAAGAGAAAGAGAAAGTGGAAGTGAGTGAGTGCCAGTGGGAACAAGAGACAGACTCAGACAGTGACAACGAGGAAGAAAGAGATATTGAAGGTGAGAAGAGACAGCAGTAGTGAGAAGGAATTGATGGAGACTGTAGCACAAAGAGCAAGGAGAAAACAGAGACAGTGAAAGGAGACTATAGTAGTAGGACAGAACGAACGGGATTGTGGCTGCAGGACAGGAGACAGTGACAGGGATACACAAAGAGGCAATGACGTTCAGATGGGCTGAATGAGTGAGTGAGAAAGGGCAAATGAGAGTGAATGGGAATGAGAGACTTGCAGCGTTGGAATAGTGAGTGTGACAGTTACAGTTAGGGGAGTTTGTAGTGAGATGAATGTTAAAAAAAAATTTTTTGGAAAATTTTTGAAGGTTCTGAGGAAGGTAGAATAAGGCAGAAGGTACCCCACTTTTCAGTCAGAGTCCTTTAAATAAACAGGAACAAATTCCCATTTTTTGTACTCTGGTCTCAGCATTTTTCAGCCAGTAGTGTATTACTGAATCCACGCAGAGTTGGTGGGAAGGACACTGTAATTTAGCACAGTCGTTAGTTGGGGAAGAGGCTTCCGTTGGGGTGAAACAAGTTTGAATGACGAAGTGTCAGAAAATTTCTCTTAGAAGACCCGACAATAGCGTGATAAATGGAGGGGCTGTTCCCCGAAGACGGGAATCTCTCAGTCGAAGATATACTGGAAAAAGTGAAAATAAGTCATAGATCAGTTTTCAACAGCTTGAACGATATTTTGAACATGACAGTGCTCGCTAACGGCTAGTTTGCGCCCAACTGAGGCACCAGTAAAGATGATGCAGGTTGTCAGTCTGTCTAGTGTAGCGGGACTTCGAATTTCGTCGCGCTACACTCGTTGCCTCAAATATAAATTATACCATCGCAGCTGTATGAGCGCTCAACGACAGAGAAAATAAGAAAATGAAGGTACAAAAAATTGTAACTCCTTTTCTTTTCTACCCGCTTTTGTCTTTGAGAGCGGAAGCTTAACTTACTTATTAGCTAGTCTTGGTCGGATTAAGAGGAAAAACCTTATTGATGTGCAGACGTATTGTGGAATGAAATTTGGAGGATGGAAGCAGCAACGTAAAATACATTGCATTTAATATCAAGGCGGTTTTGTATACATTAGTACTTCCTGGACAATGAAATTTATTTCAAGATTTCGGATCAGCTAAGACTTTTCACGCAGAAATGAAGCAGGAGATTTTTGGAGAACAAGACCTGGACGCCGCTCGCGAGAAGACATGTTAACATGGTAAAGGATGAACTCTTATCTACGCCATTTCCCCCTGTTAATCACATTTTGTTATTCTCTGTTCTCTTTCAATAATTTTTGTAGTGGAAATTGGTTTGACTTTTGCTCAGAAACGCCACAAGGACCACCCCAATAATAGCTTTTCCGAATCACGAAGTCCGATAACTTTTCTGTAATACGAAGCCCGATTTGCACTTCATTCTTTCCCTTTTTCACGGTCATTAACGATTTTAAAACCCCCTTTTTATTGACCATTTCTTCCCACATTTTCAATCTTTTCTTCTCTTCTCTTTTTTCTTTTTTATTAACCACTACAGCGGGCGAGTGTGACAGGACGCAATCTTCGGATGTGTCGTTTTTGAGCAAATTTGAAAGTTTAATTTGTATTTTTCCCAGCAGAGAATAACCAAAACTCCTGAAGTTTAAATGGTAACTAAAAGACCAACTATATTGTACCTAAGCAAATGATTATACAACAATATTGTAAAGAATTTTTGTAACTAATTGAATCTGTTTTTCTTTGCATGGCCTATATTGATGCAAAACTGTTATTCTGAGACCTTTTGGTGATTATCTGATGGAGATGTATTAAGAAAATCCATATTTTGACGAATACGATTTACGCAGAAGTGATTGACCAGCCGCTGCAGGACAGAAAATTTAATGGTGAGTCACACAATTACGTTTCATTCAAACATTCAATAGCCGACTGCAGAATCTATTTTTCCCTTCCACACATCCTGTAGTTTTCTTCTAGATTTTTCCAAAATTATCTATCTCTGTTGTAGTTTGTGGTAATTATAGTATTGTTGTAGCGTATGAAGATCGTGAATTTGACCGCCAAACAGTCATTTGCTACGAAAAATTTTGCCCGCCCTGCTGCTTCTTTCTCAAACCATTGTTGCAATAGAACAATCATTTACATTGACGAGAAAATATTTCAACCTAAATTTGAGTCAAATCTTTATTAATCAGACTTATATTATTCCCTTTTTTGACTTACGATTATACATCCTATTACAATGGAACGCGGTAAGGTCGAGATAGTTTCGGCAGATGAGTTAAGTGAACTAGATTTATCGTTCAACCGACAAGAAAGTCCGCGTTTCCCTCCATGGACGAGTTCACAGATCAACGCAATGATTTTGCCTCAAACTCGCAACATTTGTCATAATACACAGATGGCGACTTTAAATGACGAAATGTGGAATGGACGCGAGACTAGACCATCAGCGCCACTGTTAACATCAATTTCAGAACCGAATATGAGACAAATTCAGCAATGTGACACAAATCGGACACAGGAGACTGACAAACTGGACCGACATTAGAGTTATTTGCAGACATGAAACGAGACGTTAGTCAGAAAATTGACGTATTAAAGCGTACTATGACCGAAAATTTTGAACGAACAAAAACAGATGACAGAGTTAAATACCACCACTCAACAGCTCAGCCAGCGATTTGAGACATTGTCCGACCGAGTCACTAAACAGGAAGAAACTTTGGTTACATTCACACATGAAACAAAAAACAATATCACCCGATGTGAGAATCAGTCAACTCAAATAGTTAATGTGCAGCAGGAAGTGAACTCCCGTGTGGAAGAGTTAGCTCAGGCCCACACTTCAGCTATCTCCACCCAAGAAAAGCTGAATGAAGAAGTGGGAAATATTACCCAACAGCTCACAACGGTAGTTCTTGAACAAACACACCTCAAAGAAAAGACAGAAAAATTAGAAGACCGAGTGGACCTCGCGTCACTAAACAACGACACCAACATGGACGAAAGAATTGTACATGAATGTAAATTGTGTGACGACTATCTGGACAAAAAACTTGAAACAATTACACAGGACATACTTTCAAAAACAAAGACACATGTTAAAGACGAGACAAAACACATAGAAGACGAAGTGACAAAATTACGAGACAATGTTGTGCTGTGTTTGGCGATTGGTGCAAACGCATCGCCAGGAAACGACAAAACAGCTAAAACAATGGCTAATGACACAGACAGAACAACTATTGTGGAATCAACTATTTCCAATCAAAATTACAATGTGCCGCTTTCTTTTCCACCATATGAGCAATATTACGGTACGACACCTAGAGTAGCAAGTGACACAAGCCACATCAATACAGTGATGCCAACCGGCATGGCCGATGACACGTTTGCAAGGCATGGGTATTTCCAGACATTTTCCAGTGAGGAAAAGCACAAAGTCCACCCTATTGTGTTTATCAGATAATTTGACGGTGTTTTTCCACGTAGTTGGTCAGAAGTCGATAAAATTAGATACGTCTCCAATCTCATGAGAGGACGAGCAGCTAAGTGGGGTGCCGCTATGAAACGGCGGTGCCTTACGTTTGAACAGTTCGAACAAGCCTTCCTGGACGAATTATGGTCCGAGAATGAGCAACAGAGTCTAAGGAGAGATGTGTGCAACCCCGAGACCTATGACCCTAAAAAAGAGACATTAAGACAATACTTTGAGAGGTACCTAGACAAGACACTGTACTGGTCCAAACCAGCCGACGTAACAGCGATAAGTGACACTTTAAAGAGCCACTTACCCTTTCCATACCGAGACAGATTAATAGGAGTACCGGAGAATGACATTAAGACTTCCTTAAACTTCTTAGATCAAATGGACGTAGTTTACAGAGGCGATTCACGCCATTCAAATTTTACTCATATTAGTAACCAAAACCAGCACCCACCCCAAAGGAACCGTAGTGATGGTGGTTGGTGGAACCATCCGTCCGCGCCGCGACACAATACGATGCCTGCGGGCGAAACATATTCAAATGGAAACGTGTATGACGGTTGGAACAACCGCAGAAATTCGTGGAATGATAATACCAATAATTATCACCCATATCAAAATGGTAACTACATGCAAAACGAAAATCACAGACAGTACAACAACAACCGCAATAGGAGACGTGAGAATAACCGGTACAACCCGGGCTACTTTGACAGGAACATGCCATATAACAGACATAATTACCACCAAAACAACAACAATCCCAACAATCACCGACAGAATATGTGGAACACATAAAATTCACGCATGGCAAATCATAACCCTCCACGGATTCCGCCGCCGTTCCCCAGTACAGTTATGCACTCCCCGCCACGAAGTAGCAATAACAATTGCGGCGCGCAATCAGCTGACGCGTGGGCGCCAACCGGCCGGAATGTAAACATAGTGGAGCTGGTCAATGAACCCAGCCAAACACAGCAGACGACGGAAAACAGTCGACGACCGAGCTAAGCGCTCGTGCTTCGGTCGTGACGTGTTGTAAGAGCGCAACGGCTGAGACGGTTTGTTTCCTCAGGTACGATGACAAAATGACAGCAGAACAGGAATTAACCGACGAGAAAAATATTAAATCAGACAGTTGTGTTAAAGAATTCATACAAGCTACGGCATGGGTTAAGTTTAATGATTATGATGTACAAATTTTATTCGATACTGGTGCTGCTGCAAGTGTGATGTCAACCGCATTCTATAATGAATTGAAACAAATTATAAACATACCTACTTTACCCGTACAGAACTGCCACGTGGTTAGTGCCACAGGTACTAAATCTAAGAAGATAGGAATGCAAGCCGTAGTTAACTTCACGTTTTCCAATACACACTTCAAGTGTAATTTTCTGATTGTAGACAAGCTTATTGTACACTGCATCCTAGGGATGGATTTCTTGCATGAACACAAAGCAATCATAGATTTAAGTAATGGCATATGTCAATTATCTGTAGGAGAACAACTAATCAATGTTGAATTTAACAAGACGATTGAACCACGACAAAGACATTACGAAGTGAGTCAATTTCAATTGGTTTATCATACCATAGATAGTGTATGTAATTTAACACTTGAAGATTCAAACTATCAGGAGATTGAGCAGGATTTATTGTATCAGAAGTGTGTCGAATCTGACTATTTAACGAAACAACAGCAAGGAGAATTGTACAAATTATTATGTGATTATGGCCAAGTTTTCACTGAGAGACCTGGTGTAATCAGAGGTTATAGCTACAAAATGGATGTTAAGCCACATAAGACTTATTGTAGGACACATTATAATATTCCATGGGCGAAGAAACCTGCAGTTTTACGTGTAATCGAGCTATGTTGACCTGGGGTGTCATAGAAAAATCACATTCCCCTTATTGCAGTCCTATCCTGGCGGTAGGCAAGCAAGATGGCAGTGTCAGATTGGTGCTACACGCACGTGAAATCAACAAAATTATTATACCTGTTAACACAAGACCCGTCAACTTGGACGAACAGATGCTAAAATTTTATAATGTACAATACCAAACTAATATTGACCTCCGCTTATCGTACTGGCAGGTGTCCTTTCACAATGACAGTCGTAAATACACTGCTTTCCTTTGTGAAGGACGCAGCTATTAGTTTTGTGTGTTGCCTTCTGGTTTGCGCGTAAGCGCGGGCGTGTTCATGGAGGCGCTTGACGCCGTTCTCGGCCCGTGTTTGCTGTCACGCGTCACGGCGTACGTCGATGACATTGTCGTGGCAACAAATACGTGGGAGTAACATATTGGTCTGTTACAGCAAATTTTATTTAAATTTTCACAAGCTGGAATCACAGTAAATCTTTCGAAGTCCAAAGTAGGAAGACGTGAAATCAAGTTTTTAGGCCATATTGTCTCGCCGGAAGGCATTCGTCCCGATTCTAAGAAGATTGATGCTATTTGTAATTTCCCTCCTCCACAACACCGCAAACAGTTGAAAGCATTCTTAGGATTATCTTCTTTCTATCGGAAGTTTGTTTCACAACAGCTTCCGAACAGCTCTCACCTGCTAACTCTACTGAGAAAGAACGCAATTTGGAGATGGACAGAGTTTTTCCATGCTGATTTTCAGGCTATTAAAGATGCATTGGTGAACGCACCTCTCCTCTGCCACCCTGACATGACGTCAGATTTTTGCCTAGCCACGGATTCGTCATCATACGGCCTTGGAGCTTTTCTATTTCAAATTGAATCCGAATCAAGACAATCTGTCATCAAACCGATCAGTTTTGCGAGCCGCACGCTCACTGAGTGCGAGAGACCGTACTCTGTGACGGAGCGGGAGGCTCTTGCTATTATTTGGGCATTCCGTTAATTTCGCTACTTTCTTTGGGGTAAACATACTCGCTTATACACAGGCCATCAAGCCCTTTATTTCTTGTTATCATGCGAACTGCTTCATTCACGGCTCACCCGGTGGTGCCTTTCACTCCAAGAGGACAGCTTCGAAATTATTTACATTAAAGGTGAATCAAACGTTGTAGCCGATGCCCTGTCCCGTTTGCCGCAAGGCATACAGGATTTTTCGGAACTTTCCGAGCAAACATCGGACTTTAACATCTTACTTATGTACGATGGTACGTACGCCCCATACTACCGCAATATGTGCAAGAACTTTGCTTCACTACAGGACAGCGACCCCAGGTGGTCAAACATCAAAAAGAAATTAAGTTCAGATTCTTCTTCCCACTTGCAAAAATATTACACAATACACAAAAATGTACTTTTTCATATGAGTACCCCAGACTCGCACCATTGGTGTGTTTGTCTACCAGACGCGCATGTTGACGATTTTATTTTGTTCACACACAAAACTTGGGGACCCTACGGAGTCACCAAATGCACTGACAAAATAGTACAGTATTGTTATTTTCCCAATCTGCGTCGGAGAGTGTTGAAAATTGTTCGTAAATGTATCATCTGCCAAAAAGCAAAATTTTCCAACCGATCATCTTTGAATGAACTACACCTATTGTACCAACCTACCTTTGCATTTAATATCGTTAGATATCACCAGACCTTATCCCAGAGCTCGTGGAGGTGTGAAATACATCGTTGCTGTACTTGATGTCTTCTCAAAATACTTAAAATTGTATGCTATCCGCACTGTCAACGCATCTGCTGTTGCTAGACGTTTGACTAACAGCTACTTTACAAGGTTTGGCAAACACCACAGAATTATCACGGATAACGCACCTTGTTTTACGGGAAGAAAATGGAAATCTTTTGTTGCCACACATGACATCAAACATATTCTTACATCAGCATTTCACCCGGAAGGCAACCCAGTAGAAAGGATTTTTAGAGAGTTTGGTCAATTCATAAGAATACATTCACCTCGCAAACACACGAAGTGGATCGAATTTTTAGCACACTTTGAGCAGATAGTAAACAATTTGCCTCATGCCTCAACAGGATACCCACCACAGGAATTATTATTAAACAAACCTGAACAGAACAAGTGGGCTATGCCCATTCCAAAGCTAACCGCATCCACAACACATACACCTTTGGAAGAGAAAGTAAGACAGGCATACACTACATTGTGCAATAAAGCCAAGATCAGGAAAGAGAAGTATGACAAACTTGTTACAAATACACAAACCTATCAAGTTGATGACCTTGTTCTTTTGCGTTCACATCCCAAGTCTACAAAATTAAAACAACTGAACAGAAAATCGCAGTTATTATATTCAGTTCCTTTCAGAATAGCAAGCAAACCTCATCCAGGTTGTTACTCCACAGAATACGCGTTATCTCACAAGCCGAGGGGGCTGCATCCCCATAGACATTTGAAACCCTTTGTGCACTAAAACAATATAATATAATGACAACTACGTTGAACATGAGCAAATTGCTGGGAAAACGAGATCGTAAATATTTGTATTGAATACACGAACATTAAGTTATACAGCCTAAGAACACAAACGTTAATTTAAGGAAATTATATACTGCAGTTACACTTGTACACGTAAATATGAAGAGAATGTAAACCCAGGTAAGTACACTTACTGAATGAGAAAAGATATTCATATAGGAATGAGATCTATGCAGGTTACATTTGTCGTTAATTGTAAATTATAAGGTGAATCAACAACTAGTTAGTGATTTCAAGGCATTCTAATGAGAGGAGATAATAGTTATTGAGATCAGTAATGATAGACACAGGCAAATAGACACAGGCAACAGAGCATGCACAATGTCGGCACTAGTACAGTGTATATCCACCTTTCGCAGCAATGCAGGCTGCTATTCTCCCATGGAGACGATCGTAGAGATGCTGGATGTAGTTCTGTGGAACGGCTTGCCATGCCATTTCCACCTGGCGCATCAGTTGGACCAGCGTTCGTGCTGGACGTGCAGACCGCGTGAGACGACGCTTCATCCAGTCCCAAACATGCTCAATGGGGGACAGATCCGGAGATCTTGCTGGCCAGGGTAGTTGACTTACACCTTCTAGAGCACGTTGGGTGGCACGGGATACATGCGGACGTGCATTGTCCTGTTGGAACAGCAAGTTCCCTTGCCGGTCTAGGAATGGTAGAACGATGGGTTCGATGACGGTTTGGATGTACCGTGCACTATTCAGTGTCCCCTCGACGATCACCAGTGGTGTACGGCCAGTGTAGGAGATCGCTCTCCACACCATGATGCCGGGTGTTGGCCCTGTGTGCCTCGGTCGTATGCAGTCCTGATTGTGGCGCTCACCTGCACGGCGCCAAACACGCATACGACCATCATTGGCACCAAGGCAGAAGCGACTCTCATCGCTGAAGACGACACGTCTCCATTCGTCCCTCCATTCACGCCTGTCGCGACACCACTGGAGGCGGGCTGCACGATGTTGGGGCGTGAGCGGAAGACGGCCTACCGGTGTGCGGGACCGTAGCCCAGCTTCATGGAGACGGTTGCGAATGGTCCTCGCCAATACCCCAGGAGCAACAGTGTCCCTAATTTGCTGGGAAGTGGCGGTGCGGTCCCCTACGGCACTGCGTAGGATCCTACGGTCTTGGCGTGCATCCGTGCGTCGCTGCGGTCCGGTCCCAGGTCGACGGGCACGTGCACCTTCCGCCGACCACTGGCGACAACATCGATGTACTGTGGAGACCTCACGCCCCACGTGTTGAGCAATTCGGCGGTACGTCCACCCGGCCTCCCGCATGCCCACTATTCGCCCTCGCTCAAAGTCCGTCAACTGCACATACGGTTCACGTCCACGCTGTCGCGGCATGCTACCAGTGTTAAAGACTGCGATGGAGCTCCGTATTCCACGGCAAACTGGCTGACACTGACGGCGGCGGTGCACAAATGCTGCGCAGCTAGCGCCATTCGACGGCCAACACCGCGGTTGCTAGTGTGTCCGCTGTGCCGTGCGTGTGATCATTGCTTGTACAGCCCTATCGCAGTGTCCGGAGCAAGTATGGTGGGTCTGACACACCGGTGTCAATGTGTTCTTTTTTCCATTTCCAGGAGTGTATATATATATATATATATATATATATATATATATATATATAATGATGAATAAGGAATGAATGACAATGTTCTGGTAATATTGTGCTACATAGAGAAGTGAGTTAACAGTCTACATCTTTAAGATTACATAAGAATTTCAGTTTGAAAGAAAACATTTGTGATGAGTTAGAACACGTGAGTACAAGATGTTAAATGTGAATCTATTTTCTGTGCCCTTGAAAATGAACGAATGCAAGAAAAGCAGAGTGAACATAATGATGATTACAGCTATTGAAAGAAGTGTAATAAGAATGTAACTTGGAAACACATTAGCTTTAATTTATTTCAGAAGTGTAACTTAGTAACCTTTCGTTAAGTTTTGTTAAGCCACTGTGGGAAAAAAAAAAAAAACATTTATAGTTCGTGTTCAGACAGGAGAATGATATTTTAAGCAACTTAAGTTGAAATATAGTTTTTACACAGCCCTCATGTGAATACATTTGTATAAAATTTTCTTTGAGAAAGTGAAATTTAGTGCCATGTTAGCCTTTATTATACTTACACACGACAGAAAACCCTGAGGAAGCAAAAGATAGGAGAGTTATTAAGGCCATTTTGCCAGTCGTACAACACCTCCACTTAAGCGAGCGGATGGCAAAATTACATCTACTTTGAAGACAACATTTGACTTTTCAGGTAATGGAAGGTAAGTGCAAAGGATCAGTGACCACCCGTGCAACCAACGTCGAGCAACGGACGCTGAGAAAGAGATATTTTACTGTAAACTATAATACTATGTTATTTATTTATGTTTTATAGAAAGAAATGATATATATACACACATACATGATGTTTATCCTTTACTAAAGTAGAAGGAAGTTCATGGTTGAACTCGTGAGAGTAAATTTGGTACGTTATTATACAATACACATTATGAGAGAGACAATCTCTGTGAGATATATTTCCCATTTGTATAGACGGTATCCACAAGAAGCGGAGATATCGAGAAGTTCTGAGCAGATATGTGATTTACTCATGCAAGGATTTGTTAATGTGTAATACGCTTAGTCATATGAACAGTCAGAACACAAACTGAGAATCTGTCATTATGTTACACTACACAGACTTGACGTAAGGACACTTACATTTACCCATGATTTGGTAAATTATAAGCACCTCCTTTCATACACCCCTTGAAGGTGATGCAAATGTTATAATGTATTATGTTCTCTTTTTATGTAGTAGGTGTAGGATTTGGTAGTTTATAGGTAGTGAATAGTTTCTTCCATTCTATCTTTCTTTCTTTCTCCATGATCCTACCACATCCTGCAGCTGGGTATTGTTTGTTTATGGAATATAAAAGTATGTTGTGTGCCAGTAAACTTTCAGGTATGAATAAAAAGACATGAAGAAAATTAAGTATTTTGAAAAGGGATTATTGATGGCATTACAAGCCTGGTCAACCGATCAACCACTAGCCAGATATGGAATTAAAAGAAAGAAACGAATAATAAATGAAGGAAAATCCGTGCTTTAAATATTAAGTCTGATATCCCTTGGCACGCCCAAACCTGAATAAAGAAACTTAATACCCCAATAAAAGAAAGCCAATGGGACTTAGTATAATTTTTAGTGTAAATATTTCACATGCATATTCTTGTAAATTTATACGTATTTGTATATGTGTTAAAACTTTGCATATTGCCAACATATTTTGAAATGTGACCACTAAATGTAAGCTTTCATAATTAACGATGTAAATATGCTGGGATACAGTGAACTTTGTTAAAAAGTAAATATGGCAAAAAGTGTTGCAAACTGTGTTGAACTGTGTACGTTATAAACGACGAAATTTGTGTTATTTGTGAAACTCATGGTGCATAAACCTAATAACTGTTTGTAAACCGATATAAACTGCAATTTACTTCGACGATAATGAGGATTTTGACACTGGAAATGAACGTTTGTTGGCGAGTGTAAACAACGTGATGAGACACCTACCTTTGCGAACTTCGACGGCGTTGTTCCTGGCCGGTCTTCAGATGCTTTGGAGACAACAAGCTCAGCATCTGTCATAGGCGATGTGGAGACTAAAAACTACATCGACCACATATGCCCCGGGAACAATAGTCATGAAAACGCAGAAGGACCTGGAGTGTTGTGTCGTAACAGAAGACATGGACATTGCTTCAGATCACGCACACGCTCAATCGTATGGTGTCAACGGACTTAACATACCATTTGTGCTGGAATAATAACTTGTAATGAACACTATGTGAAAGTGAATACTGTGCAAGACTGTCATAACACAGCGATTTTGAAACTGCCGCACGCGAAATTCAGTGATGCTATTACGCATGCGCAAAGACTTCGTGCTGCCAGATATGCATTGGGAAACCAACGCTGGAAGCACACAACATTAACTGCGTTGGCGAGCAGCTTGCTCGAACAAACTCTATGTAAATATATGTATATTAATTTTGTAAAAAGGATCAAAACTGTAACAATTGTGTTTAGTATATAGGTTTAGAAAATAAGTATTGACAAAGATTATCCCCTATGAATGCACGTGGCCTTTCCTATGAAAATATGTGTATATTAACATTTAGGTATATCTATTATATTGTTTGCTAGCCTGCCACGCTAAATGTTTTAGCGTGACAGTCGAGGGGGCGATGTAGCGGGACTTTGAATATCGCCGCGCTACACTCGTTGCCTCAAATATAAATTATACCGTCGCAACTGTATGAGCGCTCGACGGCAGAGAAAATAAGAAAATGAAGGTACAAAAAATTGTAACTCCTTTTCTTATCTACCCGCTTTTGTCTTTGAGAGCGGAAGCTTAACTTACTTATTAGCTAGTCTTGGTCGGATTAAGACGAAAAACCTTATTGATGTGCAGACGTATTGTGGAATGAAATTTGGAGGATGGAAGCAGCAACGTAAAATACATTGCATTTAATATCAAGACGGTTTTGTATACGTTAGTAATTCCTGGACAATGAAATTTATTGCAAGATTTCGGATCAGCTAAGACTTTTCACGCAGAAATGAAGCAGGAGATTTTTGGAGAACAAGACCTGGACGCCGCACGCGAGAAGACATGTTAACATGGTAAAGGATGAACTCTTATCTACGCCATTTCCCCCTGTTAATCTCATTTTATTATTCTCTGTTCTCTTTCAATAATTTTTGTTGAGGAAATTGGTTTGACTTTTGCTCAGAAACGCCACAAGGACCACCCCAATAATAGCTTTTCCGAATCACGAAGTCCGATAACTTTTCTATAATACTTAGTCCGATTTGCATTTCATTCTTTCCCTTTTTCACGGTCATTAACGAATTTAAAAACCCCTTTTTATTGACCATTTCTTTCCATATTTTCAGTCTTTTCTTCTTTTCTCTTTTTTCTTTTTATTAACCACTACACTAGATGCCTTCTTTAAGCGTCTAATCACCAAGGAAAAGTGCTGAATGTATCACTATGATAGAGAGAGAAAGAAGGAAAGCAAGCACGAGGAACATTGATCTGACACAGCCTAAAAGTCTAAGACAATACCATCATGGTGACAATGAGCGTTTTTTGAACTGTTATTGTGTAGTGTTAGCAGATTATGGAGAAACCTTCACAGGTGTATACTACCGAAATCCGATGAGCTAATAGGGGGCTTTCAAGCGAAGGGTCGCGAGGAACCTGTTCCAGAGGGTTTTATTGCTTCAGATTCGTTTGTACGGGACAAAAGGAGACACTTGCTGCTCCTAACCAAAGTCTCGACCAAGTCGTTCATCATTTGGAAGAATGTACCAGATTGATGGGTGAAAAAGTCGAAAACGACTGAGAAGTTTCACGGTAACGGCTTCATTTTTTCGAGGTGATAATTAAAATTTTATGAATACCGCTTGTGCAGTTGCAGCAAGAAGGAATTAAGTACAGATGGCTGTGCAAGTTTATAATCAAGAACAGCACGATTACGAACAGTCAGCTGTTGCCGTAGGAAACTTCAGCAGGCGCAGAGTTAGGCCTTGATGACATCGTCTTCCGCATTCCCAGCAGTCAATGACGAAGCAGAAGATCGAGATGCGTGTTAGCATGGCGTCGAGATTATAAGTAACCTCTAACATTATTTTAATTTATTTCAGAATAAGGAGATTATGTATCCTTTCTTTTTGGGTTGTATGTCTACTTCATGAGCGCCAGCTATAAATTCATCGCAACAGAGAGAAGTGTGAGCCTGCGATAAACAATATCTCTGCACTTCCTTGAATTATGTGCAAAGACAGCACTTAGTAATTTGCTTTTCACTCGTACTGGGATTAACTGCGATTAACAGATTAATTTCTGCTCAAAGCAGAACAGCTGAGTAGTTTCGGCTTAGGTGGTTGTGTTTAAAATATATTTACTGAAACTGATATACACCGCGTAACCTAATAAAATATCGGACTTCACCAAAAAAAAAAAAAAAAAAAAAAGATCTGTGCAGGTTCTATTAAACGAAAGACACAAGAAATGACTATTAAAACCGGAAGTAATTTGATGTCGCTGTACAAAACTATACCAGCTTCCCCAAGTACAATTACAATGACTACATTAAGCTTTAGGTAGTGTAGGATAATAAAGGATAGGAATTGACGTAAAGAGGGTTTACTGCACCTTTACAGTAGTTATTTTTTCGATCAGAAGCTACACTTATAATCATCAGCACAAGGGCGGCAGTCGTACAGATTAGCAAAAGATCAGACCAGATGAGATACTGCAATGATAATAGATGTTACATTTCGTGTAATAGCACGTGTCGTAAAAAATGAAACGAACCGTGAGCACTAGCTCCATACTATATGCCTATTCTTAGAAAAGCATGACATTACATTTAGATTATTAACACTGTCAGATACATTTATTTTCATCATATGTACGTAAAATGACTTGAAAATTGAGAATCTTTCTTAAATTATTTAACGATTGCAAAAGAGGTTTCACGGGATGCACATTACAATAGACGTCTCTTTTTGTCACCAAAATTCAAGAGCATAGAACTAAATCGCATGGAAAGGATTTCAGTAAACTCGTGCGGCCTGTCATAAACACAAATGTGGAGTATATCGTCCGTTAACTGGTCTGAACAAAGCCATGTAGTAGCAGGTAGAAAGATAGGTTTAAGGCGTTGAAAACCAATCATAGGTAGTGTATATGAGTAACATATCGGAAGGTCGATAAATGGTATTATAAATCCTTATGTGGAAATCCAGCTTTTAAAAGTTAATACATAGAATCATTAAAACGGTGATTGTCGTGTATTACGCAGTCGGAACAGGGGAACACACATCGTTGATGAAACTGGGGCGTTAGTGAAATCACATGAAGTAGCTCAAGCCGCTCAAAGCCCATTATTCGAAGAAAAGGAGCTCCCAAAGATACAGGAGTGACAGCGAAAGCAAAATAATGAAAATTTTAACTTTGCTGAGCATCATCATCAGCATCACAGCAGTCACGGGCACCGACCAGCCGCCTCTAGCAGGCAACGCCGTTGTCTAAATCTACTACCCAGCATTATTCCGCTAGGATTATGAGGGATCGTTGGCAAAATTTCGAGTTAGCTAGACGCAACTTCATGGTTCCTGTATATTCCTCATAAAGTTTCTTGTCACTTAGCGAGGAAGACAGCCTTCACAGGGGCGCAACAAGCTAGAACAGCTTGCACCAGCGATAGCGGTGACAACGTCAAACCGTTTATAAAGTCGGAAACATGAACCCCGTGGTAGCTAATGCTTTAGCTCGTGATAACAGACATCTAATTAAGAATGTAGTGGAGTGCCTGTGTTGTTCGGAAGTACGATGCATTATTCCTTCGGACATGCATGGGTATCCGAATGAAGAGGTACTGCGGTCATTACAACTGTTAGGAAATACATGAAAGTTATAGGCGGTTGCGAATGTGAACAACCGTCGACTGTGTAATGGAATACAACGAAAATTTATGCTGGACCAGAACTAGAGCCCTGATTTCCCACTTTTCATGAGCGGTCGCCTCAGCATAAGGTTTCCCAGAACGACTCACAGCCAGACCCAAATTTCCAGATGTTGCCAGCCCTGCGTCTACAGCCTGCACTCGTACCTTCATTAGGTATATTTCCGTACAGGGGAGACACTTTTAATTGAAAGTCGCTTGCCGGTGTAGGTGGATAAATACGACATTCGAGGGCCTGTGTTGTTCAGAAGTAACGTGCAATGTTTCTTCGTACGTGCACGCATGTTGACGACGTATGGAAGTTTGCTTCTGGCCATGAGATGTACTCGGATAGCCTCGTGGAAGCCGACACGGCTGCTCAGCGCGTTTAGTCGGAGGGCTGATTGTTCTCTGTAAAAAAAAAAATAAACAAAAAGACTGAAGGAATGAACGATGAATCTGAACGGAAGTTGAGAGCCGTCGTCCTGACCAAATGTCACGAACAAGAACAAAAAAAAAAAAAAAAAAAAAAAAAAATTTAACTGTGGTCATTTCCGTATACAGCCGATGGTACGTTTCACGTAAGACGTGAATTAGAAATAGAGACGCTCATTTGTTATGAAACCTCCGTGGAAATAGGAGTTGGACACATAAATGTCCTATAAATTGAGGTCACTAAGAAATTGCAATAGGCTTGATGTTTTTGTACAGGCCAGGCGAAAACATCTATTCGTTGTAGCATGTCCCAAAGCATATTAATTTTGGCTGTTTTAAAATTCATGGCTGAGCCGATGTCGTCTCAAAAATGCCTCAGTTTGATGATATGAGACAATATCCCTGGTTACTGTAAACAGACGAAACGGCGCATTTGGCTTTTGCACCATTTAAGACCACTGTCTACGCGCTGTGTAACGTAGGTACTAACCGATCCTTAGATGTACAACCATCAGGAACACTGCCCGCAGTGAGGCTGAATGCTGTTCAAATGTGTGTGAATTCCTAAGGGACCAAACTGCTGAGGTCATCGGTCCCTAGACGTACACTCAGCTTAAACTAACTTTTGCTAAGAACAACACACACATCCATGCCCCAGAGAGGACTCGAATCTCCGGCGGGAGGGTCCGCGCAGTCCGTGACATGGCGCCTCAAATCACGCGGCCACTCCGCTCGGCCTGAATGCCGTGTGGTAGCAGTGCGGGCTCCTTGTGTAGTAACGGAAGTGAACAAGTGGAGCAGAGACGAATCATTCTGACGAAATGGGAAGCAAACGAGGAAATCCACTGATATAAACGACAGATAATTATGCCACTGCACCTGAGGACGAGCATCACCGAAATGGCGAAGCTGGTGCTATTGTTGTGCATCTATAGAAAGTATAGTGTGAGAGTATCTTTTGGAACCATAAAAACGTAAGAAGTATTCTGCATCCTACTGTAGATACAAAGAATTTATTTCATGCTTCTGGATTTTATAAATTGTGCTAACCGGACTGTGGGGCATGTTTCATTGGCCAGAAGGGAAGGAAACTGGAAATTACATTTGAAGAACACATTGGGTATGAAAGAAAGGATCCCACGGAGAGACTGAATATGGCTGCTCATTTACATACAAAAAAACATAGGTTGCCGACTTTGACGTCTGATGGGATGTTGCTGCTTAACGGCGAGAAGGGCAGCTTCCTGGACCTCCTGAGCGAGGTGGCGCAGTGTTTAGCACACTGGACTCGCGTTCGGGAGGAGGACGGTTCAAATCCGCTTTCGGCCATCCAGATTTAGGTTTCCCGTGATTTCCGTAAATCGGTTCAGGTAAGTACCGGAATGGTTCCTTTGAAAGGGCACGGCCGACTTCCTGCCCCATCCTTCCCTCACCCGATGAGACCAATGATCGCGTTGTTTGGTCCCCTTCCCCAAATCAACCAACCAACGAAGCAACCATCCAGCCTCGATCTCCTACCTAGAAGAGATAGAGATCTTTTGTCACTACATTGTTCAAATGGCTCTGAGCACTATGGGACTTAACATCTGAGGTCATCAGTCCCCTAGAACTTAGAACTACTTAAACCTAACCAACCTAAGGACATCACACACATCCATGCCCGAGGCAGGATTCGAACCTGCGACCGTAGCGGTCGTGCGGTTCCAGACTGAAGCGCCTAGAACCGCTCGGCCACTCCGGCCGGCCTTGTCACTAGAAAAATGTTAACTGCAACCCGGTTACTGAGCAGGTCATTATGAAAATTACACATTTTTGGGAATTATTTGGAAGTTACTTGTTTGGAACCAGTGAAAAATACGATCCAGAGAGTACGAAAGAAGTCGTGACTTTTTGCCAATATGTAGCAACCATTGACGTAATACTGTACAAGTACTATGATTATGTTCGTCCCTGACCGATTTGCATATCACACCAGTGATCTGTCTTGGTTATATTTGGCACCGTCTATGAACTGTTCAGTAAGTAATATAGGCCACATACCTCGTCACAATGATTAAAATAAATAACAAAAAGAAAAGATAATTCAAATCGATTGCAGCATACATCATGTGCCTCCTAGCTGTTTGTAAATTTTATGGATCTAATTTTACCTACGCTTTGAAAGATGAAGAAACGAACTTGGTGATAAGGAGTGAACTGATATTTTTATAGCTTCTAAGGTTAACTGATAAATGTGAGAGTAAGTCAGTATAGCATCGTCAATTATCTTACTTGTTTTTTATTTTATTTTTTGTTATTCAACTTTGGAATTTTATGAGAGACCATAACTGCTTTGTTATGAAGATTTTATATTACGTAGTTAATACAGAGGGCGCCACACAGCCAGCCCCATTTCTTGTCTCCGAAGCTTTCCAGCATTATTCAGTAGTTTTTAATGAACAGTGACAAGAGCCTGAACAATAGTTGGAGATAGATGTATTAGAGCACGTATAACAACTCCGAAATTCTGGTATGTAATGTGATGTAGAAGCTTTGTGATGAGCTGCAAGTTTTGTATACTATGCTCTGACTAAGTACTTCTTCTATTCTTAGTTAGTGACTAGGCGAAATATGGATCTGCTATAATAAAGCTACAACGGAAACGGAAACGACGATTGATTGCTGCTCTTGACAATTTTGAAAGTTTTATCACTGTCCTGGGGCTCATCCACTTTTCTAATGGAAAGTAAGTTGGTGTTCTACGGTAAGTGTTTGAAGGACGGCGAAACAATGAGAAAGCGACAAGATGTTGTAACTCCATGCCTCATCAAAGAACGTTGAGATCAGGAGCTTGCCGTCCCTGTGAAGAAGTGTAGGCGGCGATCTGTGGCAGATCTGACGATAAAGTACAGTGGTGGAGCAGGCATGTGTGTTTTGGAACATCGTTCAGAGTACATTGTTGAACTTGGAGCTCCGCAGCAGACGACCCAAATGTAAAGATTTATCTACCGTTTGGTAACCCCTATAGTCAGCAAATTTCGATACTGTCCCGTATCGTAAAGTATGGTCAGCCAGTAATCAGAGACCGCTGTAACGCTATTTTCTAAATCGTTCTGCTCATTGACGCCAGTGGAAATCTACACGTCTACATCTAAATCTCCTTTTATACTCTGCAAAATTCAGGGATTGCTTATCATTGCACCACGAATTCCCATTGCTCCATGAACGAAGATGTCTTCCCATTCAGTTCGCTTATGGAGTGCGGGAAGAATGATTTCTTAAATACTTCTGTGCTAACAACAGTTAGTCTAACTTCTTTGTGATCCCAACGGAAGAAATACGTAGAGAATTACTAGTTTTCTCCAATCTTCGCTTAATACACTCCTGGAATTTGAAATAAGAACACCGTGAATTCATTGTCCCAGGAAGGGGAAACTTTATTGACACATTCCTGGGGCCAGATACATCACATGATCACACTGACAGAACCACAGGCACATAGACACAGGCAACAGAGCATGCACAATGTCGGCACTAGTACAGTGTATATCCACCTTTCGCAGCAATGCAGGCTGCTATTCTCCCATGGAGACGATCGTAGAGATGCTGGATGTAGTCCTGTGGAACGGCTTGCCATGCCATTTCCACCTGGCGCCTCAGTTGGACCAGCGTTCGTGCTGGACGTGCAGACCGCGTGAGACGACGCTTCATCCAGTCCCAAACATGCTCAATGGGGGACAGATCCGGAGATCTTGCTGGCCAGGGTAGTTGACTTACACCTTCTAGAGCACGTTGGGTGGCACGGGATACATGCGGACGTGCATTGTCCTGTTGGAACAGCAAGTTCCCTTGCCGGTCTAGGAATGGTAGAACGATGGGTTCGATGACGGTTTGGATGTACCGTGCACTATTCAGTGTCCCCTCGACGATCACCAGTGGTGTACGGCCAGTGTAGGAGATCGCTCCCCACACCATGATGCCGGGTGTTGGCCCTGTGTGCCTCGGTCGTATGCAGTCCTGATTGTGGCGCTCACCTGCACGGCGCCAAACACGCATACGACCATCATTGGCACCAAGGCAGAAGCGACTCTCATCGCTGAAGACGACACGTCTCCATTCGTCCCTCCATTCACGCCTGTCGGGACACCACTGGAGGCGGGCTGCACGATGTTGGGGCGTGAGCGGAAGACGGCCTAACGGTGTGCGGGACCGTAGCCCAGCTTCATGGAGACGGTTGCGAATGGTCCTCGCCGATACCCCAGGAGCAACAGTGTCCCTAATTTGCTGGGAAGTGGCGGTGCGGTCCCCTACGGCACTGCGTAGGATCCTACGGTCTTGGCGTGCATCCGTGCGTCGCTGCGGTCCGGTCCCAGGTCGACGGGCACGTGCACCTTCCGCCGACCACTGGCGACAACATCGATGTACTGTGGAGACCTCACGCCCCACGTGTTGAGCAATTCGGCGGTACGTCCACCCGGCCTCCCGCAAGCCCACTATACGCCCTCGCTCAAAGTCCGTCAACTGCACATACGGTTCACGTCCACGCTGTCGCGGCATGCTACCAGTGTTAAAGAGTGCGATGGAGCTCCGTATGCCACGGCAAACTGGCTGACACTGACGGCGGCGGTGCACAAATGCTGCGCAGCTAGCGCCATTTGACGGCCAACACCGCGGTTCCTGGTGTGTCCTCTGTGCCGTGCCCTCTCGCAGTGTCCGGAGCAAGTATGGTGGGTCTGACACACCGGTGTTTATGTGTTCTTTTTTCCATTTCCAGGAGTGTAGTTGGCGCACATCTTCAAGCGTCTATCGTTTCAAGTTTTACAGCAGCTCCGTTCGCACGTGGAACGGACTAGAGACCAATCCTACCGCAATTGTTTCTGTATATTCAGTATCCCCTTTAGTCCTACCTCGTATGGGTGACGCTGAGCTGAGTAATATTCTAGGATGAGTTTCACGAGTGTTTTGCTAGCAGTCTCCTTTTGTAGACGGATTGCCTTCCCCTAATATTGTACTTTTATTCTTGCCAGAAAATGCGAGCAAGGGAATAAGAGGAAACAACTATCAGTACAGAAGGAGTATGATGATGAGACACCTCCTAATGCATCAGGGAATGACTTCCATGGTACTAGCTAGGGAACTGTAGGTAAAACCGATGGGAATACACCCCACAAGTAACTGAGGACGCAGAGTGCAATTACTGGTCTGAGATGAAGAGGTTGGCATGAAGTAAGTGAAACTCGCCAGCAGAGTTCAGGATTTCTGGTTCTACATTGCTACCATTAATTTCAGTTCCCATGAAATTCGTGGATATCTGGACACTATCTTTAATGCTACAGTCTGCCATTAGAAATAACCTTAATTTTTTTGTTTTTTTGTGAGGTCTTTCGATAATATTCTGCTACGGTTGTCATCGATAGCATCGACTATTGTTCTCCTGGAGTCCAATGTCTCCCATTGAGCCACATCGCTTGGTTCACATCAAGAAAGAAGGGTCAGAATAAATCTATCCGGAGGATGTTGGTAACAGAGTACTAGAAATAGTAATTAATATTGCACAGATATGACGTAGTCGAAGGCTATGAAGCACCCTCCCTCGTGTGAACTGGAGGATCCTTGTTGGATGAAGCTCACAAGAGCTACATTTTCAGTTCTTATACAGGCTGTTTCACAATTCATGTTGCACACTTCTAGAAGCTGTAGAGGGGATTTAGTAGATCGAGTGTTACGTAGGAACCCATGTCCGGAAAGTGTTCGTTTCGGAGTTAAAAGGAAAACAAGAGCTACTCAATCGCGTACTAGATGTTGCCTACGCAGCTCGCCTGTTATGGTAGGCTACTCACATGCTACATCTACATCTACGTCTACATCTACATCTATACTCCGCGAGCCACATTACGGTGTGTGGCGGAGGGTACTTATTGTACCACTATCTGATCCCCCCTTCCCTGTTCCATTCACGAATTGTGCGTGGGAAGAACGACTGCTTGTAAGTCTCCGTATTTGCTCTAATTTCTCGGATCTTTTCGTTGTGATCATTACGCGAGATATATGTGGGCTGTAGTAATATGTTGGCCATCTCTTCCCGGAATGTGCTCTCTCGTAATTTCGATAATAAACCTCTCCGTATTGCGTAACGCCTTTCTTGAAGTGTCCGCCACTGGAGCTTGTTCAGCATCTCCGTAACGCTCTCGCGCTGACTAAATGTCCCCATGACGAATCGCGCTGCTTTTCGCTGGATCATGTCTATCTCTTCTATTAATCCAACCTGGTAAGGGTCCCATACTGATGAGCAATACTCAAGAATCGGACGAACAAGCGTTTTGTAAGCTACTTCTTTCGTCGATGAGTCACATTTTCTTAGAATTCTTCCTGTGAATCTCAACCTGGCGCCTGCTTTTCCCACTATTTGTTTTATGTGATCATTCCACTTCAGATCGCTCTGGATAGTAACTCCTAAGTATTTTACGGTCGTTACCGCTTCCAATGATTTACCACCTATGGCATAATCGTACTGGAATGGATTTCTGCCCCTATGTATACGCATTATGTTACATTTATCTACGTTTAGGGAAAGCTGCCAGCTGTCGCACCATGCATTAATCCTCTGCAGGTCCTCCTGGAGTACGTACGAGTCTTCTGATGTTGCTACTTTCTTGTAGACAACCGTGTCATCTGCAAATAGCCTCACGGAGCTACCGATGTTGTCAACCAAGTCATTTATGTATATTGTAAACAATAAAGGTCCTATCACGCTTCCCTGCGGTACTCCCGAAATTACCTCTACATCTGCAGATTTTGAACCGTTAAGAATGACATGTTGTGTTCTTTCTTCTAGGAAATCCTGAATCCAATCACAAACCTGGTCCGATATTCCGTAAGCTCGTATTTTTTTCACTAAACGTAAGTGCGGAACCGTATCAAATGCCTTCCTGAAGTCCAGGAATACGGCATCAATCTGCTCGCCAGTGTCTACGGCACTGTGAATTTCTTGGGCAAATAGGGCGAGCTGAGTTTCACATGATCTCTGTTTGCGGAATCCATGTTGGTTATGATGAAGGAGATTTGTATTATCTAAGAACGTCATAATACGAGAACACAAAACATGTTCCATTATTCTACAACAGATTGACGTAAGCGAAATAGGCCTATAATTATTCGCATCTGATTTATGACCCTTCTTGAAAATGGGAACGACCTGCGCTTTCTTCCAGTCGCTAGGTACTTTACGTTCTTCCAGCGATCTACGATAAATTGCTGATAGAAAGGGGGCAAGTTCTTTAGCATAATCACTGCAGAATATTAAGGGTATCTCGTCTGGTCCGGATGCTTTTCCGCTACTAAGTGATAGCAGTTGTTTTTCAATTGCGATATCGTTTATTTCAATATTTTCCATTTTGGCGTCCGTGCGACGGCTGAAGTCAGGGACCGTGTTACGATTTTCCGCAGTGAAACAGTTTCGGAACACTGAATTCAGTATTTCTGCCTTTCTTCGGTCGTCCTCTGTTTCGGTGCCATCGTGGTCAACGAGTGACTGAATAGGGGATTTAGATCCGCTTACCGATTTTACATATGACCAAAACTTTTTAGGGTTCTTGTTTAGATTGTTTGCCAATGTTTTATGTTCGAATTCGTTGAATGCTTCTCTCATTGTTCTCTTTACGCTCTTTTTCGCTTCGTTCAGCTTTTCCTTATCAGCTATGATTCGACTACTCTTAAACCTATGATGAAGCTTTCTTTGTTTCCGTAGTACCTTTCGTACATGATTGTTACACCACGGTGGATCTTTCCCCTCGCTTTGGACCTTAGTCGGTACGAACTTATCTAAGGCGTACTGGACGATGTTTCTGAATTTTTTCCATTTTTGTTCCACATCCTCTTCCTCAGAAATGAACGTTTGATGGTGGTCACTCAGATATTCTGCGATTTGTGCCCTATCACTCTTGTTAAGCAAATATATTTTCCTTCCTTTCTTGGCATTTCTTATTACACTTGTAGTCATTGATGCAACCACTGACTTATGATCACTGATACCCTCTTCTACATTCACGGAGTCGAAAAGTTCCGGTCTATTTGTTGCTATGAGGTCTCAAACGTTAGCTTCACGAGTTGGTTCTCTAACTATCTGCTCGAAGTAATTCTCGGACAAGGCAGTCAGGATAATGTCACAAGAGTCTCTGTCCCTGGCTCCAGTTCTGATTGTGTGACTATCCCATTCTATACCTGGTAGATTGAAGTCTCCCCCTATTACAATAGTATGATCACGAAACTTCTTCACGACGTTCTGCAGGTTCTCTCTGAGGCGCTCAACTACTACGGTTGCTGATGCAGGTGGTCTATAGAAGCATCCGACTATCATATCTGACCCACCTTTGATACTTAACTTAACCCAGATTATTTCACATTCGCATTCGCTAATAACTTCACTGGATATTATTGAATTCTTTACTGCTATAAATACTCCTCCACCATTGGCGTTTATCCTATCCTTGCGGTATATATTCCATTCTGTGTCTAGGATTTCGTTACTGTTCACTTCCGGTTTTAACCAACTTTCCGTTCCTAATACTATATGCGCACTATTTCCTTCAATAAGAGATACTAATTCAGGAACCTTGCCCTGGATACTCCTGCAGTTTACCAATATTACGTTAACTTTTCCTGTTTTTGGTCTCTGAGGACGGACGTTCTTTATCAACGATGATAATGTCCTCTCTGGTAAGCCGTCAGGTATTTTATCGTTTCGCCCAAGGGGGGGTCCCTCTAACCTAAAAAACCCCCGTGTGCACGCCACACGTACTCTGCTACCCTAGTAGCTGCTTCCGGTGTGTAGTGCACGCCTGACCTGTCTAGGGGGGCCCTACAGTTCTTCACCCAATAACGGAGGTCGATGAATTTGCAACCATTATAATCGCAGAGTCGTCTGAGCCTCTGGTTTAGACCCTCCACACGGCTCCAAACCAGAGGACCGCAATCGACTCTGGGCACTATGCTGCAGATATTAAGCTCAGCTTGCACTCCGCGTGCGATGCTGGTTGTCCTCACCAAATCAGCCAGCCGCCGGAAGGAACCAAGGATGGCCTCAGAACCCAAGCGGCAGGCGTCATTCGTTCCGACATGTGCTACTATCTGCAGCCGGTCACACCCAGTGCGTTCAATAGCTGCCGGAAGGGCCTCCTCCACATTACGGACGAGACCCCCCGGCAAGCACACCGAGTGCACACTGGCATTCTTCCCCGACCTACCCGCTATTTTCCTGAGGGGCTCCATAACCCGCCTAACGTTGGAGCTCCCTATAACTAATAGGCCCGCCCTCTGTGACTGTCGGGACCTTGCCGGAGAATCGGCCACTGGCCCAACAGGCGAGGCATCCTGTGGTGGCTCGGAAACGATGTCATCACCACTAGGAAGCACCCCGTACCTGTTGGGTAAGGCAGCTGCCACGCGGCCAGATCCCACCTTCGCCTTTCGGCTAGGCACGCGCGAGCCCACCACTGTCCGCCATTCACCCTGGAGTGATGGCTGACCGGTAAGATGCTCACTGCCGGAAGACGCAGCGACATCAGGGGTTCCATGTGATTCCAAGGCCACCGAAGTAGGCATAGGTCTCACCACAGTTGCCCCAACGCCACTACGAGCCGACGCCTGCGCCTCGAGCTCGATGAGCCTAACAGACAAAGCCTCCACCTGCCCCCGAAGAGTGGCCAATTCTCCTTGCGTCCGCTCACAACAACCACAGTCCCTACACATGACTATGTTTACCCTACTCTATACGGTGACAAATTCCCAAGATAATCTTCTGATGAGCTACTCTGATAATCAAGAAACACTCACTGAAATACGAGACGCGAAAACTACGCTAGGTTTTCCCAGAAAAACTATTTAAAAGCTAAGCGCAGCAAATAAGTACAAAAACGCTTTATACAAACAGTACTCGCTGCTGCTGGTGCTCTCGCTCTGGCTGTCACAAGACAACTACGATGGCGAGATGTCGTGTGATGATCTCTGTTTCCATCAGTCTTATTTTAATGCCTCCTGGTAAAGCGTCAGTTGACGTTACGGTGGCTAGTAGTGCGCTAACGGATGCCTGAGTACGTTCGCAGAGTTAATCAATATGTTGTTAATTTTACGGTGAAGCTCGCCGTAATGGAAGAGAAGCTCAACGACTGTACGACGAGTACTTTCCAAATCGTATAACTCCATCTCATCCCATCTTTGCCATAGCAGAAATTCGCAAGCGACAGAGAAGAATGTGGTGTTCCAAGAAGACGGCGTTTTGACGTATTCGAAGAGAAAGTGTTTCATCAAGTTGAAGAGAACCCATTGATGAGTACTCGAGCCATTACACGCGAATTTTAATGTTTTTCACTCGTCTGTCTGATGTGTTCTGCACGAACAGCAAATCCACCTATATCACCCTCAGAAAGCACAAGCCATGCTCCCGACGGATTTTATGCCACGTATCAATTTCTGTACTTGGTTTTACACCGTTGTGTGGATTTTCCTCCGTCTCCAAGGCGAATTTTATTCACCGACGAAGTGCATTTCAACAGGCAACATGTTTTGAAGCTCGAAATAGACACATTTGGGATCAAGAAAATTCCAATGCCACTTGTACACTAAGATTTCAGCACATCTTCGGCATCAGTGTCGGGGAACGTATCTGAGGTGGTGGTGTGATTGGGCTATACATCCTTCCTCCTGACCTAACGGCTAATACGTACTCGATATTCCTACAACAAGTGCTAGCATAATTTTTGGAAGATGTATTGTTGGACTTTCGGCACGAATTGTGCTTCCAGCATGATGGCGCGGCAGTACATTTTGCAGTTCGCGTCCGAAACCATCTGAACGTAGTCTACAGGGACAGATGGACTGGAAGATGTGGACCACATGCTTGGCCTCATCTTTGTCTAGTCGGAGGAAGATCTGATTGCACGGATCATGGCTGTGGTAGAAATGATTCACCATACATCACGCAGGTTGGACAGAGTTTATACGAACTTACTGCGCAGATACAATGTGCACACCGAACTTGATGGTTGTCATATCGTACAGCTGTACTAAAATCACAGTAAACAGAGTCAGAGCTATACATCTTGTTTTTCTTGAAAAGAACCGTTTCTGGACATGTTACCTATGTAAAACTTGGTCTACTAAGTTCCCTCTACAATATCTAGAACTCTGTAATATGAGTTGTGAAAGACCCTGCATATTTGAAAAATGTCGTATTACCGCCTTGAGCTGCTGGTAAAATACTTTATTTATATAATCAGTTTCAGTCGTGTGACCATCATACTTTTACGAACCTGATGATGATCAGACGACTAAAAATGGTGGTAGTAGGATATTTTTCAATTTTTTCTCACAAGAGCTCTCAAACAGATGAAGAATGCTATCAGTATGATTAATTGACAAAGCGATAATTCCTGCATATGGGCAAATATAATCAAGGCAGGATTATCTGTCTTTGTGGAATGAAATTCTCTTAATACGATATTTTGGCTCGTACAGGACATGTTGCTTCTACGGTGGCGTTGAAAGTTGTGTGCAGTAGGAGTGGACAAGGATAGGACACAAGGGAATGAAAGACATTAAGTACCAGTGGCACTGACTTATATTAATGCCGCAAGTTGTGCCGGACCGGGATTCGAACCCGGGTCTCCTGCTTACATTTTTCGATGCTCTACCGACTATTTAATGTTATTATTCATTTAAAAATTAAAGAATATCCACATTTTTGTGAGCTATCTATTAATGCTTGGAAATAAAATACGATATTCTTCACAAAATAAAAATATATCTTGACAACGTAAATAAGTATTCTTTTTCAACATCACTTTTTTTTTATTAAATCGGGGGTCGCTGTAGGTTTGGGGGGGCAAAGTGGGCAGGGGTCGAATCTCATGGGTTGGACACGGTGTCCCCCGCGCCCCCAACTGCCGGGACTGACGTTGGGAACCAAGGAAGGGTAAAGCGTATTGAAAATACAGAGTATTTTTTTAACAACGAAAATCTGTGTACATCGACAATGAAAAAGAAAGAATAAGAAATAAACAAAGAAAGCCTCTCCAGCGTGGTGGGGGTTGGGGTGGGGGTGGGAGGGGTGGGGGAATCAGCAGTGCTTAGCGATTCCTGCTGCATCGCACGTCTGGTGCTGGATCTATCAAGTATATCTTCGCGGGAAGATGTATTAGTTCCCCATTGTGTGGTTCTACATGGTCGGAGTCCTCAGTTCATGGAAGGGGCTAGTCTCCTAGCCCGGAGGTTGGTAGGTTCTAGTTGCATGGAGGCTCATGGAAAGCACTGCCTAGTTAGTTTGAAAGAACTGTTGATGCTTCAGGTTGCGAACAATTTTGGTATGCCTTTCTTGCAAGTAATTCCAGAAGTCCCAGACATCTTTGGTTTCATTCTGTTACAGGTAATGAACAACTTGTCCTTTGATCCAAGTGACTGCGTTGGTTTTCGTACGAGGGTAGTAGGTGTCGTCCAGGAAAAGGAGGGCCTGTAGGACAATATCTGCCAGCGTCTCTCCAAGACCAGGCGCCAGATACCGCCGCATATCCACAGCAAAGACGATGTGCATCTCTGTCCGGCATTCTGCAGTCAGTGCAATTGGCTGAGTCTGTCATGTTGACCCAGTAAAGTTTTGATTGTGTCACCTGTTTGCAGTTTTGCATAACACATGGACTGAGCATCAGTGTCCATCAGGGCTGTCTGTATCGTCTTCCACATGACCTTCCATTGGATGTGGGGCTTTTTCGCCTCTATGATATTTGGGGGTCGACCACTTTGGAGAACACTATAAACGTCCGGCCCCCACCCTGCCATGGACGTGAACAAGCCGAAGTTCCCTCTCGATTAAGGGGGTAGATCTGTAATTGGCCTTGAATAACTTACCAGTGGTGATGAAATATCCGAAGGCTGCTAACAAATGTTGCACAATAGTGGCCGGCACAGGTAAATCCTGGGCTAGGTGATAGAAACTAGAAGTCAGACAGCTGTTGACAAATGACAAAGTGTGGCTCACAATCGTTGATCCAGGATGAGAGCCGTGGCGTGTTGCAGAAGGAGCAGATAGATAAGGGCCTCTGTGTGCACTTCATTGTGTCACAAAGTTGGAGGAGGGGGGGGGGGGACACAGACTTCGAAATAATGGACATCCATTCTGCACTGAACATGTGTTGGGAATAGGGAATGTGAGGTGGCGTTTGACCAAGACCTTGCAGGTCGCCCTCAAAGAAAGTGTATGGCCATGGTAATGAAGGGCTGTGGATACACCATGCTCAGGAGAGTGTGCATCAAGTAAGTGTGGCTGACTCACTTGAAGGCCTGACTAAAGTCCAGGGATACAATAGGACCCAGTCTGTCCTCACCAGGGTTATTATGTCACAATGTCAGCACAAAGCAGTGTAGATATTATTTGGTCCTCCTAGAGACCCCTGGTCGTATGTGATGACAATATACAGTGTCCAGTAAATTCATGCTGTCAAGAGGCTGGTGAATATATTCATGTCACAATTAATAAGTAAATCCTTTTGGTTTTGGGGATAGGGGTGATCATCCCTTCAACGAAAGTAATGTAAATTGACGCAGTTCTTGACAGATGGATTGCCAGTACAGTGCAAATAACAACTTAGAAGTTTGATAGAACTCCATAGGGAGTGCCTCGAAGCCTGTTGATCTGTGGATCTCATCTTCACTGATGGCGTGTAGCACTTCCTCCTCAGTAACGTTCGTCATCAAGGCGTCAGCCATGGCAGGGGGTAACATATCATAGATTTCCTGTGTGGCCTTGATCACTGTTGGTTGTTCGGGGGTCTTGAGCCGACTAAAGCATGTTTCACTGTTCATAGAAGGCCACACTGATGCCATGCTGCGTAGAAAAGTGCCACTTTTCATCCACATTACTGAGATGGATCATTGCTCGTTGCCGCCATCGGCATTCTCTGCTAATTTGACACATGGATCGTCCGTCCACCATAAACCTATCAGGCGACCGTGTGCGAACGACTGCACTCTCTAATCATTGACTCACGTTTGCCACTAGCTGTCCTTTGGCGGGCTTTACCGCTATCTCTGTTTCTGGTAAGAGTGGCATCAAAGTGTAATCATGTAAGACGTTGTAATAGAAATCCACTGAGCTCTAGTTCTTTGCTGTGGCATCCCGGCTGTACACAATCAAAGAACACTGGCTAAAGAGTTCGGACGAGCCGTCCAGCACTCTAGCTTTGTGGGATATGCTCCTATAGGACGGACATATGAGTACCAAGCATCCTCGATGCCGAGTATGCAGCCGAGGGAAGTCAGATGAGCAGTATTAAGGTGCGAAGGGCTTCGACTTTGCCACACCTGCTGGCAGCAAAGGGCAACAGCGCTTATGTAGGCGGTATGGTTTGTAAAGGCAGTTGGCGACAGCTCTGTATCTCGCAATTCGGATGTAAGGGGACGAGAGACATATGACCTGTCACTGTGGGTGGATGAATGGCTCCTATAATGGGTGCACCTGGGACGACCTCCTTTTGGATGGTCCTAAGCATCCATCAGTCAAAGATGCCAAACAAGAGCCCCTAGTTCTGCACATGGAGAATCTCGCAGGAGCTGGTCCTTTGGCGCTGGGGCGCTGTTAAAGCCTCCGCCAAGAACAATCTCATCATGTCTGCCCAGAAAAACAGGAGCAGCTTTTTCCGTAAGAAATAGCGCGCGGTCTCGGCAGCATGTGGAACCAGACAGAGCACAGACATTAATAATATGCACCATTAGCATTGTGAGCGCCATTACTCTGGCACTGGAGAGATAAAACGCGTCATCAGCCCATAGTACCTCCTTGAGAAATATTTTCACACAGCTGGCAGTGTAACCGTATGCATTGGAGAGGGCTGCTGTGCTGACCTCTTGGAGGAAGACTATATCGACGTTAGCTGCATTTAACATATTCTGTAACAATCGTTACATAGGATGGGTGCATATGATGTTGACATTGATGGTTGCAATGCTATATACCTGAATTCCGACTCCTCTGTGAAAGGCCGCCATCGACCACTAAAGTGCGAAGGCGACGTGTGGGCTGTGGCGCAACCGCCGGGGGAGGCAGTCGCCGTCATGCTTTTCATTTCTGGTTGACATGACGACATCTAGGTCTCTACAGTATCCTCTGCCCATAAGATATGGCAGGCAATGCTTGTGGGGAGATATCGTCTAATGGTATTTCACAGGGTCAGAGGTGACTCTAGCAGGGAGTCAGTTGTAGATACCAGCTTGTGTGGTGGGGACATGGCTGGGAGTGAGATGTCAGTTGCTGCGGCCTCTAGGCCTGCAGAGTGTTGTGTAATCTTGGCTCTCGCATTGCTCTTTCGGAGCATGTGTTCAAAAATGGTTCAAATGGCTCTGAGCACTATGGGACTTAACATCTGAAGTCATCAGTCCCCTGGAACTTAGAACTACTTAAACCTAACTAACCTAAGGACATCACACACATCCATGCCCGAGGCAGGATTCGAACTTGCGACCGTGGTGGTCGCGCTTTTCCAGACTGAAGCGCCTACAACCCACTCGGCCCCTCCGGCCGGCAAGGGCATGTGTTGTTTGTGGACGTGTGACTCAGAATCGTAATGCGGATGTGAGGGGTGGGGGTTGTTATCGCATCTCCGTTCGATAGGTCAGTGCGATCTTGGCACCTACATCCATCGTATAAAAAGCTTGGGTCATCAATGACTGCTGTCGAACGGTGACCAGCTGTTGCTCTATCTGTGGCATGTCATTGTTCAAAACTGTCGTGGTGTGGCGTCTGCAGGTAACGTCTCGGGAGAGAGAGTCAGTCCTATGTCAGGCGAACATACTGGCCTGAATGCCACAGCATAATTGACAGGAGGAGTCGTGGCTGCATGTTCTTACGACCAATCGCCCAGTGCAAGTTGCGTATGGTGTCAGTGGAGGCACGCCGACCTGACGTGGCCCTCCTGGCCACATCCAGAACATGTGCATGGCTGTGCGTCATACATTATTATTGCTCGGCATCGACCAATGTTGATGCATGACGGTAGGCGTATAGTTAGCTCCATCTCTAATTGCCTAGCTCTATTAAGGGCCGGATATATTGTTAACGTATTCCCGTTTTCGGCTACGTGGTTGAGCACTTTCCCGTATGGTTGTAGGCAGCAATGATGACGTCGGGGGAAGTTCAGAAAGAAGCTCGAAGATGCACAGAGAGCGTAAACTGAGCCCCTCATGATTGACTGTGACCACTCCTGTGTGTCCATCGGCGTGATTGAAACAGAGGCCGCTGGCGTATCTGGACGCCATGTCATGACAGATGACTACCATGTCCTTGGGGTCAAGGTGACTTTGTCGTGTACGTAGCATTCAATTTCAAAAGCCCTGTGTCGTGCATAGTCGATTGACAATTGAATTTGATCGTGGTCTTTCGATATGCTTGAGCCATGGTACTTCAATCAACGGTTTAGCACTAAGCCTTGACGAAAATGTGAACAGACTATGTGCACTCGCAGACACTGCCACGGGAACAAAAAACACGTCCTCGCCGCTACACTGCCGAATTGCAACTATTTACCGGACAGTTACGCTGACTGCATCGCTATCCAGACACAGTTATCACCACTAGCCTCGTTACTCACGGCATATCGTTGGTTCCCGCAAGAGTTCAAGCACGGTGCGCCTCTTCACTGAAGGGAATCAATGCCTTAATTATATAGTATCTGTCCCATGGGGATTTTCACCTTACCCTATTGATATAAATCGGTGTTCACTGGCAGATAATTTCTTTATTCATAGTGCCTGCAGGATCATAATGGTGTCTGTTCTTTAGGACGTGACCGAAAGAACAGACACCACTTATATGTGAAAAGGATAGGCTCGTACATTGTTGAGAACGTATACTGCAATGTTACCACAGCAACACAGCGCTTCCTTGACAGTATCGCCGCAACGGCCCGTTCAGCTTCGTCCACGATGTTAGCTTTCGACTTAATTTGTATACAGACGCCGTGGACTGCAAGTGACTCTCTGAGTAGCAGAACATTTTCCTTGTATGAGCGTCCCTCCGCATGATCTCCTGTGAAGGACACAGTCGGTGCTATCGCGGTGAGTGCTGCTTCACAGCCTGCCCTGTTGAGCCATTGAACACAATTACTATCTGAAGACAGCTAGCAGGAGAAGCAGAGCCGAAAACATTTGGTCTCACTGCTTGTTTATGTACATATGGCGTTTACGGAAGGAATGTAGTTGCTGTTCCACCAGTACTATCCACACTATGTTTGTCCAAACGTGAATTTAAAAGGCAACGGTATGAGCTCATTGTGAATCATCTCCAATACAGTCCAAAGATTCCTTGTCTAGTAGTACTCCATATTTGCGACAAAAAGTCGAACAATTTTCTACGCTGGATAAACACAGAATTAGATTTTTCCATGTGAGAGAATCCGCCGAGGAAACGTCAAGAGCACCTGACATCCCACTCATTAACCACATAAATCGTCTGGGATTCCCTAGAAATTCACAAGTAATTTGTGGAGGTATGTAATTTAGAGGAATTAAGGAAACGACGGGAAACAGATAAAAATGACGATCACAAATAACTGATTACAACGCCCGCCATCAGAGTCTCATGATCGATTTGCGATCGCACGTTCGTGAGTAGTGGATTGCGGTGTGAGACTTGTTCGAAGCATTTTCACTGGGGGGAATGCAGTGGGGAAGCCAGTGGGCATTCTGGTGAGATCCTCTCCTGGAACTGCAGGTTATGTAGCAAGAGTAAGTTGATAGAGGAGCAGGAGCGTAAGATCTGTGCCCTTCAGGTGCAGTTGAAAAACGCACAGGAGGAGCTAGATAGGATGAGGAGGGAGAAGGGGGTTGGGGAATGGGAGCTGGCTGTTGGCAAGAGATCTGCTAGGAGAAGAAGATTTTCAGATAGTTTTACTATTGGTGTTTATAATAGATATGACCAACTGTCAGAGTCTAGTGGAGAGGAATCTCTAGTAGCTGTAGATCTAGGAAGTATGCAGCAGACCTCAGTAGTTACTGTGCCTAGAACAGTTGCAAAGTCGAAGAGGAAGAAGAAGGTTCTACTGTTAGGTAGTTCTCGTGGCAGAGGTGTAGACCAGCAGTTGCAGGAAGTGCTTGGGAGTGAGTACCAGGTCACCAGCATTGTGAAGCCTACTGCAGGGTTGGCTCAGGTGACTGTTAACATAGGGGGGTTATGTAGGGATTTTATTAAAGAGGATCAGGTAGTGATTGTGGGTGGGGCTGGTAATAGTATTGATAGGGATGGGGAGTATAACATAGATGGTGACCTGGAAAAGATAGCCACTCAGACTGGCAACACAAATGTGCATTTCGTGGAACTGTTTCAGCGTCACGATCGGCCTCATCTTAATACAGCCGTCAGGCGTAATAAATTGCGACTTGGGGGTGCGCTGATGACAGAAAGCATGGGTCACATTTCAATGGTGTCGGTGGAGTCTATCAGCAGGACGGGTTTCACTAGACATGGCCTGCACCTCAACAGGTGTGGGAAGGGGAGGTTGGCAAAGCTTATAGGTGACAGCATAGGTGGGGTTGGTGGGATCACTCATGGGAAAATTCCTGCAATAGTGGGTGTTAGAGCTGCACCTTTTTTAGATTGAAGTCAGCTGATAGAGAGACTTCCCTTAGGCAGGAATACCTAACAACGAAATCACTTTTGCAAAGCTTAGGTATCCGGGTAATGAGGGAATTAGTATATTTCATCAAAATATACAAGGTATTAGAGATAAAGTTAGTGAACTGCTTATGTTGACTATGAAATTATTGGTATATCTGAACACTTCTTAAATAAGGAGATAATTCAGAGGCTTCCTTTACCAGGATACGGGTTGGCTGGCAGCTTTTCGAGGAGCTCTTTGCGGTGTGAGGGAGTAGCCATGTATGTGAAAAACGGCATCCCATTTGAGTCAATTGATGTTTCAAAGTACTGCACTGAAAAGGTGTTTGAATGTTGTGCAGGTGTGGTTAAATTTAACGGAGCTAAACTTCTAACTGTTGTTATTTATAGATCCCCAGACTCCGATTTCACAACATTTCTGCTAAAGCTAGAGGAGGTTCTTGGTTCACTTTATAGGAAATACAAAAAGTTAGTTATATGTGGTGACTTCAATATTAATTGTATAAGTGATTGTGCAAGGAAGAGGATGCTGGTAGACCTCTTTAATTCGTATAATCTTATGCAAACCGTATTCTTTCCAACGAGAGTGCAAGGGAACAGTAGAACAACTACAGACAACATTTTTGTTCATTCCTCATTACTAGAAGGGCATTCTGTTAGCAAAAAGGTGAATGGCCTTTCAGATCATGATGCACAAATTTTAACTTTAAAAGATTTTTGTGCTGCAACACGTGTTAAATATAGTCATCAGCTGCCCAAGAAAGCTGATCCAGTTGCTGTAGAGACCTTTGTAAACCTTATCAAGGAACAAGAGTGGCAAGATGTTTATAGCGCTGATACAGTAGACGATAAATATAATGCTTTTCTCAAGACTTTTCTCATGCTGTTTGAAAGTTGCTTTCCGTTAGAACGTTTAAAACAGGGTACTAGCACAAACAGGCAGCCTGGGTGGCTGACTAGAGGGATAAGAATATCCTGTAGAACAAAGTGGCAATTATATCAAAACGTTAGAAACAGTCAAAATCTAAATGCAGCAGCCCATTACAAACAGTATTGTAAGGCGCTTAAAAATGTTATTAGGAAGGCAAAAAGTATGTGGTATGCAGATAGATAGCTAAGTCTCAGTATAAAATTAAAACCATATGGTCAGTCGTAAAGGAAGTTGCTGGTCTGCAGAGACAGGTCGAGGATATAGAATTAGTGAGTTGTGGGAATGTCCGTGTTACTGATAAGTCGCATATACAGGGTGTTTCAAAAATGACCGGTATATTTGAAACGGTAATAAAAACTAAACGAGCAGCGATAGAAATACACCGTTTGTTGCAATATGCTTGGGACAACAGTACATTTTCAGGCAGACAAACTTTCGAAATTACAGTAGCTACAATTGTCAACAACAGATGGCGCTGCGGTCTGGGAAACTCTATAGTACGATATTTTCCACATATCCACCATGCGTAGCAATAATATGGCGTAGTCTCTGAATGAAATTACCCGAAACCTTTGACAACGTGTCTGGCGGAATGGCTTCACATGCAGATGAGATGTACTGCTTCAGCTGTTCAATTGTTTCTGGATTCTGGCGGTACACCTGGTCTTTCAAGTGTCCCCACAGAAAGAAGTCACAGGGGTTCATGTCTGGTGAATAGGGAGGCCAATCCACGCCGCCTCCTGTATGTTTCGGATAGCCCAAAGCAATCACACGATCATCGAAATATTCATTCAGGAAATTAAAGACGTCGGCCGTGCGATGTGGCCGGGCACCATCTTGCATAAACCACGAGGTGTTCGCAGTGTCGTCTAAGGCAGTTTGTACCGCCACAAATTCACGAAGAATGTCCAGATAGCGTGATGTAGTAATCGTTTCGGATCTGAAAAATGGGCCAATGATTCCTTTGAAAGAAATGGCGGCCCAGACCAGTACTTTTTGAGGATGCAGGGACGATGGGACTGCAACATGGGGCTTTTCGGTTCCCCATATGCTCCAGTTCTGTTTATTGACGAAGCCGTCCAGGTAAAAATAAGCTTCATCAGTAAACCAAATGCTGCCCACATGCATATCGCCGTCATCAATCCTGTGCAATATATCGTTAGCGAATGTCTCTCGTGCAGCAATGGTAGCGGCGTTGAGGGGTTGCCGCGTTTGAATTTTGTATGGATAGAGGTGTAAACTCTGGCGCATGAGACGATACGTGGACGTTGGCGTCATTTGGACCGCAGCTGCAACACGGCGAACGGAAACCTGAGGCCGCTGTAGGATCACCTGCTGCACTAGCTGCGCGTTGCCCTCTGTGGTTGCCGTACGCAGTTGCCCTACCTTTCCAGCACGTTCATCCGTCACGTTCCCAGTCCGTTGAAATTTTTCAAACACATCCTTTATTGTATCGCTTTTCGGTCCTTTGGTTACATTAAACCTCCGTTGAAAACTTCGTCTTGTTGCAACAACACTGTGTTCTAGGCGGTGGAATTCCAACACCAGAAAAATCCTCTGTTCTAAGGAATAAACCATGTTGTCCACAGCACACTTGCATGTTGTGAACAGCACACGCTTACAGCAGAAAGACGACGTACAGAATGGCGCACCCACAGACTGCGTTATCTTCTATATCTTTCACATCACTTGCAGCGCCATCTGTTGTTGAAAATTGTAACTACTGTAATTTCGAAAGTTTGTCCGCCTGAAAATGTACTGTTGTCCCAAGCATATTGCAACAAACGGTGTATTTCTATCGCTGCTCGTTTAGTTTTTATTGCCGTTTCAAATATACCGGTCATTTTTGAAACACCCTGTATGTACAGCATTTAATAATCACTTTCTGAATATAGCAGGTGAACTAAATAGAAACATAGTCCCAACAGGGAATCATATAGCGCTCTTAGAAAAAAGTGTTCCGAGACTGTTACCTGAAATGCTCCTCCATGATACTGACAAGAGGGAGATTGAGTTAATAATTAAATCACTAAAGACCAAGAACTCTCATAGATATGACGGGGTATCTAGCAGAATACTGAAGTATTGTTCGATGTACGTGAGCCCAGTACTCAGCCATATCTGTAACTTCTCCTTTAGCAGTGGTTGGTTTCCTGACCGATTAAAGTACTCGGTAGTGAAGCCACTTTATAAAAAGGGAGACATTGATAATGTTGACAATTTTAGACCTATTTCTATGCCATCGGTGTTTGCTAAAGTTATCGAGAAGGTTGTATATACAAGGTTACTGGAGCATTTAAATTCACATAATTTGCTGTCAAATGTTCAGTTTGGTTTTAGAAATGGTTTAACAACTGAAAATGCTATATTCTCTTTTCTCTGTGAGGTTTTGGACGGATTAAATAAAAGGTTGCGAACGCTAGGTGTTTTCTTTGATTTAACGAAGGCTTTTGACTGTGTTGACCACAAAATATTACTGCAGAAGTTGGACCATTATGGAGTAAGGGGAGTAGCTTACAATTGGTTCGCCTCTTACTTTAAGAACAGAAAGCAGAGGGTAATTCTCCGCAATATTGAGAGTGGTAGTGATGTTCAGTCCCAATAGGGCACTGTTAAGTGGGGCGTTCCCCAAGGGTCGGTGCTGGGGCCACTGCTGTTTCTTATTTATATAAATGATATGCCTTCTAGTATTACAAGTGATTCAAAAATGTTTCTGTTTGCTGATGACACCACCTTGATAGTGAAGGATCTTGTGTGTAATATTGAAACAGTAACAAATAATGTAGTTCATGAAATAAGTTCGTGGCTTGTGGAAAATAATTTGATGCTAAATCACAGTAAGACTCAGTTTTTACAGTTTCTAACTCACAATTCAACAAGAACCGATATTTTGATCAGACAGAATGGGCATATTATAAGTGAGACGGAACAGTTCAAGTTCCTAGGCGTTAGGATAGATAGTAAGCTGTTGTGGAAAGCCCATGTCCAGGATCTTGTTCAGAAGCTAAATGCTGCTTTATTTACCATTAGAACAGTATCTGAAGTAAGTGACACTTCAACACGAAAAGTAGTCTACTTCACATATTTTCATACGCTTATGTCGTATGGTATTATTTTTTGGGGTAATTCTTCTGATTCAAAAAGGGTGTTTTTGGCTCAAAAACGGGCTGTTCGAGCTATATGTGGTGTAAGTTCGAGAACCTCTTGTCGACCCCTATTCAAAAATCTGTGAATTCTGACATTGCCGTCACAGTATATATTTTCTTTAATGTCGTTTGTTGTTAGCAATATTAGCCTATTCCCAAGAGTTAGCAGCTTTCACTCAGTTAATACTAGTCAGAAATCAAATCTGCATATAGAATGCACTTCCTTGACTCTTGTGCAGAAAGGAGTGCAGCATTCTGCTGCATCCATTTTCCATAAGCTACCACAAGCACTCAAAAATCTTAGCAGTAGCCTAAACTCTTTTAAGTCTAAACTGAAGTGTTTTCTCATGACTCGCTCCTTCTATTCTGTCAAGGAGCTCCTGGAAGAGCTAAAAAATTAAGCAAATTCCAGTGTTACATTGTTGATTTTCTTCATTTAAACTTACGACTTGTCACCTGAATATGTTTTTTTTTTTTATATTTCATTTTATCTGTTTCTAATATCGTGTTATAATTTCATGTATTGACTCGTTCCATGACCATGGATACTTCTCCTTAATTTGGTCCCACGGAACAATAAATAAATAAATAAATAAAATAAATATGTGTAGTTTGGACACCGCAACAGCAAATTCGATAGGTAATCATTCTTGGAAATTACCAAAACTGGAATATTGTCATCGTGATCCACTCGTATTCTACACTGATGAGCCGAAAACATTATGATCGCCTGCTTAACAGCTTGATGGCCCACATTTGGATCGCAGTACACGCGCACCTGCATGACATGGATGTGGCAAGTCCCTGGCAGGTTTCCGAAGGAATATGGCACCTTACGTCTATGCACGGGTGTCGTATTTCCCGCAAATTACGGGCCGCTGGTTTATGGACTCGGATATCGCCCGATATCGTCCCAGATGTGTTCCATCGGGTTCAGATGGGGCGAATTTGGTGACCAAGACATCAACGTGAGTTCACTATTATGCTCCTCAAACCACGATAGCGCGGTTGCAGCACAGTGTGCCAGGGACACCTCTTCTGCTGAAAGATCATCGTCGTCGGGGAAGACATCAAACTTGTAAATCTGCAGGTGGTTCGCAGTAATAAACACGTAATCCATAGCTGTCACCATTCTTCCGATTACTGTACCATTGAAGGCCCAGGTTAATATCCTCCATAGCATCAAATCGCCCTAACCGGCCTGCGTCCAGACGCAATGTATGTTTCGAGCATCCGTTAGCCAAGATGACTACGTATCCGAACTTGATCATTGATCTGGTGTAATACGTATGCAAGCATTGATATCTAATGATTTCGGCGCTACTTCTCCTACTTGGTATCTTAAGATCGTATGTTGTATTCAATGGCACTCCAATCCACTACATTTCGCCTGCTGCTCCGTTCAACAGTGCAGGCTGAGAAACAGCACTCATCACTATTCATCTGACCAGGCGGCACGTTTCCAACGATGCACGACCCAGTCTCGATGATACCGTTCCAGCAGCAATGGCAACCGAGGCTATCGTCGGTTCAACATGAGAACATCTAGGAGTAGTCTCCTACAGAGCTCCATGTTCAGCAGCGTGCGCCGAACTATGCACTCCGAAAAATTTGTACCTGCACCAACTTTGTAACCTGTCGTTACATTTTCAGATCGCCGTCTATCCTCATTTATAGAGTAGGCAAACCTCTGATCTCCACGTCCTGTTATGTGGAGTGGACATAAGGGTTATGACTTTTGTAACCTCATGTCCACGTGTCGTAAATCGATGAATTTTAGTAAGGAGAACGAGAAAGGTACTCATTTATTTTATTTTTGAAAAAAGGTCACTCGCAACCCACAAAAAAAATCACACATTGGCGCCAACTCGTCATTTCAGCGTCCTCCAACCGCTTTACAAATATGCTCGCGACACTAGCAAGCGAACAGCCGACCAGCTCCGCCGTTTCCGAGATACTCTTTCTGAGGCGCTGGTCCATAGAAGTCTGCTCTTTAAAAGACGTTCATGCCGCCCGTATCGTCACTAAAATGTTTCCGCATTTACTCACTTTCCTCATCCGTCACATATCCCTAACACTGCCAGGCGGATTTGAGCCTCACTGTGGACAGACTTTGGCTCTCCACCGTACGTCACAACTCCGGGAGCCTCTGATTGCAGTACGTCAAGACTTGACATCATACAGAAATAACTGTCCGAGATCATGTATATTCCTATATGCCTTTTCTTCCATTCGTAGTTCTGCACCTAATCTGTAGTGTTAAGTTTATTTCACTCCGAACGATCATCATGACTATTGCAATTTCCGTACGGCGTGTGGTGACAACTTAAATGTTTTTAAATTAGGCTTCCTGTGGTTAAAACTAGCGCAAGATTTCTTTCTGAAAAAAAAAAGAACCTGCAGCATCCAATATAACTGCAAGGAAGGGAGATTATCCTTTAAACCTTTAGGCCCTGTGGCTTCTGCCTGAAACGATCTTTTTATTAATGTTTTTGAATTACCAGTGCCTTTTGCATGAAACAATCGACGCTATTGCAAGACCTCTAGTAGTACACTGAGGTACTTCGACGTATGTAATGCATTGCAGCAGTGCTTATAGTGTTCGGAGCATCAGTCGGCACGGAGATTGTGTTGCGTGATTGAAGGAGATATGGACATGCAGATTTTTTTAGAGTGGGCGTATTGAGAGGATTACTGAAAGTGAAATATGTACTGTGTATCAAAGTTATTGTAATACAAATTTGGTTATGTGCTACTGCTTTTATGAGTATTATCGAAATGAAACCTCTGGAACAGAATGTACATGTGACACGAAATTTATTAATTTTTAGCCCCGTTTTTGCTTGTTATTGAGGACTATAATTTGTTTTAGGCGTTACGAGTTCATGTAAGTTTGGAGATACGGCATTTTGTTCAGGAAAATTCGAATTAGCTTTTCATGTAAATAATATGAAAAGGATAACGCCGCATCGAAAATAGCTCATTAGTGATGGATTACAAGGTCGCATTGCGGAAAGACTGGACGAGAAATAGGCTGTGTCTTTTTCTCAGGAACCTACCTAGCATTTACATTTAAGGAACTGGAGGCAACCCATGGTCATAGGGCCACATGATGTCGGCGAAACCAGTTCTTGCTGCCCGCAGTGCCAACATCGTTTCTGTCATGACGCACAGGCCACGTCTACCGGAGACTTTAAGTTTATCGTTTTTTTTGTTTTTTTTTATGTCCTATCATTATGTCGATTTCCCTTGTCATTGTTTTCCATATATTCCTTTCCTCTTAGATTCTGCGGAGATCCTTCTGATTCCTTACCCAGTCAGCCCACCGAATTTTCAGCATTCGTCTGTAGCACCACATCTTAAATGCTACGATTTTTTCTGTTCCGGTTTACCCACAATCCATGTTTCACTACCAAACGTACATTGTCAGAAATTTCTTCCTCAAATTAAGGCCTATGTTTGATACTAGTAGACTTCTCTTGTCCAGGAACGCCTTTTTTGCTAGTACTAGTCTGATTTTGATGTCCTCCTTCCTCCGTCCGTCATTGGTTATATTGTTGCCTAGGTAGTAGAATTCCTTAACTTCATCTATTTCATGATCATCAATCCTGACACTAAGTTTCTCGCTGTTCTCATTTCTGCTGTTCCTCATTACTTTCGTCTTTCTTTCATTTACATTTAATCCATACTCTGTACTCATTTGACTGTTCATTCCATTCAGCAATTCCTTCTTCACTTTCACTGAGGATACCAATGTCATCAACGAATCGTATCATTGATATTCTTTTGCCTTGAATTTTAATCCCACTCCTGACCATTTCTTTTACTTCCCTCATTGCTTCTTCGATATGCAGATTTCACAGTGGAGGTGAAAGACAACATCCCGGTCTTACATCCTTTTTAATCCGAGCGCTTCCCTCTTGGCTCTTGTACGTTTTGTGTATTATCAGTCTCTCCATACAGCTGTTTTCCTCAGATTTTCGAACACATTGCACCATTTTACACTGTCGAACGCTTCTTCCAGGTCGACAGATCCTATGAACGTGTCTTGATTTTTCTTTAGTCTTGCTTCCATTATTAACCGCAACGTCAGAATACCCTCTCAGGCGTCGTTACCTTTCCTAAAGCGAAACTTTTCGTCATCTAACACATCCTCAACTTTCTTTTCCATTCTTCTGCATATAATTCTTGTCAGCAACTTGGATGCATGAGCTGTTAAGCTGATTGTGCCATAATTCCCGCTCTTCTCAACTTTTGCAGACTTCGGAATTGTGTGCATGCTATTTTCCCGAAAGTCAGGCTGTAGGTCGCAATATTCACACATTCTACACACCAACGTTAATAGTCGTTTTGTTGCCACTTCCCCCAATGATTTTAGACATTCCGATGGAATTTTACCTATCCTTTCTACCTTATTTGAACTTAAGTCCTCCAAAGCTCTCTTATATTTTGATTTTCATACTGGATCCCCCATCTCTTCTAAATAGACTCCGGTTTCTTTTTCTATCTCAGCAGACAAATCTTCCCCCTCATAAAGGCCTTCAGTGTACTTTTTCCACCTATTCGCTCTCTCCTCTGCATTTTACAGTGGAATTCCGGTTGCAGTCTTCATGTTACCACCCTTGCTTTTAATTTCACCGAAGGTTTTTTTGACTGTGCTATATGTTGAGTTAGTCCTTCCGACAATCATTTCTTTTTCGATTTCTTCACATTTTAACCTCCCTGTTCTTCCTATGTATTTCATCCCTCAGTGACTTGCATTTTTTTATTCCTGAATTTGGCTGAACACTTTTATTCTTTCTCCTTTCACCAATCAACTGAAATATTTCTTCTGCTGCCCATGGTATCTTCGCAGTTACCTTCTTTGTGCACATGTTTTTCTTTCCAGCTTCTGTGATTGCCCTATTTGGAGATGTCCACTCCTCTTCAATTTTGCTGTCTACTGGGCTACTCCTTATTGCTGTATCTATAGCCTTATAACGTTAGAGGACTTCAAGCGTATCTAATCATTCATTATTACTTCTGTATCCCACTTCTTTGCGTATTGATTCTTCCTGACTAATCTCTTAAACTTCAGCCTACTCTTCATCACTACCGCTTTGTAATCTGAGTCTGTATTTGCTGCTGGGTACATTTTACGATCCAATATTGGATTTTGAAATCTCTGCCTGACCGTGATGCAGTCCAATGAAAGATTTCTCGTATCCCCTGGCCTTGTCAAGTATTGCTCCTACTCCTGTATTCTTGAACAAAGTATTCACTATTGATAATTGATTTTTATTGCAGAACTTAATTAGTCTTTCTCCTCTCTCGTTTCTTCTACGAAACCCATATTCTCCTTTAACCATTTCTTCTATTTACTGCCCTACAGTCGAATTCCAGTCCATCATGACTAGTAGATTTTCGTCTCCCTTTACGTACTGAATTCAGTATGCTTGTGTATTTTCTCTGTTTCTTCATCTTGAGCATGTGACGTCGACGCGTATAAGCGAACTAATGTTGTCGGCGTTGGTTTTCTGTTGATTCTGATGAAAACAACTGTATCACCGAACTGTTCACAGTAACTCACTCTCGGCCCTATCTTGCTATTCATCACGAATCCAATCCCGTTATACCATTTTCAACCGCTGTTGATATTACTGTATACTGATCTGACCAGAAATCCTTTTCTTCTTTCCATTTCACTTCACTGACCCTTAGTATATGTAGACTGAGCTTTTGCATTTCCCTGATCAGATTTTCTAGCTTCCCTACCATGTTCAAGCTTCTGACATTCCACGCTCTGACTCGTAGAACGTTACCCTTTCGTTGGTTATTCAGCCTTTTTCTTATTGTCACTTCCTGCTTGGCAGTCCCCTCCCAGAGATTCGAATGGGGAATTATTCAAGGATCTTTTGCCAATGGAGAGAGCATCATGACACTTTTTCAGTTACAGGCCACATGTTCTGTGGATACACGTTATGTAGGGGCGGCTTCCCACCACAATGACAAGAGAGTGCCCTGAACCTCTGTCTTCCTCTACATTTTTTGCCATCTACAGTTCCATCTGGTATTATGGAAGTTATTTCCTGATATCTTAACAGATGTCTTATCATGCTGTACCTTCTTCGGGTCAGTATTTTCCATACATTCCTTTCCTCGCCGATTCTACAGAGTACCTCCTCATTTCTTACATTATCAGTTGTGACGAAGCATGCCGGGATAATTTTATTCCGCCTCTTGTATTGCCAAGGCAACGGCCTTGCCGCAGTGGATACACCAGTTCCCGTCAGATCTTCGAAGTTAAGCGCTGTCGGGCGTGGCCGGCACTTGGATGGGTGACCATTTTTCGGGGTGCACTCAGCCTCGTGATGCCAACTCAGGAGCTACTCGACCGAATAGTAGCGGCTCTGGTCAAGGAAAACCATCATAACGAGCGAGAGAGCGGTGTGCTGACCACTCACCCCTCCTCTCCACATCCTCAACTGAGGATGACGCGGCGGTCGGATGGTCCCGATCGACCACTTGTGGCCTGAAGACGGAGTGCTCTTGTATTGCCATCTTCCTCCTTAAAATTCTTTTTTCCACTTCTGACTTATTATCATTAACATATTTGAGTATAACCTGCATTTCCATAAAAGAGAAAGGTTAGCCCTCAGTTTTAACGAATATAACACTAGATCTAATTTTGTGCTTAGTTTTATATATGTAATTGATTTTCTAATTTAATTCGACTATTCCTAGTTAGTATCTTTTGTTATAGGGTGAAATCTATAATTGTTTCGTAACTTAAATTCTATTGTTGACATACAAACAAATATAAATTCTATACTAATTATAAACATTTGGAAGACGAACTAATATATTCTTAAAGTATTTGTTTGGCTCTATTCGAAAACATGTTAGCAAAGCCAGCCCTTAATTAATACCAAAGTAATTTCCAGTTTCGTCAAAAGTATTGTGTGCATAACGATATTTGATAATTTCGTTATTTGTTTAAATCATGATATTTGTTAATTTCATGTTTTAAACAAATAATTCGGTCTAACTCTTGTAGTAGAAGAAACTGTTAAAAAGAACCAATTTTTCGATGTATTTCTTTAATTTAATGAGTTAAGTTTAATTGTAATTTCTGTGAATTTAACTTCGAACCATGTGTAGTTTCAGCACCTATTACTGTGAGGCGATATAAGGACCCGATTTTTGGTCCCGGTACTGTCAGTCCATGGCCGAGTTTCAGATGAGAAACCTGTGTTGGTTAGAACAACTACAATGCTTCAACTTAGCTGTGAAATAAGTATTACACAATTAGGCCATGTGTTAAAACAATGACAGTGTCTGCTCCATAAGTACCTTTCTATTCTTCAAGAACTGTGAACTTTATGTTAGGTTTTTACTGCTCATAGATGTTCAACAGGAAACTATTGTAGCACTATTTGGATGTTCGCCTGAAAACTAGTAATGAGGCTTATCGAAAATTAAATAATAGTGCACTGGCCATGTTAAATGTGTATCCGAGGGGTTGTGACAAATGAAAGTTAACAACTGTGAAATTCAAATGTCTACCTGTTGGCTACATCATTTACAGTAGACAGTACTCCACTTCCACCCTCTATTATTTCAGCTAGTACGTCGACACCAGGAGCAACAAACGAAGAAACAAAGAAGGCGAACCGCTAAAGTTGTTGCCCTGATGTGAGGAATATTGTACGTGACCACAATAAAATAGGACTTGAAAACTTTGAACAGTGATCAACGGTGTTTTACAGATCAGTGGTGCAACAGCTGATCAACGCATGGGTTTCATGTCCACAGTATAACAGCAACAAATCAAGTGCGGGGTTGTACATTCTGAATTGAATTCATTATGTGGTGATAATGCTTACCCCACAAAGAGGAAAGGTAAACTGAAAATGAAAGGTGTCAGCATATGTGGAGGATAATTAACATCTGAAGTAATCAGCTCATGGGTGTAGCAGCAGCTACAATATGCAGTATAAACCATCTTAAATAATAGGTATTAATATTATTTGTGGTATAATAGAAGTGATTGTGTTCAGTGCAATCAGTGTATCGGGATAACTACCTACCCATAGAAGTGTGACATGGTACATCCTTTTCCAACATTAAGGAATTCCAACTATAAACATAGTTGCCTGGAGTAATGTGTGTGGAAACAGTAAGCAAGAATCGTATGTACGTCGCCCTTCTGGCTAGAATATTAAGCAATTAGATGGAATACAGTGAAATACAGTTTTTCAGAGTGATACTTTTGTCTGAGCTGTAATGAGACCTAAGTTTGCCTTAGCATAAGGATATGTTACTGTGGAGTGTTTTTCAGTAGAATCAATTTTGCATTAGATAAGCAGAGCAGGCGTTTATTTATTAGATAATGAAGCAATTATGAAATAATAAAACAATGAATAATGTTAGGTTATTAATGGTTAGGGAGCCAGTCTTTGCAGTAGGGGTATTTTTTGAGAATGCACGCCACTAGTTAATGAAGTAATAAAGGTAAGTAAAACAATGGAGCTGACAGACATGATTAACGCAAAAGTTAACTACGTGCAAACAAATGTGGTGTAACTGTACTGAGATCTCTTTGTGAACTAGGCAACTTTGGGTACTGTGTATATTGTGCAATACATGACACTGCACCTGGGAATGAGAGCTTAACAGCAATATTTTAGTGAGGTACAAGTTGTATAATGCTGCATCATTGGATCTGTAGGTGATCTGAAAAACTTATATTTGTGTTCTGAGGAATTATGAGTTGAAAGTGGTAATACTGTGATGAAGAAAAGTAATTTTGCTTGATAACTGATAACTGTAGTGCTAGACTGATGTGAATATTTCTGACAGGTCAACAATTTGGTACCATTTTTTGGTTTTGTAAGGATTTAATTTTCTGGTTGAATGAGAGTAGTGCTCAGAGTTGAGTAGAGAAGTAGGGCTATGATTTGGAACAACTTCCATCCATTTAATTTTGATATGAGTAGTAATTAAGTTTTATAATGGTGAGTCTATTCTCTTTTCATTACATAATGATTAGTAAATCGATGCTACTGCACGTCTTGAGTTTTTGCTATTTTGCAAATGGGAAAGAAACAAAATTCTTTCAAGTTTAACCAGTTATGACTTAAAGCAATGTTTTGTAGTGTAATGTGCACTTGATTTTAAATTTTCACTAGTCCACACCATTTGTACTACAGTAGATTTTAGTGCTAATTATTGCAATGTTATGAGAACTATGTAATGCGTTTATTTATGATGTAATGACTATTATTTCCCATTATTGTTAAACATTTTTTCTTAGATGTAAGTTAGAAGTAAAAGTAAATGTACTAAAGTATGATATTTTGTGTAATTTTTTTCATGCACTATGGCAGAGGAGAACCACCTCAAGGGAACTGATAGCAGTGTATTTCCTAACTAACCGCCTCTTGGATCTGTTGAAGGTGTGAACAACTTGGTGAGAAAGTGTGTTAAAGCTCATTAAACGAGTGAAAGTGCTTGTGAAGACTACTAGAGGTTGAACAAGTGAAATTTTCTGTCTAAAATTCTGTCTGTCTAAAGTGAACTGCAATGCACAGTGTAATTTAACTTTTTGCAATCTATGATTATTTAACTTTTTAAAGCAAGACAGCACTTGTACAAAGTGTTATGTATCTTTGAATATAATCCTTGTTTATCCAAAAAGGACATCACTTATGATGAAGATGCCTAATTTTTATTAAAAGTATAACTTGCAGATATTTGTGCAAATGTACAATACACAGTATGTAAATATTTTGTATCAGGATTTTCGTATGGCCAATACATATAAGTTGGAATTTGAAAAACGTATGTACGGTAGTTTTGATAAGATTTCGTATGTAATATTTCTCTGTGTGTAGATTTTAACCTACTCGCTGGTGTCACTTGTGGTCATTGATTGTCCAGCTAACATATGCGAGTATAATCTGCATTTCCATAAAAGAAAAAGGTTGGCCCTCAGTTTTAAAGAATATAACACTAGATCTAATTTTGTGCTTAGTTTTATGTATGAAACTGATTTTCTACTTTATTTCGACAATTTCTAGTTAGTACCTTTTTTTATAGGGTGAAATCAGTAATTGTTTTGTAACTTAAATTCTATTGTAAACACATAAACAAATATAAATTCTATACTAATTATAAACATTTGGAAGACGAACTAATAGTATTCTTAAAGTATTTGTTTGACTCTATTCGAAAACATGTTAGCAAAGGCAGCCCTTAATTAATTCAAAAGTAATTTCCAGTTTCGTCAAAAGTATTGTGTGCATAACGATATTTGTTAATTTTATGATTTAAACAAATAATTCAGCGTAACTCTTGTAGTAGAAGAAACTGTTAAAGAGAACCAATTTTTCGATGTATTCCTTTAATTTAATGAGTTAAGTTTAACTGTAATTTCTGTGAATTTAACTTCGAACCATGTGTAGTTTCAGCACCTATTACTGTGAGGCAATATAAGGACCCAATTTTTGGTCCCGGTACAGTCAGTCCATGGCCGAGTTTCAGATGAGAAACCTGTGTTGGTTAGAACAACTACAATGCTTCAACTTAGCTGTGAAATAAGTATTACACAATTAGGCCATGTGTTAAAACAATGACAGTGTCTGCTCCATAAGTACCTTTCTATTCTTCAAGAACTGTGAACTTGGTAGTTAGGTTTCTACTGCTCGCTGATGTTCAACAGGAAACTGTTGTAGCGGTATGTGGATGTTCGCCTGAAAACTAGTAATGAGGCTTATGAAAATTAAATAATAGTGCACTGGCTTTATTAAATACATATATTGGGGGTTGTGAAATGTGAAAGTAAACAACCGTGAAACGCAAATGTGTAACTGTTGGCTGCAACATTTGCAGTAGGCAGTACTGCACTTCCACCCTCTATTTTTTCAGCCAGTACTTCGACACCAGGGGCACCAAAGAAGAAATAAAGAAGGTAAAACACTATACAGTCCACCTAATTTTCATCATTCTTCTGCAGCATCATGTGTCAAATCTTACATTCCCTTTTATTCGTGTTTTTCCACACAACCATACAATGCTGTGCTCCACACATTGATGTTATTGTGGTCTTCACTCCAGAGGCTGGTTTTATGCAGCTCTCCACGCTACTGTGCAAGTCTCTTAATCTCCGTGTAACTACTGCAATCTGCTTACGGTATTCATCTCTTGGCCTCCTTCTATGATTGTTACACACCACGTTTCCCTCCACTGATAAGTTGGTGATCCCTTGATGCCTCAGAATATGTTCTACCAACCGATCTCTACCTTTAGTCAGGTTGTATAACAAACCACTCTTCTCCCCATTTCTATTCAGTACTGCTCATTAGTTACGTGATCTATCCATCTAATCTTCAGCATTCCTCTGTAGCACCACGTTTCGAAAGCTTCAATTCTCTTCTTGTCTAAGCTGTTTATCGTCCATGTTTCACTACTGTGCATGGCTAGACTCCGTTTAATATTTTCAGAGAGGACTTCTTGACATTAAATCGACACTTGTGTTAACAAATTCCTCTTCTTCAGAAACGCTTTTCTTGCCACTGCCAGTCTGCATTCTATATCCTCCCTACTTCGAAAATCATCAGTTATTTTGCTTTCCAAGTAGCAAAACTCATTTACTACTTTAAGTGTCTCGCTTCCTACTCTAATTCCCTCAGCATCACCTGATTTTATTCGACTGTACTCCACTATCCTCGTTTTGCTTTTGTTGACGTTCATCTTATATTCTCCTTTCAAGATATTGTCCATTTCGTTCACCTGCCCTTCCAAGCGCTTTGCTGTCTCTGTCGGTATTACAATCTCATCGGCAAATCTCAAAGTTTCTGTTTTTCTCCCTGGACGTTAATTCCTACACCAAATTTTTCTTTTGTTTCCTTTATTGCTTGCTCAGTATACGGATTGAATAACATCGGGGATAGGCTACAATCCTGTCGCACTCCCTTTGCATGCACTGCTTTCCGTTCGTGCCCCTCGTCTCTTATAACTGCCATCTGGTTTCTGTACAAATTATAAATAACCTTTCGCTCCCTGTATTTTATCCCTGCCACCCTTAGAATTTGAAAGATGGTATTCAAGTCAATATTGTCATATGCTCCAAACGTACATTCTCAAAAATATCTTCCTCGAATTGAAGCCTATGTTTTATACTGGCAGACTTCTCTTGTCCAGGAAAGTCCTCTTGGAAAAATGTGCTAATCTGCTTTTTATGTCCGCCTTGCTATGTCCATCATGGGTTATTTTGCAGCCTAGGTAGCAGATTTCCGTAAATTCATCTACTTCATGATCCACTATTCTCACATTAAGTTTCTCGCTGTTCTCAATTCTGGCACTTCTCGTTACTTTCGTTTTTCTTCGATTTACTCTTAATCCGCATTCTGTGCACGTCAAACAGTTCATTCCATTCAACAGACCCTGAATTCTTCTTCATTTTCACTGAGGATAGCAATGTCATCAGCGAACCTTAGCTATAATTTCTTTTCACTTTGACTTATAATCCCTGTCTTGATATTCTAGTTTATTTCCGGCATTACTTCTTGGATGTATAGATTGAACAGTAGGGGTGAAAACTATGTCCCAGCTTTACACTCTTTTTAATCTTTCTTGGTTTCCCACAATTGTTTTTTTCTCTTGGTTCTTGTACGTATTGCGTATTAGCCTACTAGCCGTCTCTCTCTACAGCTTTCCCCTATTTTTCTCAATATTTCAAATGTTTTGCGCCATTTTACATTAAAATCTATTCGCAACTGCGAATATGCGTAACCATTAGCTGTATAATGGAATGACAAGGAAAATTTTGTACTCGAACGGGACTCGAACCAGGATTTCCCACTCATCGCGAGCGGTCGCTTTACCATTAGGCTATCCGAGTACGACTCACGACCATATCCAAACTTCCATATGTCATCAGCCATGTATCTTCAGAGTGCACTCGTATATCTATTATGTGTATTCACGTACAGGGGATACTTTTTAATTGAAAGTCGCTTGCCCGTTCCGGTGGACAAATACGATACTGCAATCTGAAGAAATTTTGCATAGTATTTCAGAACAACGCGGGCACTACAAGATCATGTCGTCCCATTTTACATTGCTGAATGCTTATTCCAGGTCGACAAATCGTGTTAAAGTGTCTTGCTTTTCTTCAGACTTGCTTCCATTATCAATCGCAACGTCAGTACTGCCTCTCTGGTGCTTTTATCTTTTCTAAACCCAAACTAATCGTCACATCCTCAAATTTCTTTTCCACTGTATATTATTTTTGTTAGCAGCTTGGCTGCATGACCTGTTAACTGACTGTGCGATGAATGTCACACTTGTCGGCTCTTGCTATCTTCGGAATTGTGTGAATGATGCTTTCCGAAAGTTTGATGGTATATCGCCAGTCTCATACATTACCACAAAAATGTGAATAGTCGTTTAGTTGCCATTTCCCTAATGATTTTAGGAATGTTATCCATGCCTTCTCACTTATTTAATCTTAAGTGATCTGCAACTTTTTTAATTTCTTATACTGTATGCTCTAATCTGTGTGGTGTCACCGCCAGACACCACACTTCCTAGATGGTAGCCTTTAAATCGGCCGCGGTCCGTTAGTATACCTCGGACCCGCGTGTCGCCACTATCAATGATTGCAGACCGAGCGCCGCCACACGGCAGGTCTAGAGAGATTTCCTAGCACTCGCCCCAGTTGTACAGCCGACTTTGCTAGCGATGGTTCACTGACAAATTACGCTCTCATTTGCCGAGACGATAGTTAGCATAGCCTTCAGCTACGTCATTTGCTACGACCTAGCAAGGCGCCATTACCAGTTACTATTGATGCTGTAAAACATGTACCGTCAAGAGCGATGTTCACCATTTATGGATTAAAGTTAAGTATTCCACAGCTACGTCCTTTTTTGCTAGTCTAATTCCTTGACCTGTTCCAGACCTCACGCCAGCCTGCGTGAGCTAAAACGCGTGCCTTTCGGCTTCCTCTCATAGTGGGTTGGCTGTCTTGCCAATCCACAACAATCTGTTCCTTGTCGACTCCTGTTTATTCTTCTGTCACGTCACCAGACAAGTTATTCCTCTCATAGAGGTCTTCAGTGTATTTTTTCCATCTGTCCGTTCTCTCCTCTGCATTTAACAGTGAAATTCCCGTTGCACTCTTAATGTTACGGCCTTGCTTTCAATTTTACCGAAGGTTGTTTTGACTTTTCATACGCTGAGTCGTCCTTCGGACAATCATTTCATGTTCGGTTTCTTCACATTTTTCATGCAGCCATTCTGGTGGACCTTCCCTACAGTTCCCATTTATTCCGTTACTAAGTGTCTTGTATTTCTGTGTCGCCGAATTTCCTGAACGTTTCTGTGCTTCCTTGTTTCGCCAATGAGTTCAAGTATTTCTTGTTACCCTTGGTATATTCGCAGTTGCCTTCCTTGTGCCTATAGTTTTCTTTCCAACTTCTGTAATTGTCCTTTTGAAGATGCCCATTCCTCTTCAACTGAATTACCCACTGAGCTAGTCATTATTGCAATATCTATAGCCTTAAAGAAGTTCAAGCGTATCTCTTCATTCGTTAGTACTTCCGTATCCTACTTCTTTGCCTATTGATCCTTCCTGACTAGTCTGGTCAACTTCAGCCTTTTCTTCATAATTACAAAAATGTGATCTGAGTCTACATATATTTTTTACTGGATACACCTTACAATCCAATATCTGACTTCAAAATCTCTGCCTGACCGTGATGCAATCCAACGAAAGTCTTCTAGTGTCCTCCGGCCTTGTCAAGTACACCTACTACTCTTGTGATTCTTGAATAGAGTATTCGCCATTACTATCTGAGTTTTACTGCAGAACTCAGTTAGTCTTTCTCCTCTCTCGTTTCTACTAGGAAGCCCATATTCTCCCTTAAACCGTTCCTCTATTTACTGCCCTACAACCGCATTCCAGTCTCCCTTTTTGTTTTTGGTCATCAGTCTACTGACTGAAACTTCCTGGCAGATAAAAACTGTGTGCCCGACCGAGACTCGAACTCGGGACCTTTGCCTTTCGCGGGCAAGTGCTCTACCAACTGAGCTACGGAAGCACGACTCACGCCCGGTACTCACAGCTTTACTTCTGCCAGTACCTCGTCTCCTACCTTCCAAACTTTGCAGAAGCTCTCCCGAGTTCGAGTCTCGGTCGGGCACACAGTTTTAATCTGCCAGGAAGTTTCATATCAGCGCACACTCCGCTGCAGAGTGAAAATCTCATTCTGGAAACATCCCCCAGGCTGTGGCTAAGCCATGTCTCCGCAATATCCTTTCTTTCAGGAGTGCTAGTTCTGCAAGGTTCGCAGGAGAGCTTCTGCAAAGTTTGGAAGGTAGGAGACGCGGTACTGGCAGAAGTAAAGCTGTGAGTACCGGGCGTGAGTCGTGCTTCGGTAGCTCAGTTGGTAGAGCACTTGCCCGCGAAAGGCAATGGTCCCGAGTTCGAGTCTCGGTCGGGCGCACAGTTTTAATCTGCCAGGAAGTTTCATATCAGCGCACACTCCGCTGCAGAGTGAAAATCTCATTCCAGTCTACTGACTGGTTTGATGCGGCCCGCCACGAATTCCTTTCCTGTGCTAACCTCTTCATCTCAGAGTACCACTTGCAACCTACGTCCTCAATTATTTGCTTGACGTATTCCAATCTCGGTCTTCCTCTACAGTTTTTGCCCTCTACAGCTCCCTCTATACCAAGGAAGTCATTCCCTCATGTCTTAGCAGATGTCCTATCATCCTGTCCCTTCTCCTTATCAGTGTTTTCCACATATTCCTTTCCTCTCCGATTCTGCGTAGAACCTCCTCATTCCTTACCTTATCAGTCCACCTAATTTTCAACATTCGTCTATAGCACCACATCTCAAATTCTTCGATTCTCTTCTGTTCCGGTTTTCCCACAGTCCATGTTTCACTACCATACAATGCTGTACTCCAGACGTACATCCTCAGAAATTTCTTCCTCAAATTAAGGCCGGTATTTGATATTAGTAGACTTCTCTTGGCCAGAAATGCCTTTTTGCCATAGCGAGTCTGCTTTTGATGTCCTCCTTGCTCCGTCCGTCATTGGTTATTTTGCTGCCTAGGTAGCAGAATTCCTTAACTTCATTGACTTCGTGACCATCAATCCTGATATTAACTTTCTCGCTGTTCTCATTTCTACTACTTCTCATTAACTTCGTCTTTCTCTGATTTACTCTCAAACCATACTGTGTACTCATTAGACTGTTCATTCCATTCAGCAGATCATTTAATTCTTCTTCACTTTCACTCAGGATAGCAATGTCATCAGCGAATCGCATCATTGATATCCTTTCATCTTGTATTTTAATTCCACTCCTGAACCTTTCTTTTATTTCCATCATTGCTTCCTCAATGTACAGATTGAAGAGTAGGGCGAAAGGCTACAGCCTTGTCTTACACCCTTCTTAATACGAGCACTTCGTTCTTGATCGTCCACTCTTATTATTCCCTCTTGGTTGTTGTACATATTGTATATGACCCGTCTCTCCCTTTTGACTTTTTTCAGAATCTCGAACAGCTTGCACCATTTTATATTGTTGAACGCTTTTTCCAGGTCGACAAATCCTACGAAAGTGTCTTGATTTTTCTTTAGCCTTGCTTCCATTATTAGCCGTAACGTCAGAATTGCCTCTCTCGTCCCTTTACTTTTCCTAAAGCCAAACTGATCGTCACCGAGCGCATTATCAGTTTTCTTTTCCATTCTTCTGTATATTATTCTTGTAAGCAGCTTCGATGCATGAGCTGTTAAGCTGATTGTGCGATAATTCTCGCACTTGTCAGCTCTTGCTGTCTTCGGAATTGTGTGGATGATGCTTTTCCGAAAGTCAGATGGTATGTCGCCAGACTGATTTATTCTACACACCAACGTGAATAGTCGTTTGTTGCCACTTCCCCCAATGATTTTAGAAATTCTGATGGAATGTTATCTATCCCTCGTGCCTTATTTGACCGTAAGTCCTCCAAAGCTCTTTTAAATTCCGAGTCTAATACTGGATCCCCTATCTCTTCTAAATCGACTCCAGTTTCTTATTCTATCACATCAGACAAATCTTCACCCTCATAGAGGCTTTCAATGTATTCTTTCCACCTATCTGCTCTCTCCTCTGCATTTAACAGTGGAATTCCCGTTGCACTCTTAATGTTACCACCGTTGCTTTTAATGTCACCAAAGGTTGTTTTGACTTTCCTGTATGCTGAGTCTGTCCTTCCGACAATCATATCTTTTTCGATGTCTTCACATTTTTCCTGCAGCCATTTCGTCTTAGCTTCCCTGCACTTCCTATTTATTTCATTCCTCAGCGACTTGTATTTCTGTATTCCTGATTTTCCCGGAACATGTTTGTACTTCCTCCTTTCATCAATCAACTGAAGTATTTCTTCTGTTACCCATGGTTTCTTCGCAGCTACCTTCTTTGTACCTATGTTTTCCTTCCCAACTTCTGTGATGGCCCTTTTTAGAGATGTCCATTCCTCTTCAACTGTACTGCCTACTGCGCTATTCCTTATTGCTGTATCTATAGCGTTAGAGAACTTCAAACGTATCTTGTCATTCCTTAGTACTTCCGTATCCCACTTCTTTGCATATTGATTCTTCCTGACTAATGTCTTGAACTTCAGCCTACTCTTCATCACTACTATATTGTGATCTGAGTCTATATCTGCTCCTGGGTACGCCTTACAATCCAGTATCTGATTTCGGAATCTCTGTCTGACCATGATGTAATCTAATTGAAATCTTCCCGTATCTCCCGGCCTTTTCCAAGTATACCTCCTCCTCTTGTGATTCTTGAACAGGGTATTCGCTATTACTAGCTGAAACTTGTTACAGAACTCAATTAGTCTTTCTCCTATTTCATTCCTTGTCCCAAGCCCATATTCTCCTGTAACCTTTTCTTCTACTCCTTCCCCTACAACCGCATTCCAGTCGCCCATGACTATGAGATTTTCGTCTCCCTTTACATACTGCATTACCCTTTCAATATCCTCATACACTTTCTCTATCTGTTCATCTTCAGCTTGCGACGTCGGCATGTATACCTGAACTATCGTTGTCGGTGTTGGTCTGCTGTCGATTCTGATTAGAACAACCCGGTCACTGAACTGTTCACAGTAACACACCCTCTGCCCTACCTTCCTATTCATAACGAATCCTACACCTGTTATACCATTTTCTGCTGCTGTTGATATTACCCGATACTCATTTGACCAGAAATCCTTGTCTTCCTTCCACTTCACTTCACTGACCCCTACTATATCTAGATTGAGCCTTTGCATTTCGCTTTTCAGATTTTCTAGTTTCCCTACCACGTTCAAGCTTCTGACATTCCACGCCCCGACTCGTAGAACGTTATGCTTTCGTTGATTATTCAATCTTTTTCTCATGGTAACCTCCCCCTTGGCAGTCCCCTCCCGGAGATCCGAGTGGGGGACTATTCCGGAATCTTTTGCCAATGGAGAGATCATCATGACACTTCTTCAATTACAGGCCACATGTCCTGTGGATACACGTTACGTGTCTTTAATGAAGTGGTTTCCATAGTCCCCTATGACTACTAAATTATCGTCTCCCTTTATGTACTGAATTACCCATTCAGTTTCGTCGTATATTTTCTCTGTCTCTTCATCCTCAACTAGTGACGTCAACATGTATAAGCGAACTATTGCTGTCGGTGTTGGTTTTCTGTCGACTCTGATGACAAGAACTGTTTCACCGAACTGTTCACTGTACCTCACTCTCCGCTCTACCTTGGAATTCATAATGAATCCTACTCCCGTTGTACGATTTCTTGCTGATGTTGATTTTACTCTATACTCGTCTGGCCAGAGTTCCATATCTTTTTTCCATTTCACAACACTGACCCCTCCCAACCTATATCTAGAATGAACCTGTGAATTTCCCTTTTCAAATATTCTAGTTTCTCTACTACGTCAAACTGCTCCCAGAGATCCGAGGGGGGGACTACATCTACATCTACATCCACATGATTATTCTGCAATTCACATTTAAATGCTTGGCAGAGGGTTCATTGAACCACAATCATACTATCTCTCTACCATTCCACCCCCGAACTGCGCGCGGGAAAAACGAACACCTAAACCTTTCTGTTCGAGCTGTGATTTCTCTTGTTTTATTTTGATGATCATTCCTACCTATGCAGGTTGGGCTCAACAAAATATTTTCGCACTCGGAAGAGAAAGTTGGTGACTTAAATTTCGTAAATAGATGTCGCCGCGACGAAAAACGTCTTTGCTTTAATGACTTCCGTCCCAACTCGCGTATCATATCTGCCACACTCTCTCCCCTATTACGTGATAATACAAAACGAGCTGCCCTCTTTTGCACCCTTTCGATGTCTTCCGTCAATCCCACCTGGTAAGGATCCCACACCGCGCAGCAGTATTCTAACAGAGGACGAACGAGTGTAGTGTAAGCTGTCTCTTTAGTGGACATGTTGCATCTTCTAAGTGACCTGCCAATAAAACGCAACCTTTGGCTCGCCTTCCCCACAATATTATCTATGTGGTCTTTCCAACTGAAATTGTTCGTAATTTTAACACCCAGGTACTTAGTTGAATTGACAGCCTCGAGAATTGTACTATTTATCGAGTAATCGAATTCCAACGGATTTCTTTTGGCACTCATGTGGATCACCTCACACTTTTCGTTATTTAGCGTCAATGCCACCTGCCACACCATACAGCAATCTTTTCTAAATCGCTTTGCAACTGTTACTGGTCTTCGGATGACCTTACTAGACGGTAAATTACAGCATCATCTGCGAACAACCTAAGAGAATTGCTCAGATTGTCACCCAGGTCATTTATATAGATCAGGAACAGCAGAGGTCCCAGGACGCTTCCCTGGGGAACACTTGATATCACGTCAGTTTTACTCGATGATTTTCCGTCTATTACTACGAACTGCGATTTTCCTGACAAGAAACACGAATCCAGTCGCTCCAGTAGCACAACTGAGACAATACCCCATAGGCCCGCAGCTTGATTAGAAGTGTCTTGTAAGGAACGGTGTCAAAAGCTTTCCGGAAATCTAGAAATACGGAGTCAACTTGAGGTCCCCTGTCGATAGCGGCCATTTCTTCGTGCGAATAAAGAGCTAGCTGCGTTGCATAAGAACGATGTTTTCGGAAACCATGCTGATTACGTATCAATAGATCGTTCCCGTCGAGGTGATTTATAATCTTTGAATACAGTACATGCTCCAAAACCCTGCTGCAAACCGACGTCAATGATATAGGTCTGTAGTTCGATGGATTACTCCTACTACCCTTCTTAAACACTGGTGCGACCTGCGCAATTTTCCAATCTGTAGGTACAGATCTAACGGTGAGCGAGCGGTTGTATATGATTGCTAAGTAGGGAGCTATTGTATCGGCGTAATCTGAAAGGAACCTAATCGGTATACAATCTGGACCTGAAGACTTGCCCGTATCAAGCGATATGAGTTGCTTCGCAACCCCTAAGGTATCTACTTCTAAGAAACTCATGCTAGCAGCTGTTCGTGTTTCAAATTCTGGAATATTCCATTCGTCTTCCCTGGTGAAGGAATTTCGGAAAACTGCGTTCAATAACTCCGCTTTAGCGGCACAGTCGTCGGTAACAGTACCATCGGCACTGCGCAGCGAAGATACTGACTGCGTCTTGCCGCTTGTGTACTTTACATACGACTAGTCCGGAATATTTTGCCAATGGAGAGACCATCATGACACTTTTGCAGTTACAGGCCACAAGTTCTGCGGATACACATTGTAAGTTTTTGGTGCAGTGGTTTCCATTGCATTGTATTTCTTCATGTCGTTGATCACTGCTGATTCTTCCGCTCTTTAGATGCAGTTCCCCACCACAAGGGCAAGAGAGTGTCCTAAACTACTATCCGCTTCTCCGCCCTCTTTGAGAAACTCTTTGGTAGAACGGGGGTGACTTCTGATGTCAGAAGCCTTCGGCCGCATTTGCTCATAATTTTTATTTAAAATTGAGGCACTGGCGCTGTTCGAAGCGAGGACCGCTAGCTAACCAAAGGCGCTACCGCTGGACAACGGAAGTATTCCTCCTGGCAACATCCAAATATCAGCATTGTCAGAGCACGGCGCAGCGGTCGGTCGGTCGGTCAGTGCTGATTGGGCCGTCTAGACCAGACGTTGAAGATTTGCTTTTTGCTTTAATCTTCTTGAATATTTAGAACATGTCTTACCAACAATTGTTTTGAGCCTTCCTTGACGATTAAAACTTGTAAGTGGGCTGCTTCTGTGTTGGCAGCGCTGTGTAGCGCTAAGCATTGCATCTCTGACTGCGCTTTCTTTGTAAGAGACTCTGTGGCTGGTTGGACTCGTTGTTGGAAGTTAATCGCCAGTAGTGATGGGCAGTTGGAAGTTAGTCGCCAGCAGTGATAGAAGTACTGTTGGGCAGTTGGAGGTGAACAGCCAGCAGTGATGGATGTTAAATGTGAGAAGTTAGCATTGGTGGAGGGTAGGGGTCTGAAGTGTTAGCGTAGGCTAACGATCTGGAAGTATCCGACTTGGAGATTGAAAATTAATCATGATTATATATCTTTGTACTGGACGTCAATGACGATTTATATTCGTGTTTGAACTGGATGTAACATTGTTAAGGTAATAAAATACATTATTTGGTTTGCAACAAAATCTTTCCTTTGCTAAGCACATGCCTATTAGTAGTTAGTGGGTTTAGTAGTTAGAATCTTTTATTTAGCTGGCAGCATTGACATTCGCTGTATTGCAGTAGTTGGCGTAACGAAAGATTTTTGTGAAGTGCTTAATGAAATGTATAGGTTACTGTTAAGATTTCATGGCCATTCTTTTGTATTAAGTATTTGAAGTCAGGTTGTAAATTTTATTGAGCAGTCAGACTAGTTACTCCAGCATATAGTGGGTCAGTGTTGACATGATAAGAAAAAGTAAAGAGAACGTTGGCTCATTGCGTTCAGTTTTACTGAGCTGTTTCAGAATCAAATAAGGTAGAAGTTTGATCTTCTCAGTCATTCAGCAATTTAAGTACAGATTCACATATATAAATAAAGAAGTTTCAAACTGTGCGCCAGCCGAGACTTGCCCATGAAAGGGATCTTTGCCTTCGCGGGACAGTACTCTGCCGATTGAGGTGGTAGGGTGCCTTTCGCGGGACAGTACTCTATCGACTGAGGTGTTGGGGTATCGTACCGAATGTTGAACAGCAAACCGTGGCAAACGTGTGAATCCAATGTTGCTAACATGCGGCGGGCTATGGATGACATAATATCTGTGGCACGTGGGGGATACGTGACATCAAATATACATTTACATGTCGTGTCCGTTGCAGAAGGTCGAGGGCTGGTAAACGATGATCACGGAGCCCAACCAACTGGGCTACCCAAGCACGGCTCACGAGCCGTCCTCACAAGTTTATTTTCGCCAGTACCACGTCTCCTACCTTCCAAACTTCACAGAAGCTTTCCTGCGAAACGTGCAAGTCTGTCACTCCTGGAAGAAAGCATATTGCGGAGACAAGGCTTTATCAAAGACTGGGGGATGTTCCCAGAACGAAATTTTCACTCTACAGCTGAGTGTGCGCTGATATGGAGCTTTCTGACGCATTAAAATTATGTGCCGGTCCTAGACTTGCCCATGAAATGCAAAGGACCTGAGTGCGAGTCTCCGTCCGGCATACAGTTTTAATTGCCAGGAATTTTCACATCAGCGCACATTCCGCCGCAGAACGAAAATTTCATTCTGAAATAATTGTTTTGTCCAATACAGAAAAAACTTGAGCTGTAGGATACGTACAGGTTAAGAAACAGTGCATGCTACAGCATTATTGCCCAGATCAAGACTGGAAAATAAGAAGTAAAGTTCTGTGTCGTCTACCAGTCAATCTCTCTAACTCGAGTATTATGACGCAGAACTCTACCCGCTGCACCTACTGGGCAGAACTGAATGTAGTTACTTGATGTTCATTTTCAACCGAAAATGTATACGGGACGGAATTCTATTACAGACTTTTATGTGCTGTTAGTATGAAGTGAATCGCGCTGTGGTGTCCGATTCCGCGTATTTCGTTTCACCTTGCATAACAGATTACGTAACATCCTTTTTCAAGCGAGGGAAAAAGGACAAGGGCGTTCTAAATAACTACTAAGGCAAATAGCTATTAGGTAATTATCGGCAATTTTACTCTTTGGAACATGCTTGAAGTGTACTCACAGACAACAGTCTACTTCCAGTAGTGATAACGTAATCGGCTGGCAACGCCATGTTGCTGTAAAGGGCACTACGTTTTCCTATGGCAGCGCTGGCCAGAAGCAGCGCAATGTGCAAAAGTGCGGAAATGCGGCACAGGTGCACACATCTCAGCCGGCGGGCAAAGCGGAACAGCGACCTCTGTGAATAGAGACGTATACCGAATGGGCGGCGACGGTTCCTCTTCCTTGTTTAAGCGGTACCAGGAGGACCGAAGCACACCCAGTCTTGCTTCCCTCTGGCGACCGTAGCCTTGCATGAGACGTACTGGAAAATCGCGAGTATTGCAAAAAAGCAAAGAACGGATGATCTGTGTTCTCACTCCTTAAGAAACGGCTGCAAACTACAATTCTTTTTCACAGCTGTTGGTTAAAACTTACAGTGATTGCTGTGCCGCCGAATAATAGACGGCATACCTTAAAATCTTCATTTCTTGTGTACATTCGTATCTATTTAACTGTACATCATATTGTTTTCAGTTTTCCAGAATAACAGGCCGCGGTTCTAGGCGCTTCAGTCTGAAACTGCGCTGCTGCTACGGTCGCAGGTTCGAATCCTGCCTGGGGCATGGATGTGTGTGATGTCCGTAGGTTAGCTAGGTTTAAGTAGTTCTAAGTCTAGAGGACTGATGACCTCAGATGTTAAGTCCCATAGTGCTTAGAGCCATTTCAACCATTTGAACCAGAATCACAATCATACTACATCTGCACTGCGATCAAGTTTTCGTAACTGCATCAAGAGTGGCAAGACCTGGGAAACTATTTTGCGAAGGGGGATTTGTAAACGATTGTCTCATTGATGGTGCAGAACATTTGCATCCCACGAAAGTTAGCAGATTTTAAGAAATTGGCCTTTCCAAACAAACAGTGACAAGACCTATAAGTTATGGACGGCTATGTGCACAGGCAGTTAATAAATAAGGCTAAGGACATCGTCACTTTATCTGTTGGATGAAGTAACAGATTTTACAGATACAGTTAAGGTAGTGATATACATACGATGTGTCGATGATTCTCTGCGTGTAACAGAAGACGTTCTGGATTTACGGTTCAATCCCGCGTCCGGCCATCCTGATTTAGGTTTTCCGTGATTTCCCTAAATCACTCCAGGCAAATGCCGGGATGGTTCCTCTGAAAGGGCACGGCCGACTTCCTTCCCCATCCTTCCCTAATCCGATGAGACCGATGACCACGCTGCCTGGTCTCCTTGCCCAAAACAACCAACCAACGTTCTGGATTCAGTGCCTTTGAGAGCGACTACGACAGGTGTAGACTTACTCCAAACTGTCGAGAAAACGATTGATGGTGTCGGTATGGATTGAAGTCGGTTAATCCAGATGGCCGGAAGGGTGCCTGAACAGAAATTCTCCCGAAGTCTTATTACTGCATCACTCTCCCGGTTGAGAGAGCGGAGATATACGAACAAATAAATTATGTAGAGTCAGTCAGCTGATATCACGGGGTAGGTTCCTCGGAAACGAGTGAGATAACACCAAGTTCTTTGCGTTTAAAGACCTTAGATAACAGCACTCTGGTAAATGCAATAACTTGAGATGTAATTGAGATATTTGTTGGCGGTTTGCTTCTCCAACTATGATAATTCAAAAGTTTTTTTACACACCTAATACACCTCGAGATGCGCACCATTAGTGGCGCGACAGACACTAATCTGTACTCCACTTCTCTCCGCGTGTTTTTCAGCATTGCAGATATAACATTTGTGTTAGTTGCACGAATGCGATGGCGCGGATTTAGTAGATTACGAACTGTTTTCTGGTACACTTGATTTTCTGACTGACTTACAGGGGGCTCCGCTTGAATGACGTACGGATTAAATATACAGGTACCACTGGCATCGACATCGAAAGCTAACCCCCAGCTTCCCGTAGCCGGAAGCCGCACTTCTTGATTGCTACGTAAGTGGGAACATCGTCAGTTGGTTGCAAGCCGTACTCACGCGGAAAACAACGTTATACCAGTTTAACAGACTTTAGCCCCGAGAGATAAAGCACCTAGAACAACTTCCATTGTTGAGGTGTGAACGCTACCGCAAGCAAGCATAGAAAAATTTTGTGTTACCATACTTGTAAGAGGAAATCGCTAATAAATACTTCAATTACGTCCATAGTTACTATATTTTCTTTTATTGTATATCTAACCCAGACGCCCTATATAATTAACACCTAAAATAATAGCCAATCGAATCCTAGTTTAATATTTAAGTTTCAAAGTTTCATAAAAAGAGCCACAAAATATTTACGTGTTACCTTATAAATCCAAAACATTACTCCAAAATATTGTGTTAGTCGCATAACCTCGGCTGGTGGCTCGAATCATACCGATACTAAATAAATTGCTAATTCAAAAATCACTCGGGAATTAAAACAGATTACTGCAGAAAGAACTTTTAGTTTAGCAAAAGTTACACGTAATGCAAAGAAAAAAAGAATATAGTGTGACATGTTTACCTGAACTATTTCACTTCATAGCGATAACGCGCAAGAGTAGATGTTTGTACTGGCCATAAAATGTTGCTTCACTTTGTTAAGTATCCCCGATTTATGGTGTAAGACAAAACTTGTAGTGTCCTATGAACCACGTCTTAAACAGTTTAAACAGGAGCTTTATATACCAACCACTACATGAGGATGCACAGAAAAGAAGAAATAAAATCTAGAAGAATGATCTCCGATGATCGCACAAGCCATCCATCGCCTTCCAGTCATGGGTTAGGAGATCAGTTGTCTGGATTCTCAAAGACATGATATCGAAATAGACTGGCGCCTTCTTGCGAGTCCTCCACATAGTCTGGCAGAGAAAGTAGGGGCAGATTATCTAACAACTCTGGTAACATATCATGGAAAAAACCTACTGATGTAGTTCTGTGCAATGGGGCGGCTGAAGATAATGTCCCATTAGCTGACGGACGATTCCAGGCTACAAACAGGTTGAGTCATAGGTGTTGGAACGTTTCGAAAAATCATCTCTGAATACGCCATTCGCACCTGAACAATACAAACCGTAAGTAGCTCAGCATAGCAGTTAAGCGAGGTAAAGCTCCCATTGTGTTGTGGGTGACACTGGAGGCGGAAAGTGAGTGAAAGAGGAAATGGGCATAGCGAGGATGAGGAAGAGATGGACGAAGTGAAGGTTGACAGGGGCTCCAGAAGAAAGACAGAAGGAGAGAGAAATAGTGGGTGGAGGGGTGGAGGACGTGATGGGCAGAGGGAAGTAGTGGGAGATGGACAGAGAGGGAGTGGAGGAGGAGATGAACAGAAAGAGAAAGGAGGTAGACAGAGAGGATGAGGGTGGAAGAGGAGGGGAAGAGAAAGAGGAGGAGGAAGACGAGGAGAAGAAGGAAGAGGAGGGGAGATCAACGCAGAGAGGGGGAGGAAGAGGTGGACAGAGGGAGTGGGAAGGATGAGTTAGAAAGAGAGGTGGGGGACGAGGAGCTGTATGCAGTATATGTGACATACATGTGCGCACCTGTGGTCTACGGGTAGTGTGTTTGATTACTAATCAAAACGTCCTCGGTCCCGGGTTCGAACTTGGCCATCGCTTAAATATTGAATAAAAATCGTCAGCAATGGTGACTGAAGATTTCCGGCATAAAAAGTCACCGTCATTCAGCCAACGGATTTGTCGAAGAGAGCGGAGGAGTGGGTAGAGATTCAGTACGCTCTCTTGCCCTTGGGGTGCGAAACTGACACTAAAGGCGGAAGATTCAGGAATGATCAACAGTATGCGGAAACGAAAGGCAATGGAAACCACTGCATTGGGGAAAGATAATGTGTATCCACAGGAAATGTGGTCTGTAATTGAAAAAAGTGTCATGATGACCTCTCCACTGGCAAAAGATTCCGGACTAGTACCCAATTCGGATCTCCTGGAGGGGACTGTCAAGGGGGGGGGGGGGGGGACCAAGAGAAAAAAACTGAATAACCAACGAAAGGATAACATTCTACGAGTCGGGGCGTAGTATGTCAGAAGTTAGAATGTAGTAGCAAAACAAGAAAATCTGGCTCAATCTAGATACAGTGGGGGACAATGAATTGAAATGGAAGAAAGGCAAGGAAGTCTGGTCAAACAAGTATAGGGTAATACCAACAGCACCAGAAAATGGTATAATGGGAGTACAATTCATTATGAAAAATTGGAAATTTGTGGTAAGTTCTATGGGACCGAACTGCTGAGGTTATCGGTCTCTTAGGCTTACACACTACTTAATCTAACTTAAACTAAGGCTAAGGACAACACAAACACCCATGCCCAAAGGAAGACTCGAACCTCGTGACGGGGGGAGCCGCGCGAACCGTGGAATGGCGCCTGAGATCGCTCGGCTACACCGCGCGGCTTATTCATTATGAATAGGAAGGTTGAGCACAGAGCGTGTTACTGCGAACGATTCAGTGATAAGACTGTTCTCATCAGAATCGACAGCAGACCAACATCGACAACAGTCCAGGTATACATGCCGACGTCACTAGGAGAGGATGAAGAGAAAGTGTATGAAGACACTGAACGGCTAATTCACTACATAAAGGGAGATGAAAAGCTAATATTCATGGAGGATTGTAATGTGGTTGTAAGGGAGGGACGAGAAGAAAGTTACTGGAGAATATGGGCTTGGTAGTGCTAACGAGAGTGGAGGAAGCTAACTGGGTTCTGCAATAAATATCAGTTATAACAGCAATTATTCTGTTTAATAATCAAAAGAGGAGGAGATATACTTGGAACGGCTGGGAGATACTGGAAGATTTCAGTTAGCTCACATCATCGTCAGGCAGAGATTCCGCGATTAGATATTTTATTGTGCGGCGTACCAAGGAGAAGATATTGTGGGATAACAATTTTCAAGGATGAAGAATAAGGTGAAGTTTAAGAGACTAGTCAGGAAGAATCAGTGCGCAAAGAAGTGGGTTACGGAAGAGATACGCTTGAAGTTCTTTGGGGCTATAGACACTGCAGTAATGAGTAGCTCAGTAGGCAGTGGAGTTGAAGATGGCTCAAATGGCTCTGAGCACTATGGGACTTAACATCTGAGGCCATCAGTCCCCTAGAACTTAGAACTACTTAAACCTAACTAACCTAAGGACATCACACACATCCATGCCCGAGGCAGAATTCGAACCTGCGACCGTAGCGGTCGCGCGGTTCCATACTGAATCGCTTAGAACCGCTCGGCCACCTCGGCCGGCGGAGTTGAAGAGGAAAAGACATCTCTAAACAGGACAATCACAGAAGCTGGAATTAAAAGTTTAGGTACTAGGAAGACAACTGCGAAGAAACCATGGTTAACAAATGAAAAGAAGAAAGTACAAAACTGTCCAGGGAAATTTAGAAATACAGAAATATAAGTCAATTAGAAACAGAATAAATGGGAAGTATACGGAAGGTAAGGCAAAATGCCTGCATGAAAATGTGACGAAATCGTAAAAGAAACGATTGTCGGAAAGACAGATTCGGAGTATGAAAAGTCAAAATAACTTTAGGTGAAATTAAAAGCAAGGGCGGTAACATTAAGATTCCAATAGGAATTCGACTATTAGACGCAGAGGAGAGAGCGGGTAGGTATGTATGTCGTGTGACTAGGGCCTCCCGTCGGGTACACCGTTCGCCGGGTGCAAGTCTTTCGATTTGACGCCACTTTGGCGACTTGCGCGTCGATGGGGATGAAATGATGATGATTAGGGCAACACCCAGTCCCTGAGCGTAGAAAATCTCCGACCCAGCTGGGAATCGAACCCGGGCCCCTAAGATTGACATTCTGTCGCTCTGACCACCTTTTTTCCCGTTGTTGATCGTTGTGTTTGGTCGTTGCGGACGTCACATGACATCCATTCAAGTTCGTTGTTGATCCTTTCACTCGGTTTTTTTATTACAGAGGCCAACCAGCTCTCTGACCGAACACGCTGAGCTACCGTGCCGGCTACCACTCAGCTACCGGCGGCGGACACCGGATAGGTGGAAAGAGTACATTGAAGACCTTTGTGAGCGGAAATATTTGTCTGGTGACGTCATAAAGGAAGAAAAAGGGGTCGACAGGGAAGAGATAGGGGATCCAGTATTAGAATCAGAGTTTTTAAAAAATCTCTGGAATACTTAAGATCAAATAAAGTAGAAGCGAAGATAACATTACATCGGAAGTTCTAAAATCATTAGTGGAAGTGGCAGCCAAACGTCTACTCTCTTTCATGTGCAAAATGTACGAGACTGGCGATATACCATCACACTTCCGGAGAAACATCATCCGCATAATTCCGAAGATATCAAGAGCCGACAAGTGCGTGAATAGTCGCACAATCAGCTTAACAGCTCACGCATCCAAGTTGCTGACAAGAAAAATGTACAGAAGAGTTGAAAAGAAAACTGAGGATCTGTTAGATGACGATCAGTTTGGCTTTAGGAAAGGTAAAGGCAACAGAGAGTAGGTTCTGACGTTGCGATTGATAATGGATGGAAGACTGAAGAAAATCAAGACACGTTCACAGGATTTGTGGACCTGCTAGATGGGTGCGACAATGTCAGAAGGTGTAAAATGTTCGAAATTTTGAGAAAAATAGAAGTAAGCTTTAGGGAAAGACGGGTAAAATACAATACGTACAAGAAAGAAGAGGGAAGAACAATAGTGGGACACCGAGAACGAAGGGTCTAAGACAGAGATGTAGTTTTCGCCCCTACTGTTCAATCTGTACATCCAAGAAATGATGCCGGAAATAACAGAAAATATCGAGATAGGAATTAAAATTCAATGTGAAAGGATATCAGTGCTAAGTTTCGCTTATGACATTGCTGTCCTCAGCGAAAGTGAAGAAGAATTACAGGGTTTGTTAAATGGAATGAGTAGTTTGACGAGCACAGGATACGGATTAAGAGTAAATCGAAGAAAGACGAAAGTAATGAGAAGTGCCAGAAATGAGAACAGCGGGAAACTTAACGTCAGAATAGTGGATCACGAAGTAGATGAATTTACGGAATTCTGCTACCTAGGCGGCAAAATAACCCATGATGGACAGAGCAATGTGGACATAAAAAGCAGATTATCACAAGCAAAGAGGAATTTCCTGGCCAAGAGAAGTCTGCTAATATGAATCATAGACTTTAATTTGAGGAAGAAATTTTGGAGCACAGCGTTGTATGGTAGTGTGGAAAAATTGGAAGGGAAGGGAATTGAAGCATCTGAAATGTGGTGCTACAGAAGAATGTTGAAAATTAGGTGGACTGATAATGTAAGTAATGAGAAGGTACTCCACAGAAACGGTGAGGATAGAAACATATCGATAAGTCAGACAAGAAGAACGGGCAAGATGACAGGAGATCTGTTAAGGCATCAGGAGATAGCATCTATGGCGCTAGAGGGTACTGCAGAGGGAAAAAAATGTAGGGGAAGACAGATTGGAATACGTCCAGAAAATGCTTGAGGGTGTAGGGTGCAATTGCTACTCTGTGATGAAAAGGTAGCAAAGGAGAGGAATTCGTGGCGGGCAGTATCAAGCCAGTCAGATGACTGAACATTCAAAAAGAGAAAAGAATGAAAGAAAAAAAACATGGCGCTGTCGAAGCTGTGGATAAAAAGCAAGCTCACATGGGAAAGATTACATAGTGCGTTTCACATTGAGAAATCCGAACTATCTGTTGGTTGCTTGTGGGAAGATCGTGTGATGTCTCGTGTAAGAGTGGGTAACATGTTCCAGTCCGTGTCGAGATTCGAAGGGGCCGGTTTGCGCTCTATCATGACTGAGGCTTACCATTCCACCATATTACTGCTCTCGATAGTGAGAGTCTCAGGACGGCCATGCGAATGACAAGCCAGCACAGTAAAACAAGTATCCATGTGAATAGTGTGATGAGGTCTGGGGCCTACGGAGTGTCAACACGATGACCATTATTGTGGGTCCCTTGATGCAGCAGCATAAAGAGACGCGCCCACAGCACTACGGCCAACGAAAACATTGTCCACAAGAGTGCCACCAAGACATTGCAAATCCCAGTTCTGAGTGCAGCATTGCAGTTGGCATATACGTGTGTGGTTGCTCAGAGGAGAAGGAATGTGTAGTGACATTCAAATATACACAGTTCGCCTGTTTGGGCACATGTGAATCCACAAGTTACTAGAGCTCGTGGTCGTCAACAGCGATTCGGTATTAGTGTGTGAACCTACATTTTCAAAAGCTAGGACAGCTACCAAGGTACACAGAGGCAATGCTCCTGCTCCCGCGCCCCCAGTTAATCCCCTTCGCTGTCATACCGTACCCGTCTGCTACAATTAAATTAAACTACGCAAGCTTTCAGTCCCACGTCCATTGTTTCAGTTTAGTTTTCTATTTACTTGTACACAGTCGAAAATGTTTATGACGTGTAATGTGTAACTTGCAGCGCGCCATGCCACCCGAAAAAAGAGAAGTCGTTTCGTGGATAGCTGATCATCCTGGAACATATACACGTGACGGATTTGTTTTATATTCTCGAGTTTGCGAGAAAAACGATTAGTACAAAAAAAATGTTTCAAATAGAATAGCATGTCAAGATAAGTCTTCATACCACAGGAATGCAGAAGAAAGGACCACGACAACAACTTCTGACAACAGGAAGTTGCAGAAGCAGGGATTTGTCCAAAGGTAACCAAAAAAGTCCGTTTAACATGGGTCCATGTGAAGCATTCATTGCAAGCATTATTCTTCTTCACAAACTTACAAACCCTATCCTCGACGTCTTCCTGTGCAAACGTTGCTTAAATCAAAATATACCAGATGAATCAAAATTACGTAAAAATAAAATACAGACAATATACGTAAATATTCTGGAAGAAATACGCAATGAACTCAAGAACAACATTATCTGGATCTCAGTTGACGAAACTACAGACACTTGTGGCGGTAACGTTGCAAATTTAATAATTGACATTTTAAAAGAAGAGCCTTCTTCTTCCTATTTAGTGGCCTGCAAAGAACTTGAACAAGTAAATCATTCCACGATCGCCAGATTTGTGAATGGGCGTATTAGAAAAATATTTCCGGAACCTTCTGCAAGGGTGTTTGTGTTTATTTCAGATGCTGCTCTCTATATGATCAAATCACGAAAAGCCTTTCCAGTATTTTATCCCAATTTAATTCATGTGGCGGGCTTGCTGAAGAAGTACGTTCCACGTTTGTGAATGTAAATAAACTTATATCATCTACAAAGAAAGTGTTTCTAAAGGCTCCTGCTCGCATCAAGACCTACAAAGAAAAACTAGCAAATGAACCTTTATCTCCCGAACCAGTGGTAACTTGTTGAGGTACGTGGCTCGAAACTGTGCTGTTTTACAGCGCACATTTCGAGGCCATTAGAGAGGTGGTAAACGACTTAGATAGTGCAAAGGGTTTGGCAGTTTACCAGTGCAAGGGAGCTTTTAATGGTTCCGGTATTAAAAAAGACATTTCTGTGATTGGCACTCAGTTTTCCCACATACTTGCATGAATTAAAAAGTTTGAAACTCAAGGTTTGGCGTTGAATGAATCTATCAAGTCAACGAATAAAATTATTCTAGTGAAATCCTCATTGCCGGAGGTATTCCCAAGAAAACTCAAAGAAAAACTTGAAAACATTTTAAACAATAAACCTAGCTTTGAACGAAATTGATAGTTTTATTAATGGGATGGGTGAACTTTTACCAGAAACAATAACTGCCAATATAGCACCCAAATTCAAATACGGCCCAGTTACTTCAACTTATGTAGAACGGTCTTTTTCTGCCCATAAAAATGCTTTGAGTGATCGAAGACACAATTTTGCTACCGAGCGTTTGGAACAATTTTGGTTGTTTAAGTTTAAAATAGTAGAAAAATGTAAAGTAAGTTGTAAATGATGCTTTGGTCCAATATTATTAATTAAAAGTTAATGCTGTTCAAAAAATTCATGATTGTATGTTGCCTTTTAAGTAAAATATTACGGGGTTTTTGAGCGTGCCCCTCTGTGTGCGATATATTTCGAAGTTGGTCCTGCGCACATTTATCGTTTCGGTTCGCCTCACTCACATCGCATTTGCTTGTTACCGACAACAACAGCAAAGAAGAAACAATTCTTGAAACACGGTATGGGTCCCCATTTCGCAAATTTTTAGAAAATAATTTCAAAAAGGCCCCCTTTATAACCTCTACCGGAAACTATTCAGAAAATGATATTAGCATTCTAAATATACCGATTTTTCGCGTGGTCAGCGCTCTTCCTCGTAATTGATATGCACAGGTTCGACTCTGAGATACAATACACGCAGTAACTACCATGTTTTATTATTATTTGATCTCTCATATTTAGGCACTTTTCATGCATTTTGTAATCATTTTTCATGCATATTTACATGCATATTTTAAGGTTTTTATAATGCATATAACCGACCTCTACTAATTATTTATGCGTCAAAGTTGCAAGAAGTGAATAAAATACAATTTTTGCAATTGCATTTACAGCTTTTTGTTATTTTCTACAGAAATTATTTTGAATATAAATTTCAGTACACCTAGTCATACAATGCTTGCAAGCAGTCCAAATAATAGTGACGATAAAGACAAAAAACTCATGTTCCTACGGGTTGGTGGGAAAATAAGTATTTCCTAATTAGATAAACAAGTTCAGTTTCAAATGTTTGGGAGTATATTCCCCTGTGCTTAGTTGTGGCATTACTGGGGAGTGCATCCCAACAGAAGGAGTTTCCAGTCTCGTGGAGTGCAGTTTATTTTTCCTTTTGTTATTATGTGTACATCATTTGTTCAGTGGTGATGTTCTGCCTTGTGACGACGCTGCGTACTCAGCAACACATCATAAGAAAAAGTTGAGAAAATGCATCAGAAAAGGTTCAGCTACTGAAAATCATGAATGTGTACCCTTCAGTCACAGCTAATACGGTCGTGAATCATTCGAAGATGGTGGAGAAGCGGGATAACATACAACAAGCAAAATGGAAGTATACACACAACTAGAGAAAACCTATTAGTTAGCAAGGATTTAAATGGTACTTAGTACATTCGAAGCTAAATATTACAGAGGAATTGGGAAATGAAATGTGCCTCTACGCAACTTTTTATGTTCCTTTACCCCAGAGCAGTAGTTGGTGATATTGGTGAAAATCACTGACACTGCTAAATCAAACAATGTCTATATGATGAATCGAACACTGATGGCTGAACACAGAACATAATATGTTTGAAAAACTTATCCACCAAGAAAATAGCCACAAGTGAGGAACACTGGAGTGAACTGTAACGTCGTGTTTTGCTTGCAGACATAACAATTCTTCTGTTAATTTTTTAAGACATGGAAAGAATAATGTTAGCTTCTACAGGTAGGCTATGAATTAATTTCTGATTTATATTCAACGTATAAGGGCCAAACTATCTCACTTCATAGCTTGGTTAGTGTACCATGGCAAGAAACGGTCATATATGATTTTCGGTTTTAAGAAGACCATTTCCAATCGTACAACCATACTGTTCCACGTACTGTGGAAGAAAACAATTATTTTTGATTGCCATTTAAACCTTGAATTCTACTGTTTACTAACAAATGTTATTGCCTCAGTCACCAAAATGTTTAACTGTAACTTACAAGACACTCAGACATAGTTATATTATTATTATATAATTATTCTTAATTAGGGTTCTTACTAAATTCCTTGATCCAGTGAATAGTTCAGTTAAAACTTTCTTAATTTAAACAACTTAGATGACTTATTCTTTTCATGAATTTACACGTATAGCCAGTCTTAAAAGAAGATACCAGAGAAAGTAAAGTGTGGATTATTTATGGATCTAATGTTTCATTGGGCAATTACTGGAATATTTTGGCAAATTAGGTAGAGCGTTAGAGAAAAACAAGAGGCAGATTATGTTCAGGTTGGCTTTAGTGGACGTCAGCATGGAGTGAAGGAACTAAAATAAAATGTGAGAAATCTTGGGAGAAGGAGTGCAGAAAATTTTCAGAAACGATTGTCGGAGAGGTGGCGAACGCATATATCAACAGCAGGCATAAAATATCACCGAAAACGATAACGAATATCACCCACGAGGCGTTTTTGAGATTCGAGAGATGTGCGCTAAAGTTATTTAAGCGATTACAAGGAAGGCAGTTTTCGTGTGGATCTGAAGTTTACTTAATCCATCAGAACAAAAGTAACATTGAAACCTAGAGAGACGTGATTGCACTCGCATCGATTGATTTACGAAGCCTTAGCTCAAGTTAATTCGTGACCGTTTACTCTCTTAACAGGTAAAGTATAATTACAACACAGGATTATTTGTCCAGTAAAAGTGAAACTCTCAACCCAGATCTTTTTGGAATCCTCAAATGCCATCTTGCCTTCTTTCGGTCTATGACTCTACTACCCAGCTATTTATAGTGTAATTTACAGTTCTATTACATCTCTTGTTCCCAACTGGCGTTTTTAAAATACAAGAAGCGCATCCAGAGGCGAAAGTCCCTTTGTGGCCACATTACCCGTGAATACAATTCTTTTTTTGCCTTCTCTTTACTTACCCTCTCTCTCTTTACTCTTATAAAATGGCAGAGGACGTCCCACACTCAGCCAGGTTGCAGCCTCCACTAGTTTCTGTAGCGTTATGTATCGCCGCCACCAGTGGATCACGTGGGCCGATTTCGTCGCTAGCAGCTGGAAATAAAGCAGAGACCATTGTTTCGCCTCAACAGGTCTAGGCATAAGTGTGTGGGCACCACATGTAGCTCTCAAATCGATGAACTATTATTTGGCCTGAACGACCTAAGCACGATACATTCTACAACCCTACGTGAGTTTCTTGTTAATTCTAATGGTGACTCTTAAACTGATGGTAGCCTGAGCTGTACAACTGCTGATGATAATCTTTCAGGGGCTGAAACAGAATTGTACATCTACACTCCTGGAAATGGAAAAAAGAACACATTGACGCCGGTGTGTCAGACCCACCATACTTGCTCCGGATACTGCGAGAGGGCTGTACAAGCAATGATCACACGCACGGCACAGCGGACACACCAGGAACCGCGGTGTTGGCCGTCGAATGGCGCTAGCTGCGCAGCATTTGTGCACCGCTGCCGTCAGTGTCAGCCAGTTTGCCGTGGCATACGGAGCTCCATCGCAGTCTTTAACACTGGTAGCATGCCGCGACAGCGTGGACGTGAACCGTATGTGCAGTTGACGGACTTTGAGCGAGGGCGTATAGTGGGCATGCGGGAGGCCGGGTGGACGTACCGCCGAATTGCTCAACACGTGGGGCGTGAGGTCTCCACAGTACATCGATGTTGTCGCCAGTGGTCGGCGGAAGGTGCACGTGCCCGTGGACCTGGGACCGGACCGCAGCGACGCACGGATGCACGCCAAGACCGTAGGATCCTACGCAGTGCCGTAGGGGACCGCACCGCCACTTCCCAGCAAATTAGGGACACTGTTGCTTCTGGGGTATCGGCGAGGACCATTCGCAACCGTCTCCATGAATCTGGGCTACGGTCCCGCACACCGTTAGGCCATCTTCCGCTCACGCCCCAACATCGTGCAGCCCGCCTCCAGTGGTGTCGCCACAGGCGTGAATGGAGGGACGAATGGAGACGTGTCGTCTTCAGCGATGAGAGTCGCTTCTGCCTTGGTGCCAATGATGGTCGTATGCGTGTTTGGCGCCGTGCAGGTGAGCGCCACAATCAGGACTGCATACGACCGAGGCACACAGGGCCAACACCCGGCATCATGGTGTGGGGAGCGATCTCCTACACTGGCCGTACACCACTGGTGATCGTCAAGGGGACACTGAATAGTGCACGGTACATCCAAAACGTCATCGAACCCATCGTTCTACCATTCCTAGACCGGCAAGGGAACTTGCTGTTCCAACAGGACAATGCACGTCCGCATGTATCCCGTGCCACCCAACGTGCTCTAGAAGGTGTAAGTCAACTACCCTGGCCAGCAATATCTCCGGATCTGTCCCCCATTGAGCATGTTTGGGACTGGATGAAGCGTCGTCTCACGCGGTCTGCACGTCCAGCACGAACGCTGGTCCAACTGAGGCGCCAGGTGGAAATGGCATGGCAAGCCGTTCCACAGGACTACATCCAGCATCTCTACGATCGTCTCCATGGGAGAATAGCAGCCTGCATTGCTGCGAAAGGTGGATATACACTGTACTAGTGCCGACATTGTGCATGCTCTGTTGCCTGTGTCTATGTGCCTGTGGTTCTGTCAGTGTGATCATGTGATGTATCTGACCCCAGGAATGTGTCAATAAAGTTTCCCCTTCCTGGGACAATGAATTCACAGTGTTCTTATTTCAATTTCCAGGAGTGTATATTACACTACATTAGTATTTGTTTTCTCCTATTTGAATTGGTGTTAGATTTGTGACGAGGTTACTGGTTTCACTAAAATCGTATGAGATTGACTTATTATTGTGGATCACTAACGTAGTATTCATAGTTAGGAGTACAGTAGTTTGCCCGTGCAATAACAGCACATCCAATTACAGTAACAGCGAATCGAATGCAACAGCAGTATGTGCAATTTACGCAATACAGAATCAAATCCAGATGCACGTGCAACAACAGACAGTACAATTGAAGCAGTAAAGTATCAAACGCATCTGGTATTGCTCTAATTCGCTTTAAAAAAGGCAAACTCCTCATCAGCAGATTCTCATATCCACAACTCTTACGCATATACTTATTTTGCGATCATTGGTCGGCTCGGTTGCAGGTCCCCTACAATATTATGCGCCTGGCATGATCTTAAGTATGTAAATAACAAACAAAAACTTCGCGTAATGTTTGTCTATTATTATTCTGTACAAAAACGTGAAGGAATCCCCCAAATATGTCTCTGCCGCAGTGTTGCTATATTTACTCTAGGCAAAAACAATACAGTACCATTTTGGAAAATACGTACGTCTGTTGGGGTCAAAGCGCCTGCTCGCTAGGCCTGTCGATATTGTGTTACCTCTGTCCTGCAGCAGAGGTTGCTGTTTTCGTTCTGGTGACTTTTGACGCCATTCCTACGGCGTCAGACAAGTCCTACGTCAGAATTACGACGTGTCTTATAAATGAAATTGAGTTTGATGAATTTTTAAATTTTGTTCATGGCCAATTATACAAATAGTTCAGTGCATCCAAATGACATTGTGAGTCCCTCATAAACTGCCGGCTCTATTTGCAAGAAAATCATGATTGTAAAGTATTGACTGAAGCTAGTCGCCAAGACGTAGGACAGCTAAACAATTGCCAAAGTTATCAATGTATCTTTATCGATGCTTTCATTATTAATAGTAAGAGAAACCGTTTTTAAAGGAAAATTAACTATCAGGTTCGAGATATTTTCACCTCCTACTTCGACTAAAGTTCGTCAATCGATTCAAAACATTTTTCTAAGTACGAAGCGTGTCACTTAAGAGACTGGCAACACTGGGAGCGATCTGTTTGTATAGACCAGTGTGTTAATCGCTTCCAGATGCTCAGTCCGAGTTTCACCTTCGTACAGCCATCAAGTGATTTCTGACAGCGCCATCAGGGAAGATGTGTTTTTGTTGTGAGTTACGAAAATGGAATAATGGAATTTAAGCTACGTTATGTCATCAAGTTTTGTGTTAAGCTGCGAGTGTGATCTTAGAAAAGTTGCAACTGTGCAATGGGGAACATTCCTTATTAAGAGCACAAGTTTATCCCTGGCACAAATCATTTTTGGAAAGCCGAGAACACGTTGAAGATTAACCCCAGTCAGGGAGAGCTTCAACTTCAGAAACTGGCGAAAACGTCGTGAGATTGTTCCCGAAGGACAAACCGTCAAGCGAATGCAAAGCTTCCTCGGATTTTAACCATGATTTTCATTTCACAACCGATCTGACCTTACTTTCCTAACAGCCCTCGTACAAACGGTGCGCAGCGTTATTCGTGCACCTGGTGGCCACAACTGGAACAACATAATCAGCGTAAATCGGTTCTGCATTAACGCATTAGCCCTTCTAGTAAGTTCCGCTGCCATACGACGATTGGAACGTAAACTAGATCTCCGTGAGTAGCTGTACTTCAGTTATGACCTAGTTTTTGTATGTCGATCCTTCTGATGGAAAATAGTATTTTGGCCGTTGACTTTCGTGATAAAATGAAACGTAGCCGTCCTTTTGATGTTGATGGTTGCAGACACAATATCACTGTTACAGTAGTCTACGGAAGCCAGGTCATAGATCTTGGCCACTGATGGAATTGTGTATACGATCGGAGTTACCCACTCAGCGTCAGTTAAGGCCTGAAGAAGGCGTACTGAGTCACTTAAACTGGTTTCTCCGTGATAAATAACACCGGAAGCCTATCTGCAGTTTCATTTTATTACGTTAATTATAACGATCCGCTATGTTCTACCAGGTACAGATCACGTTAGTTTGATGTCCAAGATATCAAAGCAAGTTCACTATTATACTCCCAGACCGCTGTAACACGACTGTCGCCGTGTGACACGAAGAGTTATCCTGTTGGAAGATGCCATCTGTGCCGGACGGAGTGGCCGAGCGGTTCTAGGCGCTATAGTCTGGAACCGCGCGACCGCTACGGTCGCAGGTTCGAATCCTGCCTCGGGCATGGATGTGTGTGATGTCCTTAAGTTAGTTAGGTTTAAGAGTTTTAAGTTCTAGGGGACTGATGACCTCAGAAGTTGAGTCCCATAGTGCTCAGAGCCATTTTGATGCCATCTGTGTCGGAGAAGACATATAGCATGAAAGGTAGCAGGTGCTCTGCTATAATGTACACGATGTCCACAACTGTCACTGTGCCTTCCATTACTACTACAGGTTCCATCGACGCGCACATCAGTGTCCTCCATACCATAATACTGTCCTAACTGTCGTGTTTCGGGAGCCGTTCGCCTGGACGGCGGCGTATCCGAGCACGTCATTGACCTGGTGTACAGGAAAGGTGGCAACTGCAGTCGTAAGTGAGGGTGTCTTCGGTTCAGCATGGGGACACTATGAGTCGTCTGCTAAGGAACTCAAAATTCAGCTATAAGGGCTGAACGAAGTGCTCGAAAAACTTGCGCCTGCACCAGTCAGATTATCACAGATCGCCGCCTACCACAATTAATAGTGCTGGCTATCTCCTGACCTCTATGTTGGACGTCCAACAAATAGTCGCCTACTCGGGATTTCACCGTCCTTCAACCGCTTTCCATGGATGCTCAAGACTAGCAAGTAAACAGCCTATGAGATTCGCAGTTTCCGAGATGCTCAATTCTGGGCGCTGTTCCATAGCTGTGTACTCTTTGTCAGAGCCGCTTATGTCAATGAAGTTCTCCATTTGCGGCCACTATGGTCGCTAGAACGATTCTTGGCTTACTCACTTTCTCTACCTGTCTCATGCTCAGTCTCGCTGTGGGCAAACTTTGGCTCTTCAGCGTACTTCACGACTCTGACAGGGCCCTGACATAATACTGAAATCGCTGTCAGAGGTCAGGTATAATTCCGTGTTCCTTGTCTTCTATGCCTAGTTCTGTACCTAGTCTGTGGGGTAAAGTTCATTTCTTTCTGAACAAACATCGTCACTACTGCAATTTCCGCATAAGCAGGCTTAGACAGGGTAAACATTAATAAAACCGACAAACTGCATGGACGGATTCCTGACTAGAAATGGAGGGAAAAAATGTCCTATGAACATATATCTGTTTCCACGGTAGATGGCGCTGACGAATGAAAGTTCTTCCGACTACGTGCCGTGTGTTTCTTGTGTGTTGCAGGCTGTGTGACTGAAGCAGTGTACTGTGAGCTGCAGACTTGTCCGGTGTTCATGTCGGGAACAAGCCGAGATGGCGATTGCGTACGGCGCAGCAGATGGAAACGGTCGATAGGCAGCAGGGCTATACCAAACCAAGTACTGTCATGGACAGCAACCACACGACGCAACAATTCAAGCCATTTTTGGGTGATTGTGGGATCAAGGGTCTTTTCGGGCGGTCGAACGTGCATGGAGGCAGCAGACTGTGCGCACACAAGACCTGGCGTACAATCCGTCGCCTCCATGCACGTTCGACCGCCCGAAAAGACCCTTGATCCCACAATCACCCAAAAATGGCTTGAATTGTTGCGTCGTGTGGTTGCTGTCCATGACAGTACTTGGTTTGGTATAGCCGTGCTTCCTCTCGACTGTTTAAATCTGCTTGGCCGTACACAAACAGCATGTCGGCTTGTTCCCGACATGAATATCAGATCATTCTGCTGCGTACAGAACGCTGCAGCAACCACAAAGCCTGCAACATACAAGAAGCGCATGGCAGAAGAACTTTCATTCGTCAGCACCTTCCACCGTGGCAACGATGCATTTCCGGACCTTTGTTCCTCCATTTCCAGTCAGGAAATCGTCCCTGCAGTTTGTCGGTTTCATTCATGTTCACCGTGTATAGAGAACTTTAACGGTTTAAATTACAGTTCCTCGGAGTAAAGCTTAGGCAACATTTGTTTCTGGTGTTTCTGGTAAAAAATACACACACATACACACACACACACACACACACACACACACACACACACACACACACATACAGAGAGAGCTGCAAATAAAACGTACTGGAAGGAAGGAAAGAAGATTATCCCTTAATGCCGCATCACTGGAGCTCAAGGTAGAATTGGTGAAGAATTCGAAGAGAAACAGGCTGCCTTTTTTCACAAAAACCAAACCGACATTCACCTTAAAGCACTAGTTACCGAACCGTTACCGTAGGTCCACAAGTGGCCGAAGAAACGACTTCTTGATACCCGAAGTACCTTCATTGTGATTATCATAATGCACGGACAAAATATACCGGAAATCTTTTTTTCGTACAAAGAGATGGCTTTCAAACCAGTCGGATAGAAACAGGAGCCGGTTATTTCAATACGGTGTAGTTCAGTGTACAGAATTAGGACCCGTTTGCATTGTCCATCGCACTGCATCGCGGGAACATCAGTTTTGTCGTGAGCTGCACAGTGGCAGGGCTACGAAAACCTGCCCGGCTCTGTTCGGTGTTTTTCGTGCACCACATGAGGTTTGGGGTGTAGGAACCAATAAAGCTTCTGTTCTTGAGGCAGCGGTGACTTTTCACAAAGTCCCCTACGAGTGCTAGTTATCACCATCGTTCTCATTTTCTAAACGTTAGAACAAGCGAACAGATAACTGAAGTAGAAATATTCGTTGCAGAGCCTGCTAAATAAGATGTGCCGCACATAGACTTGTAATGACGGGAAACAGGAGTAGCGTAGCGTCTTTAATTATCAATGGACGAGGTGATGCCTTTTTTCTACAACGTAAAAATAACTTGTTTTGTTTAATTTGTGGAATAAGTGTGTTTTGAGCGAATGCAATTTGAAGAATATGCAACTCGTAAGGAGTAATACTTATATAGTGATATGGCGTAGTCAGCTGTACACCTTACGCATTGTTGGTTTCCTGGACATTAGGAGATAAGCGCGTCTCTTCCGGCAGGTTGCAGCGTCTTGATGTTTCGTTCAGTTATTCCCAAGCGCTTCCGATCGCATCGACTTTATGCTAGGGGAAGAATCATCTCGTTGTTCATGTTTCGTACGCAGCTAAGTCGCACCAAAAGCTATGCATATGTTGCAGATGTTGATGAAATGTGAGTTTGCAAAGTCGCCGTTGAATGGGAGGACAAAGTGAGCAATTAATGGATTTATTTGCGCAGCATGTGCATAATTACACACGAAATCAGTGGACAAATGATTATCATCGCCATTCTTCGCCGATAGAATCCATTGGCGGGCTCTTGTATTATTTGAACATTTACTGATGTAACCTTGAATTTTTACAACGTGATAATTTAATTTAGAAAAGCAGTGCAATAATGGGAAACTTCAACGTGAAAGTGGAAGTGAGTGTAACTGTTATTATGAACGTTGTTGGGCCTAGTCATCATTAGGCATTGTGCCCCTTAAAATGACAATAAACAAAGTAAATGGCATGAACTGTTGTCTTTTCAAAACATTGTTTTGACTTCAACTGAAGAAGTGATAACTTTAATATTCGTAAAGAAAGTATATGTTTTCATTCAGATAATAATGTCCGGTTTCATACGAAACGTGTTCTCTCAGCTAACCATACCTTACCATGTCGGATCGCCGCAAAGAAAATTAAGAATCAGAAAAATCGTATAGGGAAAGCTCAACAGGTACACAGTCTCGGCCGAACGCTCTAAATGTCGATTCTGACAACTATCTTCGACGGTTAAGGAGAACTACGGGAAATCCTGAAGAAGATTTGGACCACTGCCCTGTTTAACATGTTCACACTGATAAGTTTTCTCCACTGCTGGCCGTAAAAATTGCTACACCAGGAAAATGACGTGCTACAGACGCGAAATTTAACCGACAGGAAGAAGATGCTGTGATATGCAAATGATTAGCTTTTCAGAGCATTCACACAAGGGTGGCGCCGGTGGCGACACCTACAACATGCTGACATGAGGAAAGTTTCCAACCAATTTCTCATACACAGCAGTTGACTGGCGTCGCCTGGTGAAACGTTGTTGTGATGCCTCGTGTAAGGAGGAGAAAAGCGTATCACCACGTTTCCGAATTTGATAAAGATCGGATTGTAGCCTATTGCGATTGCGGTTTATTGTGTCGCGACATTGCTGCTCGCGTTGGTCAAGATTCAATGACTGTTAGCAGAATATGGAAACGGTGGGTTCAGGAGGGTAATACGGAGCGCCGTGGTGGATCCCAACGGCCTCGTATCACTAGCAGTCGAGATGACTGGCATCATATCCGCATGGCAGTAACGGATCGTGCAGCCACGTCTCGATCCCTGAGTCAACAGATGGGGACGTTTGCAAGACAACAACCATCTGCACGAACAGTTCGACGACGTTTGCAGCAGCATGGACTATCAGCTCGGAGACCATGGCTGCGGTTACCCTTGACGCTGCATCACAGACAGGAGCGCCTGAGATGGTGTACTGAAAGACCAATCTGGGTGCACGAATGGCAAAACGGAATTTTTTCCGATGAATCAAGGTTCTGTTTACAGCATCATGATGGTCGCATCCGTGTTTGACGACGTCGCGGTGAACGCACATTGGAAGCGTGTATTCGTCATCGCTATACTGGCGTATCACCCGGCGTGATGGTATGGGGTGCCATTGGTTACACGACTCGGTCACCTCTTGTTCGCATTGACGGCACTTTGAACAGTGGACGTTACATTTCAGATGTGTTACGACCCGTTACCAGAGGATGACACGGCAGTGACGCCTGGCCCGTCTCGGCCAGGACGCAAAGATTTCCTTTTCACTTCGCTCTTCATCAATATTTCTGACCGATAATTCTCATAGTCAACGCTGAAAAAACCTGTAGCTGCAGGGTACGTATACAGCGTGGGGTGCAGATCAGAACTAGAAAATAAGTAAAATGCCTGCTAGACCAGCAATTAGACTCTGGAGCACGAGTGTTTTAAAGTAAGTTTCTGCCTACTTCGCTGACGGGCGATATTGAATGATGACGGAGTGTTGTCAAATTGCCTTTACTGACGGCCATTTTCTAATGAAAATATGTACAGGACAAAATTTTGTTTGAGACATTTTTGTTCTGTTAGAGCGCAAAGGCCGCGCTGTGGCGTCCGACGTGGGTTTTTTGTTCACCTTATATAACAGACTAGATAATAATATCCTGTTGCATGAAAGGGCAAAAGAACAAGACCTTTTGAAGTAACGACTACGATGAAATGGTAAGAGATAATTTGTGGTGATTGTACTCTACTAGCATACGTTTGAACTGCACATGCAAACATTTGCCTCCCAGTAGCGATAACGTATCCAGTTGACAGCACCCTGTTGCTATAAAAGACTTTGCGATTCTTTGACGGCTTTACAGTACGGTAGTCTAGCTGGAAAGTGTAGACAGTCTTCCGTATCACACAGGGAAGGAGATGTCGCGCCTCTTGCTGCTGGTGCTCGCAGGATCCTACCTGGTTGTGTTCTGCGTGCCACACGCCACGGCTCAAGACGATACCAAGCCGATTGCACGAGACGATTTTGACGATGACGATGACGACGACTACTACTACTACGACTTCTTCTGTGACACCGTCAGTGACCCTTTGCCATATCTGTCATTTCGCGCGGGGGGTAGTGGAGAAGAGGAGGAGCCCAGTCTCAGCCGAATCTTCGCCGATGGAACGGTCAGCAGCGACGGCTCGTCGCCGGACGGATCCGAGGGCACAAATACTGAACACGGTACAGTTTCCAATTTTTTATACTTAGTCTTCATAAAATGTGATGTTCAAAAGGTCTCAAATCATTAGGTTCAAATGGCTCTGAGTACTATGGGACTTAACATCTAAGGTCATCAGTCCCCTAGAACGTAGAACTACTTAAACCTAACTAACCTAAGGACATCACACACATCCATGCCCGAGGCAGGATTCGAACCTGCGACCGTACTAGTCGCGCGGTTCCGGACTGAAGCGCCTAGAACCGCACGGCTACCGCGGCCGGCTCTCAAATCATTAGGTCTAAATCAATCATATGGGAGAGTTCCCTAAAAAAAATGGTTCAAATGGCTCTGAGCACATCTCAGGTCATCAGTCCCATAGAATTTAGAACTACTTAAACCTAACTAACCTAAGGACATCACACACACCCATGCCCGAGGCAGGATTCGAACCTGCGACCGTAGCGGTCACGCGGTTCCAGACTGAAGCTCCTAGAACAGCACGGCCACACCGGCCGACGAGTTCCCTAAACTGAGTGTTACGACAAGGAAAGAAAGACTTCAGTTTAAAGTCCCTACGACGACGTGTTCACTGCAGACGTAGCACATGTTTGATTTGAGGAAAGCAAATGGTCGACTTCGGTTTATTGAGAGAATTTTTGGTAAAGTGTAGTTCACCTGTAAACGAGACCGCATATATGATGCTAGTGCGACATATTCGTGAGTACTGCTTGGGTGTTTTGGATCCGCAACTGGTCGGAAAAAAGGAAGCTATTAAGAAGCAGATTTTAGGTTTGTTAGCAGTAGGTTCGATAAAAACACAAGTATTACTCAGACGCTTACGTTCTTCTCGTGAAACACTAATGAGAAAATTCAGAGAACCGGCATTTGAAGCTGACTGCAGATGATCTATTGCCACCAACATAAATTTCGCGTAAGGACCGCGGAGGTAAGATACAAGAAATCAGATCTTATCCGGAGGCACACAGAGAATCATTTTTCCCTCGCTCTGTTTGCGAGTGGAACAGGAAAGGAAATGACTAACAGTGGTACAGGGTACCCTCAAACACGCACCGTACACAGGTTTGCGGAGTGTGTATGATGTAGGAGTAAAACTGAGAGCAACTGAAACTCGTATCGTCACAAAGAAAAAAGTTATGAGGAAGGGGAAAAAAAGACTACGTTTTACTGGCGGAACACTGAGAAGATGCAACAGGCCTACTAAAAGACTGCCTGAGCACGCCTATCTGTCCCCTTCTGGACTATTTCTGAGTGTTTTGAGATCTTACAACACAGGATTGATGAAGGGCAGCGAAAAAGAGCAGCTTTCACGAAGTAGAAGAGACTGTACGAATCTGGCAAGCGAGTTGGGATGACAATCATTAAGGAAATACATTTTTCATTGTGGCGAGATATTTTCACGAAATCTGAATACAAAATTTCTTGTCCTAAAGCCAAAATATGCTGCTAGCTCCCCCGTACATAGGAGAAACGACCATCGTGATAAAATAAGAGTAATAAGAAGTGACACGGAGTGATTTAGGTGTTAGTTCTTCCAGTGCGCTATTCTAGAGTGGAATGGTAGAGAGATAATGTATAAGTGTTTGTATGTACTACAAAACACTCAAGTGTCAATTGCAGAGTAATCAGTAGGTTCCTTAATTTTTATAAGTAGTAGGTCTTTAGCTTGATTGGCTGTCAATTTTGAGCTGTATTTACCGAACGTCATTTCTTCCTTTTAGCATCACGGAAAGGAGCAGCTGCACATGCCGGCCTCGCCAGGACAGCGGCTCATGCCGAAGCCAGGACAGCAGGCAAAGCCAGAACAGCACACAAATTGAGGACTGCCGCCAAAGCCAGGACAGCTACCAAGAAGGCTGGCACAGCTGTGGCGAAGGCTGCCGGGACACACCACCAGTGACTGCAGTCCCATCTGCGAACAGTCAGCGGATGTAGGTTATCACTGCGATGATTCTAATATCTTATGTATCACAATTGTGAGAAATGAATAAAAAATAATTGCAGCATTTAAAAATCTACATTTGTTGTTTTCTCCAGAGAAATAGCAGTACTTCACTTCCTCATAGAATGCTCACATAGGTAAGTCGTTGAATGAGAAAAGCAGCACAACTTTTTCTCGGCCAGTTTCAGTTGACAAAATGCGGGATGTTCCAGCTTTAGACCCAATAGTTTCATGACATTCTGACAGGTAGCGGCGCTATACGTAGCTTTCACAATGGTGTCTGTAACGGAGGTGCATTCCAAGTGGAGAGCTGTCATTGAGTTTTGGCGGAAAACCAGAGAATCGCTGATATTCATAGGCGCTTGGAGAATGTCTACGAAAACCCGGCAGTGGAAAAAAGTTCGGGGAGTCGTTGGCCGAAGCGTCTGTCGTCATCGCAACAAGGTCGCGCAAACCTGTCCGATCTCCCGCGTACCGGCTGGCAGGCCACAGCTGTGACTCCTGCAACGTTTAAACGTGCAGACTCTCTCAATCGAGGTGATGGACGGATCACAATTAAACACCTCGCTGCACAACTGGACTTCTCTGTTGATACTGCTGACACTCTCTTCCACCAATTGACGTACTTAAACGTGTGTGCCCGACTACCTGAAGATCATAAAGAGCAACGAAGGAGCATCTGTGTGGAATCGCTTGCGCATTGCGAGGCTGATTGCGACAATTTTTTGTCGATCATCGTCACAGGCCATGAAACAAGTGCTCACCCCTCCAAGCTGGAGGGGTGCCACATCACTTCGATTTCAAATTCGCACACTCAATCGGTAAAGTCATGGCGACGGTTTTCTGGGACTCTGAAGAGATTATTCTGTATGATCTTGTGGTGCAACGGTCAGCTCTGAAGTGTATTGTGCTACCCTCAAGAAATTTAAGAAACGAGTTCAGCGTCTTCATCGCCACAAAAACGATCGTCTCCTTCTCCATGACAACACAAGTCCTCACCCAAGTCTGCGCAGCCGAGAGGAGCATCATAAAACTTCATTGGACTGTTCTTCCTCATCCATCCTGTATCCCGGATCTCGAACCTTCCGATTTCCATCAGTTTGGCCCTATTAGGAGTGCACTCCGCAGGAAGAAGTACGTTGTTGATGGGGAGGTTATTGATGCAGCAATACGTTGGCCTCGATGTCGACTAGTGCATAGATCGGTATCATGCGAGCAAACAGGCCCTCCCAGTAAGGTGGCGTAAGGCCGTCGCATTGAAAGGAGATTACGTTGAAAAATAGGCTTTTGTAGCCACAAGAGTAGGGAATAATACAAACTGCTTTAAGAAAAATAAAATGTTGCATTACTTATTGAACGCCTTTCGTACAACCAAAATAATATTGCCGATAAAGACAAAATGTTACATCCTATGAGCTGGTGGCAAAATAAGTATTTCCTAATGGGACAATTTCAGTTTCGAATATTTGGTGATACACTCCTGGAAATGGAAAAAAGAACACATTGACACCGGTGTGTCAGACCCACCATACTTGCTCCGGACACTGCGAGAGGGCTGTACAAGCAATGATCACACGCACGGCACAGCGGACACACCAGGAACCGCGGTGTTGCCCGTCGAATGGCGCTAGCTGCGCAGCATTTGTGCACCGCCGCCGTCAGTGTCAGCCAGTTTGCCGTGGCATACGGAGCTCCATCGCAGTCTTTAACACTGGTAGCATGCCGCGACAGCGTGGACGTGAACCGTATGTGCAGTTGACGGACTTTGAGCGAGGGCGTATAGTGGGCATGCGGGAGGCCGGGTGGACGTACCGCCGAATTGCTCAACACGTGGGGTGTGAGGTCTCCACAGTACATCGATGTTGTCGCCAGTGGTCGGCGGAAGGTGCACGTGCCCGTCGACCTGGGACCGGACCGCAGCGACGCACGGATGCACGCCAAGACCGTAGGATCCTACGCAGTGCCGTAGGGGACCGCACCGCCACTTCCCAGCAAATTAGGGACACTGTTGCTCCTGGGGTATCGGCGAGGACCATTCGCAACCGTCTCCATGAAGCTGGGCTACGGTCCCGCACACCGTTAGGCCGTCTTTCGCTCACGCCCCAACATCGTGCAGCCCGCCTCCAGTGGTGTCGCGACAGGCGTGAATGGAGGGACGAATGGAGACGTGTCGTCTTCAGCGATGAGAGTCGCTTCTGCCTTGGTGCCAATGATGGTCGTATGCGTGTTTGGCGTCGTGCAGGTGAGCGCCACAATGAGGACTGCATACGACCGAGGCACACAGGGCCAACACCCGGCATCATGGTGCGGGGAGCGATCTCCTACACTGGCCGTACACCACTGGTGATCGTCGAGGGGACACTGAATAGTGCACGGTACATCCAAACCGTCATCGAACCCATCGTTCAACCATTCCTAGACCGCCAAGGGAACTTGCTGTTCCAACAGGACAATGCACGTCGGCATGTATCCCGTGCCACCCAACGTGCTCTAGAAGGTGTAAGTCAACTACCCTGGCCAGCAAGATCTCCGGATCTGTCCCCCATTGAGCATGTTTGGGACTGGATGAAGCGTCGTCTCACGCGGTCTGCACGTCCAGCACGAACGCTGGTCCAACTGAGGCGCCAGGTGGAAATGACATGGCAAGCCGTTCCACAGGACTACATCCAGCATCTCTACGATCGTCTCCATGGGAGAATAGCAGCCTGCATTGCTGCGAAAGGTGGATATACACTGTACTAGTGCCGACATTGTGCATGCTCTGTTGCCTGTGTCTATGTGCCTGTGGTTCTGTCAGTGTGATCATGTGATGTATCTGACCCCAGGAATGTGTCAATAAAGTTTCCCCTTCCTAGGACAATGAATTCACAGTGTTCTTATTTCAATTTCCAGGAGTGTATATTGTTCTATGCTTAGAAGGAGAACACGGCTAGTTTCAACCCAATTTCCTACGAACTTAGCTCAGTTAAAGAGCTGTCAAAATAAGTGGGCACTTGTCTCGGATTGTCCGTAGATATTCGATCGTTTCTGAGAAAACAGCGGTAAAAGTTTTTGAGGTACTTTATGGTTCTTTTCACGCGTAAAATATGAGAATGAAGTCGTGGCTCATCAGCAAGCGTCCTGGATTCGGACGTTTGCGCCCATTGTTCGAAACTCGTTTAATGTTTTCTATTTATTTTTGTCCTTTTTCTACTCATTTCAGCAGAAGATAATGTGTAAAACAAAAAAATGAAGGACGAAATATTTGACATTGTTTTCAGTGGAATTCCTGTAGTATGTCTTGTGGTGGTGTTGCGTACTTGTTCCCCTAAAGTGGGGTTCGGCCAGCCAACAAGTATAACAGTTTGTTCCTGCAGACTGCAATGAGTGTCTTTTATTGAGTCAATGCTGACCTGCCCAGATGGTTTTGTCCCTTTAGGAAATCAGTAAGAGAAACACATCTTTTCTTGAGGTTGTTCTCAAAGTGAATAGACAGCAATGGGGCCTCCGGATTTCAACCGAAACCATACCCTTAGAAGGGCCAGATCTTCAGGACGAGTGTATTACGGAAGACTCTGTGGATATTCTAGACAAGTATGACACTGCGAGCCTGAAATGAGAAGAAATAACTAGTGCAATGTACTGTTGCACTGATCTCTAAGAGAAATCGCATATAATTAATAAAACAGAAACAATGACATCCAACCGATCGAAAATCTTGAGCAAAGAAATCGTGGGAAAACAAATCGATTTTATCAAATTCGAGGTGTTTGCTGATGAAGCGGTATTGACTGCAAAGTCAACTGTAGAGGAAGTTGGTGAAGGGCATACTGCACATGCAGTCGCCGAAAAAATCTCCCAGTTCACCAGAAAGAAATGAAGACGAGTCAGAAATCGACACAGTTCCAGTAGAATTGAAGGTAAATAGAAATCTATATTTTTTATAAATGTGTTCATGAGGCTTCCACGTAATATCAAATTTTGAGCAGGAATTTTTGAGATAAAAAAAATCTTTCATTTTGGATAAAGGGAGCACAACTTGTCGAACTTGGTGCAGAGTGGACACTGAAATCGATCACCTCAAAAAGCACGCAAAAAAAAAAAAAACCTATGGTGATGGAAGAATCAAGTGAGGCGGATGGAACAAAAATATCAAATAATTGATTCGATGGTCTACGATCGTTTAGAAGAAGCCAGAAAGGACAGACATCTGGTTACAAGCCGAATCTAGCGGGAATGGGCGATGTTGGCAACGGCTACAGGGCAATCCGAAGGTTTTGAATTTAAAGCTTCGCAAAGGTGGTGTCATACCTTCATGCAAAACATAGGATTTGGCAGCGACGTGTTAACAAATATGTCAGCACAAAGGAAAAACGTATGTTCGAATACGTATTGCAAACCCTAGAGACTTTTCAACGTCAAACGTCTGCTGTAATTCAGCACTTCGACCCTGATTTTGTGATCAATACGCAGCAAACTGGATGCCAATATCATATCAGCAGTAGACGAAGATTGTTGCACCGATGTGAGAAAGTCATGGTATTTACTGTCAACCAATTACATCACTTAACACTTTCATATAAATCCCGGGAAGCTGACAAACGAAACATACAATCGGTTCTTGGATAAAGTCATGCAACCGTATGTTAAAACGGAGCCATTCTTGCTCGTTATTGATTCATGAGATGGACAAAGCGATGATTATACGTCGAGAAATTCATGGATGAACATGGCATACCAACCTGTTCTTTGAAAGTAATTCCTCCTAAATGAACGCCGCTCTGTCAACCCTGCGAAATATACTTTTAACTGTAATTAAAACATTTCATCTAAGAACTGCAGAATTGCTGTACACACACTGCACAGGTAAAGAATATCACAATTAGACGCGAAGCAGCAAAAATCGGTTCATTGTTGCATAATGAATTCCAAGCGTCAGTTTTCGAAAAAATGGTTCATTATCCGTGGTTTGCCGCGAAATCTGCCAACACGTGAACTCTTCAGCGGTGTTAACGACGTTTTTTTACCAAGTGAGATTCATACGATGAAATGTGACTATGGCAAACCTGCCTTAGGGCGATAGTCATGGTGTTCGGAATTTCTGTCCCGGATGTTTATACGGTCACTATCATCAAAGAGAATGCACCAAATCTTCCTGAAGATTAAACATCAGAATAAAATATAAGAATTTACTGGAAATTGGAAATTCGTGTTAAGATCTTACGGAACCAAACTGCAGAGGTCATCGGTCCCTAAGCTTACACACTGTTTGGTCTAACTTACACTAACTTACGCTAAGGTCAACACGCACACACCCATGCCCGAGGGAAGACTCGAACCTCCGACGGAGAGAGCCGTGCGGACCGCGACAAGGCGCCTGGGTCCGCGCGGCTACCCCACGCGGCTAAGAATTTATATAATTGAGACAATATCACAGGTATTGTGTATGTAATATTAATATATTGATATAATGTAATTGATATGAGAAGGACCTTTAAGAATATGAGAATTTAAAACGATTGTAACTGCTGAAAATACCACACATATATATTATACAATAAAAAACATATACGACACTTATTTTTCAATTAATAATAATTTATCAATTAATATGATGCAGCTGTATCCCTAAACTTGAGAAAAAACATTCATGAGCTAACAGTCTACGGACATGAGTAGATGCATGAAATATTAAAAAATAAAAATAAAATAAAAACAGAAATCCGGTTTAAAACACGTGGAGCAAAAACGTGAAGCTATGACGCCAGCCACTGTGCCTCCGCTACAACCAAGCTTGTTACAAGCTAAAGACACAAAAAGTAAGTCGAATATTTTGACCATGTGTTTGTCAGAAACGGTCGAGTAACTACGGACAAGCCTAGTCACGTGGTCGCTCACTTTGTTCCCTCTTTCAATGAGCGAAGTTTCTGGAGCATCAGATTATGAGATGTGCCGTGTTCTTCTCGTTAGTAATGCCATTTCTAGGGAGTGCATCCCAGCTGAAGGAATTTGCAATCTCATGCAGTGCAGTTTATTTTTCCTTTTATTATTCATTGTAATGTGTGTGTGTTATGAGGTGGTGTTTGCCTCATATCCAGCATATCCAGCAACTCACCACGAGAAAGAGTTGCTTTCAAAGTGTAGAAAATACACCAGTAAGGGATCAGTAACCGGAAATCATGAAGGTACACGTTCCAGTCACATCTAATGTGACAGTTTATCATTCAAAGATGACGGATAAGCAAGATTCCACACAAAAAGCGATATTGAAGTAAACATAAGATTTCAGAAGAAAAATTAGTTTCTAAATATTAAAACAGTAGATTAGTTTTGAATGTTAGAAGCTTAATATTACTGAGAAATTGGCAAATGAAATGTTTCCCTTACCCTATAGCAATACTTCACGATATCGGTAGAACTCACAGACATTCCTAAATGAAAATAAGTCTATCTATACGATGGAATGCAAATGAGAAACCATATGCAATCAGCATGGTACTCCGAAAATCAAAAAGGGTATGAAAAAATAATCAACCACGAAAATAGTCTCAAGTCACAAATACCAGACTGAATTGTAACATCGTGTTTTTTACACCCATGAAGTATACCTCTATAAATTCGTAATACATTGATAAAATAATGTTAACTTGTGCAGGTATGCCTTGAATTAAATGAGTTAATTTCTTATGTACATTCAATGAACAGGGGCCAAACTTTATCATATCTGATAGTTTCAATTTTAAGAAAGCCATGCCCAATCATTATGCAACCGCACCGTCATAAGCATTGTGGAAGAAACCAATTATTTTAGGCTTCCACATTAACCCTTGATTGTATTGTCAACTAACAAATATTACTGCATCAGTCAGCAAAGTTTTTGACTTGAACATATTGGTTGGGTAACCTAAAAGGTGCTCACAAATCATTATAATTAATCATACTCAAATACGGTTAGTGTTAAATTTCTTTATCCTGTAGGAAAGTCAGTCAAATCCCTCTTACTTTAAGGCAGGAATGCAGTGTGTCGCATTTTAATGATTGACTCTCACACTTATTTTAATTTTGGGCTCACTTCCTTCACAAATTCATTTCAGTAGGGTTTCAGTTGCCGAAAGATTCCCCAATTTACATCCTTTATCATTTTCATTAAATTCATTTGTTTATAGCAGCTATTGGATAGGCCAAATTACAGAAGGAAAAGTGGAAGTATGAGACAATTTTTTCAAAAACAACTTAGAATACTTACTCTTCATGAAATAACACAAATAGATGCCTTTAAAAGAAGATTACCAGGGACAGTACAGTGGGAATTAGTTTATGGGCCTTAATGATCCCATTGAGCAATTACTGAAATATGTTGGTTAATTTCAGGGTGACAATTATTGAACTATATGAAACAAAACCGTCATAACTTCTGAACGGGTTGCGTTACGGCGTTCAACCTCACGGTTGGCCTCAGGTATGATGGGAATTAGTATGCGCATGCGACGACGAAGCACATTTAATTTGGAAGGGTTTATCAATAAGCGAAGCTGGCAGATTTGGAGGACTGAGATTCTGTGTTTCCCAATAGAGAAGTTTCTTCACCCTCAATAGGTGACTGTGTGGTGAGCAGTGTAAAGTCATGGAATAATCGGTGCAATATTCTCCGATTGCACGTTGACTATCGTACGGTACGTGAAGGTTTTGGAAGATGATTTCATCCGCATTAGCCAAAGTGACCCTGATTTCGACAAGATGTGATTCATGCAAGACGCTTCACCCGATCGAAGCAGGAGAGAACACCCAGACGCCACTGGCGTGGGCTTCGATTGGCCGCCATATTCTTCGGATCTGGTCACTTCTTTTTGTGGGACTATATTAAAGACAAGGTATACAGCAGTAACCCCAAAACCATTGATGTGCTGAAATCAGCCATTCAGAAGTTCATCGACAGCATCGATGCACCGACACTTCAGCAGGGCATGCAGAATTTCGCTATTCGTCTGCGCCACATCACCGCCAATGACGGCAGGCGTACCGAACATGTTATACCCTAAATCCAAATATTTGCAGCGACGCTTACGTGTTAAATGAAGTGTGTGCAGTCCATAGTTTACAACTAATTTTTTTCGTGTATTTCAAGAATTATCACCCCATAGATAGAGCGTTAGAAAAAAATAAGAGGCAGAATTTTATTTGGGGTGGCTTTGGTGGACATCAGCGTGGAGGATGGAACCATAATTATAATTGGACAAATCATGGGAGAAGGATTCCAAGAAATTTCAGAAATGATTATCAGGGAGGTGGCAAACGCGTCTATCAATAGCAAGTATGAAATATCACCTAAAATGTCGATGGACATGCTCCATAAAGTGTTTTTGAGACACAAAGAGACGTGCTGTAGAGTTATTTCACCGATTACACGGAAATCGTGACGAAAGGCAGATGGTTGTGATCTGAATAACAATGAAAACAAGAGAAAATTGTGATTACGCTGTCGAATATACTATCAACCATGGCATTGATTGCTCTACGAAACCTTCATTTAAAGTTAATTCATGGGGTGATTAAGCTCTTAACAGGTAAAGTTGTCTTACAATATAGGATTATGCCTACTAGAAAGAGACTTTTCGTACAGTACAAGTAAAACTCTCAACCCAGATCTTGGTTTGAATCTTCCAGTGGTTTGTTAATCTTGGTGACGTCTTGCCTTCTTTCGGTCTATCAGTCTGCCTAAATACCTATTTGTAATGAAAAACGTGGTTTCGTTTCGTCTCATGTTCCCAATTGGAATTTTTCAAATACAAAAAACATTTTCAGAGACGAAAGACATGTTGTAGCCACATCACTCATAAATGGACTTTTCAATTGTTTTTTAACTTTTACTTTATTTACTTTCTTTCTCGTTTCTCTGAAAAAACGTCAGATGATGTCCAACCAGATCGTAGCCCTCTGATCAGTTTCTCAAGCTTCACAGTAGCGCCGCCACCAATGGATAACGTAGCCAGCACTTGGAAATATAGCAGGGACCACTGCTTCGCCTCAACAGTTCTCGACAGACGTGAGAGGGCGTCACGTACAGCTCTCATATCAGTGGAATATTTGGCGTGGCTTGTCTAAGCGCGATACATTGTATGGTCTCCGTATGAGTTTTTTGTTGATTCCTACAGCCGGCCGCGGTGGTCTAGCGGTTCTGGCGCTGAAGTCCGGAACCGCGGGACTGCTACGGTCGCAGGTTCGAATCCTGCCTCGGGCATGGGTGTGTGTGATGTCCTTAGGTTAGTTAGGTTTAAGTAGTTCTAAGTTCTAGGAGACTTATGACCTAAGATGTTGAGTCCCATAGTGCTCAAAGCCATTTGAACCATTTGATTCCTACAGTGACGGTTAAAAAGAGTGCAGATTGAATTGTTCATTTCCGCCTATAACCTTCCACGGAATGAAATAGAATTGTACACTTATGTCACACCACATTAGTACTTGCCTTCTCCACTTTAAGTTAGTAGTAAATTGGTGACGAGGTGACCAGTTGACGTATATTTCACCAAAGTCGTGTGAGACTGACTTATTATTAGTATCATGAACGCAGAATTTCTAGTTGTGGGAACAGCAGACGGCCGTGCAGCGACAGAGTGTGCACTTGAAACAGCAAACAATCAAACGCAGCTGGTTGTCCAACAACAGCACGTAGTGTTGCAGCGACAAAGACTCAAGTTGAAACTACCCAAGGCATATTGCTCTAGTTTAGTTTATAAAATGCGAACCCCCATCATCAGATTCTCAAATCCACAAATCTTGTGCATATATTTATCTTGTGGCCATTTTTGTCCAGGCTTGCAGATTCACGATTCCATTATACGAGTATATTTGACATGTTCTTAACTTTATAAATAACACACAAATTCTTCGAATAATATTTCTTTATTATTGTTGTGTACGTATAAGACGCTCTGAAATATTTTACTGCCATAGTGTTACCACATTCACTATAGGCAAAACCAATACAGCATCATCCCTCAAAACTCTGTATCTCTGCTTGCTACACCAGTCGACAGATTGAATTTGTCGCTACAAGTGCTTCAAACTAGGACAAGAAACTGTTGTTAACATTAGCGGGATATTAATGGATTTTATGCACATCTTTCTCGAACTGAGAAAAATTAGAACACGGTGACAATGCTAGGAGAATTGATCGTTCTCACCTTAGGAATCATGCATGTAGAGCAGATCTACTCGTAGCATGTAGACTTACCTGCTCATGATCATGACTAGTTTCAGAGATAACATAGTCGACATTTAACCTGTGGTGCGAGAGAGTATTGGTGTACACAGGGGAACGATGGTGTTGGCTGCAAGCATTTCCTTACCGTTCGGAAATTTAAAGTTTTTCGGACAGAGTACATCTGAGGGTGCGACTTGAACAGTTTGATTATTAATTATTAGCAGTATGGCCAACTGGCCGCAAATTAGAATACACACACATCAAAAAAAGTTTTGCATCACTCCAGATCCCGGAACTTCTGAAGATAGATGTTGGCTGTGGATATTGTATGACAGACACAGTCCCTTTGACTGTTCAGAGATGTCACTAAACCCGCCCTAAGATGTAAAAACCATGCATGAGCAGCGCCTATTGGACGCAGGGGGTCCGACAGCCGATCAGTTCCAGTCATTCCACCAGGAAGGAGGTACACGGCTCGTGTTGTCTGTAGTACAACACCGTCAATACCGCGGTTCCATAGCGTCCGCATTGTTACTTTGAGCCAGGAAGGGCTCTCAACAAGGGAAGTGTCCAGGCGTCTCGGACTGAACCTAAGCGATGTTATTCGGACATGGAGGAGACACAGAGAGATAAAAACTGTCGATGACATGCCTCGCTCAGGCCACCCAGGGCTATTACTGCAGTGGATGGCCACTACCTATGGATTATGGCCCGGAGGAAGTCTGACAGCAAAGCCACCATGTTGAATAATGCTTTTCGTTCTGTCACAAGACGTCATGTTACGATTCAGACTGTGGTCAATAGGCTGCATGATGCACAAATTCACTTCTGACGTCCATGGCGAGGTCAATCTTTGCAACCATGACCCATCCAGCGCGGCAAAGATGGGCCCAACAACATGCCGAATGGACCGCTCAGGATTGGCATCACGTGCTCTTCACCGATGAGTGTCGCATAAGCCTTCAAACAGACAATCGTCGGAGACGCGTTTGGAGGCAGGCCGCGGAGGCTGAGCGCCTTAGACACACTGTCCAGCGTGTGCAGCTAGGTGGAGGTTCCCTGGTGGTTTGGGGTGGCATTCTGTGAGGCCAACCTTGGAAGGCACCATAACGGCTGTACGATACGTGAGTGAATGCCATCCTCCTACTGATAGTGCATCCATATCGGCAGCATACTGGCGAGACATCCGTCTTCATGGACGACAATTCGCGCCCCCCTCGTGCACATCTTGTGAATTACTTCCTCCAGGATAACAACATCGCTTGACTAAAGTGGCCAGCATGTTCTACAGACATGAACCCTGTCGAACATGCCTGGGATAGGTTGAAAAGGGCTGTTTATGGACGACGGGACCCACTCTGAGGGATCTACGCCGAATGGCCGTTGAGGAGTGGGACAATCTGGACCAACAGTGCCTTGATGAACTTGTGGGTAGTGTGCCACGACAAATACAGGCGTGCATCAATGCAAGAGGACGTGCTACTAGGTGTTAGAGGTACCGGTGTGTACAGCAATTTGGACCACCACCTGTCTCGCTGTATGGTGGCACATCATGCAATGTGTGGTTAGCAATAAAAAGGGCGGAAGTGATGTTTACGTTGATCTCTATTCCAATTTTCTGTACAGGTTCCGAAACGCTCGGAACCGAGGTGATGGATACCTTGAAGGCGAATCTGCAACTAAAATGCATTCACCAGCTGCAGCTTATTGGTCACAAGCGACCTGAAACAACATTATTATGCATAAAAACTTTTAGCAGTCTGAATTTTCGAGTCCTGTGCGTTATATTAAACACTTGGTCCGAAAGAACCTGTCTAGCCCTTACAATCCTGTGAAACTTATCCGAGTATGTCTGATCACATTATCAGTCTCATACAGACACATTATACTGGCAGACGATTATAAGGATAACGCTGAAAGCCTTTCATACGAACTTGAATTTTGTGGTGTTGACTGCCTGCCAAGGAACAACAATCAGTAGTAAAAGACAAGAGTTTTGACTGCAGCAGACCAATCAAGCAACTGACAGTCAAGGGGATAATACAATAATCTGTGGAGTAACAGACTTTTCAGACACCAATATTATCGCACAAATAACTGGCAATCCAGAAGCTAGTTTAACAAATGGGTTGGATTCCATTGTAGGTATGGGTCAGTGGTCCTTGGAATAAGACGTTGTATGGAAATGGAAATAAGAACAACAACAGTGCTCATAGGGATGGGATGAGCCCAAACCAATGTGATCAAGGAAGGTTTAGTCCATAGAGGAGAATAGAAATAGTTTACGTTGCGTTTCATGGCATGCATTGTAACCAGAGGGAAAATTGTTCAACATGAGAATGACATAAAACTCAGGCAACAAATGGAGTGTTTGACTAGATGGAGGACACTGCAAACAACTTTATAAATGCTGTGTATTTAGAGGATACGGAGAATGTGTTATGAAAGGAAAATGAGAGCAATCAAAATTCTATAATCGGTCCTATAGTTATAATTCCAGTTTGTGAATTTAGTTTATGTATTCTGGGAGCCCTGTTGTGTTGTGAGCGACATTGCATTTTGTAAATGAGGGAAGTCGGCAGTATGACCAATTATGCCCTTACAGCAGACGAAAATGAAATGAACGATTCAGGAAAATAGTGTTGAAGTTTGGAACCAAGTCTGGTTAAATTTTGTACGCCAGGGACACATGTTTTCGACGAATTTTTTGATGGTTCCATTGCTTACTACAGGTGCAGATCTCGGAGTAGATTTTCCAAATGAACTTAAGTCTGTGTTGAATTTCGCTGGTGCAGAGATAGAATTGAAGATTAATGATGTATCTCCATGGTTAAAATTTAAAGGTTGGATTTTGTAGCAAGACGATGAAAATAGTTGACTAGAATTTCTGTCTCCTGTCGAGTTCCTAACTGTACTGAAGTTTCCTAGTGTTGACACAAATGATATCGGATGTCATTCTGTGAGCACAAACATCTGTTTTTGTACTGAAGACAAGATGAGGCTGATATAGATATCCAAAAGTTATTCTTGTTGTTCATACTCAAGTTTTCAGCGACAGGCTAGGAACTATCAAAAATTTTCTATATGAATTTAGAGTAAAGGAATGGAAAAAAATTCGTTAACCACATTCAATCCCTCTAACGCAGTGGTTTCCAACATGGACGGGTAATTATCTCCTGAGATGTAAAATGACATTTTCTGAGGTGTAAGTAACTAACGGGGTTCGACTGTGCTTTGAACCTGAAACTAAATTATTTGTAAAAGATAGTTGCTGTTATCATTATTTCGTAAGACTGTTGTGCTGATTACGCAAGTCCTCAATAATTACATTATTTTTAAATACTAACGCTAATGCTGAACACAGTGTGGTGGGGATTAGTATCATGCATCTACGACAGTGAAATTGAGACACACACATCACAAAAGCTTAAATATCTCATGAAAATGTCTTCTCCAGTTTGCAGTTAGTTCCCCCAATACGTCGAAAATTGCTTCATTGTTCACTTCACATCAGGTAAATGAACTAACTGACAATAAAACATAAAAGTAAGTACATAAAGCTTCTACCTTGCTGTAGGACCTACACATTATTATCATTATTATTAGTGTCAGTGATCAAACACAAAGCACTGGCAGCTTGAAGTTGTCCAATATCCACCCACTACGAAGAAAAGAGTCCAGAATTGAGTGATGTACGAACTAAGTATAGTGCAAACATTTTAACTTGGTTGATTTTAAGTGGAGGAACGGTGTGAGATGAATCAAGTATTGTCAGGGAGATGAGTGGTGCGGAGGATGCATATATTTTGCAGTAAGTGTCTACCCTCAATGTGGACAGCAACTTTTATTTTCTGAGAAAGAGTTGTAGGTAGCACTCGTGATACACAAAGAACTGCTTCATCATTCTATAAAAATAGTTGTTAGAAATAAGCGGAGCCAGCTGTCTCTTTCACTCATTAGCTTGTGGTTTAATAAAACAGCAGGAAAAATTAATGTTGGTGTTGGAGGGTAGAGACAGGGGGGAGGGGTAACAGCAAATAGCTGATTTCACTCAGGGGTAATGGTATCACAAATGTTGGTAACCATTCCTGTAGGGCACAAGGAGACGGTAGAACAAGAGATATAACATATGTTAAACCAAGGAATAACTGAACCAACGGTTTGTTCACATAACAGTCCTTCGCACACTGTTTCAAGGAAGATGGATCAATAAGACTGGCGCTTGACAACAGGCAAATTAACATAATTACTAAACGAGAAACAGATCTGCCTCGGACGCTGCCGGCCGAAGTGGCCGTGCGGCTAAAGGCGCTGCAGTCTGGAACCGCAAGACCGCTACGGTCGCAGGTTCGAATCCTGCCTCGGGCATGGATGTTTGTGATGTCCTTAGGTTAGTTAGGTTTAACTCCGTTCTAAGTTCTAGGGGACTAATGACCTCAGCAGTTGAGTCCCATAGTGCTCAGAGCCATTTTTTTTGCCTCGGACGCTGGATGAATTTTACAGAAATTTCATGTGGTGAATGTCTTGTCTTGTGTTGATTTGCGAGACAGTTATTGGCAAATTTAGCTCCGTCCTACCTGCCGACATTATACAGCTTTACACCTTGTTGTGGAATGTGTTACTAAATCACAAAATTACATTTGGGTTAAATGTTTCTTCTCCCCCTTGATTTATGGACTTAATGCTGTTCTTCCTGACAGTTTACGGGAATAAAATATATTTTTTGTCAATGATTTATTAATTTCTGTAGAAGTTTGGTCTTCTTGTAATCATGTTCTAAATTTACTCCTGAAAGTATTTTCTGAGTCTGGTGTTATAGGTAAATTGGGAAAGTCCGAATTTTGTAAATCTGTCATTAAATTGCTTGGGCATGTTATTTCCGCTGAATGCATTCGACGTGATCCAGGAAACTTAAAAGCTGTAGATCATCTTCCTGTTCCCACGACCAAGCATCAAATTATGATGTTCCTCTGTTTTATAAATTTTTATCGGCATTTGGTCACGCTCAAGTTCTTGTTCCTCTCTAGGTTATGAGAGATGATGGGGAAGAGTGTAGTATGGAACTGGGATGATGCAAAAGCTGAATTTCAAAGCTCTCTGTCAATTTGTTTTGTGTTTTGAGTGTTAGGGTGATAGGTTCCTTAAGGACCTTGTGACAGATAAAGGCAACTGGGTTCACAAGTGTGATCCTGAAAACAAGGGGGCATCAATGGAGTTTCGCCACAAAGAATAAAAAAAAAGAAAAAAAATAAAAAAAACCAGAAGGTCTAGTCACGCTCACGGTATTCTGACATGGTAAATGTGTGATGCACTTGGAATTCATGTCTCATGACACCACCATACTTTCTACACGGTACTGTGAGGCCATCGGAAAACTGAAAGCGCGAGTTTGAAGAGGTCGTCTACATAGAGCACCCCGACCTTCAGCACGACAATGCCAGACCACACATGAGCGCTGTAACATCTACAACAATCTGACACCCTGGCTTCACTGTCATCGATCATCCTCTGTGCAGTCCCAACTAGGCTGCATCCGATTTTCACCTGTTGCCAAAACTTAACTGATACCTTTGATAGTGATGAACCGATGCAAGCAGAGGTGAGGTTGTGGCTTCATCAAGTCAAACATTGTACAGTGACAGTATCAACAAACTGGGAGAATTGTGTTACTCACCAGGTTGACTATAATGAGAAATAAATATGCAGACATAAAGAATAAAGATGTAGAATGTTAATAACATCTGTTTTAATTAAAAAGCTTTGTGAGTTTCAGCATAAAATATCGGAGGCTTTATTTTTCAACACACCCTTGTACTTATGTGTTTTGAACCTGAAAGTATTTTTTTTCTTGTCTGCTACGTTAACACATGGATGCTTAGTGTCCAGGGCTTGTATTTGCAAGAATTCCCTTTTCGTGTTGTCTATTTTTCTGGCATTCGGAACATTGTTGTCACTATCATCTATTTGCTTAGTCAGGGGATGTTAAAAAGGCTTCCATGAGTACAATATCGGTCTTTTACATATAAAGAAGGTTGTATTTGTAAACTACATTTCTTACCTCTTGTCGACAGTACAAAAGAACAGGACAAGAATCTCATTTGGCAGGAATTATAGGAAAAATGGACTGACAACACGAATACCGCATCAAGACAACATTATTTTGTGAAGAGCAATATTTTATTCAGGTGTAGACATCCACCTGACTCTCAGAGAGTTCTGTGTACCCTAACAACTTGATCAATAAATTTATTTCGTATATACATCTCAGCTACCCATACTTTTACGCTGGAAAGTTTTCTTTAAGCTATGTAACATATGCTACTTTAACGATGTTGAAAAAAATCCTGTGTCATGTATTTGCTGCATGCAAACTATGTCAGAAAGCAAAAACCTCCGCCATTTGAAAAAGGCTAAGTCCGTAATTCCAGTAAAGCTGAGAGAGAAGCCATTGACCTCTATGGTCCCATTCCAGGGACAAATTCAGATTTAATTTTGTATTTTTTTTATATCTACATGATTACTCTGCAATTCACAATTAAGTGCCCGGCAGAGGGTCCTGCTAATACAGTGTAACTAGCATTTGTGAAGCATTTCTCATGTGAAGTTGGTCATGTGGTTAAGCTTGTATCAGATAATGGACCTCAGTTTTGTTTGTGCTATTAGACGCAAACCTAATGAAGTCAAAAGATAAAACCAATTTTTAACTCTCGTTATCATCTGACTTCAAACTCGTTGCAGCGTGTGAGGAAATGACTAGTTAGGCTTTGTTGGCTACGGTGTCAAGGGCAGCTCAAGACTTACGATCAATATTTAAGTGTTTTTCAGGATTTTTTGAATGGGCTACCCAACGTTTCTACCCCATTGTACATTCTTTTACTGAAAAATAAGGAGTGTCAGACTGGGTGAAGGAGTCAGTTCCATTACTAGCACAGCAACGCCTACGTCATAATCACACGGTTGGTCTGGTGATCATATATATTGAAAAGGTGGCTAAAAAGGTAAGTGGTTTGTAATGTTCTTGAGTGAATATAAAGAAGTTATGTGTGCGACAGAAGTATTGGGCAAATTCACGATCTGTTTCACAAGTGAAAGGCAGTCACTCAACCATAAGTTTTTCTTGATGTGTAATGTACCATTTCATATTCCATAGATTATTCATTCGAAATCTGTTGAATTGAAGTACGGACGCTAAATCATACAGTCTCTATCATACGTCGACTGTATTATCGTCATCGAGTCACTTGATCAGTAACAATAAGTGTGCATATATTCATGTAAAAATGGGCTTTAATGAGAAAATTATTATTAGCAGAGCAAATAAAGCTGTGACACACGTATTCACGCAGAATAAGACTTCCTTTAGAACATTACTAACTGTTAGGACATGTACATGTTGTGAATTAGAGGTTTGTCAGAGATAGCTTTTTACAGTAAAGCGTGACAGAAGTGTATGCATTGAATTGGGCATTGGAAGTAAATTAAAAGCAGTGTCAGATGGAAACAGAAATAAAATTCTTAGCACAGAGGTGCTAATAAAAGTGTATGAAGAAAAGTTTGTACAGTGGTGATACCTCACTGTTAATTTTCTTTGTATACAGTATTTTTACTTCACTGCATTTTTGCTATATTTGATATTTTATTCATGTGGAGTTTTCTTGTCCATTACGTTTAGTATCATTTATAATGTTATGCGACACCATCATATTATTAGTGTCAGGTGTCTATGGCCAATTGAAACAGATCTGTTTGATTAGTGTGCGGAGCACAATGTACTATTTTTTCCTTTGATAAATGATATGGTTTTCTTTCCTAACACTGGTGATTACTGACCCAGTTAATCTTGTCAAAATCGTTATATACTGTTTTAGAAAACTGTGTACCGTATGATTTTGCTTTCATCATCCCGACAAATTTGGACTAATCTACATTTCTATGAAATTAGAACAGGAGGAAAGAAGAGAGTTGCGTAAGTGCACTGCTGGAAATCAAATATTAGTAACAAGTGAGAGTGAGTACACAGCTTGTACTTGATTCTTTCATTTTGTGTTTGCACCATCTTTAGAAAATTATTGCACAATATCATTTTAGTAGTTATTTTGGTTATCTGTGAGTTGTTACTGTACTTCCACATGTCTGTATCTTTGTGCTTGAAGTGGATAATTTGAAATCTGACATAGTGTCGATGGAGCTTTAACTTGGATTGTTATTTGTTGTCACAGACCAGTGGGTAATGAGGAAAAGCACCACTGATGAAGTGTTACGTATTTTTGCCTAAGATTCGACGTTTGACCTGAGGTAATGATGAGATTTGGAATTTGGAGAACAGTGAAAAAGGATTTTCTGTGCAAATGCATAAAGATTTAGGAGCTTTATTGTATTCAGATTGAAGTTTCTTGTGTTTGTGGAGGTACATATATATATGCATTATGTTGTTTTAGGTTTTTGTGTATACTGTTTATTGTTTTCTCATCAGACATTTTTATTTGTATTTATGGATGTTTGTTCTTTCTGACGATTTGTTTCATTTTCTCTGTTACTAGTTCTCTTGTTAGCCCTGGGTTAAAATCTGGTGTGTTAGTTTTTTCATGTTGGCCTATGATGTACTCAGTTTCAGTAACAAGATTTTCTGTCTTACGTGTTATGTGGGTGTTCAAATTGTATTTGGGGTCTTTCTCAAGTAGCTGCTGTTCTTGTTTTGTGAGAGTTACATCAGTAAGTTTAATTAAGTGTTCATGAATGTGTATTACTCCATTACAATAACCAAGACACACATTACAACTTGCTACATCAATGAAAATAATTATTCTTAAAAATAATTTTCTCTAAACCATTTATGAAAATGGCAACTAAAATGCCTGATAGACTAAAGTCCTTCGCAAGACAAGCTTTCAGAAAATATGTTTACTGTTAAAAATGAAATAATTAAAAGAAAGAGATAAACGTATTAGTTCCAGTAGCTCAAGTATTTGGCCAGTGCTCATCTTCCTATGCATCAGAAAGTTTGTACGTACAACTTTTACTGTCTCGTGGATCGGAATATTAGTACAAAGGTTGATGGTTTCTAAAGAGGCAATAATGGGCTTCTGAGGAACGGTAGTGTTCATGACAAATATTGCCATTTTGTAGCTATGTTTTACTGTCCAATTTTAGACTAATATAGTCATTTTGCATGCAGTCAATAACTTTTTCCTCAGCGACCAATTCTGTACTTTGCAGACTGACCATATTTTTTAACATAGTCGTAGACCTTCTTGATGACTTCATGTCATGGCTATGTAACTAAGATTTCTTCATACTTTCAAATACTCATCTTTTAATCCCCCCTACTATCCCAGTTCACACAGGAACTAAACTGAAATAGGCTTTTGAGTTACTTAATCCTGGACCTTCATACTTCCGTTTGATTACTGAAAACCTACTGAGCCCTGGAATGTTCATACGCACACATTGGACAGTTGCATGATCTGAAGTATACTCACACGAGCTGCACCTTGGATGATGTTTTAAATTATGATTGCTTAACAGAGCGCTTAGCAAAAGCTGCGAGATTTATTTCAGATCTGCCTGCGACGAAGTGTTAAGTCATTGGTAAAGTGACAGAGCAGGGCTGAGTTTCGTTATCTTTTCTTTGCACAGGTAAGGATTAATATCAGCCCATGACAAAATATTTTTCAGAGTTTTCAGGGAATAGTAAATAAATACAAGCCTCTGTACAGATCCAGATGAGTATCAGTAACCGCACGTGGTTGTCCTATACGTAATTCAGTGTCAAAATCTCGATTGTTGAAAGGGTATTAGTCACAGATGTTAGGGTACATTTTCTGTTAGATTCAGAACATTGCTTTAGAAAATTCCTTACCATTCTACCTTCACAGTATCGCACCGTCACGTTTCATATTCAGAAAGTTGTACAGTAATGTTTGTGTCAAGGTGGTATGTGTCAGTCTATTGCTGGACTGACATCTCTTAGGTTTCATTTTCATATTTTATTTTAATTCATTTAGTTTGAATTCGGTTGATGACAGTTGATAAATGTTCATGTTTATAGCAAGGAACTTCAGTGGTTTGTGGAGATTAGGACGTCACTTAATACCTCGGCAACTGTTTTGAAGCTTACAATTTCATGGAAAGTTTGAGAGCTCATTCACCATTCATCCTTTGACGTAGTAGACACGTTTATTTAACCAATCTTTCGGCGTAATCATGCAGTCGCTGAACATGCAATGTGAGTTTGCACTTTCACAACTGATTTATTCCCTGTTCGCATTACCTTCCATTGTCAAGGCATTTGAATCTATGTTAACTGATTAATCATTCCATGTTCCAGGCGTTTCTGAACTTCAGTTAGATCTTATGATCAGATTATATTCATGCATTTAAATAGCAGAACTTTTGCAATAAATTGGTTTGATTTGGAACCCTATTTCATCTCGTAGCCAGATGCCCTCTTTTTTGTTATATTGCTATGTGTCTGATCTGTGTTTCATGTTTCATCAGGACAACTCATTTCTAATTAATTTTCGCTGTTGTGCACAGTTTTAATTAAATTGCATGAGCCCATTGAAGAACACAAACACAAATGTCCATTTGCATATACCCAATTAGTGTTACAATGAGATGCAGATAATTAGAAGTTTAAGCTTAAGACTCATACATATAGATGGTGTTACGGATCGGTTATAAGCGCAGTTATTTCTGTTGATGACAGAGAACAATGTACTGAACAATTTTACAACATTATTTACTTCATTTACAGGTCGATGTTTATAGTTATTACGAGTAGTGTGGTTTTAGGTTGCTTGGAACCTCCCAGTACGTGTGGCATAAGCAAGCCATTAATGTTTATTTTCCCCCTGGGCAGCAGGTCAAATATTGAAGTGTGGATGGGTGGACGCAGAACGGATAGTCTGTACTGACGGACTTAGTTCACTTCACGGTGCAGAAAACATCAGCCAGTAAATTATGTGATGTTTTTGCTGGAAGACTGTTAGATGGACAGAAAAAAACAACTAACATAATGAAGTAGGTACATGTTAAGATACCAATTATCACCTGTATCTAAACTAATAACAACCTGTATGTTGGACGTTCAAACACGATCATTTTCAATGCTATTGTGAGATATGTCAAACGAATCCGTCTGATCTGAAGATTACGGGACGGAAACTGCATTTTATTTAGTCAATGTATTAAAAAAAGGTATCGACAGTTTAATTAGTTAATAGTAATTAAAATTTTGTCTTTCAAGTGAAATTAGTTATTGAATCGAGATATTATGATCTCTTACTTCGACTGAGCTACAACAACTGCTTGCAAAGGCGTCTGCAAGTATATATCAAAATTAAGATATGCAATGCTCTTATATCAGGCGTTGCAGGGTTAGTTCATGGAAGGTATGTTTCACGAAATCTATTGTGTCATTGCGAATACGAAATGGTCCTGACTACTGATCAAGCAAATAGAAGTAAAAAGATCGACTTGGAAAGGGACGAATGATTTCAAACAATTCTGAGCAATGACATTGAGTGTCTGTTACGTTACATCAGAACTTACTTTTATCTCGCAGAATTTGGGTTACGACGAACAAAGCAGTTTTCATCTGAAGGAATCAGTTTGGAGTAGACAGGATGGTTGCAATGGATCTTAGATCTGTAAAAAGAGCCGAGAGTTGAATACAATTGCACCACAAAGTGCAGAAGACTATGCAGCACCATCATCGACAAGAGGTAGCATGTGTTCCTATGCAAAACTTGATCTACACAGTCTCTTCTACAGTCTCTAGAAGTGTGTAAGATGAAACTGAAACACCCCGCAGTAGTGAAGACGAAAGCGAAATATGAAAAATGGTAACCTTTGCTGAGCATCATGATCATCAGTGTCAGAGCAGCCAAGGTCACCCACCAGTCGTTGCTAGCATGCTATATCGTTGTCTAAACCTATTTTCCAGCACTATTCCGCAACTCTGTTAATAGCAGTGAAACCTACCCTTAGAAAAATGTATGAATTACTGTGCTGATAAACCTCTTACGTTATTTGATTTTCAAACAGCTGAACAGAACTGAACGTACTCACACATTTCTCTCTTTACTTATTCTGATCAACACTAAACTGACACACAATTTTTTTAGCGCAACGCAATCTGACTTTCAATAATCCCTACAAAAGAATGGCCCTGACTAACAATTGCCTATACCTTTCATGAATCACTTTCCTCACAAAAATCTTCGTTACTCAAACTACTGCAAAACAGCGTGCGCCAATACTGCCAGCTGAATAAAAGAGTCTAATTACTGAAGGCACTAACTAATGATAGGCATAGCAAATGAAAGATTTTGATAGAGAACAAACAATGCTTTTACCTTAATAATGTTCAAAAGTCATCATATATATGTATATGTATATCGGTTCATGATATCCAGTATTACAAATTTACTCTTTCTGGTGGAAACACGTCCAGATCGTCCGCTCTCAAAATTCTGCCATCTCTCTCCCCACATCCACTACTGCTGGCGGCTCACCTCCAACTACTCAACGCTACGCGCTGTTCACATCCAACTGCCCAACACTACAATAGCAAATATTCCAACAATGCAAACCAGCCACAGACTGCACACAGCACAGTCAGTGATTTTCATACAGAGCGCTACGTGGTGTTACCAACATAAAAACCTAAACAGCCTACTTACATAAGAGTGCTACATGACGTTACCAACATAAAAACCTAAACAGCCTACTTACAGCAGGTTGACGATACTTGAAGGCAGTTAGTCGCAACGTCGTGGTTCTTTTATCTCACGCAGGATGATTATTGTCACTTAGGAGGAAAAATCGCCTTCACAGGATTACAGTGTACATATTGCTGCAGATGGAAAGTGCTCGCTACAGTATTCCGCAGCGATTTTTAAAAATTTGCTTCTCCTGACACACAGCTCAGATTACGAAAGGTCACCCTTGTTTAAAAGGACGGTTACCTCTGGGACTTAGAGCTCCCCGATGGCAGGTTTACGTCGACGCTCATGTTGTGTTGGCTGCCATGGCCTTGACATAATGCTCGGATCGATCGCCGACTTTCTCCGTACCTGCTGCCTGGGACTCTCCTTGCATCTCTCCATAGCTCGTCTGCTCCTGAAACAGTCATACAACTCAGCAAGTTTTGCATCTGTTCACAACATTACGTCAGCACATGGTACTCCTGTGTAAATTTGCCGCAATGGCTGAACTTTAGAACGAATGTGACTGTGCAGCCAAGGAAAATTTAGTATAAACGTACTTTGGCTCCGCGTATTAACTCAAAAATCCAAGCAGATCAAAACATGGTTTCTCCAATAAAAGTTACGTGCAAATACTGACATGGTCAAATTAGTTGCTCATTATCTTACTCACGGCTCTTTACCCCACTACCGGTGCTCTACCTTAGATCTGTCGGTGTGACGGCTGAGCCGTGGCTGCTCGCTTAGGGTCGATCTTCCACCCAAAGTAGGATCTTGGGTCGACCGCCGTACGACGAAGACAGGTGGCGCTCGGGGACCGAGGTGAGATGCATCGCGAGAAGCAAGTTGGATAGCGGTCGGTAGAGTGGTGTCGGAGTCTGCCGTGAGAGTTCGTGAAGGGCTCGAGTTTGTTATGAGCCTGGCAGCGCATTTGCTGTCGTCATCGTCCTTAAACTGGAGCCGGGAATTCGCCGTGTGTTGCCTTACCTGCAAGATTTTATTTCCTTCGGCCTTTCTTCTTGGTGTCTTGCAAGGAGACGGCCTGAGACACGGCCAACAGATTCGGCTCAGATTTGGCAGGTCGCTTGTGTACAACCTAAAACGAAGGACTCTAAGATATTTTGACTCAACACCCGTTTTTGAGAGAATCACCCCTGCAGGTTATGACGAGCAATCAACTCAAAATGTGCAGGATCCGTAGATAATTGAAAAATAGAACATTTTTCATCATCAGGTATGGGGTCCACAAATGCATGCTATTCCAGAAATCGAGGAAAGAAACTTTCACAACTGCCGCTTATGTACCCACAATGTAAACGCATTTCGCCTAGAGCGCCGATAGCACAACGGTGATAGGGACGACCACCAACTGGTGTGCGGCGAGGCGTTGGCTGTCTGGATTCTAGCAAGGAAGATAATAGCGTTCATGCGGCCACTATATATACAGTATACAGGATGTTACGAAAAGGTACCGCCAAACTTTCGGGAAACATTCCTCACACACAAATAAAGAAAAGATGTTATGTGGACATGTGTCCGGAAACGCTTAATTTCCATGTTAGATCTCATTTTAGCTTCGTCAGTATGTACTGTACTTCCTCGATTCACCGCCAGTTGGCCCAATCGAAGGAAGCTAATGTTAACTTTGGTGCTTGTGTTGACATGCGACTCATTGCTCTACAGCACTAGCATCAAGCACATCAGTACGTAGCATCAACAGGTTAGTGTTCATCACGAACCTGATTTTGCAGTCAGTGCAATGTTTACAAATGCGGAGTTGGCAGATGCCCATTTGATGTATGGATTAGCACAGGGCAATAGCCGTGGCGCGGTACGTTTGTATCGAGACAGAATTCCAGAACGAAGGTGTCCCGACAGGAAGACGTTCGAAGTAATTGACCGGCGTCTTAGGGAGCACGGAACATTCCAGCCTATGACTCGCGCCTGGGGAAGACCTAGAACGACGAGGACACCTGCAATGGGCGAGGAAATTCTTCGTGCAGTTGACGATAACCCTAATGTCAGCGTCAGAGAAGTTGCTGCTGTACATGGTAACGTTGACCACGTCACTGTATGGAGAGTGCTATGGGAGAACCAGTTGTTTCCGTACCATTTACAGCGTGTGCAGGCACTATCAGCAGCTGATTGGCCTCCACGGGTACACTTCTGCGAATGGTTCATCCAACAATGTGTCAATCCTCATTTCAGTGCAAATGTTCTCTTTACGGATGAGGCTACATTCCAACGCGATCAAATTGTAAATTTTCACAATCAACATGTGTGGGCTGACGAGAATCCGCACGCAATTGTGCAATCACGTCATCAACACAGATTTTCTGTGAACGTTTGGGCAGGCATTGTTGGTGATATCTTGATTGGGCCCATGTTCTTCCACCTACGCTCAATGGAGCACGTTATCATGATATCATACGGGATACTCTACCTGTGCTGCTAGAACATGTGCCTTTACAAGTACGACACAACATGTGGTTCATGCACGATGGAGCACCTGCACATTTCAGTCGAAGTGTTCGTACTCTTCTTAACAACAGATTCGGTGACCGATGGATTGGTAGAGACGGACCAATTCCAAGGCCTCCGCGCTCTCCTGACCTCAACCCTCTTGACTTTCATTTATGGGGGCATTTGAAAGCTCTTGTCTACGTAACCCCGGTATCAAATGTAGAGATTCTTCGTGCTCGTATTGTGGACGGCTGTGATACAATACGCCATTCTCCAGGGCTGCATCAGCGCATCAGGGATTCCACGCGACGAAGGGTGGATGCATGTATCCTCGCTAACGGAGGACACTTTGAACATTTCCTGCAACAAAGTGTTTGAAGTCACGCTGGTACGTTCTGTTGCTGTGTGTTTCCACTCCATGATTAATGTGATTTGAAGAGAAGTAATAAAATGAGCTCTAACATGGAAAGTAAGCGTTTCCGGACACATGTCCACATATCATATTCTCTTTCTTTGTGTGTGAGGAATGTTTCCTGAAAGTTTGGCCGTACCTTTTTGTAACACCCTGTATACAGCAGTATCTTCCGACATAGTATTTTTTTCAGAAGAAACGTATTTTCCGCGTCATAAGACGAACGCAGTGGCGTGGGTCACAGATATGACGGTCCATTACATATATAGAGCCATACATCTGACGTATTGAACGTACAGGATTACTGGCAATACTTGCAAGATGGCCACTCAAAACTGTTACGGCAACGAAAGTACAAGGACTGGTACGCAAATTTCCTACGAACGGTTTTTGCGGACCCACCATATACTTGGGGGTATGCCAGGTGCGTAAAGATGAGCGGCGGTGAACAGCTAAGGAGAACTGCGTGAGTATGCGACCCAGCAAGAACTAACACTTACACAGTTAACATTACAATGGTTCTTTGAATTTTGTTTTAGTATCTATAAACACTTTTTTTAAGGGTGCCGGAGGTGGCCCCACTTTGCCTTTGTTGTTATTTTTTGCTGCATGGTAGGACGGCAGCGAGGTTACTTCCAGAACAGTTATAATGTATAAAGACGTACTGTGATTTTGTGAATAATAAAAATATCTGTTTCTCCTACCTCCCTTAAAAAATATAAGTAAAAATAAAACAAAAAATATAAAAAATAAGAAAAAAACTGCTGTGGAAAAATACGGCCAAGATAACCGACTGGGAAAAGAAAAACCCGGGTTCGAATCTCGAGGAAACGTAGTAGATATCATTCTTAACGTTTGTATTTTCCCATATCTTAATTGATAGCTATAAAGAGGTTAATAAGGTAAGTAAATCAATAAGGAATGATGGAGAAGAAGGCAAATAAATTTCTCAAACCTCTTGGGATAGTAAACAACTAAAATATCACTCCTTGTCACTTTACGATAGTTCTTCCAGTCACTGTTACGTATCCTCACGTTTCTTCGAACAACTAGTTGGATAGTACTTGTCATATGAACTTTCGAAACAAATATACTCGCGGTGCCAGGAACATATAATGAATGCAATCTTTCGAAGACTACACTGTTACTTCCGAAGAGTCGGCGGAAAACAATTTGGTTTATATTTAAAAATTTGTCTTTTTCGGAAATTACTTTTGATGCGTACCACGCATAAGATATCTTTGCCTGAAGTTGGTTATGAATTATACTGTGAATAATTATTGCATCGGTGCTGTTGTGCAATTCCTGCTGGCTTTCCAGAAGCACATTGCAATTCTGAAGCCTCGAAATAACGTTTTTAACCTGGCGATAGAAATAAACACCACACGGCTTGCACACAGATGTACAGTTTGGCGGTATTACTTTTACTCTGCACGTCGGTTGACTCTTGTCATCTATAAACATGGCGTCGTACATTAGAGTATTAGTTTGTCCACCCCAGGAATCCAGTATTAGAGAAAACTTGTTATCAGCAACGTATAGATCTAAAACATTCTCAATGAATGTTCTGTTAATCGCATTTGTCAATATCCCGGATTTGGAGCAAGTAATGTAAACATTTTTCAAAGAGTCGGTTAAGCAATTGACATCTGTGGTGTCACCGCCAGACACCACACTTGCTAGGTGGTAGCTTAAATCGGCCGCGGTCCATTTAGTACGTGTCGGACCCGCGTGTCGCCACTGTGTGATCGCAGACCTAGCGCCACCACAAGGCAGGTCTCGAGATACGGGATAGACTCGCCCCAGTTGTACGGACGACATTGATAGCGACAATCCGGACGAAGCCTTCCTCTCATTTGCCGAGAGACAGAATAGCCTTCTGCTAAGTCCATGGCTACGACCTAGCAAGGCGCCATTAGCCTTACCTACTTTGAGAGTTATCGTAAAAATGTCTCACGAAGAACGTTGTAAACAAACCAAGATTAAAAGTTAAGTATAAAGCAGCTACGTACTTTTCTTGCTACCATTCAATAGTTATCCTGTTCCAGACTTGACGCCAGTCGGCGTGTGTGTACGCGTGCCTTTCTTTCGGCTCCCTTCCCAGTGTGGCGTAGCAAGCTTGTTACGCCACAACAACATCTTCCATAACCCAAGGACCATTTGTAACATTCGTTTCTCGTAAACACAGGAAAACCTTAGGCAACATTTTTCCGGAGGCTGTGATGACATATTGCGCCGTGTACAAATGTGTTAGTTTGTTTTTACTACCAACAGCCATAACGTGCGTTGAATGTCTTTTGCAGTACTTCTAGGTTCGAATTTGGAGGATTCCTGGCTAGCGCTACCGCCTTTACTTTTATTTCAAGGGGTATAGCGCCGTAGTTCAATTGTTTAGTAACCGGTTCGCAACACTCATCGGGGATGAAACACAACTGCCTGCGACATGGGCATTTCCAAAGTGTTATGACCATTTTGCGATTCATTAGTCGTGATATCTTCCACTGAATCACCTGTTGCTTCGCCTTCGTGGTATAGTTCTTCAGTATCAACAAAAATCGTTTCGTTCGTCAGCTCCAAAACTCTATCAACGATAGCCGCTCCTATCAATCTGGAACGCCGAGAAACAGAACTGCCTGCTTCCGATAGTGCATTGATAATACATCTGTCTTGCAACACTTTTACAAACCGAAACACAGCGTCGGTAACTTCCCGCTTGCCATAGTCTGTGACAGGCTCCCAACTATATATTTCAGCGCTGGTCGAAGGGTGTATGTCCTCCATTATTCAGATTATGCAACTGAAAGATACGACACAACAAATAATAACTAGTTACTACGGCATAAACAGAAAAGCTAATTACTACAAACTACGAGGCCTGTTCAGAAAGTAAGCTCCGATTGATTGCCAAATTGAAACCACAGTGAACATCAGAAATGTTTTACTTGTAACAATTAGCTACACCTTTCAGCTACTTCTCTACGTAGTCGCCGTTCTGACTTAGACTTTTGTCATAGCGTTGTACCAACTTTTCAATAGCCTCATCATAGAAGGCAGTCGCCAGTGCTTTCCGCCAATTCTCCACGCTAGCCTACACCTCGTTGTCTGTGTCAAAATGTTGTCTTCAAAGACAGCGGTTCATGTGACCAGAGATGAAACTCAGGGGGAGACAATTGCGGACTGTATTGTGGGTAATCTAACATTTCCATTTGAAAACGATGCAGGAGCATCTTCATTGCCCCTGCAGAATGCGGCTGAGAATTGTCGTGAAGACGAAACAGCACGACAGTTATGTAATGTTAGCTGCATAGCTTCAGGCGAAATTTCTCACCAGGCCCTCGTACTTGGCGGCAGACACTATTTTCTAGACATCTTTACGCACTCACTGCGAGCTCAGAAATGAGAAGAGCGACGTGATGCTAACTGGGGTTATACTGGAGACACTACCCAACACATCTGTGCAAAGCTTTATCGGATTTTCATAGTCGTTTCCATTTCGCGACCGATCGGAGCTTACTTTCTGAACGCCCCTCGTACATACAGTACAAGTCATCTGTTACTGTGCGCCGTCCGCCGCCGGTAGCTGAGTGGTAGCCGGTACGGTAGCTCAACGTGTTCGGTCAGATAGCTGGTTGGCCTCTGTAATAAAAAAACTGAGTGAAAGGATCAACAACGAACTTGAATGGATGTCATGTGACGTCCGCAGAATGTCACTCTTAAGGGCCAGAGTTCGATTCCTAGCTGGGTCGGAGATTTTCTCCGCTCAGGGATTGGGTGTTGTGTTGTCCCAATCATCATCATTTCATCCCCATCGACACGCAAGTCGCCGAAGTGGCGTCAAATCTAAAGACTTGCACCCGGCGAACGGTCTACCCGACGGGAGGCCCTAGCCACACGACATTTACTTCTGTTACTTACGGAAGATCACTGTATTCATTCACAAAACATATTTTATTCGGCGGATTAACGATGAAAAATCATTACATGCATCATCGAGGTTCGGGGCAGCCTAATGACGACAAAAAAACTCTTTCCGATTGACTTTTATAAGGTTCGTGCTGGACGCCCTCACTGGTCGAGGTTCACAACTACACTCATGCTCATAAATTAAGGATAATGCTGATACATGTTGAAACAACGCTCTCGTGGGCGGTTTGCGGGTTTAAATCACCTCGGGGTATGACCATGCGGTGCATTTGACCTGCGGTCGCCGCACAGTGGCGCTGGCAGCAGTCCACATACGCAGAGGTGTGTGGATGCATGTCAGAGTACGGTGAAGCGACTAAGTGTGGAGACGTTCTCAGACGTGCTAATGGTGACAGTGTGTTGAAAATGGCTCAAAGAATACATGTTGATGACGTTATGAGAGGTAGAACACTAGGGCGACTGGAGGCTGGTCAAACACAGCAGGTCGTAGCACAGGCCCTCTGTGTGCCACAAAGTGTGAACTCGAGATTATGGCAACGATCCCAGCAGACAGGAAACGTGTCCAGGCGCTACAGTACGGGACGTCCAGGTGTCCAACATCACAAGAAGACCGATAGCTCACCATCAGTGACCGCAGACGGCCACGGAGTACTGCAGGTAGCCTTGCTCGGGACGTTACCGCAGCCACTGGAACAGTTGTCTCCAGACACACAGTCTACAGACGACTGAGCAGACATGGTTTATTCGCCCGGAGGCCTGCAAGGTGCATTCTACTAAACCCTAGTCACAGGAGAACACATAAAGCCTGGCGTCAAGAAGACAGTACGTGGTCTTTGGAACAGTGGCCCCAGGTTATATTCACGGACGAGTCCTGGTATAGTCTTACCAGTGATTCTCGCCGGGTTTTCATCTGGCGTGAACCAGAAACCAGATACCAACTCCTTAATGTCCTTGAAAGGGACCTGTATGGAGGTCGTGGTTTGATGGTGTGGGGTGGGATTATGATTGGTGCACGTACACCCCTGCATGTCTTTGACAGAGGTACTGAAACAGGTCAGGTGTATCGGGACCTCATTTTGCACCAGTATTTCCGCCTTTTCAGGGGTGCAATGGGTCCCACCTTCCTCCTGATGGATGTTAACGCACAACTCCAACGAGCTGCCATCGTGGAGGACTACCTTCAAACAGAAGATATCAGCCAAATGGCCTGCCTGATCTCCAGACCTAAACCCCATCGAGCACTTCTGGGATGCTCTCGGTCGACGTATCGCTGCACGTCTTCAAAGCCGTAGGACACTTCAGGAGCTCCGACAGGCACTGGTGCAAGAATGGGAGGCTATACCCCAGCAGCTGCTCCACAACCTGATCCAGAGTATGCAGACCCGATGTGCGGCCTGTGTACGTGTGCATGGTGATCATATCCCATATTGATCACATCCCATGCGTAGGAAATAGTGGCGTTTTGTAGCACATGTGTTTCGGGACGGTTTTCTCAACTTATCACCAATACCGCGGACTTACAGATCTGTGTCGTGTGTTTTCCCTTTGTGCCTACGCTATTAGCACCAGTTTTGTGTAGTGCTGGACGCTCTCACTGCCACGTTATGTGGCACCACATTCTGCAATTATCCGTAATTTATGAGCATGAGTGTATAACGAAGAGGCAACCGGGACAACATAACTCTCTCCGCCTGCTCATGTCCAGTGCCTCGCTGTAAACAAACATCGCGCGGTTGGCTATCTGGGGTCCCTCATGAAGCATTTGCAGCACTCTTACTCGGAGTTATTTTAACGTGACAGAGCTTAAAAGTTTAATTCTTTACTAATTCACGTCATTTGGGAAATTAGTTTGCCTATCTTATTACTATTAGTATTCCGTGTTGAGTTGCTTACCTGATTAATGCTCCTACTCCTACGACTACTGATACGAAAAATTGCAATTTAAAAAATTTAAAACAGTGCAGTTTCCTCGAGATTCGAACCCGGGTTCTCCGTTTTCCCGTCAGTTACCTTGGGCGTTGTGCTATTTTTTTTAATCTCATTGTGTTCGTTGTATTTGTTCGAGGCGGACGTCCTGTGACACTTGATCCGTTCACTCAGTTTTTATTACAGAGAGCAACTAACCCTCTGACCGAATACGCTGAGCTACTGTGCCGGCAACTGTCGGCGCCCCCGACGAAAAGCGTTTACCATGCATTAAACGGCGGCAGCTGTAAAAGTTTCTTTCCTCGATTTCTGGAAAAGTATGCGTTTGCCGACCCCATACCTGTTGATGAAAAATGCCCTATTTACAGTTATCTATCGATCCGGGCAATTTTGAGTCGATTGCTCTTCATAACCTTTAGGGGCGATTTTCACAAATCGGGGAGGGGGTATTGAGCCAAAATATCTTAGAGTCCGTTTATAGATTGTACGCAAGAGACCTGCTAAATTTGAGCCGAATCGGTTGGCCGTGTCTGAGGCCTTATCCTTGTCAGCTGAACTTGAAAGAAATGAAGATTTTCATATTGGAAGTTGAGGTACTACATGTCTTTGTAATCTCGATCCATGCTTTGTGACCGCCTCTTCGATCTTCCACTTGTTGGTGGTGTGAGAGAAAGACGGCCTCTCAGTTACGATTAGAGCCTCGCTCCCTCGCCTAACTGTAATATTTACATATCTTAAGACCGCATAAGACAAGCGTATTTTAATCATTTGAGTGCTTTTCTTGCATAAGGAATTGATATATACGAGTATTTTAGTATGTCTTAGGGTTGTCCACAGAGTTCGCTGAGTTTGAGGTGTGTCCTACGGCACCATAAGGTGTTAATTATACGCATCCTTGCTGGCGGTAGAGACACGAGGTTTTCATTTCTCCCACTTTATTGTTTTTAGTTTTGAATTTAATGAAGAAGACTTAACGTTTTATTGATTTTATTGTATTTATTCATTTTTGCTGTGCCGCCTAGGGCGAATATTATTTAAATGGCTCGTCTTGCGTCACACTTCTTAGTCTGCAGTTGCTACTAAGGTGACTGAATTGGAGGCGCCCTTGTATTTCGATCGATATTTATTATTATTATTATTATTATTTATTTTATGGCCTTCATTGGACCACTGTAGTCAAAAATACAAAGTTCTAAACAAGTTGTTACACATGGATACAATTTGGTTCGACAATAACTTAATATATTTAGGTAATATAATTATTAGAGGCTATTCTTATATGAAAGGTGTTTTGCTCTTCTGTCTGCCCAATATTTCTTCATTCTTTCAGATATTTTCTTTCTTTCTTCATCTGAGACAACACTTCCTGTACTCCTTTTCTTGATTTTCATTTGTAGTCTGGTTTGCGGGTCTTGCAGTATTCTGGTTTTCTCTGTCTTGTTTTTTAGGTCATCTACTGTAATTTGAAGTTCTTTTATATCTTCCTTAATTTCTGTGATCCATTTAATGTCGCTCTTGCTACTCCACAATTTTTGTATTATTTTTTTACTAATTCTGTTTTCTGGAGTTCTCATCAGATGTCCAAAGAATGAGATGCGTTTCTTCCTGATTGTGCTCATGACTGGTTCTATTTTCTTATATACTGTTTCATTTGATGCTATTCTCCAATGTCCATTTATTTTATACTGCTTATTTATACATGTCCTAATTATTCTTCTTTCTATTTTTAGTATTCTGTCAATTTCTGCTGTATTAGTTGTTTGGAAGATAGTTTCAGCTGCATATGTTATTTCTGATTGTGTAACTGTTTTATAGTGTTTTAATTTTGCATCTATAGATAGGTTTTTTTGTTGAATGTAGTTTTGGTAATGTAATTTGCATAGTTTAGTTTTTTTATTCTATTTTGCCATGATGGCTTCTCATTTAGATTGTATGTTATTATTTCACCTAAATATTAAAATTTATCAACAATTTTGATTTCCTGTTCTATTGTAATTTTGTTTGCAAGTGGTGGATCAGTTAGCATAATCTCTGTTTTTTCAAATGATATTCTAAGGCCTACTTTCTCTGCTATTTCTTGTCGTGATTTCACTTGTTGCCTGGCTTCTTGAACGGTGTTGCCTAGGAGAGCAAGATCATCAGCGAATCCCAAGCAGTTTAAGCTAATATCATCTTTTGCACTTCCAATTCTTATCCTCTTTGGATTGTCCTTGTACCATTCTCTCATTATGTATTCCAGTGCACAGTTGAAAAGTAATGGTGATAGGCAGTCTACATCTACATCTTGTACACCTTGTCTTAAGCCTGTTTTTATGAGGAATGGTTCCGAAATTTCTCCTCTAAATTTCACTTTTGATTTGGTGTTGGTTAGAGTGAGTTGTATTATTTTAATTAGTTTTGGATGGAGTCTTAGATTTCTTAAAATTTTTAATACTGAAGGTCTGTGGAGACAGTCATATGCCTTCTTAAAATCTACAAATGTTATTGCCAGAGGTTTGTTCCGTTTCTTGTAGTATGCCATAATCAATTTTAAACTAATTATCTGCTCTGCACAGCTTCTCCATGGTCTGAAACCTCCCTGATATTCCCCTAACTCCTGTTCTAATTGCTCCTTGATTCTTTCATATAGGATCTTGGATAGAATTTTATATGTGCAGTCTAGGAGAGAGATGCCTCTGTAGTTGTCTGGGTTGCTCTTATCTCCCTTTTTGTGTAGTGGGTGGATGATAGCTGTGGTCCAATGTTCGGGAAATTGTCCTGTTACCCAAATTTTTGTTAGAGCCATGTGTAAGGAGGTCTTGACTGTGTCACTTGTATATTTCCACATTTCAACAAAAACCTGATCTTCTCCACATGCCTTATAATGTTTTTGTTCTTTAAGAATTTCTTCTACTTCTTGGAAAGTTGGAGGGTTTAGTTTGTTAGGTTTGGTTTTTATTGGGGTATTTATGTTGATTTGTAAGGGTTCTTTGGGTTCCTCGGAATTCAGAAGTTTGTAAAATGCTTTTGCCTTGATTTCTGCATTTTCCTTGTTACTGTGTGTCATTCTTCCATCTTCATCATTCAGTATTAGTGTAGGGGCCTCATATTGTTGTAGTTGTTTCCCAAAGATTTTGTAGTAGTTCCTGGAGTTGGTTTTATGATAATTACCTTCTATAGACTTTATAATATCTTTATGAAATCCTCTCTTGATTCCTCTAATATTTTGAGTGAATTTTTTTCTTTCATTTTTTAGGTTGATGGCATTTTCTTCAGTTTTATGTGTTTGAAACTTAAACCATGCTTGGTGTCTATCTTCATGGAATTTGTCACATTCTGATGTCCACCATGCATGTTTCCTTCGTGGATTCAAGGGAGCTAGATTCTCTGCTTCTTTTTTAAGATTAGGCACTAGTTGTTCTAGATCATCCGTTAATTTGATGGTTTGTATTATTTGTTGGTACTTATTATTTTTAATTAGCTGATGTGGGTCAAACCTCCTTTTTATTTTATTAGTTTTTCTGGTCCTCTTCTTTAACGGTGTGAATTTGATTTTAATTTTAACCATATAATGGTCTGAGCCTGTGTCTACTCCTCTCAGTACTTTAACATTGTGGATCTCCTTATGAAAATTTTTGTCCATACAGACATGGTCTAGCTGCCACTCGCCCTTCCTCCAGTCTGGATGTTTCCAAGTTTTAAGTTTACTTGGCTTCCTCTTAAAGTATGTTGATTTAGATATAAGGTTGTGTTTTCTGCAGAGTTCTACAAGTCTTTGACCGTTTTTGTTTGTAAATTTATGTGGACTCCATTTTCCAATTATATCTTTGTATTTCCTTTCTTTTCCCAACTGAGCATTGAAATCCCCCAATAAGATTTTTACATTATTTTTATTTACTCTGTTCACAGTTTGTTCTAGAAGATCCCAAAATTTATCTACCTCTTCCTTTGTTTTTGTTAGACAATTTTTTTCATTTGTTGGGGCATGAGCATTTATTATTGTATAGGTTTTATTCATTGTTTTAAAGCTTAGAGTCGCAATTCTTGGTGATACTGCTTGGAAATCCGTTACTGAATCTATTATTTTCATGTTTACTAAAAACCCTGTTCCAAACTGGGGACATTGTTTCATTGCCCTCGGTCCTGGTTTCCAATTATAAATTCTGTATCCTTGTGATTCGAATGGGTCCTCTGTGGTGTTTCTCTTTTCTTGGATCCCTGCTATTAAAATTTTTTGTTTATTTAGTTCATCAGTGAGCTCCTTGAGTTCTCCGGTCTGAAGTAGTGAGTTTATGTTGTGTGTTGCTATATAATTTATTTGCTCATGTTTAATCTTCTTTTTGTGTTTTAGTGTGCATTTGGATGGTTGCAATCGCTCCGATTCGCTGCTGTCTTCTAGTTGACTACCCACCGAATTCGATGTAGCCTTTTCCTGCCTTTTTGAGCAGAACGGTGGAATTTTTTTCCTAAAAGACCTTTCCACTTTTGACTGTCGAAGGTTGTCAACCTTAGTTGGAGCAAGTTCCGATTTACAACTCCGGTTGTTAACCGCAGTGGGTGTGTTTGGTCCGCGAGAGCTATTTTATTTCACTCAAGTCCGCCAGTAAACCCTATCCGCCACCTGGGACGCGCCATGTAGGAGTATCACCTCTCCTCCTACTATGACAGCATAGTAGGTTCGTGGATTTCGATCGATAATTTACATTCTCAGTCTTAAGTACTAACCACGAAGACTCGCTTGGAATTATTGTATCCACACTGTATTTTAGTACCCTGTTTTTCCGCTGTAGGCATGTCATCTCAAGATCTGGTATCTGTATCTTAACTAATAAGCTTTTCTCGGTCTCAGGTGCGCCTATCATATTTGTTGTTTAAGTTTGGCTGGGTCCTTTCAGTAGCAGGAACAAGCCCGGGCCCCTTAGGAATGTTTGGTCGGTTCCACTGGCTTCATGGTTTTCTCAAAGGCAACATACACATCGGAAATGCTAGCCGGCGGCAGGGGGTTCTCATTCTGTACATAGTGCCACCTTCCTCAATCTGCAGATCCCGTAGACAAATTAAGTTTATTGTCAAAAATTATTGTGTACGCTGTAGCCAAGCTTTGATGACCTTAAGCTGTAATTTAAAAAAATAAACTATAGTGAATTTAATTGAAACATTTTAATATTAATTATAAAAAAGGAATACAATATAATCCATGAAGGGTAAAGCAGTAAGAATATCCTAAATCAAAATTCATTTGTTTGTATTAATCTACTAATTATAGAGACAATGGTGTCTCGCTCTCGCTTTGTTCAGATCATTCTGTTAGTTCATTGTGGTTCGGTCACCTTGTTTCCTCAATGAGTGCTCATTTTCGTTCAGTGTTAGATCGTGTGAGCCGGTTGTAAAAATACATGAGATTAAAAGGACTGACAAACTATAATTTGCGAAAAATACCATACCTGTGGTATGAAGACTTAATATGACGAAAAGTTAGCGAAGAAAGAGTTTCAGTTTTATTTAAAGTATAACTCAAGACTAGTTTTGTGAAAAATCAGTTTAAATAACTTTCAATGATTCATTTTGGGACTGTATTTGGAAAAGATAACTGTTAAATTGCTTCGTAGTGCAGCGCAGCCATAGTCCATTGTTCAGTGACCTGCCAATATTAACTATCAGCCTAGGATCTCTAGTCGCTGTAGAAAGCAAATACGGAAATCATTTTTGCTACGAAAAAGTAGTTTCAAAACATAACCAAAGTACATTTTAGTTGCTAGGCCCAAGACTATAAAATCAGATAATGTAAGACGTTTTTTATCTGTGATTAATATTTGTCAGCGAAATAAATTAACGACGTTTAGTTAACTATAAAATTAAACTGTATTTAACCTGGATCTGGGATAGTTTTATCTTCTTCCACGTCCCTGAGATACATCGATGTGTGCTTCATAACAAAATCTGCTACAAGAACTTAACAAGAAAGTAGCCATGTAAGCACATCGAACTTTTAATATACGACCATCAATAAAAAAATAACCAGGAGAATACCAGATAAAATACATCGACGCATGCCACCGTGGGGCTTCGACATCAAGAGTATTAGGAGCCCAGCTCGAAAATATAGAAAAGACTTTGAAAATCCAGTAATTCGATGGAGGGGACTTTGATCCTAATCTTACCAACGCAGAAGAAACGGAATTCGACCCACTATCAGAGAGAAGGAAGCATTCAACAAAATAAGGGGAAGAATCCGGTGTTCAGACAGGACTGTGAGACGTCTGGAATCTACAGTTAATATAAAACATCCAGGACTAAAAAGCAAACCACATAATTCGTAATTATAGTTTATTTTAAGACTTTATTAGTTGTAAAATCACGAACAATTAGTGAAGCGTAATTATTTAATTGTGTGTATTATAAATTTTATTGTAACTAATCTGTGATTCTCTTTGTTTCATGCCCCTGTCTTCAGTTAACTCAAGATTTCAACATAATTTCACTGAGAGAATATTTTATCAGTGAAGGTTTATCTGAATACTGAAGTATTGCTGGTGAAATTGATCACGATTACGAAAGGTAAATACGCAGGTAATTGAAAATTTGCCTTTTGAGTAGCATCTTCATTTTGATGTGTGGTAGTGCAGATATTTAGACTAGTAATCAATTCAAGGCAACATATTCTGTAGTTATTGTTAACTAGTTAGAACAGTGTTAATTCCCCCAGTTATGTGTGAGTTAACATCGATAGGGAATAGATTTGTGGAGAGGTGTATTGGAATTTTTGGCGATAGTACCTTATAATTACCAGGATAGCATCTAAAGCTATCGTACTCATGTGGTAATTGTTAGAAGAGGAAGGATGGAACGAAAAGGCTTATAGATCTCGGATCACGAGAAAATTTAGCAGATTTTGATAATAATGAAACAGGAAGCTTACCCATGCCAAAAGTTAACAGAGTCTATAATCTTGAATCATCGAAGCCAGGTCCCTCTTCTTGATTATTCAACATTGTGAACCTAATTCGGAAACAGTTTTACCCGATAAGATTGAGCAACACACACAACCAGTTACAAAATCAGACGAAGTACCTATCTGACGGATGGTTTCTCATCCGTTTATGGCTTTTCTAATTAGACGAAAAACAGGAAGAAAGGGATAAGCAGCTACTCGCCGAACTAGTATAGAACGATAAAGAAAGGGAAAAGAGACAGGAAGAGATGGACAGAGAAATGGGAAGCAGAACGAGGTACAAAACTCGCGTAAAGGGATAAAAAGAGGTTTGACCACTTACATCAGATCCTTAATGAGCTGGTTGAAATAAATAGGACGAACGAAAGTTATCGGCCTTACTTGTTCAATTAAAAATAGAGGTAGAATGATTCCTATCGCACCTTGAAGTAGAAACAGAGAAAAACGTAGACTAATATCTCGTGAAACAATGTCGAAAGGGGAAAGTTGATATGTCCAAATGGATCAAGAACAAAAATGCTGAAATTAATACAAAAGTAAATTCTTAAATAGATTCTGCTATTCAGTCAGCTAATAAATGTTCAGACAAGGATACACAAAAACCATATTCGAAGATTTCAAAGCAGAATTTCGGCAAATTAAAGACAACGTAGTACTTGAACTTCCTAATTTGGTCTGCTAGAAAACAAGAAGAGTTGAGAAAAGTGGTTTATAGTCCTGAATACTACAATCCCAAAAAAAAGGTAGCTTACGGAAGTATTTCGAGCGCTACATTAATGAAACGCGAAACTGGGACGAACCTATCTCACCTCGCGAAATACTGCGAAAATCGAAAGCCAAATTACCTGTCAATATTTGAAAAAAAGTTTGATTTAGGTACCAGGTACCGATCTTGAATGCTTTTTGTCAATAACTGATTCTCTTGATTTGATTCAAGAGAACCTCACACAAATGAAAGGAAACGGGAATAATCAAAATTTTGGTGGGAATTCTAGGGAAAATGACCACAACCACAATAATGGACATATCCATAATCGGAACAATAATAACTATAACCGAAGTAGAAATGGCCATGGAAATGGAAGTGGGAACGGAAATGGAAACCTTCCCTCTAAGCCAGCACCACCCTCTAATTTTAATCGAACTTGCAGTCCTATAACAACCGGCATTCAGACCAATACCAACAACCAAACCATAACAGCCGCAGAAACAAGATATTACGGTAACTTTGATAATGAAAATTATCACCCTGATAATCAAAACATGGGGAACCAGTGGCGTCAAAATTGCAAGCAAGGGCAGCCTTCTGCTGGTGCTGGTGCGGATGCTGTCGTTACTGAGCAGCATTTACAGATGCAACAACAATTAAATAGCCAGAGTAATAACACGCCACCGATCCCAACTACCTCAACATCGTGGCCGCAGACCAGTCGCAATGTACGCGTACTAGATGTTACGGAAGAGTCCTGTAACGCACAGACCCATTAGATAAAGTACACTACTGGCCATTAAAATTGCTACACCAAGAAGAAATGCAGATGATAAACAGGTATTCATTGGACAAATATACTATACTAGAACTGACATGTGATTACATTTTCAAGCAATTTGGTTGCATAGATCCTGAGAAATCAGTACCTAGAACAACCACCTCTGCCCGTGATAACGGCCTTGATACGCCTGGGCAATGGGTCAAACAGAGCTTGTATGGCGTGTACAGTTACAGCTGCCCATGCAGCTTCAACACGATACCACTGTTCATCAAGAGCAGTGACTGGCGTATTGTGACGAGCCAGTTGCTCGGCCACCATTGACCAGACGTTTTCAATTGGTGAGAGATCTGGAGAATGTGCTGGCCAGGCCAGCAGTCAAACATTTTCTGTATCCAGAAAGGCCCGTACATGAACTGCAACATGCGGTCGTGCATTATCCTGCTGAAATGTAGGGTTTCGCAGGGATCCAATGAAGGGTAGAGCCACGGGTCGTAACACATCTGAAATGTAACGTCCAGTGTTCAAAGTGCCGCCAATGCGAACAAGAGGTGACCGAGACGTGTAACCAATGGCACCCCATACCATCACGCCGGGTGATACGCCAGTATGGCGATGACGAATACACGCTTCCAATGTGCGTTCAGTGCGATGTCGCCAAACACGGACGCGACCATCATGATGCTGTAAACAGACCTTGGATTCATCCAAAAAAATGACGTTGTGCCATTTTCGTGGTTGAGTACACCATCGGAGGCGCTCCTGTCTGTAATACGGCGTCAAAGGTAACCGCAGCCATGGTCTCCGAGCTGATAGTCCATGCTACTGCAAACGTCGTCGAACTGTTCGTGCAGATGGTTGTTGTCTTGCAAACGTCCCCATCTTTTGACACAGGGATCGAGACGTGGCTGCACGATCCGTTACAGCCATGCGGATAAGATGCCTGTCATCTCGACTGCTGGTGATACGACGCCGTTGCGATCCAGCACGGCGTTCCGTATTACCCTCCTGAACCCACCGATTCCATATTCTGCTAACCGTCATTGAATCTCGACCAGCAATGTCGCGATACGATAAACCGCAACCGCGGTAGGCTACAATACGACCTTTATCAAAGTCGGCAACGTGATGGTAAGCATTTCTCCTCCTTACACGAGGCATCACAACAACGTTTCACCAGGCAACGCCAGTCAACTGCTGTTTGTGTATGAGAAATGGGTTGGAATCTTTCCTAATGTCAGCACGTTGTAGGTGTTGCCACCGGCGCCAGCCGTGTGTGAATGCTCTGAAAAGCTAATCATTTGCATATCACAGCATCTTCTTCCTGTCGGTTAAATTTCGGGCCTCTAGCACGTCATCTTCGTGGTGTAGCAATTTTTATGGACAGTAGTGTAAAAATGACCAGTCTTTGTCTTCGAGGCTGGTCGCAGAGAATGATGGAGGCAATGATGAACCCGAGTGCCAAAGTTACGATATAACGACGGCATAAAGTTGCAGGATGACCTTAGCAAAGAACCCAGAAAGAGTACTCAGGCAAAGACAATGTGGTACAGGGTATGATTAAGGCATCTATCAATGATATACTTGTAGATATAATTATTGATACTGGAGCTACTACTTCCGTGGTTAGCTATAATTTGTACAAGCAACTCAATTTAAAAAGTAAGATTTCCGTTTTCTCTCTTCAGAAATGTAATGTTACTGCAGCTTTTGAGGTGCAGTCACATATCGATGTTGTAATTGAGAAGGAACTACTGAAAAGCATCTTCTTGATATTGAATAAATTTTCGGTCTCTTGTATCTGGAGATGGGATTTCCTGTGCGAAGCAGGTAGACATTTCAGAACGTATAAGTATTATCTGACAGTGGAACAACTAAAAGAAGTTTGCTGCATGTTGAATAATTATACTAAGGTATTTGGCGATAAGACTGGAATTATAAAAGGTTACGTGTACCATATGGAAGTTTAGCCCCACAGAACTTTATGTCGATCTTCTTACCCTGTAACTTATTTCAAAAAGAAGCAGTGACCAAAGACATCCGCAAAATGTTAGATTGACAGATCACTGAGTCGTCAAATTCTTCGTACAGAAGTCCGTTGCACACCAATGCCAAGTCAGAAAGTAGTATTTGCTTGGTTTTGGCACATTAACAAAATAACTGTACCTGTCTGGATACGACCGGAAAAATTCTTCGGAATGAAATACTTAATATCTGTGCACTTAAACTCCTTGTAGTGGCACGTCAAATTAGATAAAGGATCTAGGAAGTGCAAAGCCTTCATCTTGTGTGGTAGGAGCTATTAGTTTCGAGAAATGCCATTTGGTCTAAACGAGTGGAGGGGTTTTTATCGCTGTGCCGGATACTATATTGGGACCAGAGCTGCTTCATAAAGTTACTCCCCATGTAAATTACTTGTTAATCGCCACAGAAACGTGGAAAGAACACATTCAGTTACTAAAAAGAGTGTTTGAAAATTCACAGACTACGTGGTTACTGTGAACCTGATGAAATCTAAATTGAGTAAGACTGAGATTAAGCTTTTAGGCCATATCATAATACCATTAGGAATAAAATTAGACCCTAAGACGCTGGATGTTATCAGGCATTTCCCCCATTCTACTAACAAGAAAGAACTGAAATCGTTTCAGAGCCTCGCTTCTGAAACTGTGTATGGGATCAAAATGCAGAGGTCATCGGTCCCTAACCCTACACACTACTTAATCTAATCTTCAACGGGGGTAGCAGCACGGACCGTGACTAGGCGCCCTAGACAGCGCGGCTACCCCGAGCGGCGAGCCTCGTTTCCTTTTTCTTTAAATTCGTGCCCAATCAGTTATTGTACAGTCACCATTTATGTGTTTCTTACAGAAGAATAAGCCATAATATTGGTCACAGCAACATGGAGAAACATATGAACAAATAAAAACTTAATTAGTAGAAACAGGTATTTTGCATCATCCAAATACGAATGAGGATGTTTGCTTGACTTCTGATACATCAGCAACAGGCGTAGGTGCTTGCTTATTTCGAGCATCTAAGAATGACGATCGACACGAAATTAGAAAGATAGGTTTTGCCGGCTGGATGTTCTCCGATTGCGAGAGAGGTTATACCTTAACAGAATTGAAAGCATTTGTCATAAAATGGGCTCTGGAAAAATTTAACGGTTTCGTGTATGACAAACGAATTAAAGTGTACTGTGACCACCAATCAGTAAGCATCTTATTATCGTGTCGACTACTTCATGCGAGGCTTGCCAGATGGGAGCTGGTATTACAAAGTTACGACTTAGAAGTAATCCATGTAAAAGGAAAGGAAAAAGCGTGGCAGATGCTCTTTCGAGACTACCTAAACTGCGTAAAATATCAGAGCAGACATCCAGTTTGAAAGTCGTTCCTTTTTATTTTTTGAGTCATCAGTAGTCTGACTGATTTGATGCAGCCTGCCACCAAATCCTATCCTGTGCCAACCTCTTCATCTCAGAGTAGCACTTGCAACCTACGTCCTCAGTTTCCAATCTCTGTCTTCCTCGACAGTTTTTGCCCTGTACAGCTCCCTCTAGTGCCACTGAAGTCATGCCCTTATGTCTTAACAGCTGTTCTATCATCCTGTCCCTTCTCCTTGTCAGTGTTTTCCACATATTCCTTTCCACCGGCCTCTGTGGCCTAGCGGTTCTAGGCACTTCAGTCGGGAACTGCGCTGCTGCTGCTGCGGTCGCAGGTTCGAATCCTGCCTCGAGCATGGGTGTGTGTGATGTCCTTAGGTTAGTTAGGTTTAAGTAGTTCTAAGTCTAGGGGACTGATGACCTCAACATAAGTACCATAGTGTTTGGAGCCATTTGAATTTTTATTCCTTTCCTCTCCGATTCTGCGCAGAACTCCTCGTTCCTTATCTTATCCGTCCACCTAATTTTCAACATTCGTCTGTAACACCACATCTCAAATGCTTCGATTCTCTTCTGTTCCGGTTCCCCCACAGTCCACGTTGTTGTTGTTGTTGTTGTTGTTGTGGTCTTCAGCCCTGAGACTGGTTTGATGCAGCTCTCCATGCTACTCTATCCTGTGCAAGATTCTTCATCTCCCAGCACCTACTGCAACCTACATCCTTCTGCATCTGCATCTGCATCTGCACCATTCAATGCTGTACCCCAACCGTACATTCTCAGAAAAGGCCCATGTTTGGTACTAGTAAGTTTTTCTTGGCACGGAACGCCCTTTTTGCCGGTGCTACTCGGCTTTTATGTCCTCCTCGCTCCGTCTGTCATTAGTTCTTTTGCTGCTTAGATAGCAGAATTCCTTACCTTCATCTACTTCGTAACCATCAATTCTGATGTTACGTTTTTCGCTGTTCCTGTTTCTGCTACTTCTCAGTACTTTTGTCTTTCTTGGATTTACCCTCAATCCATATTCTGTACTCATTAGACTGTTCATTCCATTCAGCAGATCCTGTAATTCTTCTTCGCTTTCACTGAGCGTATCAATGTCATCAGCGAATCGTATCATAGGTGTGCTTTCACCTTGAATTTTAATTCCACTCCTGAACCTTTCTTTTATTTCCGTCATTGCTTCTTCGACGTAAAGATTGGACAGTAGGGGCGAAAGACATCATCCCTCTCTTATACCCTTTTTAATCCAAGCACTTCGTTGTTGGTCGTCCACTCTTATTATTCCCTCTAGGGTTTTGTACACATTGTATATTACACGTCTCTCCCTATAGCTTACCCCTGTTTTTCTCAGAATTTCGAACATCTTGCGGCATTTTACATTGTCGAACGCTTTACCCAGGTCGACAAATCCTATGAACGTCTTGCTTCCATCATCAAACGCAACGACAGAATTGCCTCCTAAAGCTAAACTGATCGTCATATACACATCCTTAATTTTCTTTTCAATTTTCCTGTATATTATTCTTGTAAACATCTTGGATGCATGAGCTGTTAAGCTGATTGTGCGATAATTCTCGCCCCTGTCGGCCCTTGCTGTCTTCGGAATTGTGTGGATGATATTTTTCTGAAAGTCAGATGATATGTCGCCAGATTCCTTCATTCTACACACAAACGTGAATAATCCTTTTGTTGCCACTTCCCCCCAATGATTTGAGAAATTCTGATGGAATATTAACCATCCCTTCTGCCTTATTTGAACGTAAGTCCTCCAAAGCTCTCTTAAATTCTGATTCTGATACTGGAGCCCCTATCTCCTCTAATTCGACGCCTGGTTTCTTCTATCACTTCAGACAAATTTTCCCCGTCATAGATGCCTTCAATTTACTCTTTCCTCCTATCTGCTCTCTCCTCTGCATGTAACTGTGGAATTACCACTGCACTCTTAATGTTACCACCTTTGCTTTTAATTTCACCAAAGGTTGTTTTGACTTTCATATATGCTGAGTCAGTACTGCCGACAATAATTTTTTTCTCGATTTATTCACATTTGCCATGCAATCATTTTCCCTCAGCTTCTCTACAGTTCCCATTTATCCAGTTCCTAAGTGACTTGTATTTCTTTATTTTCGAATTTCCCTGAGCATTTTTATACTTCTTTGTTTCATTGATAAACTTTGTACCTATGTTTTTCATTCCAGCTTCTGTGATTGCCCTTTTTAGAGTTGGCCATTCCTCTCCATTTGTATTGCCTATTAAGCTAATCCTTATTGCAGTATCTATAGCCTTAGAGAACTTTAAATGTATGTCGTCATTCCTTGGTATTTCCTTATCCCACTTTCTTGTGGCCTGATTCTTCCTGACTAATCTCTTAAACTTCAGTCTACTCTTTGTCACTACTACATTGTGATCTGAGTCTATATCTGCTCCTGGGTAAGCCTTACAGTCGAGTGTCTGATTTCTGAATTTCTGCCTGATCATGATGTGATCTAACTGGAATCTTCCTCTATTCCCGGCCTTTTCCAAGTGTACCCCCCGCTCCTGTGATTCTTGAACAGAGTATTTGCTATTACTTGCTGAATCTTGTTACAGAACTATTTGACAAGGCCGTTGGCAGAATGAGGGTGACTTCTTATGCCGGAAGTATTTGGCCGCCAATGCCGATTGTTAATCAAAATTTAAGCGGTGGCGCCCTAGCAGGTTAACGTCTGATTATATGGATGCAATGTTGTGGTGATTTGTGTACAAAGTCATTTTAATTTTTACGTTTGACGTGCCAAAACATCACTCGTGTCATATGTTGTGCATCTGGAGATTTAATGGAAATACTTTGGATGTATCTGGGACAAGACGTTTATAATAACCTGTACGAAGATTCGATAATGGTAAGATAGTTTACCGAAACCGGTAATCCACAGTAAAGTGTTTTATTGCGATCGTAGCTAAGAAGTTTTTCTTCTCCTAAGAAAATTGGTTTTGGTGTTCTAGAGCAGTAAAAACTGTAAAGAAATCGTTTTTCATGTGAAATTTTCAAAAGATTTTGAGTTCTCAGACCTTAGTTAAAGTTTTAATGCTTATGAACTGCCATTCGCTTCAATGATACTCAACGTCCACGCGTGTTGCGCAGATAAGATTGAAGTCTGTTGATGGGTTAAATGTAAACCGACTATTTGTTCCTCAAGATGTAAGTCCGATTTAAAAACAATGGAGGTCGTCTGGAACTAAAGCGTGTTGAATATTTCCACTTAATTATCTCGAGACTAGTTGTTTTTCTCGCGGTATATGTTCTTACAAAGACTAACTGCGAATACCAGCGTGTCTTAAGCTCTCTTATAAACATGTTAACCTGTCGTTGCTTATGTGTACCTGACTTTTTGTGTACAGAATCTGGTAACTTTAAATGAGTGTAATTAACTGTGACTAAGTCTACTGTGAAACTGTGAAAGGACTTGTTGATACGCGCCAAAGCATAAATTGTGGAAGAAACAGTTTTTACAGTCATCACAACAAGGCACGAGTTTTTTAACTCACGGTTGCACACGGGACAAACAGAGCAAATATTGGTAACAAACGTGAAGGAAATGTGATCAGTGTTTGCGATAAATGTACGAGACTTGCGTCTACAAAAAAAGGAAAGCAGTATACGGACTGCGTAGATGATATGACGAAGTATGAGATACTGTGTATACCGTGAAGTGTATGCCTAGAATAATACAATCAAATGTATAAATTTACGTGTTTCCAGGTATTCATATCAGCATTGACTGTGGTCTCATAATGTGCACTGTTCCAGATAATCAGTCTCCAGCCGACCAGAAGAAAGCTCAAGACACAGTGAATAAACGAAATTGTGAACTATATAATATGCCAAGTATTTCAAGTCATTTTACGGGACTTTATATATTGATCAACCATCAGAAGGGTCAAGTATGTGTTAAACAAGATATTTAAGTATGAATAATAAGCTGACCTTTGAAAATATGATCTTGTCATGGTGCCTTCGAGATTGAGGCCTGTGATACAATTATTTACTGCCCCCAGTCCGGGAACCAATGTATCCACGCTCTAACGGCCTTAAGCAGTAATTTTAATAAAAAAAACTTTAATTAGTTTAACTGAAATATTTTAGTATTATAGTAGTTATAAAAAAGGAATACAATATAATCATAGGAGAGTAAAGGAAAAAAGTATACCATAGATTAGAATTCGTTTTAATATAGAAATCGTATTAAAATATTAATGACAGAGACAATAGTGTCTCGCTCTCGCTTTGTTCACATCACTCATAGGCCGAAGTCCGGCCCCGGTAGCTGAGTGGTCAGCGTGACGGAATGTCAATCCTAAGGTCCCGGGTTCGATTCCCGGCAGGGTTGGAAATTTTCTCCGCTCAGGGACTGGGTGTTGTGTTGTCCTAATCATCATCATTTCATCCCCATCGACGCGCAGGTCGCCGAAGTGGCGTCAAATCGAAAGACCTGCACCAGGTGAACAGTCTACCCTAGGCCAGATAATGTAAGACTTTTATATCTGCGATTAATTTTTGTGAGAGAAGTAAAGCAACGACGTTTAGTTAACTATAAAAGTAACGTTTATTTAACCTGTATCCTGGATAGTTTTATCTTCTTCCACGTCCACGAGGTACATCGATGTGTGCTTCATAATAAAACCTACTGCTAGAGCTTAACCAGAAACAAGCCACGTAAGCACATCGAACGTTTAATACGACTATCAATAAAACATAGCCAAGAGAACACCAGATTAAATACAACACTTTTGCTCCATGACCTTCAAATGTGATCTAATAGTTGTATTTTCTAACTTATCATGTTCTTGACGTATCCCTTATTACAGCCTACCAGTGAAAGAAATTGTTGAAATTGTCAGTTTCTTTAAAAGTAAAATTTTAATTTTGAATGTTGTAAAATTTTTTTTCTTGTTTGCAAGTTGTGACCGTTAATTATTCTTAGGGCGTCTTTGGATTTTTTCTCTAACTAACTACTTTGTCTCGGGAGGGGGGGGGGGAGGCAATGAGGATTTATTTCCTGAGGTAGTATGTTTAAGAAATTGGAAATATTCTTCAAGTTAGAGCCCTGACAAAAGCAATCATTTCATTTCATGATCATGCTATTGATTGGTTTTTACCTCTTTGGAGACATAATGTGCCCTAATTTGAAGATTATTTGTATTGTTCCTGTTATTTCCATGGAGCAGAATTCTGTGGCCTTATAATTTTTTCCTTGTAGTCAGAGCTGGGTCATTTAACAATTTTTAGTGGGATACTTGAGTTTTCCTATTAATGAGTCACTCTCGATAACTGCTGGCACTTGTTATTTATGTAATAAAGACATGTTTGTCTTTCCATTAAACGGTGTATGCTGTTGAAGAGAAATCCCTCGAGATCCAGTCCTTCAGTTTCTGCCCTTACCCGGAAATCCTTCGGGTTTCACGACACTTACTAATTGTGTAAGTGAGATGTACACTGTCCATTGTAAGTTCGGTTGGTATGATCAGAATTACACACCATGTTCCAGCAATACAGGCTGGTGAATGTACGAAAATGATGCAGAGGCAGACACAATTCCTAATAGAAGTACGGTCAGGTTCGCTTTACGTTCTGTTCTATGCAGCCGGCCGTTGTGGCCGAGCGGTTCTAGGCGCTTAAGTCCGGAACCGCGCCGCTGCTACGGACGCAGGTTCGAATCCTGCCTCGGACATGGATGACTGTGATGCCCTTAGGTTAGTTAGGTTTAAGCAGTTCTAAGTCTAGGGGACTGATGACCTCAGATGTTAAGTCCCATAGTGCTCAGAGCCCTTTGAACCATTTTTATTCTATGCAGCTGGCGTGCGTCAAATCTCAAAACAACTTGGCAATTACCCAGCTGGCAGTAAGCCAAAGAAATATAATATCTGTAGTACGTTCACTGATCGCGCAGAACATGACATCCCTAAATCCTTCTCGTGGCACACACAACAGTCACTTAGCACATCACAACACGTTTCGCTACAACCATTTGAACAGCTGACAGAAAGTAATGGTTTCCTCAAACAAATATATCCCATATCACAACAAAACCCATTACAAACAACACGGACAGAAACCCAAAAGAACATAAGGTAAGTCACCAAAGAGAAAAAATGCAGTTTTAGAGGAATATTTTGTTACTTTACATACTCGATGCTTCTGAAACAGAAATCCGCCAACGATTGTCACTAACTTTAGCTGTACTTCACTATCTAAAACATTTGCGAAACAAACATAATGCCCATGCAACTCGGAATCTTTGCATCATGTGATTTTGCATCATGTGATAGAGGTAAAAATTTTTTTATGCGCGGTGCATCTAGTTCCAAAGCCCTTCGCATCTTTATATCCATGATTTCCATCATGATAGAAATCTGCCAAGGACAGAACTTCTACTTCTGGTATGTATCGGGTAGAAAAATGCACCAATGATGACTGATATCGGTGGAAATCGATCTGCAAAAGGTAAACAAATTATGTTTCCGCGACTGGCTGCTACATTCTTTATAATTTCATATTCCACGGTCGCTGCGCAGAGAGGGAACCTTATGGAGCCCAAAATTCTGAAGTTTAAGATGTTAGTAAGCAAGAATCAATACGCAAAGAAGTGAGATACGGAATTAGTAAGGAAAGAAAAGACCCGCTTGAAGTTCTCTAAGGCTGCAGATACTGCGATCAAGAGTAACTAAGTAGGCAGCTGAGATGAGGAGGAATGTACATCTCCAAAAAGGGCAATTACAAAAGTTAGAAAGGAAAACGTAGGTACAGAGAAGGTATCTGCGAAGAAACCATGGGTAACAGAAGAAATATTTCTGCTGATCGGTGAAAAAAGAAAGTACAGAAATATTAAGGAAAACTCGGGCATACAGTCGCTTAGGAATGATATGAGTAGAAAGTGCAGGTATGCTAAGACCAAACCGCTGCATGAAAAATGTGAAAAAAATCGAGAAAGAGACGATTGTCGGAAGGACTGACTCAGCATATAGACAAGTCAAAACAACCTTAGGTGAAGTTAAAAGCAAGGGTGGTAACATTAAGAGTGCAATGGAGATTCCACTGTTAAATACTGAGGATAGTGTGGATAGGCAGAAAGAGTACATTGAAGCATTCTATGAGGGGAAAGACTTGTCGAATGTGATGGAAGCAGAAAAAGGAATTGATTGTGAAGAGATAGGGAATCAAGTATTAGAATCAGAATTTAAAAGAGCTTTGGAAGACTTAAGATCAAATAAGGCACAATGGATAAACAACATTCCACAAAATTTCTAAAATCATTGGAGATATCGCAACAAAAATACTATTCACGTTAGTGTGTAGAAAATATGAATCTGACGGTATACCATCTGACTTTCGGAATAGTATCACCCACACAATTCCGAAGACTGCGAAAGCTGACAAGTGCGAGAATTAACAGTCAGCTTAACAGCTCAAGCATCCACGTTGCTTTCAAGAGTAATTTATAGAAGAGTAGAAAAGGAAGCTGAGGATGTGTTATATGGTGATCAGCTTGGCTTTGGAAAAGATGAATGCGCCAGACAGGCAACTGTCATGTTGTGGTTGATAATGGAGGAAGGACTAAGAAAAATCAAGACATTTTTGTAGGATTTGTCGACCTGGAAAAACCGTTCGACCATGTAAAATGATGCAAGACGTTCGGAATTTTGAAGGAAATAGGGGTAAGCTATAGGGAAAGACGGATAACATACAATATGTACAAGAGCCAAGAAGATGTAATAAGGGTGGACGACCAAGAACGGAGTGCTAGGATTAAAAAGACTGTAAGACAAAGATGTTGTCTTTCGCCCCTGCTGTTGAATCTGTGAATCGAAAAAGCAATGACGGGAATAAAAGAAGGATTCAAGAGTGGGAGTGAAATTCATGGTGAAAGGATATCAATGGTAAGATTCGCTAATGACTTTGCTACCCTCTGGGAAAACGAAGAAAAATTATACGATCTGTTGAAAGGAATGAACAGTCTAAGGAATGGAGAATGTGGGTCGATAATAAATCGTAGAAAGGAAGAACTAATGAAAAGTAACGGAAATGAGAACAGGGAGAAACTTATCGGAATTGAAGGTCATGAAGTAGATGTAGTCAAGGAATGCTGCTATCTAGGCAGGAAAATAACCCAGGACGGACGGAGCAAAGAGCACATAAAAAGCAGACCAGCACTGGCAAGGAGAGAATTCTGGACCAAGAGCAGACTACTACTATCAAACATAAGTCTGAATTTGAAGAGTTTTCTGAGAATGTATATTTGGACCACAGCACTGTATGTTAATGAAACTGTGGGAACGTCGGAACGGAAGAGACTCAAATAATTTGAAATGCGGGGCTACAGAAGAATATTAAAAAGTAAGTGAACTGATAAGGTAAGAAATGAGGAGTTTCTATGCAGATTTAGAGAGGCAAGAAGTATATGGAAAATACTGACAAGAAGAGAAAAAATGTCGAGGAAGACTGAGATTGGCAGACATTTACCAAATAATTGAGGACGTAGGTTGCAAACGCCACTTTGAGATGAAGAGGTTGCCGCAGCAGAGAAATTAATGGGACCGCGTTAATCCAGTCAGACGACTAGGACTAAAAAAAAGAAGGGTTCGCTAGAGTATAGAACTAATGAACAGCAGCAGAAAATGGTATAATGGGAGTAGGATTCGTTATGAATAGAAAGGTAGAGTAGAGAGTGATACGGTTGTTTTCCTCAAAATCGACATCAAACCAACACCTACAACAATAGTTTAGGTATACTTGCCGACGTCGCAAGCAGAGAATGCAGAGCTAAAGTATATGAGGATGGCCCGTCCGGTTAGCCGTGCGGTCTAACGAACTGCTTTCAGGGCGGGAAGGCGTGCCGGTCCCCGGCACGAATCCGCCTGGGGGATTAGTATTGAGGTCCGGTGTGCCGGCCAGTCGGTGGATGGTTTTTAAAGCGGTTTTCCATCTGCCTGGGCGAATGCGGGTTGGTTCCCCTTATTCCGCCTCAGTTACACCATGTCGGTGATTGCTGCGCAAACACTGTCTGCATGTACGCTTACATCGTCATTACTCTGCCAAGGAAACATTTGGGGTTACACTGTCTGGTGTGAGACGTTCCCGGGGAGGTGCGGGGGGGGGGGGGGTCCACTGGGGGCCGAACCGTACAATAACCCTGGGGTCGGTGTGGCGCGGCGCTGGGGGTAGTGGACTGCTGTAGCCTGTTGTGGAGTTGTATACCACTGAGGGTACAAAGCGTCTCTGTCGCTTCTAGGTCCCCAGTTCAATACTATGCTGCTATACAACACAATATGAGGATACTCCAAGGGTAATTCAGTACGTAAAGAAAGACTGGAAAGTGGTTGAAGTGAAAAATAAAATGTCTGCGGAAAATATGGGATTGGTAGTAGGCACGAGAGAGGAGAAAGTTTATTTGAGTTACGCAATAAATATTAGTTAATAATAGCAAATACTCTGTTCAGGAATCACAAGAGGGAGAGGTATACTTGGAAAAGGCTAGTAGTTACAGAAAAATTTATGTTGGATTACGTCATGGTCAGCAGAGATTCTGAAATCATATATTCGGTTGTAAGGCGTGCCCAGGAGCCGATATAGACTCAGATCACAGTTTAGTAATGATGAAGAGTAGGCTGAAGTTTAAGAGACTAGTCAGAAAGAATCAATGCACAAAGAATGCAGAAGTACTAAGGAATGAAAAGACACACTTGAAGATCTCTGAGGCTATAAGTACTGCGACACTGAGTATATATAGAGCATATGAGTACCTAAGTATCCAATTAGGCTGAAGATGAAAGGACATCTCTAAATGGGGCAATCACAGAAGCTGGAAACAAAGATGTAGGAACAAGGAGAAACGTATCTGCGAAGAAACCATGGGTAACAGAAGAAAGACTTTGGCCATTGACGGAAGAAGGAAGAAAAGAAGTGTGCAAGGAAACTCACGAATACAGACATACAAATCACTAAGGAAGGAGATAGGAAGTTCGAGGACACTAAGACGTACTCGCTGCTTGAGGAATGTGAAGAAACCTAAAAAGAAATTATCGTAAGAAGGACTGGCTCAGCACACAGAAAACTCAAAACAACCATTGGTGAAGTTATAAGCAATGATAGTAACATTAAGAGTGCAGTGGGAACTCGGCTGAAAAATGCACAGTAGAGAGCGGATGGATGGGAAGAGTACATTAGAGGCCTCTATGAGGGGGAGGACATGTCCAATGACGTGATAGAAGTTGAAACAGGAGTCGTCAGGGAAGAGATAGGGTATCCAGTATTGGGATAAGAATTTGAAAGAGCTTTGGACGACTTAAGATCAAATAATATGGGATGGGTAAATTTCTATCCGAATTTGTAAATTCGTTGGGTGAAGTGGCAACAAACTGACTGTTCACGTTGGTGTGTAGAATGTGTGACTGTCGTTAAACTATTAGGTTTTCTTTAAAAATATCAAGCACACAGTTCCGAAGATAGCAAGAGCCGACAAGTGCGAGAATTATCGCACAATCAGCTTAACAGTTCATGTATCTAAGAACAATATACAGAGTAATGGGGAAGAAAATTGAGGATGCGTTAGATGGAAAGCTAAAGGTGACAGAGAGGCTGTTTTGCTTTGGAGTTGATGGAAGCGAGACAGCAGAAAAATCAAGAAAAGTTCGTAGGATTTATCGACCTGGAGAAAACGTTGTACAATGTAAAATGGTGTAAGGAGTTCAACATTACTTGAAAAATTAATACACTACTGGCCATTAAAATTGTTACACCAAGAACAAAATACAGATAATAAACGGGTATTCATTGGACAAATATATTGTGCTAGAATTGACATGTGAATACATCTTCACGCAGTTTGGGTGCATAGATCCTGAGAAATCAGTTCCCAAAACAACCACCTCTGGCCGTAATAACGGCCTTGATACGTCTGGGCATTGAGTCAAGCAGAGCTTGGATGGCGTGTGCAGGTACAGCTGCCCATGCAGCTTCAACACGATACCACAGTTCATCAAGAGTAGTGACTGGCGTATTGTGACGAGCCAGTTGTTCGGCCCCCATTGACCAGACGTTTTCAGTTGGTGAGAGATCTGGAGAATGTGCTGGCCAGGGCAGCAGTCGAACATTTTCTGTATCCAGAAAGGCCCGTACAGGACCCGCAACATGCGGTCGTGCATTATCCTGCTGAAATGTAGGGTTTCGCAGGGATCCAATGAAGGGTAGAGCCACGGGTCGTAACACATCTGAAATGTAACGTCCACTGTTCAAAGCGCCGTCAATGCGAACAAGAGGTGACCGAGACGTGTAACCAATGGCACCCCATACCATGATGCCGGGTGATACGCCAGTATGGCGATGACGAATATACGCTTCCAATGTGCATTCACCGCGATGTCGCCAAACACGGATGCGACCATCATGAAGCAGTAAACATAACTTGGATTCATCCGAAAAAATGACGTTTCACCATTCGTGCACCCAGGTTCGTCGTTGAGTACACCATCGCAGGCGCTCCTATCTGCAATACAGCGTCAGGGGCAACCGCAGCCATGGTCTCCGAGCTGATAGTCCATGCTACTGCAAACTTCGTCGAACTGTTAGTGTAGATGGTTGTTGTCTTGAAAACATCCCCATGTGCTGACTCAGGGATCGAGACGTGGCTGCACGATCCGTTACAGCCATGCGGGTAAGATGCCTGTCATCTCGACTGCTAGTGATAAGAGGCCGTTGGGATCCAGCTCGGCGTTCCGTATTACCCTCCTGAACCCACCGATTCCATATTCTGCTAACAGTTATTGGATCTCGACCAACGCGAGCAGCAATGTCGCGATATGATTAACCGCAATCGTGATAGGCTACAATCCGACCTTTATCAAAGTCGGAAAGGGGATGGTACGCATTTCTCCTCTTTACACGAGGCATTACAACAACGTTTCACCAGGCTACGCCGGTCAACTGCTGTTTGTGTATGAGAAATCGGTTGGAAACTTTCCTCATGTCAGCACGTTGTAGGTGTCGCCACCGGCGCCAACCTTGTGTGAATACTCTGAAAAGCTAATCATTTGCATATCACAGAATCTTCTTCCTGTCGGTTAAATTTCGCGTCTGTAGCACGTCATCTTCGTGGCGTAGCAATATTAATGGCCAGTAGTGTATATCCTCTTGAGATAGAGATTTAATATACAATATGAACAAAGATCAAGACGAAATAATGGGAGCTGAAGACCATGAACGAAGAGCTCGGATTAAAAATGGTGTAAGATAGATATGTAATCTTGTGACAAAGCTGTCCAGTCCATACCTCAAAGAAGCAACGAAGGAAATAAAGGTTCACGAGTGTGTATAAATTCAGAGTGAAAGGATATCAAGGATAAGTTTCGCTGATGATTTGTTCTCATAAATCAAAACGGGAACAACTACTGGATATGTTGGAAGGATGGACAGACTAATGTGTACGGAATATGGACTGAAAGTAAAACGAAGAAAGAACACAACGAGAAATGGCAGAAATAAGAACAACGAAGGAGGAGAAGTTAAGGAATTCTGTTACATAGGCGGAAAATAATATTGGACGGAGCAAGGACATAAAAAGCAGACTAGCACTGACAAAAAGGCCATTCGAGGCCAAAGAAAGTCTGCTATTATCAGACATAGGCCTTAACGTGAGGAATAAATTTCTGATAACGTATGTTTGGAGCATAGTATTGGATGGCATTGAAATATGGACTGTGGGAAAACCAGAAAAAAGGAAAATGGAAGCATTTGAGATATGGAACTGTAGAAGATTGTTGAAAAGTAGGTGGACTGGTGAGGAAAGGAATGAAGAGGTTTCCCGCATAACTGGCGAGGAAATGTGCAAATGGAAAGCACTGAGAAGAAGAAGGGACAAATTGAAAAGACGTCTCTTAAAACATCAAGGAATATGTTGCATGGCAGTAGTGGGAACTTTAGTCGCTAAATGTAAATGATGGCAGAGATTGGAATAAATCTAGCAAATAATTCAGGACATACGTAGGCTTTCCCGGTGTAATAAGTCTTGAAAGTCTCTTCGGGTTTTACCAGCTGACAAGGGGAATGCCACGGTTGTAATGAAGCGGGATGATTATGTCCTAAAAATGGATTTCTACTCAACGACCCGGCGGGCAGAAGACTATCTAGTGACCCCACAGAAAGGATCAAGCGCAAGACACTTTCATTACCGCAAAAGAGTTCGTTGTCGGAAGATTTACGTAAGAAACTTCATCCAGTTGCTGCCGTTCCGCCTAGGATGTATGGTCTGCCTAAGTTGCATAAGGAAGGGTTACCTCTACGCCCTATTGTTAGTAATTTGGGTGCACCCACTTATAACCTGACAAAGTAGTTATCATCTATTCTCAGTCCATATGTTGGCAGTGTGAACACCATATCTCCAATTCGGTGGATTGTATTCGACAATTGAGAACTTTGAAGTTGAGTCCTTCAGACCTATTAGTGAGTTCTGATGTGGTATACCTTTTTACACGAGCTCCTCTGGAAGAGTCCCTTAGTTTGATCAGTGAAAACCTGGATGAAGAGCTGGTGAAACTTTTTCGTCGTGTGCTGACAAGTATTTTTTATTTAACGGTAACATTTTTGAAGAGACTGACGGAGTGGCTATGGGTAGTCGTTTATCACCAATAGTCGCCAATTTATTTATGGAGGACTTCGAGGATATGGCACTGAGGACTTCAGCTTTGCAACCAATGTGCTTCTGGAGATATGTAGATGATACATTTTTCGTCTGGCAGCATGGACGTGATACTCTTAATAGATTTTTGGACCACTTCAACTGTCTTCATCCCCGCATCAAATTTACTATGGAGGTTGAAAATGATGGGATGCTTCCATTTTTAGACGTTATGGTTTATAAAAAACCAGATGGTATTTTGGGACACAGCGTTCATCGAAAGCCGACCCACACAGATCGGTATCTGCATTCTTAGAGTTGTCATCCACCACACCAACGCAGTGGCGTCCTTAGGACTTTGGTACCGATAGCATACGCCATTTCCGAAGCGGACAGCTTAACCCAAGAACTTCCGCATTTGATGGCTGTTTTTAAGGAAAATGGATTCTCTGAGAAGCAGATTCGTCGGGCTATGGAGTTTGGACCGTCTCTGGAGGTGCATGAAGAGGAACATAGATCAGTGGCCTTTCTTCCTCATGCTGGAGGCGTATCGTTTAAGATTGGACGAATTTTAAGGAAGTTTAACATTAAGAGTGTGTTCCGTCCACCTCCCAAGATTAGGGCACTGCTCGGCTCCGTGAAAGATGATTGGGGCTTAGGAGACCCGGTGTATACAAAATCCCGTGTCAATGTGGGAAGGCTTACACTGGCCGTTCGATTCGCACAGTTCATGACAGGTGTGTGGAACATCGCCGTCATACGAGGCTACAACAGCCGGAAAAATCGTCAGTAGCAATACACTGTTTAAATGAGGGAGACAGTATCAAATATGATGAAACTGTGGTAGTTGCCAACATTTCCAGTTTTTGGAACAGTGTTTATAAAGAGACAATTGAAATTTGGTTGGCTGATAATTTAATCAACAGAGACAATGGGTTTCCTCTTAGCAAGACGTGGAATCCTGTATTATCTCGCATCAAAACTGAACGTCCTTCGGTGCGGCCCTGAGTGCGATATATCGTTGCTAACAGTGTTCTACTAAGGGCGGCGCCACCTCCATGGCTTGGAGGACAGTAACCGTGATGGGCGGCGCAAGCACCTTGTACTGAACGGTGGCCTATACAAGGCATCGATTTGCAGCCTGGCGTCAGTTCTCAGCGGGACTCATCAGCAGAAGCAGCATTCTCCTGAAGATGGCGACCAGTTGGATCGCCGAAATATCAAGTTCATTTTAGGATCCGGCAGCAAACCCGGAGTGACTTTCAATTGAGGACATATCTTGCAGTTGCTATTCGGAGTTAAAAAGTTGGTACACGAGAGAAATTCATGTCGTCGGAAGAGTGGTGGAATCAAACAGAACTTATAGGTAGGGAGCATCTAACGAATAAAGCAAACTACGTAATTAATACAAGTTACACAACATTAACTAAACCAACCCTAATGTATGAATGCCTTCAGATTTGATAAATATGTTCAATTACCTTTTTTGTCCTAACATCTCTAAGACAGCTACAGTTACGAAGACCAAACGATTTATCTGGAATGGTCCAATGTACAGGAAGAACAGTTTCTGTAATTTTCTTCGCCTTACAGGAGAGGCAGTGGTTTCTCAAGAGCAGCTTCTCCACAGAAAAAAAGTTGATTCATCCTTTGCATTCCTCTTCTGTCGTTGCAAGGCCGCTTTACGATTACTTGCAATTGTTTCCACAATCATATGTTGTGTGTGTGTCCGTTTGCTGTCTCACAAAATGCAACCATTTCTTTGTTTCTGTCCTCTGGTTCCCGATTCACGAAAATTTTGGCTTGTGACATCTTGATTGTGTCATGAGGGACCTGAATCATACTAACTCAAAACCCATGATGTAGCCTTCCAAAGTGTCACGCCTTTTTTTCCAGTAGATCCGGCAAAGATTTCCCAACTTTTTCGCACTTCACCTGCTCGGTTTCCTTTGGTTTGGTACGAGGCAGCGTAAATTGCCTTCATCTTCCTTCTCCATAGCGCTTCCTTTCACGTCTCCAAAACGAACTGTTGTCAGAAAGCAAGTGTTTCAAATTCCCAGCCACACCTAGGCAGTCATACCTGAGGGCCATCACGACAGATCTGCTGGTAGCCCCTTCCAGTAGCGTAAGTGTGACGTACTTCGACGCTAACCCGACAGTTGGGGTTGAAGCGGTGACCACCTTTTGTCCTCACAATCGGACCCCACATGTTGATGGCTCAATAGTCACGTAATTTCCTATGGATTATAGGGGGAAAGGGAATGGCTGCTTTGTGGAACGAGATTTTGTCGTCTGGTACTTCATACAGATTTCCACTACTTGTCTCGCTCAGCAGTCTACGGGGTTAAAATACATGATTTCTTTCAGTTTGCTAGCATACCTCCCTGGACCAAAATGTGTGTAGCTCAAATCGGTGTACCAGATAAGCTTATTTATCTGCTTCTCTTGCACTCATATCGCCCTTGCCGATCAGTTTAGATTTTTACAGCAGAATGATATATTGTTTCTCAGCGGATAATACTGCCTCAGCGCCAGGAGATTCTTATCATTCATCTTCTCTTTTACTTTACGTAGCATTAGATCTCTATCTTGTTCTTTCCTTATATTTCTCAGGGCTTCACTAATGAAGTTCTCATACTGCACACCTTTCCAGAACAGAATGTCACACCTTCTCTCATTGATTTCTGCTTCTGTGCCAAGAATCAACACGACTGGCGAGTGCAATAGTGCATGGCCAACTACGTTGTCTTAGCCAGGAATGCGCTTAATTTTAAACGAAAAATCCGGTAGGTAGGCGCCCAGTGAGATAGCCGTCCATGCGTAAGTTTTACAAAATGGCTCTGAGCACTATGGGACTTAACTTCTGAGGTCATCAGTCCCCTAGAACTTAGAACTACTTAAACCTAACTAACCTAAGGACACCACACACATCCATGCCCAAGAAAGGATTCGAACCTGCGATCGTAGCGGTCGCTCGGTTCCAGACTGTAGCGCCCAGAGCCGCACGGCCACTCCGGCCGGCTAAGTTTTACAGATATCGTAAGTTCCAGGGCATGGAATATCTGAAACACAGGGACAATGGCTAAGGCCTCTGAATTTAGCGTTCAGCGTAAGCAGGAAGTTATTGTGTACCAATTTTAACAGATATGACCAAGAAAAAGGCGGAAACAATCTCTAATGAGGGAGGCCAAGAAAATCTATGCAACACCCTCTATACCACTGCACCAGGAATTCTGTCATCCGCCACAGCAACGATCGCGATCAAGAAAACCAGCAAGTGTTATTGCAGGACAACTCATCACGGATGGTTTTGATCTAAATGAAAGCTGGAAAAACGAATGGTCAACAAAAACATTGGGAACAAGAGCCCATCACCTTGATACCACAAAGAAGCCAGAAGGTTTTGACCTACCGAGGAACCTTTGGTGCCGCCTCAACAGGTTAAGGACTGGACATGGTTGTTGTAGCTACTTCAGGTACAAATGGGGCTGGATCAGTTCACCAATGTGTGAATGTAAGAGCAGACAGTTGAACATTTAGTCCAACGCTATCCACTTCATTTATACCCTGGAATTCCCGATGACTTGTTCACTCTCACACCCAGCTGAATTAACTGGTTGAAAAACACGGACTTTAAGGTTTAATCTTTTCTAATATCATATGTATATTATATAAAATCATTTGCCTATATCAACTGTACATTGTATAAAATCACCATACGATTAAATACATAAATAAATAAACGGATATGACGAGACTCAATGCTTCTTCATCGTTGCCCGTTTCAGCCACCATATTCTGTATCAAAAGCAATGGACCTGTTCGCACTGGTCGTGAGGCATCTCGGTGTCTCGTCCTTTGATGTCAGAACAGATTAGGTGAAAATACCATGCTCTGTTATCCACTGTGGATTGGCACGGTGAGGCGTCTTCGGCCAGGGCTAGGACGGGCCCTGTTTCTGCAGTCAGAAGAGCGAAACGGGCCACAGCCTTACTTCTGTGAAATCTGGTCAACTCCCAAGGAACATTCCCCCCCTCCCAATGAGATTGAAATGGTTCAAATGGCTCTGAGCACTATGCGACTTAACTTCTGAGGTCATCAGTCGCATAGAACTTAGAACTACTTAAACCTAACTAACCTAAGGACATCACACACATCCATGCCCGAGGCAGGATTCGAACCTGCAACCGTAGCGGCCGCTCGCCTCCAGACTGTAGCGCCTAGAACCGCACGGCCACTCCGGCCGGCCCAATGAGATTCACTGACAATCTTCTGTCAACAAGGAAGACCTAGAGACCATACTTCTTTTAATTTCCCTGTCTATGATAAAATTTTTATTTCTTTTCAGACTCCTTATAGCCAAAATTAGGTGTGGTGGATAGTACACATTTTCTAATATTTGCTGTAATTTTATTCGATTTATCCTGTCAAATGCCTTATCAAAATACTAAATCCACTCTGCACTTCTCGTAACAACAGTCTGCAATAACAAAAGTATTCTTACCTGTACCGTCAGACAATAATTGGAGACTGCTGTTAAATGTATTTTCTAAATAGTTACGCACATTAACGTTGGCGAAAATCTGCACATTTGCGTCTAAATCTACACCTGTACGCTGCAAACCATCCCATGGCCTCATGGCACTATGAATTAAGATATCTTCCCGTTCAATTAAAGTCTGGAGCGCGAGGAAAGTGATTGCTTAAATGCCTCTTTGACCCTTGTAATCGGTCTGATAAACTTCTTTGTGGTCTCTACGGAAGCAATACGGAGCGGTACGTAGGGGGTAGAAGCAGATGCCTCGTTTGTTCTCTTAATAGTCGTTCCTGAAACTTGCTATAGTTGGCGCATATCTTCAAGAAAGTCTGTTAAAAAAGATTTCGGGCTTTCAGCCGGTCGTCGTGTACTTCATTGCACGATACTTCGACTGGACAACTTCCAGCCATCTTCAGGTGAGCCGAACGAGGACTGACGAAGACGTTCTCCGCGCCAGCTTATATAGTGCGCTGATAGTACTGCCGCCCATGCGTTGCAATCGCGTAGACAGAAGGGCCACACCGCCCAGCGGCAGCGCCCTCACTGGTGGAACTGCAGTACTCAGCTGCCGTCGGTAAGGAAGGTGCCTCCGTGTGTGCATTTTACTTACATGCTACATCGAAGAAAGTAAAATGCCGGCGCCCCCCGGAAACGTTGCCCAATCGGACAACGGCCAAACCTTCCACCACCGGAAACCAATGCAATCAAAAGCCAAAAACAAAAACAGGTCCTCTTCAGGGCCAACCCTGACGATCGTCAGCCTGAACGTCGAGGGAATCACCAGGAATAAGGAGGATGTAATATCGCAACTATGCCAATCAGAAAAGTGGGACGTACTGTGCCTGCAGGAAACGCATAGAGATGAAACAGCAAACAGACCCAATATCAAAGGAATGCGCTTGGCAGTAGAAGCACCTCACATAATGTATGGGAGCGCAATATTTACCAAACCCGAGATGCTGCTCTCTTCCACGAGTAAGACAACCACCTACAACATTGAAGTGTTAGCAACAGAGAGTGGCTCCTTTACAATATGCTCCGTATATAAACCCCCCGGCCTGAACTTACACACTTCAACGCCAGAAAGCTTCAATAACCGAAGGACCTACTTCGTTGTGGGAGACTTTAACAGCCACAGCACCACTTGGGGCTACGACGAGACAGACGCCAATGGTCAGCAAATAACCTCTCACTTCTCCACGACCCCAAGCTCCCCTGCTCCTTCAACAGCAAAATTTGGAAGCGAGATTACAATCCCGATATTTGCTTCGTTAGCCGGAACATCTACGACACCTGCTGCAAAAGAGTATTTGATACAATCCCAAAGATACAACATCGACCTATTGGAATCCAAGTCTACTCAACAATCAAAACTACCAAAATACCTTTCCGTAGGAGATTCAACTTTAAAAAAGCTAGATGGTCAGAATATTCCCAAGCGCTGGATGAGGAATTAGGCCAGTCTGACCACAACACCAAATAATTATCTTATCTTTGTTGAGACTTTGCGAAACGTATCTAGACGCTATATTCCTAGGGGCTGCAGACAACATTATATCCCAGGGCTCTCAAATGCCTCAAAGGACATCCTGGAGAAGTATCAAGTATTGTTCGCGGAAGACCCATTCAGCGACGAAACCATCACCTGTGGCACAGCTTTAATGTCAGCCCTCATCGAGGCACGCGAGAAGAAGTGGATAGCAACCCTAGAAAGAATGGATATGTCCCACAGTAGCAAAATAGCCTGGAACCTGATTAAGAAACTGGATGATGACCCACGGCTAAGCAAGGCCCCGGCCAACGTAACTCCAAACCAGGTGGTCAACCAACTCCTTCTAAACGGCAAGTTCAACTCCAAACGTCAGAAAACTAAAATCAAACGCCTACTGTCAACGGAAAAAAACCAACTTCCAGAAACCATTTAGCATGAGAGAGTTGAACAATGGCATAAATACCATGAAGAATGGGAAAGCCGCTGGATTTGATGATATTTGCGTGGAACAGATTAAAAACTTCGGCCTTGGCGCCAGGGACTGGATACTTGCACTTTTTAACGTGTGCCGTGAAACATTTCAAATCCCGAAACTGCGGAGGAAGTCAAAAGTGGTGGCTCTCCTTAAACCCGGGAAGGACCCAGAGTCTCCGAAGAGCTATCGACCCATAACCCTTCTCTGCTACCTGTTTAAGCTCTATGAAAGATTGATTCTCAACAGAATAGAGAAGATCGTTGACTCGAAGCTAATCCCACACCAAGCAGGTTTTAGACCTGGAAAGTCCTGTACCAGTCAAATTCTAGCATTGACGGAACACATCGAGGATGGGTTTGAGAATAAACTAATCACCGGGCTGGCACTAGTCGACCTAAGTTCCGCCTATGATACAGTAGATCACCGGACACTACTGCATAAAATCTACGAGACCCTGAAAGACTACCACCTAGTCAAGATAATCGAATCCCTGCTCCAAAATAGACAGTTCTTCGTAATGCTTGAGGGGAAAAAGAGTCGATGGCGGAATCAGAAAAATGGGCTCGCCCAAGGGAGCGTGTTGGCGCCAATCCTATACAACATATATACAAATGACCAACCAACTCCAGACAAAACCAAAACTTTTGTATATGCAGACGACCTGGCAATAACAGTTCAAGGCAACAGGTTTGAAGCCATCGAGGAGAAACTAGAAACCGCCCTTTCTACAATGTCAACATACTGGAAAAAGAGTTCTCTAAAACCCAATCCCTCCAAAACTCAAGTGAGTGCATTCCATCTGAGCTCGAGGCAGGCAAAGTACAGGCTCAATGTTACCTGGCATGGGACATTACTAGAACACACAGATACTCCCACCTACCTTGGCGTCGTGCTGGACAGAACATTGACATACAAATATCATTGCGAAAAAACACGCACAAAAGTGGAAGCACGAAATTCCCTTATAAGAAAGCTGTCCAACAGCAAATGGGGTGCCAAACCTACCGTGATCAGAACTTCAGCCCAAGCTTTGTGCTTCTCAACTGCCGAATATGCCTGCCCGGTATGGTGCAGATCCGCCCACGCAAAAAGGGTAGATATTAGCTTGAATGAAACATGCAGGATAGTGACAGGCTGCATGAAACCTACCCCCGTAGAAAATCTTTACAGGGCCGCAGGTTTCACAAACCCTGACTCACGTAGGAAAGCCCATGAACATACCGAGAAGCTAAAACAAACCTTTGATGCTCGTCACTCAATATTTGGCCTAGAGTGTGGCCCCAGCAGACTCAAATCCAGACGCCGTTTCCTAAGTTGCGTCTTAGATGAGGCCCCCATCTACTATCCACTAAGAGAGGACCCACCAAGTGGCGTTTCTGGTGATTGGAAAACCTGGAGAATGCTTAACCGCATCAGAACTGGAGTGGGTCCTGTGAAATCTAATCTGATCAAATGGGGTTTGTTGGACGAACATGACGACAAATGCGACTGCGGCACTCGACAGGACATGGAACATCTCCTACAATGCCCAACCTGCCCGCACAGATGCACCCTCGACGATCTATGGCTGGCTAAAGAAGAAGCATTGGACATTGCCCAATATTGGGCAAACAAATTGTAGTTTCCGGACACGAAAAAGTAAAAGTAAGTCGCTGGCCGCAGCTATCGAAGTCTTCTGGCGTCTTCGTCTCGAGTAAATTTCGGAGATGACGGGATTTCATGCGTTATTCAATTGGTAACCACTGTCACGATTCATTAGATTTCCCGCAATGCGTATTTCAACTGATTCATTGATAATGGAGTCCCAAAAAGTTGTTGCAGTGGCCAAAATCGAAGTTTTGTCGCACTCCATTTAATGTCCGTTAGAAATACAATGTTCCGCAACTGCAGACTTACTGGGTTGCAGTAGGCGAGTACAACGTTGTGTTCACCGTAGAGCACCGCGGAAACTTCAGTTTTGGCTTGACCCGCACAATGACCACTACAAAAGCCAGCCTGACTCAGTTACGGGTCATTCCACACCAAGTGGTCTAAAACTGAAAAAAGTTCCCACCATCATGGTCTCCAATTTTCGTCAAATTTTAACTGTAGCTTTAGTCAAGTGTTGAAGTAAGTTTCCCAAGATTTCAGGCCTCTAGCTGCAATAGCTGCTGATCTAGACCCCCTTGTCTGAAGTGTACTTAGTCCGTGTGCATGCAACATAAAAAAAATGTCATATTTGGAGTCTAATAAAATCGAAACTAATTCATAAGAATGGTTAGTAAGATGCGACCCTGTACAGTTTTTTTTGCTGATTCCAACGAAATTATGTATAACATTACTCATGCAAACCCCGGTCAAATAACTCGACTCAAAGTATACTTCAAAATTTGTCGTGACACAACGCGACAAATTTTGACCAATATTAAGACTGCAATGATTTCCTTGCAGTTGAAGATATGGACTTGAACTTTTGGCCAAGCTTCATGCTTGTGCTAGACATAATGCAGCCGGATTTGCAATGATCCAGGCCATATGGTCGCCCTGCAGTATCTCTTCAAATTAGGCAGTGTCAGCACAAACGGTAAAATTTACCAAAGTTTCAAGCCAATTACTAAAAAATAGTTGGCCTGAATCTGCTTGTGAATAGTATCACCTAAAAGAGAAACTCTTGCTCTACAAGACTGACATTTGTTTTTTTTGCAACGCGACCATTAAGTACTCATTAACTCACATCAAAGTTGTTATATTTTGTATGCGCGATGCACTAATTTTTCTTCATTTCTAGGAATTTGAATCTTAATAGTCGCTTAGAATTACTGATATAATTGGATATTTCATTCGTGTTTTATTCAGTGATTGGCCAGTGAGAGATGTCAGAAGTTAATGAAGAAGAAGAATCGTTGGCCCCCTGTTCAATTGGAAAAGATGCTGCTGCATCGAAGTGCCATGTTATCTTCTATGCTAAGAAGACTGGATTCAAAGCGTTTAGTGATTTCACAGAATGTGACCAGAAATTGCTTGTTTCGCGTTCAGAAGCCAAACTTGACGAAAATTCCATCATTTGCTTCCACCATGAAGCCCTCTTCCTACATGAATATCAAGCGATGCAAAAGAAATGTTGCAATCCATTCAAGAAGAGGAATCACAATGTAAAAGCTGGACTTAGACTGCTTGATAATGAAACAGCTGCCAAACTTTGCCTGTTAAAGAAAAAAGAAGTGATTGATATAAAACCTGGTCAGAAGCTTTGCCCTCGCTGCATGTCGGCACTGAACCAAAAGCTAGAAGATTCATCATCACTATCAACCCAATCTGAACAAGATTTCACAACGGATGAAACTGAACCAGCCATCAACAAAAGTTTATCATTTATTGGTGCTTCACCATTGAAAAGAAGACAACTAAGTAAAAGAGATAAGCAAAGCTATGCAAAAAGAAAGATCTTGGATGCACAAAGTTTAATTGGGAATCAAATTGCTGCTGCTGTAGGAATCAATTACGATGAACAGCCAAGTTCAAGTAAAAGTCGCCCATGCAATAATTGTGCAGATCTTGATAATCTTATAGAAGAGTTGAAAGAAAAATGTAAAGTGTCAAATCGTAGGACAAAAGTTCAAATATTGACCTTGGTTCCAAGAAGCTGGACAATTACAGATACGACAACAGCATTTAATGTATCAGAAAGAATGGTAAAGCAAGCGAGAAAACTGAAGAATGAGCAAGGTGTTCTAGCTTTTCCAGCAAATCGGCAAGGAAGGAAGCTTTCAGATGAAGTTGTCCAGAAAGTACATGACTTTTTTCAAGATGACGAATTCAGCAGACTTTGTCCAGGGAAGAAAGACTGTGTGCCTGTGAGAATTTCAGGAACAAAGGTGTACAAGCAAAAGCGGTTGTTGCTTTGCAATTTGAAGGAAATGTACGTGTCTTATCAGAAGCAAAATGGACCAGAAATTGGCTTCTCAAAGTTTTGCGAGCTTAGACCAAAATGGTGTGTTACAGTTGGCTCTGCTGGAATGCACTCAGTTTGTGTCTGTACAATACACCAAAATGTCAAGCTTATGCTCACTGGTGCATCAATCAATGAAGACTACAAGGAAATTCTTAGCAAAGCTGTTTGCAGCTTGGAAAACAAGGATTGTATGCTTCATCGTTGTGAAAACTGCCCTGGTCCAGAAGGTGTAGAAGCAGTTATTGCAACATATTTTGAAGATAATGACCCTGAAGAACTGATTGAGTACAAACAATGGATTCATACCGACAGGGATACTTTAGAAACAAAGCAGCTTTCAACAGAAGAGTATGTTGAAGATATTGCAGCAAAAATTTGGAACCTGTCTTGTCATCACTACATTGCCAAGCATCAAAGCCAGCACCTGAAAGCTCTCAAAACTGATTTGAAAGAAGGCGAATTCATAATACTAATGGATTTTGCTGAAAACTATTCATTTATTGTTCAAGATGCAGTGCAAGGCTTTCACTGGGAAAACAGTCAAGCAACAGTTCATCCATTTGTAGTCTACTACTGTGAAAACGAAGAGGTGCAATGTGTGAATCTTTGTGTTATTAGTGACTGCCTTCGACACGATACGATTACTGTCCATGTTTACATTGGAAAAGTAATCAATTACCTGAAGATGCAATTTTCCAAAATAAGCCACATCCACTACTTCAGTGATGGTTCAGCTGCACAATATAAGAATTTCAAGAATTTTCTCAACTTATGCTATCACAAAGAAGATTTTGAAATAACAGCAGAATGGAATTTCTTTGGAACAAGCCATGGAAAGTCGCCTTGTGATGGCATTGGAGGCACAACAAAACGGTTGGCAGCAAGAGCAAGTTTGCAACGTCCATATGAAAACCAGATTCTAACACCCAAAGATCTTTTCAACTTCTGCAATGATAATATCAATGGAATCAAATTCTTTTTCATCAGCAAAGAGGAAGTTGAAGAAGAAAAAGCTTCTCAAGAAGAAAGATTCCTGCAAGGGCACACTCTAGCTGGCACAAGAGAAAACCACCATTTTTTGCCCATTGATATGACGACAATTAAGGTCAGTAGAGTTTCTAATGATGCGACATCTTTTTTGGCCAAAATTAGTGCTGCTGAAGTAGTAGTTCAAGTCATGGATCTTCAGCCTGGGCAGTATGTTGCTTGCATTTATGAAAAGAAATGGTGGATTGGAAACATCGTTGAAATCTCAGTCGAACAGAAAGATGCTTTCATAAGCTTTATGCATCCTCATGGTCCTGCAAGTTCATTTTATTGGCCCTTAAGACGTGATACTTGCTGGATTCCAGAACAACTTATCATTGGTGTTATTCCAGCTCCATCAGTGACATCATCTGGTCGGCAATACAGTTTTCCTGAAAGCATTCTCTTGCAAATCAACGATGCTTCCAGAATGATGAAGTAACTGAGGAAGACAGGCTTGGGAACCTGCATAAAGAAACCCACAATCAGGCTTGGGATCCTGTGGTAAAGACACCCTGTAATCAGGCTTGGGAACCTGCAGTAAAGATACCCACCCGTGGCTGTTACTGCATGGCTATCGGGCGTGGCCCCTATGGCGATGGGGATGCTGGTTTTATTGTGATAACCAGTAATGGCTCAGCCATCATGGACCAACGCAGGGCACTGCGCACACAAAATATAAGATACTTTGACCTGAGTAAATAAGCACTTAATGGAAGCGTTGCAAAAGAAAAATATATCCATCTTGTAGAGCAAGAGTTTCTCTTTCAGATGATACTATTCACAATTAAATCCAGGCTGACTATTTTGTAGTAATGGGCTTTGAACTTTGGTAAATAAAGCCATTTGCGCTGACACTGCCAAATTTGAAGAGATTTTGCAAGGCGACTATAAAGCCTGGGTAGTTGGAAATCCAGCTGTATTATGTCCAGCACAAAGATAAGACTTGGTAAAAAGTTCAAGTCCATATCTTTATCTGCAAGGAAATTATTGCAGTCTGAATATTGGTCAAAATTTGTCGCATTAAGTCACGACAGAATTAGGGGTACACTTTGAGTCGACTTGTTTGACCGGATTTTGCATCAGTAATCTTATAATTAATTTCGTTTGAATCAGCACAAAAAACTGTACAGGGTCTCATCTTACTAACCATTCTTATGAATTGGTTTCAATTTTATGAGACCCCAAAAATGGCATTTTGTCTGATGTCGCGCGCATGCGAACTTACTACCCTTCAGACAAGGGGGTGTAGATCAGCAAGTATTGCAGCTAGAGGCTTGAAATCTTGAGAAACTTAATTTAGCACTTGACTAGTGCTACAGATAAAATTTGAAGAAAATTGGAGACATGATGGTGGGAAGGTTTAGACCACTTGGCATGGAATGACCCTTACGTGTTTTTCATGCAGCAGATGACGCTCGATTGGCAGGAATGAATAAAGCTTCTATTCTTCAAATTACTTCATAATCAAGCGTGACGGTTATAAACTTCTAATGATGGGAAAAAAGAATAGTGTAGAGTCTTCACCTAACAATGGAGAGAGTGATGTCAGCCCATGGCGACACAGACTGTTCAAAATATTCCTGGTTAAACATAAAATAAGTTGAGGAAAGAGTATGTCGAAACAAACCAGCAATGTCCGATTCAAACTGTTGACCAATTAGAATCAAGGAATCCGCAAGAGGTACTTTTGTGAAAAGGGAAACTACATCAAAACTCTTTTTGAACAATCGATTCGCCGGGAAAATTTCAAATTTTACTTCGAGAAAGTCTCTCAGTAGTTATGTGACGCTCCCTCGTGGCATCAACAGTGACCACTCGTGCTGCCGTTCTTTGTATATTTTCGATATACAGTTTAGTCCCATTTCGTAAGAGTGCCACAAAGTTGAGTAATATTGTAGGATGGGTCGCACGAGAGTTTTGCAAGAAAACTCCGTTTTAGACGGATTGGATTTTACTAATATTATATGCTTTTCAGTGAAAAAAGTGAATAAGTATAAAACATTATCAAGGAGAAGGGACAGGATGATACGACGTATGTTAAGATATTAGGAAATAGTTTCTATGGTGCTAGAGGGGGACTAGTAAGTAAAAACAGTAGCGGAAACAAATAGGAATATATCCCACAAATAATTGAAGACGTTGACTGCAAGTGCTACTCTGAGATGATGAGGTTGGCTCGGGGTAAGTCAAACCAATCGAAAAGTTAAAACAATATTGCAAGTTTTCTGCTTTTTCTTAGCTAGCATCAGTTTCAGTTCTTTGGTGCCAAAGATAGCCATTTCTTCGGGTTTTGTTAGAGGTGCTTCGTAATATCGTGCTACGGTAGTCATTAAAAAGTTAATGAATTGCCCTTTGAGACTGAAGCGCTTTTTCCTTAGCTTCTTTTTGTCTACAGCGCAATGATGTGAAGTATTTTACGTTTGGGGGGGGAGGGGAGGGGGGACAGAAGATTATCTATAATGAGGTCATTAGAGGCAAAGCATATGTTTCGATTAGGGAAATCTACCGTTCCCTTTCAAAGAGACCATTCGAACATTCACCTTCAGTGGTTTAGGGAATACCTCAAGTGTGAATTGTTGGTGGAGGATTTGGACTGTCGTTCTTCCAGAATTTAGTGTCTTCCACTGCGCCACCGCTGTCAACATCAAGAAAGAGTGGTCCGAAACAATCTAAAACCGGAAGATCCTGTGAACAGTGTTCCAGGAAAGTGATGAAAGTTACACAGATGTGGCGTACACCTAGGATCAGAAGCACCCTCTCTTTTCTGCTATGGAGGATAATTGTTATAACAACCTCACCAAGTGAAGAGCCGTCAAACGATCTGAAAGAAACTTTGGGTATGGCTCCTAGAGGGCGTACTGGTACGATGGTTGACGGATGTGCAAAACCAGTAGAAAGGAGAGGGTCGTACACAGTTGTGAGAATATATTGCACCACGCAATGTTACTACAGTGTCAACGCTTCCTTGACCATTCCACCGCATGGCCCCTTCAGCTTCATCCACGACGTTGATTGTTAATTTCATTTGTATACAGACGCCCCAGACTGCTAGCGGCTCTCCAAACAGCAGAATAGTTTTCTTATGTATCACTTCAATGCTTTCTTGACTGGGACACTGGCAACGCTACCACGGTGACCGCTGTTTAACAGCCTGCACTACTGGTCTCACTGTCCGCATGCGGCGTTTCTGGTAGACATGTAGTTACAGTTTCATCAGCACCCTTCCCACCATATTCGCCACAACGTGCATTTCAGGGGAGAACGTATGAGATTATTGACGAATCATTTTCAGTGCAGTCAAATACTATATCCTCAAATTGTATTGTGAACAACGCCTTGTCTTGTCGAGAACATTCGCCAGCTCTCGGTGTAGACTAATATCCAACTGGTAGCATTATTTCCCTGGCTCACACTTTGTTCTAGCATGTCAAGCATCAAACCTGGTAGTATTTGCTTATGAAAAAAAATCCGATATAGCATATTGGAAGGAAGAACAGATTGGGAAAGGATAGGAAGGGATATCTGTAGTGTCTTTTTCACAGGAACCACCCCAACATTTACCTTAAATCAGTAGTAGGGAACGCATGGCCCTAGGGCCACATATGGTTGGCGCAATCCTTTCGTACTGCTCGCAGAGCTATTATTGTGTTGGTTATAATACACGGACCAAATTCCCCTTCCATCTTATGTTTTTGGAAAAATTGCAAATTTGTGGTAAGATCTTATGGGACCAAACTGCTGAGGTCATCGGTCCCTAAGCCTATACACTACTTAATCTGACTTACGCTATGGACAACACACACACACACATGCCCGAGAGAGGACTCGAACCTCCGACTGGGGGAGCCGCACGGCATGTTTTTCGTACAAGAAAGTATATGTCAGAAGGGTCAAGTAGAAAAAGGAGCCGGCTATTTCAACAGTATCAGCAAACTACTTTAGTATAACGCTTTAAGTCGCGTTCACAATGTTCACCGTAGAGCACCGCGGAAACTTCAGTTTTGGCGTGACCCGCACAATGACCACTACAAAAGCCAGCCTGACTCAGTTACGTGTTTTTCATGCAGCAGATGACGCTCGTTTCGCTGGAATGAATAAAGCTTCTATTCTTCAAATTACTTCATAATCAAGCGTGACGGTTATAAACTTCTAATGATGGGAAAAAAGAATAGTGTAGAGTCTTCACTTAACAATGGAGAGAGTGATGTCATTTGCCGGCCGCGGTGATCTCGCGGTTATAGGCGCTCAGTCCGGAACCGCGCGACTGCTACGGTCGCAGGTTCGGATCCTGCCTCGGGCATGGATGTGTGTGATGTCCTTAGGTTAGGTTTAAGTAGTTCTAAGTTCTAGGGGACTGATGACCACAGATGTTAAGTCCCATAGTGCTCAGAGACATTTGAACCATTTGAAGTGATGTCATTTCGTACAAGATAAGAATAACCTATGTTGTTTACTTAGCGAGTAAGTGTGTTTCGAACGAATTCAGTCTGAAGACAGTTCGTAAGGGGCAATAGAATCTATAGTGGTATGACGTAGATAGTCTATCCGTTAGGCGTTGTTGGTTCTATGAACATTTGGAGATAAGTGTGTCTTTTCCGGCAGCAGATGTTTTGTTCAGTAGTGCGCAAGCCCTTCCATTCGCGCGGGGTTACATGGGGCGAAGGAGCGGTTCAGGTTTCGTGTGGAACGGTCGTAAGCAGCCGTATCGCATCAAAATCTATGGATAGATTGGAGATGTAGATGGAAATAAGAGTTTGGAAAAGTGAGTCATTAATCGCAATTACACACGAAATCAGTGGACAAATTAGTATCGTCATTCTCAGCCAGCAGCATCCGTCCGACCGCTATAGTATTACTCGAAGACTTATTAAGGCGACTGCAAACTTTATAACGAGATAGTTTAACTTGGTAAACCAGTACAGCAGATGCAAACTTCAGGGTTAATACTGCACGGAATGTAACTGTTGTTATGGGCATGGTGGGGCATACCAATCGTTAATAAGCGCGCTACTTCTGAACTCAGTAAAAGAAGTGACTGGCTTGAAGTGTTATCCTTGGAAGCAACCCTTTCACTTACAGAAAAAATGAATTAAATACCCATAAAAAGTACACATTCTCACTTAGACAATATGGTCAGGTTTCGTACGAAACGTGTTCGCTCTGTCCGATCGCCGCAAAGATAATCTTTTAAATGAGAACCAGCAAAAGATATGTAGGGAAAACGCATCAGCTATTCAGATTTTAATAGTTGAGCCCGCAAGTACTAAAAGTGGTTTCGACCCCAGCCTCAGATTGTTAAGGGAAACCTTCGAAAATCCCAGACGGAAGTTTAAAACCACTATATTCCCGACTGGAAGTCCATTACGTTGTTACGGAGCCTCCTCGCTCTGTAGAGCGAACGGCGATCCGCCTTTAAAAAATGTTTTCTGTCCGTCAGTAATCATGTGTCTCACCGACCGGAGGTACACATATCTAAAGGGTGAACCAAAATTAGGGCACATGAACGCCAGAGCGCCATTCGTTGCCCACAGACGGAACTCTGCGTAATTTACGCTGGTTGTTGGAGGCAATCAAATGTTGTAAAATACAGCAAATTCGAAGCCATCATCGCTTGAAGTGAAACAATTTATTTCATGACCAGTAACTTGCCCTAATCATCAGAGTCTCAGACCTCCCAGGAGTATAGCTTCACGTCAGTCTCGTCGACATACTGATAACAGTCTCCAATTACAATAATACAACACTCTGTCAAAATATAAAACTTGCTAAACAAAACATCCATAGCACCAATAAGATGATGTGTCGACGTATAATCTTTACTCATGTACCTGTTTCTGCTCCTGCACTTCTTATTGATGCTATGGATGTTTTATTCAGCACGTTTTATATACTTGACAAACCAATATGAAGCTGTATTACTGTAACTGGAGCATGTTCTCAGTATGTCGACATGACTGATAGATGTATTTCTGGGAGATCTGAGAATCTGAAGGTAACAGCTAGTTACTGTCGAAACTGGTCATGAAACAGACTATTTACATCAAGCGATCTTGGCTCCTAATATTATAAATTAAAGCGGCCTGTAATGAAATTTCGTTCTGTGCACATCTTTTGTAGAAAATTAACGTCAAGGAAAGACAGTTCGGGAACACTGTAATCGCATGTCTGACACGGGTCTTCATTCAGTATTATATAGCAGTGCATCAGTCATTTTTGGCTTTGCGTACCAGAGTTCAAGAATTGGATTCCGGGGCTAGGTGTAATATTTTTTGTTTTCTAACTTTATAATGTTTGAATCGGTATATGGTTTTCGTTCGTTATGCAGCAATTACATTTGGTCTTATGCAAATTACGCGCAGTTATTTAATACTAACACAGGAGTGAGAATACAATGAAAGACATGCCGTCACTGATAATGTATATAAGTCATTACAACTACACTCTGCTGCTGAATATATTACGCGTCTTTTGCATCTCCACATTCATAAGTTTTGTACTTATCTCTGTCCTGTGAAAAGTAATTTATATTTAACTGATCATTGCTGGTCATAAATCCTTCTGACATGTCTATTGGGAGCCGTTGTGTCCAACGTTGGAAAAACTGCAGATCTTGGATATGTCTACAGTTATATTGCGCAGATTTGAATCAGAAAATGAGAAAAGTGAAATAACAAAAGTACCGCCTAGACCTTCCGTAAGTCGAGTGTTCCGACGCAAAGCTCTTCCCACTGCATCGAAACTATGCACATGGCACTTTTTATACTGTAAGTGTACAATGAATTTTTTTCACCCTGTAGGACAGATTAGATAAGATCGCGTTTCAAGAAAGAGAAAAAAAAAACGAAGACGTTCTGAAATAGCGATTACTGTGAATTGGTGTGAGCTAATTAGTGTTCACCGTACTCCATTAGCACATTCTTGAAGTGTACTCGCAAACAACATTCTTCTTCCAGTAACGATAACGTATCCGGTTCGCACCGCCGTGTTCCTATAAAAGACCCTACGTTTTCCTGCGGCTTTACAGTACATCGTCCAGCCGGAGAGTGTAGACCGTCTGCAGTATCAGCCGAACAGAGAGATGTCTCGCCTTTTGCTGCTGCTCCTAGGGTCCTATCTGATCGTGTTCTGCGCGCAACACGTCGCCGCCGAAGACGAGTCCAACCCGGACGATGACGACAACTCCGATGACGGAAGGCCGTGTCCAGAATGGCAGCCCGAAGGTCCTGAGGGAGGGGAGGAGCCTGTTGACATCAACAGTGTCGACTTTACGACGGAAGAAAGCGACGACGCACCTCCTAGCCAGGGTAGAGTTACCAGCTTTAACACTCACTCGTTACAAAATACGATACGCATAAGGTCTCCAGCCGTATGGTTCTAATTAATCGTATGGTAGAGGGTTCTAAACATAGTATCATGATATGGAAAGGAAGATTTGTGTTTAACGACCTATCAATGGCGAGATCGTTTATTATTGGGAAGAAAATCGCCTGTGATCTTTGTAAAGGAACCCTCGCGGCTTTTGTATTCAGCGATTTAGGGAAATCATAGGAAACCTCAATCTACACTACTGGCCATTACAATTGCTACATCAAGAAGAAATGCAGATGATGAACGGGTATTCATTAGACAAATATATTATACTAGAACTGACATGTCATTACACTTTTCACGCAATTTCGGTGCATAGATCCTGAGAAATCAGTATCCAGAACAACCACCTCTGGACGTAATAATGGCCTTGATACGCCTGGGCATTGAGTAAAACAAGAGCTTGGATGGCGTGTACAGGTACAGCTGCCCATACGGCTTCAATACGATACCATAGTTCATCGAGAGTAGTGACTGGCGTATTGTGACGATCCAGTTGTTCGGCCACCATTGACCAGACGTTTTCAGTTGGTGTGAGATCTGGAAAATGTGCTGGCCAGGGCAGCGGTCGAGCATTTTCTGTATCCAGAAAGGCCCGTACATGATCTGCAACATCCGGTCATGCATTATCCTGCTGAAATGCAGGGTTTCGCAGGGATCGAATGAAGGGTAGAGCCACGGGTCGTAACACATTTGAAATACAACGTCCAGTGTTCAAAGTCCCGTCAATGCGAACAAGAGGTGACCGAGACGTGTAACCAATGGCACCCCATACCATCACGCCGGGTAATACGCCAGTATGGCGATGACGAATACACACTTTCAATGTGCGTTCACCGCGATGTCGCCAAACACGGATGCGACCATCATGATGCTGTAAACAGAACTTGGATTCATCCGAAAAAATGACGTTTTGCCATTCGTGCACCCTGGTTGGTCGTTGAGTACACCATCGCAGGCGCTCCTGTCTGTGATGCAGCGTCAAGGGTAACCGCAGCCATGGTCTCCGAGCTGATAGTCCATGCTGCTCCAAACGTCATCGAACTGTTCGTGCAGATGGTTGTTGTCTTGCAAACGTCCCCATCTGTTGACTCAGGGATCGAGACGTGGCTGCACGATCCGTTACAGCCATGCAGGTAAGATGCCTGTCACCTCGACTGTTAGTGATACGAGGCCGTTGGGATCCAGCACGGCGTTCCGTATTACCCTCCTGAACCCACCGATTCCATAGTCGCGACCAACGCGAGCAGCAATGTCGCGATACGATAAACCGCAATCGCGATAGGCTACAATCCGACCTTTACCAAAGTCGGAAACGTGATGGTACGCATTCCTCCTCCGTACACGAGGCATCACAACAACGTTTCACCAGGCAACGCCAGTGAACTGCTGTTTGTGTATGAGAAATCGGTTGGAAACTTTCCTCATGTCAGCACGTTGTAGGTGTCGCCACCGGCGCCAACTTTGTGCGAATGCTCTGAAAAGCTAATCATTTGCATATCACAGTATCTTCTTCCTGTCGGTTAAATTTCGCGTCTGTGGCACGTCATCTTCGTGGTGTAGCAGTTTTAATGGCCAGTAGTGTAGATGGCCGGAAGTGGATTTAAACCGCCGCTCTCCCACATGTGAGACATGTGTCTTAAGGCGCGTACACAGTAAGCCAACGAAGGCCACTGAACAACAGAGTTTGGATTCGGCTGAATGTTAGTCGCCATTGCGTTGGCATTTGGCTTCTCATCCACACCAAACGAAAGGTTTAGGACCAAGGGTTTCGGTCATGTGGATTTCGCAGGTGGTTCTGATAACTTACCTAAATAGCTCATGTCTCGTTATTTTTACAAAGTAGCGTTTGAATTACAATTTCACCGGTCAATATTATGAGGGAAGAAGAATATTTAGTAGACCTTGCAAGTGCAGCATTTATTGTACACTAAGAAGCTGACCATCACAGAAAGAAGGAGGAGAAACTACACTGCTGGATATCTTTTGAAAAGAAGGAAGCGATATGATGCGATAAAATTAATGTCTACCTGAAAGCTGAATCGGAATATGGGCTATTTCATAATTTTTTTCCTAATGAAAGCTACAGTTTTCTAATTGTTATTAAACTGCGTAGGTGCCAAAATTTCCAAAGATAACACCTCTTTTAAGAGAGCTGTACTTGTAGCAGAAAGTTAGTAGTCACTCGAAAATTTATTTTTTCACTTTGTTTTCCACGGTGAAGAGGCGTTAATAAAGACACCATTTTCTTTTTCACATCATGATTATCGCTCTGTAATAGCTGAATTGTTTCTCCCCAAATGTCTGTCTTTTAAGCTTGTTTTTATAATCGCAGTTCGTAGGGGCTAACAAACATTTCCGTTCACGATAAAACCCCGTCAGCATTAATGTTCTCTCCATCTTCTCTATACTCCAGTATTTTTAAACACAATAAATGCACATCCTTAGCGAGAGAGCGAATTGCCTGCAGGGGAGACAAAGACGGTTGAAATTCAGTGTCTCAGAAGAGCCCCAAGTGGCACTCGCTATTTTTTGTTAAGTAGTTTCGCTCTTCAGTGTAAGACCCAACTACTGTACGTTAAACTGCAAATCGCACAGCTTCTCGTGAACCTGTTGTTAAAATAAATAGCGAAACCGGCCAATGACACATACTAAGTGCGACTGTTGGTTGTCCAGGAAAACTTAAATACGCATCCGTTGTAGAGACACAACAAATCGCTACCGAACAAACGAACAATGTACCGAGCGTCCTCACTAGGAGAGGGATTCCATTGCCAACCAACCGCCAACGCTTTTACGTTACCACCAGTAGATCGAACAGCAACCAAGACCAACTGCTTTGTTGGCTCCGATTTGCCACCCGTACACGCTAAGCAAATTTCGGCCAACGAAGCGGCAGACTGCCGTTTGTTGGTCTTCTTTTGCGTAGTGCGTACGTGCCTATCGTGCTGTACCACCTCTCTCGGTTAACTATGGTATATAAACAAATAAATTCGTAGAGTCAGTGGGATATTAACAGTCACGGGCTAGCAGCCTCGGAAAGGAATGAATACTGCAAATGTTTTGCGTTTAAGGACCTTGGTAAATGCAATTAAAACTTAAAGTAGTGTGCAGTCGAATTCTAGTTTCTTACTTAAGCTTCACAGGTTCATAAAGGGAGCCATAGAAATATTTAAGTTCACCTAATAAATCAAAAACTTTGCTTCAAAATTTTGTACTAACGGTACATCCGTAGCTGCTGGCTCGAATTGTGTCGATAAAAATCAGTTGCTAAATCAAAATTCACTCGATAATTAAATTACTGAAATAGCATTCAGTTTAACAAAACTTGCATATAATAGAAAGAAAAAGTGAATACAAGCAAATCGTGAGAGTAGATGTTTTCATTAGCCACCGCCATTACCACGTGGCATAAAATTTTGCCTTACTGTGTCAAATATCCCAAGTTTCTCTTATAGGACAGAACGTATAAAGTTCTATGGGACAACCCTCCGACAATTTCAGTCTAAATTACATACGCCATCCACTACACGTAGCTCCATAGGAGAAAAGAGTTGTAGGAATGAGTTCAGACGATCATACGAGTCATTATCTTCCAGTCGGATGCTTATGGGATCAGTTGTTTGGATTCTCAAGGCAACACCATTGAAATAGTCTAGTGCATTTTGCAGAGAAAATGTCCAACATTTCTGGCAGCACTTCATGTATAGAAACGTACTAATGTGGTTCTGTCCAATGGGACGGCTGAAGATGAGGTCCTATCAACTGATGGACAACTGCAGTCTACAAATAGGGATATGGCTGTCGAAACGTTTGGAAACACGACGTGTGCAACTCTAGGTATAAAGCCATTTGCATGTATTTTTTGATAGACCCAGGACCTCAAAGTGTATTTCATCTTTTGTTGAGTTGCCACTTAAGCCCAAGCACCTCTCCTAGAATGACGAAATTTCTCATTTGCAATGTCAGTATTGGAGTCCATGGCAGGGATTTGTCTCTGGTAAAGAATTAGCTACCTACCCGTAAGAAAACTCCATACAGCGTCCTTTAGGTGGATGCATTTCAAGGCTTGTAGATGAATTCGTATTTGTGGTGCTTCTTCCAATTTCAGTCTATAATTTCATCATAAACTCTTCACTTTCTGCTTGCTGAACACTTCTTTCTTTCCAGAACGAAGTTTTCACTTTGCAGTGAATTGTGCCCTGATATGAAGTTTCCTAGCAGATTAAAACTGTATGCCAGGCCGAGAATCGAAGGCATGACCTTCACCTTTCGCAGGTAGGTGCTCTACCAACTCACCTATCCATACATGACTCGGCCCCTACTCACAGCAATACTTCTGCCAGTACCTCCTCTCCTACCTTCCAAATCTCACAGTAGCTCTCCTGTGATACTGGAAACATGACCCGGGCTGTGGCTAAGACGTGTCTCCGCAAGAGAACTTGTGTGATATTTGTAAGGTGGGAGACGAGGTACTGGCGGAAGTAAGCCTTTGAAGACGGGTCGTCTGTCGTGCGGGGATAGGTCAGTTGGTAGAGCATTTGCTGCAAAAAGCAAGGGTTTCGAGTCTCGGTCCGGCACACAGTTTTATTCTACCATGAAGTTTCAATTCTTTGTTTACTACCTCCTCCGCTTCTCTGTGGCATGAAAATCCTGTCTTTAGAATGGAACTGGCGAGATTAACGCTCCCATGTGGAGACAATTTCAGCCAGTCATGAACTCACAATTTCTATACACTTTCTGTAAGAAATACATTTCACTCTTGTTGTTGCGCAATTTATATCACACCCATGTTGCAGAAATATCTGGTTTATGAAGTATTCAAGCAATTGCTGTGCACTGTATGCTTACAGTTCGTCTCAGAGGCATTTTCTCTCTTAATTAAACCTAGGAATGTTATTTATAACAGAGGGTGGAAGAGTTTATAAAACGTGTAACGGGTATAAGTACAGATGTTTCTATTCGTGACTGAGTATGGTGGACTGAACAACATTACATCACCTGCAGACTAATGATTATATTTGTTACAAGTCGTATATTTTTGTTCGGTTAGTACCTCCAGGCATATACGGGAAGAACAAGCCACTAACGCTTATTTTCCCTGGGAAGAATGTCAAGTGTTGAAATGTGGATGCGTGGACTCTAAATGTACTGATAAGCGTAATCCACTTAGTGGTGCGCTTAGGACCATACAGAAAACATGAGATCATAAAGTTTGTGACATGTCCGTAGAAGGCTGTTCGATGCAGACAAAAAACAACCAACCGACTGACGTATGTATATATTAAGGTTGTTGTTGTGGTCTTCAGTCCTGAGACTGCTCTCCATGCTCCTCTATCCTGTGCAAGCTTCTTCATCTCCCAGTACCTACTGCAACCTACATCTTTCTGAATCTGCTTGGTGTATATTCTTCTTGAAGTCTGAGGGTATTTCGCCTGTCTCATACATCTTGCTCACCAGTTTTGTCAGGACTGGCTCTCCCAAGGCCGTCAGTAGTTCCAATGGAATGTTGTCTACTCCCGGGGCTTTGTTTCGACTCAGGTCTTTCAGTGCTCTGTCGAACTCTTCACGCAGTATCATATCTCCCATTTCATCTACATCCTCTTCCATTTCCATAATATTGTCCTCAAGCACATCGCCCTTGTATAGACCCTCTATATACTCCTTCCACCTTTCTGCTTTCCCTTCTTTGCTTAGAACTGAGTTTCCATCTGAGCTCTTGATATTCATACAAGTTGTTCTGTTTTCTCCAAAGGTCTCTTTAATTTTGCTGTAGGCAGTATCTATCTTACCCCTAGTGAGATAAGCCTCTACATCCTTACATTTGTCCTCTAGCCATCACTGCTTAGCCATTTTGTACTTCCTGTCGATCTCATTTTTGAGACGTTTGTATTCCTTTTTGCCTGCTTCATTTACTGCATTTTTATATTTTCTCCTTTCATCAATGAAATTCAATATTTCGTCTGTTACCCAAGGATTTCTACTAGCCCTCGTCTTTTTACCTACTTGATCCTCTGCTGCCTTCACTACTTCATCCATCAAAGCTACCCATTCTTCTACTGTATTTCTTTCCCCCATTCCTGCCATTTGTTCCCTTACGCTCTCCTTGAAACTCTGTACAAACTGTGGTTTAGTCAGTTTATCCAGGTCCCATCTCCTTAAATTACCACCTTTTCGTAGTTTTTTCAGTTTTAATCTACAGTTCATAACCAACAGACTGTGGTCAGAGTCCATATCTGCCCCTGGAAATGTCTTACAATTTAAAACCTGGTTCCTAAATCTCTGTCTTACCATTACATAATCTATCTGATACCTTCTAGTATCTCCAGGGTTCTTCCATGTATACAACCTTCTTTCATGATTCTTGAACCAAGTGTTAGCTATGATTAAGTTATGCTCTGCACAAAATTCTACCAGGCGGGTTCCTCTTTCATTTCTTACCCCCAATCCATATTCACCTACTATGTTTCCTTCTCTCCCTTTTCCTGCTACCGAATTCCAGTCACCCATGACTATTAAATTTTCGTCTCCCTTCATTATCTGAATAATTTATTTTATTTCATCTTACATTTCTTCAATTTCTTCGTCATCTGCAGAGCTAGTTGGCATATAACCTTGTACTACTGTAGTGGGCGTGGGCTTCGTGTCTATCTTGGCCACAATAATGCGTTCACTATGCTGTTTGTAGTAGCTTACCCGCGTTCCTATTTTTTTATTCATTATTAAACCTACTCCTGCATTACCCCTATTTGACATTGTATTTACAACCCTGTATTCGCCTGACCACAAGTCTTGTTCCTCCTGCCACCGAACTTCACTAATTCCCACTATATCTAACTTTAACCTATCCATTTCCCTTTTTAAATTTTCTAACCTACCTGCCCGATTAAGGGATGTGACATTCCACGCTCCGATCCGTAGAACGCCAGTTTTCTTTCTCCTGATAACGACGTCCTCTTGAGTAGTCCCCGCCCGGGGACTATTTTACCTCCGGAATATTTTACCCAAGAGGACGCCATCATCATTTAATCATACAGTAAAGCTGCATGCCCTCGGGAAAAATTACGGCTGTAGTTTCCCCTTGCTTTCAACCATTCGCAGTACCAGCACAGCAAAGCCGTTTGCCGTTTTGGTTAGTGTTACAAGGCCACATCAGTCAGTCATCCAGACTGTTGCCCCTGCAACTCCTGAAAAGGCTGCTGCCCCTCTTCAGGAACCACGCGTTTGTCTGGCCTCTCAACAGATACCCCTCCGTTGTGGTTGCACCTACGGTACGGCTATCTGTATCGCTGAGGCACGCAAGCCTCCGCACCAACGGCAAGGTCCATGGTTCATTGGGGGGGGGGGGGGGGGGGGGGGGTACCTCACATAAAAATATCTGCACTTAATACCCGTTACACACCTGACAAATATACATACCATTTTCCCTGCTGTGTAGTGTGGCATGTTACTCCGCCCATTTATCATCCAAGAGGGAGAGAGGTAAAAAGTAAAGTTGTGTGGCACTGTTCGCAGCGACATCCCATGGGGTCAGGTTCACGTCAATCCTGCATTTTTTCACACACTTTTGGAAAATACTTAGTCTCCTTAACCATTTTCGGTTTCTATATTTCATTCTAATGTTTAACTAAACTTTTGTTTTATCAACAGTTTCGTTATTCTAAACTTTGTTCATGAAGAAATCATCCAGTGCTGGACAGACCGTAATCGTTATAGGACCCTTATCAAAACAACTGAAATTAACTGCACACTTACGCCGGCTGGCGTGGCCGAGCGGTTCTAGGCGCTTCAGTTTGGAACCGCCCGACAGCTACGGTCGCAGGTTCGAATCCTGCCTTGGGCATGGATGTGTGTGATGTCCTTAGCTTAGTTAGATTTAAGTAGTTCTAAGTTCTAGGGGACTGATGACCTCAGAAATTAAGTCCCATAGTGCTCAGAGCCATTTTTTGCACACCTACACAACAGTTAACATACCTGGTCCTTGTTTATTTCTGCCACGGCAATGCATCCAAACCTACGCCAGTTGCATGTGTTATTGTCACGACACTAAATCGTAGTTATTCACTGAGTACATCGACTTCTGTGTGGTCTGCTGTTGTTGGGATAAGATGGATCTTCTTCAGCCTACTGATCAAGGTTGTAACATCTCGGAAATGAAGATACTCTTAGATGCACTTATCACGCTTATAGTTGAAAACTTTTTTTGTATACATAGCACTTAACAAAAATCTATAATGTGGGTGACATTTGCACAAGTTTAACTTCCTGTTGTACCTGTCTCTGGGTACTTCGCTCTCCACTTTAGTGTCAGTTTTAATAAGTTCTTATATTTAGTGCTTCACGATAATTAAGGGTCTCACCCTTTTAAATATAGTTTCGGTATATGACTTACAGTTTAGTGGTGTTCTTTTATTGGAAATATGAACAAAAATATAAATGTAGAAGTGAAAATACTTCCAGTGGCCACAAGTAACACGACAGAAAAAGGAATTTGTAACACTGGATGGTACTTTTACTTTTAATTTATATTCTTGTTCATATTTTCATATAAATATCAGCACAAAAGTATAAACCTTATACTGAAAGAGCATTTTGTTTTATCTTCTGTTAGGTAGTGGCTCAGGTTACCCCAGAGTCGTAAATACAGCGCTTACATTTATTAATTCACATAAATCCACCAGATGATGGTGCTTGAAGCCTCTGATATGCGTAGTGGGAATAAAATGAATTGTGACTGGTAGCAGTAAACGTGTTTCAATCGTTATCAATAGCAGCACTGACAAAGCCTAACCTAAAACGTTCGCTTTGATTTTATCCATATTAGGTACAAGGTCGTGGTAGTCAAAATCAATGACTGAGTGTAACATCAGACATCTTTCAAAGCGCAAAAACGCGTAAGTGGACGCGTTTCCTAGAAGCAAGCTTTTATCACCAGAATTATTCTACGAGATCTTACAAAAGCCATAAAGATAAGAAGAATATATAAAATATTAAAAATTTCAGGAAGGCATGGTTTCAAGGGAAGTGACAACGATACTTAATATATATTTATTTGTAGTTTTACCTTTATCTGATCATTCTGATGATGCTGGCTTGTTTTTTAGAAATGTGATAATACTAAGTAGGGTTTGCATTTGTGGAAGGTGGTGAACCTACATTTCAACATTAACTTGTTCCCATTTGTAGGCAACGACTTCAACTAAGTCCATAGGCAAAAATCTGTAGGATTGAGGTCCGGCTTTCTTGTTAATCACCGAACAGGTCTTATCATTTCAGTTCCGTAATGAGTATATATGTTGCTCAGGTTGACACAGTGCAATGGTACACGTCGTGTTGAAACCTCATCCTATCGCGTAAAACGAGAGGTACAGTCTCCAAAAATTGTAAGCAAAGGAAGACTGGGTTTTAATTAGTTGGCGACAACCTGGCCACTAAACATGGAATAACAGATTGGCCTGGGAAGGACACCGAAGGAAATATGCCGTGCCATTTGGATGAAACGGAGTAAGTGAAACCAAAGTCTGGCTGGCTGACGGGGACCTGCATCTTCACCCTCCTAGTTTCTTAACCATTGTGACATCACGCTCTGTCTCAAAGACTGTGGCATGGCATCTCGTATGATCAATAGGTAGCCAGCACCATTTAAATGGGTTGGCAGTATCTTATAGCAGTTGCTCTTGCACTCTTACATGCCAGAGGTTGATCATGATTCGCTGCTGATGATATGACAAGAGAATACTATATGTATGTGGATCATTCCAGGGATGGCTAACGCCGCTGCTGGAAACACCATCACGGTTGAGAGAAGTCTCATTCGCATGTTTCAAAACAAACCATTGCCTACCGTCAACATTTGAAGTGCTCCCTTGAAAAGTAATAATCGTCTGTGAAGTGCCCACGGGGCTGATGTTGGGATCTCGAAGCAATGCTCGTTACGGGAAATCTCAGACATGGTCCAGCGAGATGCCTCACATACTGATCATTCATAATTTCGTGCTAGCTGTAATATTAATTTCAAATCTTTTCCCCGCATCTGCTGCCTCCACTCCACCCCTGCCCCCCCCCCCCCTTCTGCTTATCACGTACGTTTGTATAGTTTCAACTCGAAAACCTATCTTTTATTGCTAATAACAGCTAATGCCGGAGACAGCATAATAGATATCATGAAGATGGCATGCAACAAATGTCAAATTGAAATGTACTGCATGCAGATTATTAGCATTTCTATACAACTGTACGAGATTGGTAGAAGATACGATATAAATGGGTGTACGTGTGTATGTATCTATGTTGCACATCTTCACCTAAACCTTTGGATTGATTTCAGTCAAACTTGGTACACATGAAAAATTATCTGGAAAGTACTGCATGGGTAAGAATCGTCTAGTTCCCACTGGATTGGGGGTGATGGAGAGAGTGGTGGATAAGGTGGATGGAATCAGCAGGGGAGGAGATGGACAAAGGGAAAGGAGTAAGGAGTAGGTAGAGTGGAGAGATGAGGTGGAGATGAAGGCAGAGAAGAAGAGATCGTGGACAGGTGGAGGGAGGAGTAAATGTACTTAGACGTGGGTGGGAGAAGATAAGGGGGGGGGGGGGGGAACGCTGTGATAGGGAGAGGGGAGAGGAGATGTGTGCTATGTATGTGACGTACACGTTCGTGGGCAAAGCCATAGACAAAGAGCTGGTTCTGTATATAAGGGAAGATTAGATAGCGGGTTTCTCATTCAGAGATCGGATGTCTGTTGACAGTTTGTGAGGAGACCGTGCTATGTCTCGTGTAAGAGGATGAAACGTGTATCAGTGGAATTCGACAGTGACAGGATCGCGGTCTAACAAAACCGCAGTTACAAATTTTTTCTTGTCAAAGTTTCAATTCTAATAACAAAATTCTGAAAGATACATGTCAACGAGAACTTATATGAAACAAACGAAAAAGATTTGTCAATAAATCCATTAATGTACACAAAATACAAAGCAGTAGTAGTTGTATATATGGAAGAATGTTTATCCAAATGCATTTAGTCACAGTTTTTAAATTACTTGTCCAATAGGTCACATTCACGACGAATGTTAAGATGTGGAACGTGTCAATAGAACAGATTTAGTACACAAATTGCATCAGTAGCTCTGTCAGCTTTTTTACTTGTTTCTGAAGGCTGGGCGACCCAAGGCTGTCTGTTTAACCCATTACATCAAACTCCCAGCGATTGCAACATCAAACAACAACCATTATAAACGTTCGATCTCTATTTAATGCTATAACCATGAAAGTAATTATGTTACTAATAAAGTCACAATTATCACTAATTATCCATTACATAATTGAATATGTCTTCAAACGTGAATGGTATTCCATGTTAGAGTCTTTATCTACATGTCTCATCGAAGACCAATTGATAATTTAAGGGGTTAAAAGTACTGTTCACTCCATGTGAAAGCTTGCAGCAAGAATGTACACTGACGGAAAAAATCATAGCACCACAAAATAATTAATGTAGTGTAACGGAATTTCGGGATTACATTTATCTAGGTAACATATTTAAGTAATTAACGTTGAAAGATCACCGTTTAATAAAAGCGCGAGATAAGCCTTTGCATATGTGAAATGCTGGTTCATTATCAACCGGTGCAACCCCGAGAATGTTGAATGCATTCATGCAAATGTGCTCGATTGGAGACACATCTGGTGATCCTGCAGGCTAAGCGACATGTCGATACTCTGTAGAGCTCGTTTGGTTACAATAGCGATATTTGGGCTAGTATTATCCTGCTGGAAAACCCCCCTAGAATGCTGTTCATGAATGGCAGGTTTAATCACCAGACTGACGTACAAATCTGGAGTCAGCGTGCGTGGAATAAGCACGAGAATGCTCCTCCTATAATACGAAATCGCAACTCAGCTCTTACAAGGGAACCTCCCCATCGCACCCCCCTCAGATTTAGTTATAAGTTGGCACAGTGGATAGGCCTTGAAAAACTGAACACAGATCAATCGAGAAAACAGGAAGAAGTTGTGTGGAATTATGAAAAAATAAGCGAAATATACAAACTGAGTAGTCCATGTGCAAGATAGGCAACATCAAGGACGCTGTCAGCTCACTAGTGCCGTGGTCCCGTGGTTAGCGTGACCAGCTGCAGAGCTAGAGGTCCTTGGTTCAAGTCTTCCCTCAAGTGAAAGGTTTTATTTTTTATTTTCAGTTTATGTCACAAGCTCTTATGTTTTCATCACTGTTTTCGGAGTGATTATCACATCCACAAGAAAACCTAAATAGAGCAAGGTAGAAGCATCTTTTTACCGATTCGCCAAGTGTACAAGTTAGGTGGGTCGACAACATATTCCTGTCATGTGACGCACATGCCGTCACCAGTGTCGTACAGAATATATCAGACGTGTTTTCCTGTGGAGGAATCGGTTGACCTATGATCTTGCGATCAAATGTTTTCGGTTCTCATTGGAGAGACACGTCCCTTCGTCTAGGTTTTGCGGTGCGGTCGCAAAACACAGACACTAAACTTATTACAGTGAACAGAGACGTCAATGAACGAACGGACAGATCATAACTTTGCGAAAATAAATATTATACTCGAGGGAAGACTTGAACCAAGGACCTCTCGCTCCGCAGCTGATCATTAGCCACGTTGCGTGTCCGTTGGACTTCGCCGAAGAGCTTGCGAATGGTTTTCGCATCGTGTCCTTTTGGAACATTAAATAGTGTATGAAAACTGCCCCTGTTGCCTTAGGACTATAATCTAATCTGTGGTATTCCAGTAACAGAAAAACACGTTGTTCAGTGGAATACATGATTTCAGTCTGTCTTCGGTACGCTAACCTCCTTCACGTTTCAACGATGGGACTGATCGCTCTCAGCTGAGGCACACTATTTATAGGATCTACGTACTGCGATTACAAAATGGCTCTGAGCGCTATGGGACTTAACATTGGAGGTCACCAGTCCCCTAGAACTTGGAACTACTTAAACCTAACTAACCTAAGGACATCACACACATCCATGCACGAGGCAGGATTCGAACCTGCGACCGTAGCAGTCCCACGGTTGCGGACTGCAGCGCCTAGAACCGCAAGACCACCGCGGCCGGTACTGCGATTACAGCACCATGTATTAGCGGCTTTTCTAACTATTTCGAAACCTCTGAATATCTTCTGCATAAAATTCTTACAGCTTCCACAATAAACATAGCGTATGTTGAACTCCTCTATCGATCGTAGTTTTCTGGATATTTAATTTTGGTATCAGGGACTGCTTCGCTGTACACCCTGTGCATTTTTTTCACGAATTCTGCTGGTGTACAACAGGTATTACAACGATGCGTATTCTGTCTTCATACGCTAGCTATTGAATCACACACACGTTATATACTAATACATTCTCAAGATTATGAAAATGATAGACTTGAATTGTTCATAATTTGTAAGTGTCTATTGAATGTAAAATTAACTCCCATTGGTCGTGAACCTGATTGTGCTGATTAGTAGGCCTTTAGCATGACTGGAAGTTAGTTGTGAGCTGTTATTACACAACTTCATTTGTCTTTTTTAGCTGATGGTGCCGCTTCGAGACACAGGGCCCTTGCAAGGACAGCCGCTCATGCCAAAGCCGCCAAAGCCAGGACAGCAGGCAAAGCCAGGACTGCCGCCAAAGCCAGGACTGCCGCCAAAGCCAGGACAGTTGCCAAGAAAGCCGGCAGAACAGTGGTGAAAGCTGCCGGGGCCCACCACCAGTGATCTACAGTATGTCGCTTCTGTAAACAACCAGTGAACGCAGTCCATCACTGCGATGAAACTAATAACTTACGTATCACAATTGTAAGAAGTGATTAAAGGACGATTGTTGCATTTTGTATTTCCATTTTTTCTGTTTTCTCCAGAGAAATGATTTCGAATATACTTTGCAATAAGTCACCTCCTCACAGAATGCTCACATAAATCCCAACAATGAAATGACAGTATGACATTGCGCCTGCCGTGGATGCTAAGAGCCGTACATACAGGGTGAGTCACTAAGTATTGCCACCTAGAATAATTCCGGAAGTATGATAGTAGCTGAAAAGTTTGTGGGACAAATGGTGCATGGGACAATGGGAGCCATAATATGACGTTGGTTTTTTGTTGCTAGGTGGGGTCGCTTCAGAGATATGAAGGTTAACTTTAAAAAGAAATGGTTCAAATGGCTCTGAGTACTATGGGACTTAACATCTCAGGTCATCAACCCCTAGAACTTAGAACTACTTAAACCTAACTAACCTAAAGACATCACACACATCCATGCCCGAGGCAGGATTCGAACCTGCGACCATAGCAGTCACGCGGTTCCGGACTGAAGCGCCTAGAACCGCTTGGCCATCGCAGCCGGCGTTTTTTTTTTGTTTTTGTTTTTTTTGTTTTAATGGAATGCTATAATTTGGTACTTATTTTCTGATAGCGGCTATTGAGACGAATCGAATGATGTATAACACTAAGGTCTTTGAAGGTCAACGAAGGTCGAAAAGATGGCATGAACGTCCATTTACAGAAGGTGTTCGAAGTGGTGACCATCGGTTTCAATACAGTGCTGCAAATTTGTTATCATGGATTGAGTGCTATTCCTTATCACATCTGCACTTACCGAAGCACATGCTCCGACAATTCTCTCTGGGATATCGTGCTAATAGTAAATGTCCTCCTAATACGGTGTATCCATCTAACGTGCCATTGACATGTAAACATAATTCAACGGTTTCGCAATACGACACTAATAGGAACGGTAAGACTGCTATCGGCGGACCAAGCGAAAGTGAGTGATTTATTCCTTCGAAGAACTAGTCGATATGCTTTTCATTTACGGAGAATGCCAACGAAATTCAATGAGAGCTAGAGACTTATACGCTTAGAGATATCCTCAACGTACTCACCCTACATGTAGTACATTTAAATATGTTTATTATAAACTGAGAATAACTTGATCTTTAACGCATCGGAAACATATCCGGCAAAAGAAAGTTACTAACGAGGAAACGGAAATTGGTACTCTTGCCATGTGGTTCGAGATCCTTGTGGTAGTTTGCGTCAAATTGCCAGGGAATCTGGAATGAGCCTGAGTAGTATTGTTCGTGTTCTGCACCACTATAAATATCAGCCTTACCATATCAGTCTCCACCAAGAATTAACTGCTACGGATTGTATGCGTCGCATTGAATTCTTCAGATGGCCTCAACTTCAGATTCAGAGGGATGATACATTTATTAATTTGATTTTATTTACTGACGAGGCTACATTCACGAACCATGTAAATGTTAATTTGCATGACATGCATTACTGATCAACTGAAAATCCATGTTGGCTGTGGCAAGTTGCACACCAAAAACCGTGATCGGTGAATGTATGATGTGGGATTCTGGAGAACAGAATTTTAGGCCGCTATTTCATCAAAGGAAATCTTAATGGTAGGAAGCACACTACATTCCTGCATGAAACATTAGCTCTGTTATTGGTATAGATACCTTTGGGAACAAGGCACGGAATGTGGCATCGACAAGATGGGAGTCCTTCACATTTTTCGCTGATGGCTAAAAATTATTTGCAGATGCAATTCCCAAATCGTTTGATTGGTCGCGGAGGAGACGTGTCGTGAGCGGCACGTTCGCCAGACTTGACGTCTCTGGATTTTTTTCTTGTGGGACTTCGTAAAAGACATTGTTTATAAAGACGTTCCAACTACACCTGAAGATGTACGAGAGAGAATTGTTAGAGCATGTGCTTCGATAATTGCCGAAGCGATAAGGAATACCACTCCATCCATGGTAAGAAGATTGCAGCATTGCACTGATACCAATGGTCATCACTTCGAACACCTTCTGTAAATGGACGTTCATGCCACCTTTGTGACCTTCGCTGTGTTGATCTTCAAAGACCTTACTGTTGCACATCATTGGATTCGTCTCGATAGCCGCTGTCAGAAAATAAGTACCAAACTATAGCATCCCATTAAAAAAAAAAAAACAAAGTTGACCTTCATATCTCTGAAGCCACCCCATCTAGCAACAAAAAACTAACGCCATATTACGATCCCCGTTGTCCCATGCACCTTTTGCCCCACAAACTTTTCAGCTCCTATCACACTTTCGGAGTTATTCTTGGTGGCAATAGTATAGTATCGCCACCACTGCGTCCATTTATTTGTTGTGGCGGGATATTACGGAACATAGATACAACAGAACCCAAATTCTTTTGATTCAGAAAAGTAAAGGCATTTTTCAGCACACAGTTTCATTTCTTTTTACCTCATCGTTCCAGACTCGAAATTTGGCAATGGGAGGACACTATTTTCAGATGGACAAGAATATGCAGCTGAAATTGAATGGAGATAGCGTAGCAATCTTGTAATTGTGCCGTATAGTGCGGTAGACGCATCCCATTGAGGGGGCTTTTAGCACTATCGAAAATACATACTGACACAGTAGGACATATCACCTAGGAATTTCCGTGTGGCACGCAAATCGGTAGGTATGATGTACCTTAGTAGACAAACAAATTACTAGAATTTCAGAAAAATTGAGTGATTTATTCAAGAGAAAGAGCTCCACAAATGAATAACGCGTTGTTCTACCTCTGGTCCCTATTCAAGCAGTTACTCGGCTTGACATTGGTTGATAGAGTTGTTGGATGGCCTGTTGATATCGTGCCAAATTCTCTCCGAGTGCTGCGTTAGATCTTCAAAATTTTGAGGAGGTTGGAGACCACTGACCATAATTCTCTAAACCTTCTCAGTTAGAAGAGATCCAGTGACCCTGCTGACGAAGCAGTAGAAACTCTGGACGCATGTGGTTGGACATTACCTTGCTGAAATGTAAGACGAGGATGGCTTGGCATGAAGGGCAACAAAGCGGGGCGCAGAATGTCGTTGACGTACCGCTGTGCTGTAAGAGTGTCGCAAATGACAACCAAAGAGTTCCTGCTAAGAAAAGGAATGGCAGGACAGACCATCACTCCTGGTTGTCATGCCATACGGCGGGCAACAGTCAGGCTGGTCTTCCACCGCCGTCTGCAGAGCCTGCAGACACGTGTCCGCTGGTCATCAGGGCTCAGTTCGAAGCAGGACTGATCACTGAGGACAATTCTATTCCTGTACATGAGAATCCAGACCGAAGACGTTTCTCTGTACGTGTAGGTGTATGTGGTATGTGTACGTGTCATTGGGCAAACCGCTTGTGGCTTCTGGTCATTTAATACCGGTTCGGGCTCTGGTTTATTTTAATTATGACGTTCTCTCTCCGCTTCGCTTTCAGCGATCGAATTTAGAGTAGCTGATGCTTTACGCACAGTTTGTGGTGTGCAGTAGAGATGTAACTTGGTTACTGTTGGGATACGACAATTGGCAACGTGTAAGATGTACATTGATAGCCTCCGCTGCTGCTATGTTTCTAAACAATGCGAGTAGTATAACATTCAATGGGGAAGACGTAGCAGATAAATTTCTGCTACATTCGACGCCAAATGAATCACAAAAGAGGAAACAGGGATGATATAAGAAGCAACCTAGTGCAGGCAAATAGAAAATCTGTCGCTAAAATATTTCTACAACCGTGAACATAGGGCATAATTTGAGGAAGAAATTTCTGTAAGCTGACTGTGGAAAAAGCAGTAAAGAACTGAAAATAAACGTTTGAGATGGGCGCTACAGAATTAAGCGCACTGGTGAGACAAGGAACGCGGTTCTGCGCAGAATCGACGAAGAGGAGGAGGGGGAGATGAGCGAGGCGTAGGGGATGAGTGTTTAACGTGTCATCAGCAGGGAGTGCATTCGAGACAGAGTAGAAGGTCGTGTTAGGGGAGGATACGGCAGGAAATCGGCCCTGTCCTTTCAAAGGACATTTTCCCGTTGTGGTTTAGGGAAATCATGGAAATTTTAAATCAGGATGGCTGGAAGCGGGTTTAACAGTTGCGTCTCAAATGCGAGTCCAGTGTGCTAATCACTGCACCACCTCGTTCAGAGAATCGAGCACGATAGGAATATATGGAAAACACTGACTATTCGGGGCAGAATAGTATCCGCGGTACTAGAGAGAACCACAAAGGGCCAGACCTGTAGAAGGAAACAGATACTGGAATATATCCACTAAATATACTGCCAGACCAAGAAGTGAAGCATCCAGAACAGGGTCGGATGTCAATGTAAGTTACTTCATGTACACACGTCATTAGTGGATATGTAAATGGTCAGAGTTGCATTCCTCTGTGACAAGTAGAACGACCACAAGAGAGCATAAATTTTGTTCGTATTTTTTTTTTTTTTTTTTTTTTTTTTTTGTGACCAAGCCTGATATGGTACACAAGAGCCGTGAACAACGTCACATTTTGAGTGATCACTATGAAGAATGCGGAAATGCTACACACTCGTGTGAGACAGCCTTATGAGCACCTGACAGTGTGTGAAAGGAGCATCTCCATGGATCTTCATTTGGTCGAATGACTGACCTGTGCAATATCCAGGTCTGTAGTCCATTCAGATGTGTCAGTTTTCCGATATTGAACAGCATAGGAAAGTATGGACAGGCATACCCGTCTTGAAGGTTCTGGTCGACAAAGTCTCACCAGCACAAGTGAGGGTCGTCGTATTGTGCACCAGGAACATCGTAACCCTGTCACATCTGCGACTGCCAACCGAGACTCTGCAGCATTCTGAGTCATCGCGCGCTATTAGTTGGAGACGCAGTAGTGGTCTAGGATATTACGATCCAATACGTAGACTGCTATTGACACCACATGAGAAGCGGCTGCGTGTAGATTGGTGCCGTGATCAGGAAGCATGGACCGCTGATGAATTGCGTCGTACTGTTTTCAGCGGTGTTCACTGTTCTGCACTAGCCTAGTTGACTATCGTCGAGGACTATGGTGGTGACCTGGAGAGAGCCCCCATGTTTTGGAGGGGCACAACCGTGTTAGTCCTGGCGTCGTCGTGGGAAAAGCAATGGGGTATGACTTCAGGGAACCCTGACAGCACTACAGTACCTCGAACACTCTGCGCCGTAATGTTTCACCTCTCATGCGATAGTACTGTGGTGAGGCTTATCAACAGAACAATGCTAGTCCACGCATCGTGCATATATCTGTCAACCAGCAACGTGATGTTGAGGTATCCCCCTCCCCTTCTTTGTACATCACTTTATTTGTCAGGCACGGTAACTGAGGGCGCGGGATGCAAATCTGAAGTGAACAGGTTGGCACGGGAAAAGACATCGAAGTGGACCAAATCTAACCAAACTGATTAACTTCTGATGGTTGGGATTCGTAGTCATATAATACTTTTTAAAAGAAATAGTCGCCGTTGACTGTATTAAATATTTATTGTTAGTATTGCAATTTCGGTCTTATGGCCATTTTCAAGTAACACTGCAAAGTTACATTCTGTCAGAATATAAAACTATCTGACATGAGTGCATGTCGTCGTCAAAATGCAGCGTTTTGAGTGTGAGTCCCACAAGATCTGATGAGTACGAGACTTATTACATCGTAATATGTTGTTAAATATATACTGTTATTAGTGACTGAGGGAACTCTGACAGCACTACAGTACCTCACGAACACTACGCACCGTAATGTTTCACCTCTCATGCGATAGTACCTGAACTTGTATGTGTGATAGGTTATTAGTACGATGGTAACATCGACAGTTCAGTATAATATTTAACAACATATTACGATGTAATAAGTGTCGTACTCATCAGATGTTGTGGGACTCTCACAGTGAAAAGGCTGCATTTTGACGACATGTGCTCATGTCAGATAGTTTTATATTCTGACAGAATGTAACTTAGCAGTGTTACTTGAAAATGGCCATAAGGCCGAAATCGCAGTAGTAACAATAAATATTTAATACAGTCAACGACGACTATGATGTGTTTTAAGAAAGCAAACTCTGATGACAAAACTAAATCTGAAGTGGAGGAAGCTCTACAGACGTAATTTTCTCATTTGAACACCTTTTCTTCATTGTTCTCGTAAAGAAAATCATCACTTTCTATCCCTAGTATGAGAACCGTTCGATCGGGGCCGGGGGGGGGGGGGGGGGGGGGAAGCAGGAGCTGGAGCTGGGGAGGGGTTGCTTTATATGGTCTTCATGCTGCTAACTGGGAACAAATTGTACTGACAACTGCGAGGCAATGACTGCGCCGTACATAGGCTAATATCACGTGGACCAATAAAAAAAACCGTTTTATACAGAGATGAACCGCAACAAATACGCGGTATATAAGTTACACATGTTGCCAGGGGCGAACTCATATTTGGTGATAAATAAGAATTTTTATAGCCAAGATCGCCTATTGAAATATTTTTATTTCCTCAGTGTCCAGTTTCTACACAGTCTGGCTGTTATCTTCATATCTTATGGAAATAGTATTACTGTGCATGAATCGCACAACGGTAAGAAGAGTGCAATCCATTCACGTATTTGACATACGAATGTGGCAGCCTTGTTTTATAAATGGGATGTGGTCTCGTTATGGTTGTACGATTCAGGCACAGTAATTTTATTTGCAGAAGATCTGAAGATGGCAGCTAAACTCTGTCGAAACCGGTCATTGTGGAAGTAAAAATATTTCAACGCGCGATCTTGACTGCAAAAATTTTTATTTATCACCAGATATGCGAAACTGTGACGGAAGAAGGAAGCGGGATATCTGGGTGGCTGAACGGAAACCTCAAACCGTCCTCCCCAAACCATGTCCATTGTGTTATCACTTTCTCGTCTCTCTCGATGTAGCGTACAGGTATGCGGCAATTAAGAATTATTTCTACCTGGAAGTCACGTGGATGTCCTGTCTCAAGATAGTGGAAAATTACAGCAGTTTTAAAACTTTGACAGCAAGAAGCTGGTAAGAGCTAATTACTGTCTATTGTATTACATTTGCGCAGCCTTGAAGCTAACTGGCGAAGAACATGCACTTCCCGACAGCGATAACGCGTCCGTTTAGCAGTGCCGTGCTCCTATAAGAGCCCCGCGTATAGCTTTGGCTTTACTACACAGTCGCTCAGCCTTCGAGAGTAGACAGTGTGCAGTGTGGTCAACGCAGAGAGATGCCGCGCCCCCTGCTGGTCCTCGCAGGCACCTGCCTGCTGTTGCTGTGCGCGCAGCGCGTCGCCGCTCAGGAGGGACCCGACCCGCCCCTACCAGGCGAGCGCGAGTATGGCTGGGATGACGACTTGCCGGGGGCGGCTCCTGGCGGGGGCGGCGGGGTGTACAACGCCACCGAGACCTCCGGCCCTGTAAACGAGGACAGCGCAGAAGGCTCGACAACCGACGAATCCAACTGCACCCAAACTGAAGAGGGTACGATGACTTATTTTAACACATATTCCTCATAAAATATTATGATTAAAATGCGTCTCCAGCCTCTTATGCATGTCATATGTTTGTGTAAATAATTTAAAAGTCAGTGTAAGAACTGAGCTTCTTTAGTTCACAAACGTCTTGACCGCATATGGTAGTTTCATGACAGTCTGACAGTTAGCCGGTTTCGCCTTAAATGAATCTTCTTTTTAAATATTTGTGACACACACACTGGTTACGGTTACTACAGGCCACACCACAAGTTGGGAAACGGGGCAAAATTTCTAATAGTTTACTGTCGAGTTGAGATTTTCACACACAAATGTTTTATTAATATCTTGCAGAAACTAACCTTACGGCAATAAACAACCTTTTAAACACGCCGCCAACGGCAATCAAATCATTTATAGCAATACAACAATTTAAAAAAAAATTCCTTTTAAAAAAAATAGAAGTACCAATACGGCAATCATCAACCTTTCAAAACACGCCGCTAACGGCAATCAAGTCATTTACAGCAATGCAACAGTTTAAAATTTTTTCTTAAGAACGGCAATCCAGTCATTTATAGCAATACAACAGCTTAAAATTTCTTTTAAAAAAAACAGACGCTAACAGTACGGCAATAACAGCCTTTCAAAACACGCCGCTAACGGCAATCAAGTAATTTATAGCAATACAACAGTTAAAAAAAATTTAAAGAACATTAGTAAACAGGCTACTAAAGTAAATACAGAACTTTGTTAATAAAGTACGGTGAGGTAGTGAAGCTACCAACACCGCCATTTAAAAAAATCAAAGGTCTCAGCAAACACACGATTACTGGCAATAAAGGAATAGAGGAATTTAAAAGTTTTTAAACAAATCAGTCCTGGTATATCATTAGAACATCACAGACATGACGGACCCGTGTAAGGCGGCCACAAACCACCCACTCAGGGATGCTCAGGCTAGGCAGAATACTGACCAATTTAAATACGCTCGTAAACACAATTGCCACTCTCAGGATTGTCACTGCACCGACTTTTAGCCAGCGAAAACTTGTAATAAGATGGCTTAACTTGCTGACAGAATTAGAGTTAACCTCGTGCAAGGAAACATTACACCACACAGTCCTGAATGAGCGACCACATGATCAACCAACAAGTAGCAAGAATTTACTCATAACACACGACAGAATAGCGAAACAATTAAAACTGTCAAAACTACACCTCCCATCGGGCAGTAACGAGAGGAGGAGGAAATATCACTGTCTTCAATGACACCGGTGCCGGGGACAGGAAAGCCGATGGCCGGAGGCCACAAGGCAGAAGAGGCACTGGTTACGCAAACTTATTACTTAATGATTAAACCTTCCACTAACTTAACTTGCAATTCTGCTCGAACAGGCAGTACACGACCCCCGATGGCAAGGATCCACACATCCGACCGCGCACGCGTCGCCAGTGTACCCAACACGCCATGGTCACGCGATAACACGCTCTGTCACCGGAGTTCACGTCTTCGCTGCAACGTTGGCGGGTAGTGACCGCTCCTTCATGTTAGGTGTCTCCTTTTAAACTACAGTGTTGAGACGGAGGACTTAAAGAAGCTTGTTAACGTCCCACAAAGGTGAAATGAACAGCAACTACTCGTGGGGCGATTCTGTATACAACCAACACGCGGGGAGCTCTTCCGTCAACTCCACCCGCTCGTTACACACAACCGACATACATCGGGTGGCGACTCGGTACAATAGAGCACGCCCTGGTCCGCGCTGGCGAGCCACACTGCCCTCCCGCGTCCACCTGACTCTCTGAGCGCACCCCCCTACTTCCGCGCCACCACACGAGGTTACAACCGGTCAAAGATCTCACTTCCTCCATAGTAGTTTCCCGGAAGCAAAAACGCAGATATCGATAGCAAAGGGAAAAGAGAACGAAGCAGCCACTTAATGATAGACGACATATCAAACAAACATGTCAGGGGAAGAAAAGGAAAACCAAAGCAATCTAAACACAAGGTGTAGCACGAGCCGATACACGGCTCAATTTGTTAACAAAATCACGACTTACGCAGAATCACAACTGTAAATTAAGGAACTAAAGTTCCGGCAAACGCCGAGCACCCTATTAGTTCCTCCCATACACGTCTCGCGAAGTGATCACGACGAGAAAATCATAGATGCTAGATGTCATTCAGACCATTCATTTCAAGCATCATTTGTGAATGGAATGGGAAAGATAATGACACCAGAAATACTCTCTGAAACATATACTAAGGTAGCGTGCGAATCGTATTGTAAAAGTAGATAGCGTGGGTACACCTGCGTATTCTTGTTTCCAAAAATTCTGAATCACCTGAAGTGTTCTTTGTTTCCCTCCACCTCTTGATGGACAAATAGTGGTGCCCAGCCCCAGAGAAATGTCTAAAAATCATTCCACGTCCATTCGAACCCACTGAACACAAAGATTAGCATACTGTGATTTTTGGTGCAGTGTCCTCGTAATCACAAGTGCAGAAGTATTTAAACCATAACAAAGTAATTTCACAAGTAGTACCAGATTTTCTTCACGCATCAATAATCGCTCTCAGTAGGGATGCATCCTTCCAAGAGCACATCAAGCATTGTGACCACCGTGGCGTTTTTAAAGGAAGTGGACTTCGTACATGTTCTGCCCTCGACCAAAGAGACTACGATTCTACACTGTCATGGCAGTGACACAAATCGAACAATCCTATACCACGTTTCATTTAATCGGAGCACATGAGTGTGCTATAGGACAGTAGTCGATAATGAGACCAACTGAAATGGTTCCAACATATAATTTGTCACAAGCAGAAATCCATGGTTATAATGGAAGAGCCACAGTTACAATATCTTGTACAGTGCCCGAAAAAGGCAACAGCCTCAAGGAGAAGACCATTTTATTGTGTGACAGGTGGTTGACCATTGTAGGAATCGATGATAACAAATTCAGACCAAATGAAACACTTGTCACGGTAAAGGTGCCCAAACAATCGCGTCAGCCGGCCGGAGTGGCCGAGCGGTTCTAGGCTCTTCAGTCTCGAAACGCGCGACCGCTACAGTCGAGGTTCAAACCCTTCCTCGGGCATGGATGTGTGTGATGTCCTTAGGTTAGTTAGGTTTAAGTAGTTCTAAGTTCTCGGGGACTGATGACCTCAGCAGTTAAGTCCCATAGTGCTCAGAGCCCAAACAATCGCGTCAGTACACAGTCTTCCCCCCAACCCTACCTCCCTTTCAGACGGTAACGCAGGCGAGTATTTTCACATGAAAACAATCGTAAGTGTGCCAAATGGCATCCTGCGGTAGATTGTCCCAAGCGCCCGGTATCTTTTGTTGTAATTTGGAATGATTCTTGCAGGCTTCCCCATGTTCCATACACGTCCAGTTTCGAAAGATGTGATATTGCCGACCAGGGCAGTTATTGTACTCCGAGAAGAGTACTTTACGTCCCAGCAGCCGCATGTGGACTTGCACTGTCCTGCTGAAAAAGCACACCATCTTCCTTCCGAAGAAATGACAGTGCACTGGGATAACAACCAATGAAAGTTAGCGGGCACTGGTTGCTTTAGTGTATGGATGCACCAAATGCGACCGTGAGTAGTAACTGATGGAATCCCACACGCTGAAGCCTGGGAAGGGATCTGAGTACCACGGGCGAATTAACTTCGTAACAGACTGGTCACCAGGTTTTCACACGCGTGCGTCAATCAATCACATACAGACAGAACCTACTTTCATCACTGAAACAACTGAGCTCCGTTACACTCTTCACTTGACTCTTTCCTGACATCAGAGTAGCCGTGCTTGGCCATGTCCTGATGGCAGTGGTAGCCTGGCAGAGTCATAAGCGTTCTTAGTCTTGCTGCAAACGAATAGTTCCAAATGGTGCTAGGTGACACGTCACTTACAACATGTGCCCTCGTTTCTTCCTCGGATGATATATGCTCGGCCATTGCTGCTCGCACAATATGTCGATTTTGTTGTACATCCATACTATGAGAACATCCGGAACCTGATCACAGGTCTGGGAATGTTTCACAGAAAGCAGTGGCTCACTACCGGAACATTGTGCCCAACAAGGGCAGCAACCTGTCCATACGTCTATCCAGCTTCCCGCAGGCTAACAATGCAATCGTGTTCAAACGTCTGAAGTTGTGCAATAGTAGTGCGAACTCATCGGCTGGGCATGGTTGTACCCCAGAATGAATGTTGTGCCCGCTGTTCACCTATAAACTCAGCACAGTTACCGTCTGCGGAATCGAAACAGAGGGCCCAAGGACCGGCCTCCAGAGCGCCATCTCATCGCCGATGATCACGACGAATGAGTCACTAACAGTACAGCCCCTCAGTATGCACATTTTGTATCCTGGTGCCACTGGGCACAGGCTTTGGGGATGTGGAATGCTTTTTCCAGCAGTGTATATTGGGCTATTTTTGGAAAGCACTACAGCTGGGTATTCGGCGTCCTATGGATTCGGCAAGTCCTGGCAGATTTACAGAGTTACGGGCATCAGATGTCTGCCCACATTCACGCAATGCCTGTGGATTACGGACAGGTGGTTTGCAGGCGTGTAGATGGCACCCAATCGTAGTGTTTCAGATGTGTTCTGCCGGTTTCATATCAGCTGAATTTGGTGGCTAAAACGTCGAATTGACTTGACTGTCACGTTCCACAAACCACCGTATCACAATTATGTCATTCTGATTTCCAGCTGGAAGATGCTATCGCATTTATGTAAGGCATCGAGCACGAAGGGATGCAGGTGGTTCGCAGTAATGTTCACTAGTCCAGAGCAGTCACTCTGACGTCATGTACTACAACAGGTCTCATGGAAGCCAATGCGATAAGTCTTTCATAGTACAAAATGCTCCTACCAGACTGCCCCGTGGTCAGAGCGTGTTCCGAGCAGTTGTTCGCCTGAATGACGGCGTATCTGGACAGGAACATCGAACTGTTGCAACAAGAAACGTAATCGTCCGACCAGGCGACACGTTTCCACTGACTGACGCCCTAACGTCAATGATCCCGTACCCACTGTAATCGAGATTGAAGATGTCACTAAGTCAACATGGAAACTCTTTGGGGTGGTCTGTTACAGAGCCTCATTTTCAACAATGTCAACTGCATGTCGTGCTCCAAAACATTCGTTCCTGTCCTAGCACTGTTCTGTGTAGCCAGAGCTTCCGAGAGCGGGCAAGCCGCCCAACTCCACGTGCTGCGATGCGGTGCTTACGTCCAATACCTCGTAACCTACTCTTACTTTCACCGTCCTTTAACCACTTTCCACAAATGTTCACGACTGTAGCACACGGACCGCCGACCAGCTTCTCGATTTCCGAGACGCTCGTTCCTGGCGCCTGCCCTGAACTTGCTTGTGTCAGTGCATTTCCCAATTTGCGCCTCGCTTCGTCGCTACAATGATTCCCTATTCACCTCTGCTCCGATCATATACGTCTCTTACGGAAAATGTATATAGTTTTCATACAGAAAATACACATCCATTAGACGGTAATCCATTTCTCAGTGGACAGTCTTACCTAATCAAGGTACACTGATGCGCCAAAGAAACTGGTATAGGAATGCACATTCAAATACAGCTGTAAGTAAACAGGCAGAATACGGCGCCACGGTCGACAACGCCTATAAACACTAAAGGTGCCTGGCACAGTTGTTAGATCCATTACCGCTGCTACAATGGCAGTCATCAAGATTTAAGTGAGTTTGGTTCAAATGGTTCAATGGGACTTAACATCTGAGGTCAACAGTCCCCTCGAACTTAGAACTACTTAAACCTAACAAACCTAAGGACATCACACACGTCCATGCCCGAGGCAGGATTCGGACCTGCGACCGTAGGGGTCGCGCGGATCCAGACTGAAGCGCCGAGAACCGCTCGGTCACTGCCGCCGGCTACCCTTTTGTTCCGTATTCAATAGTTTCACTTGGTCATCTCCCTTGGCAGTCCTTTCCTGGAGATCAAAATGGTGAACTAGATCGGAAACTTTTGACACTGAAGAGATCATCAAGACATTTTCAGTTACAGACCACATACCTTGTGAATACACATTATGTGTCTTTAACGCAGTGGTTACCATTGGCTTCTACATCGTTGTGGCATAGATCACTGCTAATTATTCCGTCTTTTTTGGGGCAATTTCGCATCCCAAGGGGAAGAGAATGCCTCGAACCTCTGTCCGCTCCTCCGCCCTCTTTGACAAGGCTATTGGCAGAACGAGGGTGAATTTTTACGCCAGAAGTCTTCGGCCGCCATTGCTGATAACTTTTATTCAAAATTTAATCAGTGGCGAGGTTCGAAACTGGGACCCACGACGTTTTGATAACTAGGCAAAGACGCTACTTTCTTTTTCTCATCATTGCTCTCGTCATTTGGTCTGGGCGGACGTCACATGACACCCATTCAAGTTCATGATTGAATATTTCACACAAAGTTTTTGCTGCAAAGAGCAGCCAACCCTCTGACCAAATACGCTGAGCTACCATGCCAGTATCTCCTAGAACACAAGTGAATCCTTTCTGGTGTGTGACACGAATTAGGTAAATCAAAACATAATTCAATGCATTTCAGGATATTTTCAGTTCGACTCTTCCCTCAGATCTCTTATCCTTACCAAGTAATACTGGGTCGATACCTGAATGCCATACTGTTACTGCTGCTGCAGCATCTTTCTGTTATTTACTTTCATACAGTATACTGTAGTCTCTTAACTCTTTGAACTTTCTGCAACTCCAATAAACATCTCCTATAAACTTAATGTTCTGTAAAAAAAAAAGTAACAGCGGTATTGTTATTTCTGTTTAGGAACTTGAATACTCGTTTATTTGTGAATTTCGTCAGCTGTTTAGGAACTAGACTAGTATTTGATTTGTGAATATCAGCTGCATCACAAAACTGTAAGTTCTCTTATCTCCGTCTGAAGTATGAGGAAACCAACACTGTTTATTTCATCTAATAAGTCTAACAACTAGTATTTGAAATTTTTTTATTGATCTTTGTCCCAATATACGTCAGAACCACAACATTAACACCAGAACTATCGAACTAATAGGTTACCAAAAGAACGAGCAAATACTTGTATCAGATAATAACCAATAAGTATTTTTTATTTGTATTTAAAGCCATAACCATGAAAACGAGTACTTTCCAAATATTATCATTGCTACTATTGTATATCGACGAAGTTAATCAACATATCCTCACATTTGATTCGGTTTCCATAATGCAGTATTTTTCCTTCACTTTTAATCAAATACCTGTGTACCAATTCATGTGCAAGACCGAAAACATTCTGATACGTGAACCTGGTATTTCAGTGCAGCGATTTTGCCCAATGCCAAAGAGACCTTGGATGTGTACACTTAGACAAGCTTGTGAGGTAATGAAAAGTTCAGTCAGAAAAAAATGTAGAATCAATGCAAAATTTCTACCAATTTTGGATTCTGAATCTAACTGCTCTTCACCTGAAGATCCAATAATTCTTTCACAACTACTCGCCAGAGAGATCCTAGATTTAGGAGGTACATTCTCAAGTCATTTAACTGCAAACGAATATTTCTCAAGTTTCTCATCTATATTTGAGCCTCATAATTTGAAAGCTTATACTATTTTTAAAGGGAATATATTTTTTTTACAATTATACTTCATTTCGTAAGACATGAAAAGCAATATGGATGATCACATCTACCACTACACTTAACATTGTCTACTAGTGAATAAAATTAAACTAATAACTGTAAAACGAATGAAGATATGATGGTGTAAACTGTAAGGAAATTGGTATGAATAAATTCATTTTCCTGTAATCAAGTACTTCAGTACAGTCTACAAAGATGAGTCATTTGTAATTTTCACATACCATTGCTGAGAAATTAATGTAAAGGCTGTTAGCAAAAAAATGGAAGAAAATAAGCATACTGCACAACTCTTTGTCTATATACAAACTGTCATACATACCCTGTATCACATATAACAAGCACATATAGCACGAGATGTTTTATTACAAGACATGTAAGCTCTCTCATAATCACAGGCATAATATTACAAGAATTTGATGCTTGGAAATCTATGCCCAGCCTGAAAATAAGAGTTAATGGAACAGCCTAACATTAAGATCAGTTCGTTAACTGGTGAAACGAATGATGGATTCAGATGATAAGGTCTGGTCTGCTCTGCCAATGTGAATCTCTAACTAAATTAAAAAACTCGTGGAGTCATCAGAGTTCTGTACAGTTATATAGCGGCGTGGACCGCTGAATGAAGTGGCGCCAGGAGAGAGTCGACTAATATGGGACAAAACATGAAGTGTACAACCATTCTGAAAATACCTGTACACTGTGCTTATTTAGAGCAACGTCGATTTACAGTTTCCCCAAGGTGAGCAGTAAAGACAGCATATGTAACGCACAAGCCACTGGTTAATCTGTATTGTGACTTTTTTTTAGGAAAATATATTCTGAGGTGCATGTCCAGGAAGCCACACCACAGGTTATTTCAGTGCTGATGACAATAACAGTGTATAAACTCTGTCCAGAACTGATAAGTCGCCACAGACATATCATACATGTCACTATTGATACCAAAATATATGGAATCTAAGATATGTTGATATCATAGGAATAGAAGTCGAGAAACACATAATTTTTCCTATAGGAAAAATAATCTAAAACAAGGATTTAAACTCTTCGACATGTATTGAACGAAAAAGGTGTGACTATTATTATCATTATGGTGATTATGGCTTGTGTAAAAAAAGCAATTAATGTGCTATCATTTCTCAATAAGTATATCACAAGGTATTAATGGAAGAAGAGTCACCAGGTGTTGATTTTGACACAAAAATATTGTAGATTTCGTGTTTACTAATGGGAATTGTTATCTCCTTCAACACTTGATTTAAGTGTACTAATTAACTGATTCATAGTAAATTATTATACTCTTTTATATACAGTCAGCTGTAGAGTTGATACTATTACTTTTCTGTTAATGTTCCTACTGCGCTGAACTGATTCATATCCAAGTCTCTTTCTAGCCAGAGCACTCTACACATCCTATTACCTTACAGTGAACATCATGCACGCCCAGTTCATTGATTCAGTGTTCCTATGATCAAATTCGTTCTCCTTGTGTGCTCTGATGACGTCCAAGAACTCTTACAACGATGTGTATTATCCCTTAATATGCTAGCCATAAAATCACACATAAATTACCTAGTGATATACTCTGCAGGGGTGAATTGTTGAATTGTCCACAACATTATTGAATGTAGTATTAGTTTCCATTGCTCATTGCTCCCGATTTTGTGCCGAGTGAAATTACAAACTTCATTTGCCCTTTTTAGTATCCCAGAAACGAGCAGCTTCACATGCAGGCTCCAGGCACAGCACCCTTGCCAGGACGACAGCTCATGGCAAAACCGCCAAGGCCAGGACGGTTTCCAACGCCAGCACAGCAGGCAAATCGAGGACTGCCGGCAGAGCCCGAACTGCTGGCAAGAAGGCTGGCAGAGCAGTGGCGAATGCTGCCAGGGTGCATCGCAAGTGACAGCAGCTGCATCTGTAAGCAATCAGTGGACACAGTGCAGCCATGCGATTATTCTAGTACCATATACACAAAAAGTGTAAGAAGTAAATAAATCGTGGTTGTTGCATATTCTAATTTCATTTGTTATTATTTTTTCAGAAAAATAATTCGCAAAAACCTAACAATGTGATGTACATCGCTGTAGAACGCTCACACTCAGCCCAAAGAACAGTGTACGAGAAAGAGGAGATTAATATAATCTTGATTGTGAGTTAATAGGAGAAAGGTATTTCTTAATCAGGCAGTCAACTCAGTTTCAAATTTTTGGGGACATATTGTTCTGTGATTAGTAGTGATATTACCAGAAATTTCACTCTATGACATTTCTAACCTTCTGTAGTTTATTTTCCTTTTATTTTCCTAAGAACAATACCCACACGTCAGTCCTTATCTCCTTACCAAGAGGAGTGGTTGACTACATTGATAAATCTGATTGACATAGGAAAACGAAATTAAGTGAGTTGATAAATCGCACCTAGATGACTATAATCAGTATGACCCTTGGATAAAACGACGTGGGTATGAATAAATTATCCACTACCAAAACAGCCACAAGTAACAAATAACAAAGTAAAACATAAGATGTTGTTTTTTGTGGCACGCAGGCCGTGTTGTTCTGTAAATTCGTATTACTATGGCGAAAGGTTGACCGCTTCTACAAATAGTGACTTTTCTCTGCTTTTGGTCGATGAAAAATTAGTCTGAGCACTTATTCAACCATGCCACAAAACCAACTTGTGGATTTTATCGACAACATATGATGAATTAAATTAGCTGCAACCCATTACAAGAATCTGGTCCTAGAGTTCGCTTGTGCTGTGTGCTATATGCTATGTAAATATTAATATGTGAAAACTATGTACAGTTAGCGCAAGATTTGTTTCATAAACACATTAAGAGAAGTAGATTCCCAGACTACAAATCCAAAGGTTTTGATTTCAATCCCTACTCAGGCATGAGATGTTATTCCATCACTTACCACTCGCTTCACCTCTAGCAGTGTTTGTTCATATCAAAAATGCCGAGTTGCGCCGTAGTTCGGAATCCAAGCTAGATTATAGGTGCCTCTACGTCTGGCTGGTTCAGTCAGCTCAGATGTTGAAGGAAGGCAACGGCACACTACCTCCAACAGGACCATGTCTAATAAAGCACTGCAGTATTCAAAATAACCTTCGGATTAATGACTGCCTTATTATTTAAAAGCTGTAAACAAAAATTTCACAGTAACAACACATACCAACAATGTTTTTGAACTATTGCTAACATACATTTACATTACATTCATAGAAATAAAAGTACTGTAAGTCTACACAACCTTCCTCAACATCAAACCACTCTGAACTGTCTTTTAGCGTCTCATTAAATCTATTTATAGATATACTTCAGTAGATGAATTTGGCGGCTTTTCGGTCACTGGCTCAATTCCTGCCTCCGGCAAGAATAGATCCAGTTATCCAGTATCCGCCAAATTCATTTACTATAAACCGACTACTCTAGGTCTAACTCACTCCACTTTAATTCAAAAGAATATATTTTTTTACAAAGGTGCACATAAGAAAAACGAATTTTAATGTTTTTTTTATAAAAGCTAGTATAATTATTATAAGACGTGTAGGTAAAAAATAAATCAATGGATTGGTTAATAAATATAGCCATTGACAAAACGTGCAAAACCTTCGGCGCCATTTCAAGGAAACCCTGAGGTTTTTATTCTTGATGGAACCTTTTTTATTTTCATTTTGTTCCCTCTGGGTTTTTGCTCAACGTCGCTGTTGTTCTGTAACTTCGATTGCTTGTCGTCGCCCATCCATGATCTTCTTCTGGAAGCGTCTTGTCATCTGTCACGGCTGATGGCAGATGTTGGCTGCAGCGGTGGACGACGATAGCAAATTACCACAGTATTGACCAGCTGAACCAGTTCTATAGCTATTCAGCTTTTGTCCCTGCAGGGCAAAGCAATAGCGCTAGCAGTCTGTGTATATACACTCCTGGAAATTGAAATAAGAACACCGTGAATTCAATGTCCCAGGAAGGGGAAACTTTATTGACACATTCCTGGGGTCAGATACATCACATGATCACACTGACAGAACCACAGGCACATAGACACAGGCAACAGAGCATGCACAATGTCGGCACTAGTACAGTGTATATACACCTTTCGCAGCAATGCAGGCTGCTATTTTCTCATGGAGACGATCGTAGAGATGCTGGATGTAGTCCTGTGGAACGGCTTGCCATGCCATTTCCACCTGGCGCCTCAGATGGACCAGCGTTCGTGCTGGACGTGCAGACCGCGTGAGACGACGCTTCATCCAGTCCCAAACATGCTCAATGGGGGACAGATCCGGAGATCTTGCTGGCCAGGGTAGTTGACTTACACCTTCTAGAGCACGTTGGGTGGCACGGGATACATGCGGACGTGCATTGTCCTGTTGGAACAGCAAGTTCCCTTGCCGGTCTAGGAATGGTAGAACGATGGGTTCGATGACGGTTTGGATGTACCGTGCACTATTCAGTGTCCCCTCGACGATCACCAGTGGTGTACGGCCAGTGTAGGAGATCGCTCCCCACACCCTGATGCCGGGTGTTGGCCCTGTGTGCCTCGGTCGTATGCAGTCCTGATTGTGGCGCTCACCTGCACGGCGCCAAACACTCATACGACCATCACTGGCACCAAGGCAGAAGCGACTCTCATCGCTGAAGACGACACGTCTCCATTCGTCCCTCCATTCACGCCTGTCGCGACACCACTGGTGGCGGGCTGCACGATGTTGGGGCGTGAGCGGAAGACGGCCTAACGGTGTGCGGGACCGTAGCCCAGCTTCATGGAGACTGTTGCGAATGGTCCTCGCCGATACCCCAGGAGCAACAGTGTCCCTAATTTGCTGGGAAGTGGCGGTGCGGTCCCCTACGGCACTGCGTAGGATCCTACGGTCTTGGCGTGCATCCGTGCGTCGCTGCGGTCCGGTCCCAGGTCGACGGGCACGTGCACCTTCCGCCGACCACTGGCGACAACATCGATGTACTGTGGAGACCTCACGCCCCACGTGTTGAGCAATTCGGCGGTACGTCCACCCGGCCTCCCGCATGCCCACTATACGCCCTCGCTCAAAGTCCGTCAACTGCACATACGGTTCACGTCCACGCTGTCGCGGCATGCTACCAGTGTTAAAGACTGCGATGGAGCTCCGTATGCCACGGCAAACTGGCTGACACTGACGGCGGCGGTGCACAAATGCTGCGCAGCTAGCGCCATTCGACGGCCAACACCGCGGTTCCTGGTGTGTCCGCTGTGCCGTGCGTGTGATCATTGCTTGTACAGCCCTCTCGCAGTGTCCGGAGCAAGTATGGTGGGTCTGACACACCGGTGTCAATGTGTTCTTTTTTCCATTTCCAGGAGTGTAGTTGGTATTCAATTTTCAAAGTACCTTCTAAAAGCTCCACTTTTAGGAACGAATTTTGATGAAAATAAATAATATTTTTCACTTTACTACATTTTTAAAATAGGGAACGCATGTGAAAAATACATAAATGTGATTGTAATCGTAAAAATTAGGTTTAAATAAAGAATTATTTAGTTAGAACCAAACGTCCGAAGACGTTCCTCTGTTCATTGCAATGGATCTTGAGTCAACACCATCTGTCATACACTCACGAAACTTTTGAAACGCCAATTCATTTTAATAGCTTAAAGGGAGTCACTGTACTAGACTGCTAGAATGTCTAAGGAGATAGCGCGTATCTGTGGCAGCGAGAGTTAGCTCAGAGCCACAATAAATGAACGCAACCTTCACAGTGACAGTGTAAAGGTTACTCATGATCGAGAAGGCGCAACCTTCATATAGGTAAGAAAATTACTTCATTTTGCTTTTAGCTAACCAGTTTCAGCTACTTTTTATTTTTTCAATTTTTAATCTTAGCTACTTTTTTGAAAAACTAATAAATTTTTTCCTCTATAAATGGGAGCTGCAAATAAAATGTGTGCTACAAACAAAAAAATATTCTATAACACAACTGCTTGGAAATAAAGTAAAACGAACCAAAGAAAGATTTGCATTATGCTTACCTTCAGAAAATTTAAATAATAATAATCTTTTTACAAATGTTGGATATTATTAACACAAAAGAACAAAAATAATCAGAAGAATTTAAACCAATTACCAAGCCATTTTGCGATAGTATTATGGAAGTTAAAATAACAGATTTTAAAGATCGTGAAGGAAAAATGAAAAATGGAAATTTTTTTCTACAAAATGAAGACTATGGTGGTTTTAATAGCATTTTAAGATCTAGACTTTCTAAATTTAAAATTGGCTAGTCATGGAGTTAAAACAAAAATACCATGTTTCTGAAATTCCAATATACAAATAATTAAGCATACTAAATAAAATTATTAGCAAAAATATAAAAATCCTGTTGTTATTCCTTACAAAATAGAATTAGCAGATGTTAAACTTGATGCACATTTAAGAGAATTACTAGAAATTTTAGAAGGAGTTAAAAAGAAGCACTATACTTTATTGGATTTACATGTAACACAAGATTTTGCAGGACTTTTTAACAAAGAAGAAATGGTTGATTACTTCATATATAATTTTACTTTCAAAAACAGAGAAAATATAAACAAGAATGTAATGTAGTAGTTAAATACAACAATTCTGTCGGAAAGGACTGCCTAACTTGGATTAACTCTAATCATAGAGTAAAAATATGCAATAAATTTAAATGCCAGTTAACAAGTCCTATAATAAATAAACAACTTCACAAACACATTACAGATTTATTAAATTGCCGAGACAGTAGATTAAGTGGAATGTTTTGTTCCCATTAGCTAAAGAAAATGGAATTACAAGACTGGAAGCAACACTTTGTAGTTACATTAATCCAGATTTCCAAAGAGAACAGGAATTTGATTCATTAACGGATTGTGTAGAACTAATAGCAATAACAGGAAATATTTCGAGAAGGCTGCTTTTAATTCTCTTCCACTTGCTAAAATGTGGGAGAAATTTGACAGATTTAGAATATCCAAAAGAATTACATGATTTACATAAAGATTTACCACTTGCACCTGAAAATAAAATTGTGCCTAACACTAACGAAAGCAAATTAATGACTGCTCTGGTTGACAAGCATAATTGTGTAGTACATTATAGAAACCTCAAACAGCATCTGTCTCTTGGAATGAAACTTACAGAAATACAGACAGTCTTAAAATTTAAGCAGTCTGATGGGTTGAAGAAATATATAGACTTGAGTACACAAATGAGAACAAAAGTCAAAAATGATTTTGAAAAGGATTTCTACAAACTAATGAACAATTCTCTGTTTGGTAAGTTGATGGAAAATATAAGAAACAGAGTAGACATAAAAATTGTTTCAGTTGGAGAAAAATGTGATAAATTAATAACAAAGCCAAATTTTAAGGGAAGAACTATTTTTAACGAAAATCTTGTGGCCATTCATATGAAAAAGCAATAATCACATTTAATAAGGCTGTTACGTCAGAATGCATATACTTGATTTATGTAAAGAACGGATGTATGATTTTCACTGCAGATTGATGAAACCAATATATGGAGAAAATATTGACTTGTGTTATCAAGATACAGATAGTTATATCTACAATATACTGACTGAAGATTTTTATGAAGACATGAAATCGATGATTGATTACTTTGATATAAGTGATTATCCAGTAGATAACATTTATACAATTCCACAAGTAAACGAGGAAGTTTTAGGAACAATGAAAGATGAATAAAATGGAAAAATAATAGAAGGATTCTGTGGTTTAAGAGCAAAAAATTATGCCTATAAAGTTGGTGATAAAATTGGGGAAAATTAAAGGAGTTAAGAAATGTGCTGTTAAAAACAGAATAAGCTTTGAAGATTACAAGGATTGTTTGTTTAACAACAGTATAGAAGAATTAATATGATTTGAAGTAAAAGACACGAAATTTACACAGTTGAAGTAAACAAGAAAGCATTGAGCCCTGTAATGCCAGTACCCTTTTGACGCAGAAATGAAAAATATAAATCTAGTCCTCACATCCAAATACAAGCCCCAAGCCCAAGATCCAAATTTCATAAAAAGAAAAACAACGTCCCTCTCTACTAACATTGCATGACTAGTGGCAAGAAGACTGAAAAGACAGTAATACAAAAAGAAATATAAAGAAATTTTGGTAGCAAAGTACCTTCATGTTTTGAAAAAGATTAAAAAAGAAATATAATTCATTAGTTTCAAGATAAAGTAATAGCAGATCGCAAAGTTGTAGACTTTTAGATCATGGAATATACCAAGTGAGCTCAAAGAAAACTCCTTGTGAATACTCTTTGAGGACACTGCGAAATACAGAAGCTAAAGTTGTACACTGTTAATGTGCTTCAGGCCCCTGCCTCGTCCTGTTGTAATTGAACTTGTGCCCTTATACATAATATTGGTAGGCGATAAGAGATGGTTTGTTACATTTTGAATATTTGCGATCTGCTACAAATGATTAAAAAGTGAAAGAGGTAAATCTGCAACGTTGAAAATATCTTTGAACTAATTCAAGCTAGGAAAATAATTGAATATATTATCTTAATTTGATTATTATCAACGAAAGACTGAACTTAGACCCAATGTGATAGATAATTAATAATTAAACTGATAGGAAATTATGAATAGTGTAAAGTGTGAAGAATATACCTAAAATGCGTTAAAGTAAATAGTGTAACCTCGATCTTGCTGTAAACCCTTTGGCTGAATTTACATAACTAATTCCATCCATCTGAAAGAAAGGTTACTTCTTTAAGAGAATGATAGGATGTGCATAGACTAGAATAAACCAACATAAAGTGAATTTACAGTGTTTGACATTTCTTTCTACCCATGTAATACTACGTGCTCATGAAATATGTATCTGTGTGACAACATGGATTATCAACAGAGTGCAGCATTCATAGATATACATTTTATCCAACTATAACTTACTATCAAACTATAACTATAAAGTTATTGTACTGATTCAGATTATTTAGCTCACGTGAATTGTAAACTTTCATAGATAAACTCTGGATGTATATATACTGTAATCATGATTAGGGCAATAATCTCAGTTTGTATGCATTTACATGTAGCTAGGCTCGTACACGTCGGGGAGCAAATATTCATCTGAGTAAGCCAGTACAACTACCACACACACAGTGTAAATACAGTGCAGCAAGACAATTCTTTTTTGTGACTTTCCTCGCAAACATTCTACCTCGAGCTAGCCAGAGCCTGATCATCATTCATCAACAATCAATCAACATAAAAAGGGAAGTTACGAAAAAGTGACGCCCATAAAGCGGGGCTCGAAACAACAAAGAACGAACCTGAGATTAAGAATATAGGACTTTAAGTAGCAAGAAGAGCGTAGGCGCCACATTTGCACCATAATACGACAACGCAAAACTTAGAGTCGACGACGGAGGACACAATGCTGACCGAGCTACGACGACACGCCAACTGCAACTACACGGAGGCCGGCAACTGTTGAGAGAGCCGACTTATGGCGCCGTGAGGACTGGGGGGCGCTGTTGCTGCCATAGCTGACTGCACATCCGCCGCCTCCTCACAACAAAACACTAAACAGTAAAGAACTGAACAACTCAGGTTAGTGAGTACCAGTCAAAAGTTTATTCATTGTGGTGCAACACCAGAATCCTTGTACCGTTATATGTGTGCCTCTGCAACACTGTATGCAATCATAAAGACAATTATTTTTGTTACTTTCCTCGCAAACATTCTACTGTGAGCTAGCCGGAGCCTGAGCATCATTCATTAACAATCAATCAATGAAAAGGGGAAGTTACAGCCCTCATCATAATAAAAGATTTGTTTTGAAAATAAAATAGATACTTTACCCTATGGACATTAGAAGTTAGAAAAAGTTTAAATAATTTTTTTCTATGTAAAAGGAGATTCTTATCAAAAAGCTCAACGATATAAGTACCCCAAAAGAGATTAAAAATCTAAGTGAACTAGAGGTAAACGTTTCATATAATGCTACTGGATGTGAACATTTAAAAACTAAATATGGGGGAAAGGGTTGTACAGAGCTTAATAATGACTTTAAAATTTTTTACTAGATAGATATTCTAAAAAATACTGAATAAAATATTCAATTTTTTAAAGATAGTTGAAAATGAGATATGAAGGGATGAAGAAACTTAAGACTAAAAGTGTTGAATTTCACGATATGGAATTCATTAAGTGATTTTATTTTCCTATTACATTTTGTAGTTTTTAAATAGACAGCACCAATCCACAGTTAAGGCAGTGCAGTGAATGCGTGATTTAAAAAAATTTTGAAGAATTTTATGAAGGTAAATATTGGACTGGTGGATATGGTTATAGGTATATGTAAACCACGTGTATTGAGAAATCAGAAAATCAGAGTTAGCTGTAAATGTGGTAAAACTGTAAATCAACCTTATCTCAAAAGACATTTACAAACAACTGTTCATAAAGATCTTATGGCTGCCCAAGAAGAAAGAATTAGGAAAATTTTAGGTAGAGAATAGATTTATTATGTTCACCATAATTCATTTATTTATTTTCTTATGTGCATCATTTATTTTCTTATGTGCAACCATCATTTTTTACATGCACATTTTATAAAAGAAACAGTAAAATTCATTTTTTCTTAGGGGCACCTGTGTAAAAAATCTAATCTTAGACCTGAAGTACCTGGTTTATAGTAGATTAATTTGACAGGTTTTGGATAACTGGATCAATTCCTGCCAGAGGCAGGAATTGAGCCAGTGAGCCAGAAGCAACCAAATTCATCTACATGCTTCACCGTGCATTATAGTAGAATTCTACTGCCTGGGTGCTTAGTGCTATTTTAATTTATATCAATATTAAATTAAAAATTTTTCTTTTGCTTTGTCTAAAATCATATTAATATGGGAATAAGCTCACTTCAGTCCACTATTCTTTCTACAACGCCTTCTGCCATTTTAGTAAGATAAATTAAATCTACTTTTAATGGAAGTTGGGACGACTGAGAAGTGTGAACTGTCTCATCTTAAAGAAACTTTTATGCTGATTAATCTACATCTACAAGCACATCATTACTCTGCAATTCACAATTAAGTGCCTTGCAGAGGGTTCATCTAACCACCTCAAGCTATTTCTCTACCATTCTACACGGGTTCCCAGCGCACGGGAAAAACAAATCCTTAAATTTTTCTTAGTGAGCTCTGTTCCCCTTACTTTATTATGATGACCATTCCTACCTATGTCGATAGGCGCTAACAGAATATTTTCGTAGTCTGGGGAGAACGCTGGTAATTGAAATTTCATGAGAAGATCCTGCCACAAGGAAAACTGCCTTCGTTTTAATGATTGCCACCCCAGTTCACATATCATGTTCATGGCGCTTTATCCGCTGTTTCGCGATAGTACAAAACGAACTGCTGGTCTTTGAACTTTTTCGATATCCTTCATCGATGCTATCTGGTGTGGGTACTACACTGCACAGCAGTAATCCAGAAAATCTCGTACAAACATAATATAGGCAGTCTCTTTAGCAGACCTGTCGCATTTATTAGTGTTCTGCCATTAAACCGCAGTCTTTGGTTTGATTTACCCACAACATTATCTATGTGATCTTTCCACCTTAAGTTATTCGTAATTGTAATCCCTAAGTATCTAGTTGAATTTACAGCCTTTACATTTGTGTTATTTAGCGTATAACCCAAATTGGGCGGATTCCTTTCGGTACTCGTATTGATGACTTCAAACTTCGCACTGTATAGCTAGCCCATCTTGTATTAATCATTTTGCTATTTGTTTTAGTCATCTGATGACTTTATAAAACGTTAGATGACAGCATCATTTACAGACAATCTAAGATGGCTACTCATATTTTCTGCTAAAAACTTCATGTAGATAAGGGACAGCAGAGGGCCTATAACACTTTCTTTTGGGAACGCCTGATATTACTTCTCTTTTACTCGATGACTTTCGGTCAGTTACCACGAACTGTGCCCTTTCTGACAGGAAATTGTGAATCCAGTCGCACGACTGAGACGATACTACACAGGCACGCAATTCGATTAGAAGTCGGTCATCACTAACGGTATCAAAAGCTCTCAGGACGTCTGTCAATAGCCTTCACTACTTCATGAGAATAAAGAGCTAGTTGTGTTTCGCTATAAAAATATTTTCTTAATTCGTGTTGGCTGTTTGTCAATATATCCTTTTCTTCGAGATAACTCATAATGTTTGAACACAGCATATGTTCCAAAATCTACTGCAAATCGACGTTTGCTATATGGGTCTGTAATATACTGTATTACTCCTATTTCCTTTCTTCGGTACTGGTGTGACTCGTGAAACTTTCCAGTCTTTAGGTATGATTTTTAAGCGATTGATCGATTGTATATGATTGCTAAATATGGCGCTATTGTATCGGTATACTCTGAAAGGAACCTGACTGGTATGCAATCAAGACTGGAGGGCTTGCCTTTATTATTCAATATTTTTGTACTTATGGAGATAGTTATATTATGATTCATATTTCTATAATACTAAGTCAACTGATGCCTGTAGCTAAGAGTTCTTATAGACGCTACATGGCAGCAAAATGTAGTGTGATGAATTTAATTCCTTTCAACATTTTAAATATGGAGTTCTTACACAATTCCTAAAACAGAATTTCGGAAGTATTTTATGGTGCCTATGATGTTATCCATCAATCAGCAATGGTGTGCTGTTGCTGCTATACATGTCTTCTGTATAAAAAATGGAATTTACATGGTATCAAGATAGTTTAAAGTCAAAGAGACTGTTACTTCATGTTGTGATTGATTTTGTTTCAATAATCAATAATTGATATTGAAATTATAACGCTCTTATGAATGTTCTCATCCATTCCTCTTTGTATTAACACCATTTTAAATTCCCTGTCATCTGCTGCATACTGAGCTGCTTTAACATCATACAGAGGTAATCTAGACAGGACATCAGCCACCATATTTTTTGAATCTTTAATATATTACAGTTCATAAAGTCTTGCCTAAAGAGAGTCCATGTTGTCAATCAGCTTTGACTTAGTTGAGACCCTTGTAAGTAGCTTAATGGTTTTTGATCTGTATATTCAATTATATGATGCCTTATCAAATAAAATTTAAATTTTGCAAATTCTCAGTAAAATGCTAATATTATCATTTCAATCACTGTGTACGGCTTTTCATGCCTTAGCAGCATCCTGCTTGCAATAGTCTATGTATATCAGTGTCTATTCAACTGAGTGGCACCTCACAGCTGCTCTAGCATCTGGGGGCTGGCAATCACTTCGACACCCGTTAAGTGGGATTGCCAGCACCCCCTCCCCTGACCCTCTTTCAGGGCTAGAGCAGTCGCAAAGCACCTCTCAGCTGAATGGGCGCTGACGTCTCTATAGCAGCACATTGTAACGTGCTGAACGAAGATGTGTATGGCGTACCAAGGGTACTACCAAGCTGGGGGAGGGGGGGCGTCTTAGACGAGCCTTTTATTCATGCACATGACAATTTACACTGCTCTGTCATAAAAAAAATCTGGAGAGGGCGAAACAAGAGGGATAAAAAAAAACATTAAATCCCTTTGCTGTCTCAGATCAGATTCAGATTTCGTCGAATGGCTTTGAACAGTCACTAGTAGCTCCGCTCTGTGTAGTAAGGCAGGAACTGTGGACACACTTGATCTAGAAGGTCAGATCACGTCAATGGGGTTGCAGCCCCACGATGTCGTTAGGATAGGGTTCAATCGTAGAGAGGTGTGCCGTCTCAACAGTTGAATTCAGTCAAGAATATCGTTGTGTTGTTCATTGCACTGCGAGCTTTCACCTTTCAATGGTTTTCTTGACGCCCTTTATACGATCTCCTCAGATTTTTTCTTATCGATTCGAAGCGGAAGTGTGCCTGAAATATTTTCCTTCGCCACCCATAAGAAAACCGCATGATTTTAGTGCTGATTGACGTGGTTCTCACCCCCATCACACAGAAAACTAAAGAAGGGGTGAGATGTGCGTAAGAGGGGTGTTACAGTAGACATTCATTCAAGAGAGAATTAGTACATTATTGAAGTTAATTTGGGGAAGGAATATTATAAGAACTGGCGACCATGACAGGACTTTTCTTAACAGAATTCTTGAAGATTCTCTGAAAATAACAATAATAATTATTATTTTGGTATCTCCAGCAATAGTGATTCTCTGGAGGAAGAATTCTTCTTATGTCGGCGATGTCGATCCCAGGTCTCCACAGCTGCAGCGATCGACGATTTAGTATTGATGGTTCTGGACAACCTAAAAAAAAAAAGGGAGGAAATGGCAGCAGATCCCTAACGTTGTAACGAGAAGAAATCCACGTGCGGGCTATTGAATGTTACTTTTGAGAAAAGACGGCAATGTCACTCGAAGCTGATTAGGATCGGTGTTATTATATATTCTATACAGACTCTTGAAATTATTTTGGCCACAGGATGTAAATCTTGCATGTAAGACTTAAACATACATATGTCCAATGTGAAGTGTTGGGCTTTTAAAACAATGAATTACCGTTTCCTGTTTTGTTATCATTGATGATGATTATATTCGCCCTTTATTCATCAAGATGAGCTCTGTCGAATTACAATGGTTTTTAATCCTTCCGTCTTTTCTAGATACGCACCCAACTTTACAGTCATAATTCTGATTGCAATGGCGGGCTATCCCTTTCATACAACAATATACACCTCTGTGCTCTTCTGCCAGGAAGACAACGCAAAAAAAATTACAAATTACATCCAAGTCAGCAAACGAAGCCAGAGACAGAATGTACAACAGCCTCTTTTTAGCATCGCTGCTGCCACTAGCTACCGCTATATCTTTGAGTGTCAATATTACCGTCGTAGTTTTACACATATAAACCAATGCATAGCTTTTTTTTATCTGTCCAGATCGGACGTAAACAAACAATTACGCATTAAATTTCAATACATATGGGAAGTAAACATTTGGCCACTACCAGCTTTTAACAATAGAAAAAAAAGATATTTCCTACGTGTTGACACTGTCACCACTTTCGCAGACGCGTCATAAGACAGAGAACACAATGAAATATCAAATTGTCTCGTACGTGATACTACAATGTGGCGACCTTCTCATCGTGTGAGCCGCTCGGAGTGGCCACTCGGCCTAGGGCGCCATGTCACGGATTGCGCTGCTCCTCCCACTGGAGGCTACAGTCCTCCCTCGGGCATGGGGTAAGTGTTGTCCTTAGTGTAAGTTACTTTAAGTAGTGGGTAAGTCTAGGGACCGATGACCTCAGCAGTTTGGTCCCTTAGGAATTCACAAACATTTGACCATTTTTTATCGTGTGACACGTCCACAATGGCGGTGGGCAAAATTATGATAAAATTTGTTGCCTGCGTGACGTAATTAATCCAACTTACACCTCACATGAACGTCTGATCTGTGGCCATTTTTTCTGCATGTGTCTTCACCTTGTCGTTTAAAGTATCGCCGAGCGTGAGTGTGGCGTCGCAGTGCACCACGCTTTTGCACCATTACAAAGATAAGTCGTAGGGAATTTGAGCCAGATTTCAAACTTAAGTGTCGAACTGGGAAACAATTACAACGTTTCGAAAACGTGATAGGTTTCGTTTTTGCGCAGTGCAGAAGATTCATTTCATTGCGTAAACAAAAGTACTATGTCGTTAATTTCAGATTTCCGAAAGAAATTTTGAGCTCACAGATAAGCTTAAAGAGTTCATTCATTCTTGGCATTAGCTTTGTGCCTCTCAAATCAGAGGGGACCACAGGAGACTGCTTAACGCCTGTCACCTTCTTAACAGTGCCGTGAGAAGGTGGACAAGACTGAAAGAAGTAAGGACATATAAGCCATTAGCCGAGGTACGCGGCTTCGCTCAGGGAGTTGACGGATACACATTAAAGTGTAAGAGGTAGAAAAAATTTATTGAGAACGAATTCTAAATATTTACAATATTGTTAAAATATAAGAGGTAAAAAATTTGTATTAAAAACATATTCTAACTAGCTATGAGGGTTGCGCAGAAAGTAATGCACCGCATTTTTTTCTTTAACAGTTCTTTATTGAACATAATGAGAATTACTCGCGCGAAAGAATGGTGTTTTATCTACAAACCCCATTTTTCCACATAATCTCCATCCCGTTCTATGGCCTTCATACAGGTCGAAACATGGGCGTGTTATGTTCTGTCGGTACCAATCCTTGTCCTGGTGGCGGAGTAGTGCTTCACTTTGTGAATCACCTCCTCGTCGTCCTCAAAATCTCTTCCACGAATAGCATCCTTTAATATCCCAAACAAGTGGAAGTTCGAGGGGTTAGGTCAGGGCTGTAGGGTGGATGGGGTAACACTGTCCAATCCTGTTTTGTGACGTGTTCAACAGTATTCAGACTTGGGTGGGACCGAGAGTTATCGTGTTGCAGCATAACTTTTCCTGGGTTGCTGTGGGGCCGAAGTCGCCAGAAGTGCATCTTGAGTCTTGTTAATGTGATGACAAATGCTTCTACATTAATGGTACCGCCTCTTGGCGTCACTTCAATGAGAGTCACAAGTTCACAGTTCCAGAACACGGTGGTCATGACTTTACCGGCGGAAGCAGTTGCTTCGAATTTTTTCTTCTGTGGGGTGTGGGAATGGCGCAATTCTATCGACTGTCCGTCGGTGTTGTTGTCGATTCGGTCCATCATACCGTTGTAAATTTCCTTTTGATTGTCATTGAGATGTGGTTCATTGTGAGCAATGTATTGAAGTAGTTCGTTGATGTTGCAGCTTTTTTACTTTGTAATTTTGAATTTTAGCACACTGATAGCATCTCTTCGAGGTGCTTGCATCCCAAGTTGTACGAACGTCTGGTTGTTTATTGATAAACATTTGTCTATTAAGCGAATGAGTGTTTAATTGAAGATGTCGTCGTTGAATTCTATGGTCAGTTCAGAATGAGCTTCTCGGTTTGGTACAATATGTCATTACTCATACTCTATTTGAAGGAGTCCCATACCTTATTTCGTATTCGATGTGTTACATACTGATGGAATTATGGCGAGTGAGTCTCTCATTTGCTCAGCTGAAGCCGTAAGAGAGGCTTCTTGTAGTGTTAATTCCAGTGATTGTCGTTTTTCACTAATCGTAAGCGTTGGCATGCTTCTCTGTACGTCTGGCATAGGCAACTGTCAACATTCTTGAGTTCTTTGAAACTTGTTGGCTCTGAATTTCGTGTAGCAACAACTGGAGATAGAAACATTCGGCGTTGTTCGGATGTATGGTGAATATTTGACCTAGTGCGCCGTTTTCATGATTCGTGGATCATCTGGCGGTTTGTTTTGTGATGTAATCTCTCTATCCACTCGCCAAACTTATTGCTAGATGTTGTATAGTTGGTTCCCATTTCCCGTATGGGGAAAACAGAAAATGAGCCACGCTGCTTCATTACTGTTGTATCTTCTCATTTGGCATATGAGGATCCCTCGTTTCTGTTTTGTTGTTCGCTGTCTTTCGCTATTTCAAATACTGCTATGTTACCGCCTTTGTATACAAACTTACAGACATATTTGACGGATTTCACTGAATTGCAGTATTCTACGTTTTTGTGCGCTTGGAACATTTTGGAAAGTAGTGTTTTATATGGTACTACCCACTGATAATCTATTTCCATTTCGTCGCATCCTCGTATCCGTATTTGCTGTGAAACCACCGTTTTTGGGTGACCGTATTCTGTACTTGAGATAGTCATCAACTCCGCTTTGTGTTTTGGGTATTTTTTGTACATTTTCCATGACATACACTTGGCGAGTTTGGGTTTAATGGCCCACATTGTCCGTTAATCATGTTATTCACTACAGTGCCCATAGTGTTCATATGTAATAATTACATAATTACGGAGCTAAATATTGTCATTATTTTCTGCCTGTTAGTTAATGCCGCCACAATGGCACTTGTTCACACTACGTTCCACCCTGAGTATGTTAAGAATTGTACTTTTCGTGTTACTCTGTATTACGCATTTTGTCTGTACGCCGTGATCGCTTTTGCTACCATTTATATTCGATTTTTATGAAGTATACGTAGTTTGTACTTTAGTACTATACTGAGTGTCGTCAACGCCATCTGGTGTTGAAAATTTGTATCTTAATATGGCAACCGTCAATCTTCAATCAGTCCGCTTGTGATTGTTACTACTATAACATGCAACTTTTGTAGCTACGTGCAGCATGATGTTTCAGGGTATGTGTCTTCTAGTGACATGCATATTTTTTGTGTGTCCGATTATCTCCGCTGTGTAACTCATTTTTGTTTTATATATAGCTACGGAACTTAACTTGTTTCCTACTTCTGATGATGACAATGGCCGAAACGCTTAATATTGGAATAATGAAGACAGATTACTTCCAGTCAATAATTTTGTTCCTCAGCGACTTATTCAGCATTTTTCAGACCGTCCGTACAATGAGGTGACAAAAGTCAAGGTATACCTCCTAATATCATGCAGGGCTTCCTTCTTCCCGGCGTAGTACAGTAACTCAAAGTGGTGAGAACTCACAAGACGTTGGAAGTCCCCTGCAGAAATAATGAGCCATGCTGCCTCTATAGCCGTCCGTAATTGCGAAAGCGTTGTCGGTGCAGGATTTTCCACGAACTGACCTCTCGATTATGTCCAATAACTGGTCGATGAGTTTCATGTCGGGCCATCTGGGTGGCCAAATCATTCGCTCGAACTGTCTGGAATGTTCTTCAGAACGATCGCGAACAATTGTGGCCCGATGACACAGCGCATTGTCCACCATAAAAATATCATCCTTGTGAGGGAAAGTGAAGTCCATGAATTGCTCCAAATGGTTTACAAGAAGCCGAACATAACCGAGGACCTAGTCCATTCCATGTACACACAGCTCACACCATTATGGAATTAGCACCAGTTTGCGTAGTGCCTTGGTGACTGAGTCCATGACTTCGTGGGGTATGCACTACACTCGAATCCTCCCACCAGCTGTTACCAACTGAAATCGAGGCTCATCTAACCAGGCCACGGTTTTCCGGTCGTCTATGTTCCAACCGACATGGTCACGATGCCAGGAGAGGCGCTGCATAGCTCATTAACGCCGAATTTCGCCGCCCTGTCCAAACGCATACGTTCGTACATGTTCTACATTTATTCCTGCGGTTATTTCACGAGTGTTGCTTGTGTGTTAGCACTGACAACTCTAAGAAAACGCCGCTGCCCTCGGTCGTTAAGTGAAGGTTGTCGACCACTCTGTTGTCCATGGTGAGATGTAACACCTGAAATTTGTTATTCTCGGCACAATCTTGACACTGTGGATCTCGGAATACTGAATCCACTAACGATTTCCGAAATGGAACGTCCTGTGCCTCTAGCTTCAACTACCACTCCGTGTTCAAAGTCTGTTAATTCCCGTCGTGCGGGCATAATCACATCGGAAACCTTTTTACACGAATCATCTGAGTACAAATGACAGCTCCGCCAATGAACTGCCCCTTTACACCTTTTGTATGCGATACTACTGCCATTTGTATATTTGCATATCGCGATCCCACGATTTTTTCACACATTGTATGTACAGAGCGAATATACAAGAGAAGTGAGCTTAAGGGAGTACTACAGAAAGGAAACAGGACCTAAATGAAGATGGCTGGAAATGTGGTACTACAAGAAGAAATTAACAAAGCAATGAAATGCGTAAGTCGAAGCAAGACCCCGGAGTAGACATTCAGTAAGATCTACTGATATCCTTCGGAGAGCCTGCAATGTGTGCAAGATATACAAGGCAGACGTAGTTCCAGCAGATTTCAAGAAGAATGTGGTAAGGCCAGTTCCAAAGAAAGCAGATACTGACATGTATGTATATTACTGAACTATCAGTTTAATAGGCTTGTGTTGAAAAAACTAATTTACTTGCCATGATCTACGTTAACACAGTTACTGGATTACTAGTTTCAGCAGTATGTATTGCCATGTTGCCATCCATGGGGAAGTGGTAGTTACATCCTACAAACCATTTTATCACAATAGAACTATACTATTTGCCTAGGAAAGTCGAGGTATTACAAAAAAAAGGGCTCTGAGCACTATTGGATTTAATTACTGAGGTCATCATTCCCCTAGAACTTAGAACTACTTAAACCTAACTAACCTAAGGACATCACACACATCCATGCCCGAGGCAGGATTCGAACCTGCAACCGTAGCGGTCGCGCGGTTCCAGACTATAGCTCTTAGAACCGATCGGCCACCCGGCCGGCGTGGTATTACAATTACATGCCAGGCATACTATCGTAATGTACATGCAGCTTGAAGCACGAGTGGCACGAACAAGTCAGTTACATGCAGATTTACTCTGTCGCAGCCCACATGGTATTACACCACGAGGAGGCCAGACGTTGTATTCCTCTGTCTTGTTGGTGTCATTCCTACTTCAATTTATACATACAGGGTGTACATACAGTCAGAGAACACTTTTATTATTTATTGCACAAGAACTAAACATTGTACAGATGTCATACATATTGCATTTTGAAGAGAAACTCTGAATGTTTTTTGTGCAAACATTTGATATAGACGCACCGATTTCTTTGGACTTCCTATTAATGTCTCTCGTACGCGCTCCACATTCATTTCACTCACACTGGGACGTCCGCTTCTCTTTGCCGGGCACAAGCAAACCGTCGTAACGAATTTGTTGTGCCAGTGGTAAATGGCCTTCCTTGTTGGTGGCTTCTTAATGTACTTGGTTCTAAACATCCGTTGGACAAATGCAGCACACTTGTTTTTGTCGAACTCCAACACACAGAAAGCTCGCTCCGCACCTGAACTCGCCACGTTTGCGACTAGTGCTGACTATCGGCAAATTATCGAACTACGCTGAGGCGGTATACATGAAAAAAAAAAGACTTTCAGGGTTTCTCTTCAGAATGACATATGTATAATATCTGTACAATGTTTGGTTCTTGTGCAATAACTAATTGAAAGTGCTCCCGGGCATTATGTACACCCTGTACATTATGATAGCACACCTGCCATGTCATTGTATTGCCTCGTCATTCTTATACATGTTGTATAGCTAATTTGACAGAGTAGTTTAAGCACATTATGATGTAACTGCGTCTGCCTGGTTTTACGGATCTGAAGATAGCATATTGCCGTAACTAGTAATCCAGTAATTGTGTTAACATAGCGATCTTGGTAAATACGTTTTCACAAGAAGACTACAGTACAGATTTATAGACCTTCTCCTATATTGAATGATCATGTTACGTAGCACTAGTTCAAGAAATCATCATTACAAAATGCTGACACGAATTATTTACAGAAGAATGTGAAAACTGGAAGAAGCCGCAGTCGGGGAAGATCGTGCGGGCCATCGACGACCAATCCACATCGTCATGAAATACGCTATTCAATACCGCTTCAACCGCACGTGAGCTAGTGCCGGACATCCATCATGTTGGAAGTACATCGCCATTCTGTCATGCAGTGAAACATCTTGTAGTAACATCGGTAGAACATTACGTAGGAAATCAGCATACATTGCACCATTTAGATTGCCATCGATAAAATGGGGGTCAATTATCCTTCCTCTCATAATGCCGCACCAAACATTAATCCGCCAAGGTCGCTGATGTTCCACTTGTAGCAGCCATCGTGGATTTTCCGTTGCCCAATAGTACATATTATGCCGGTTTACGTTACCGCTGTTGGTGAATGACGCTTCGTCGCTAAATAGAACGAGTGCAAAAAATCTGTCATTGTCCCGTAATTTCTCGTGTGCCCAGTGGCAGAACTGTACACGACGTTCAAAGTCGTCGCCATGCAATTTCTGGGGCATAGAAATATGGTACGGGTGCAATCGATGTTAATGTAGCATTCTCAACACCGACGTTTTTGAGATTCCCGATTCTCGCGCAGTTTGTCTGCTACTGATGTGCGGATTAGCCGCGACAGCAGCTAAAACACCTGTTTGGGAATCATCATTTGCTGCAGGTCGTGGTTGACGTTTCACATTTGGATGAACACTTCCTGTTTCCTCAAATAACGTAACTATGCGGCGAACGGTCCGGATAATTGGATGATGTCGTCCAGGATACCGAACAACATACGTAGCACACGCCCGTTGGGCATTTTGATCACAATAGCCATACATCAACACGATATCGACCTTTTCCGCAATTGCTAAACGGTCCATTTTAGCACGAAGCAAATACCATCCGCAGTGGCGGAATGTTACGTGATACCACGTACTTATACGTTTGTGACTATTACAGCGCCATCTATCATGAAGCGAAAAAAGTAGTCCAACTAAAACATTCAAATTTCTTTGCGTTCTACACGAATATGTAATAAAAAATGGGGTTTCCCATTTAAAAAACGCAGTTGATATCCGTTTGACCTACGGCAGCGTCATCTAGCGGTACAACCATAGCGCCATCTGATTTCCCCCTTCAAGCTAGACGAGATTCGTTCTGTGTAGTTTTTTCGTTTGATGCTTATTTCGTGAGATAGTTGGCCCGGTCACTGTCAATGGACAACCCTGTATACAGATTGTACAGAAACCAGACGGCAGTTATAAGAGTCGAAGGACGAAAATGGTAAGCAGTGCTTGAGAAAGGAGGGAGAGGGGGTTGTAGCATATCCCCGATGTTAATTTTTACACTGAGCAAGCGGTAAAGGAAACCAAGGAAAAATTGAAAAAAAAAATTCAAATTCAGAGAGAATAAATCAAAAGTTAGGGTTTTTCCGACGTCAATGGACTTGGAAGAGTAGTTGAAGGAAATGGATAGTATCTTGAAAGGACGATGTGAGACGAAAATTAACAAAAGTGAAGCAAGGGTAATGGGATGCAGTCGAATTAAATCAGGCTATTCTGAAGAAATTCTACTAGGCAATGAGATACTAGAACCAGTAGATGAGTTTTACTGTTTGGGCAGTAAAATAACTGATGATGGCCGGATGAGAGAGAATATAAAATGTAGACTGGCAACAGCAAGGAAAGCGTCCCTAAAGAACAGAAATTTTGTTAACATCGGATATAAATTTAAGTGTTGGGAGGTCTTTTGTGAAGGCGTTTTGTCTGGGGCGCGGCTTTCTGCGGAACTGAAGCGTGGACGATAAGCAGTTCACGAAAGAAGAGATATGGTGCTACAGAAAAATGCTGAACCTTAAATGGGTAGAGTTAGCTAGTTAGTTACATTTAGGTCGCTTAGCTAACGAGGAAATACTGAATAGAATTACCGGGGAAAAGAAATGTGCGACATGACTTGACTAAGAGAAGGGATCATTGATAGGACACATTCTGAGATATCACCGAATCACCACTTTAGTTTTGGACTGAATCGAGTAGTGGAGGAGGGTAGGGATCAACATGGTAGAGGGAGATCTGGGTATTATTACAGTAAGCAGTTTAAAATGTATTGAAGTTGCAGCAATTACAGGAGATTAAGAGGCTTGTGCGGGATAGAGCAGCGTGGGGAGCTGCATCAAGCCAGTCTTCGAGCTGAAGACCTCAAAGTAATAACGACAAAAACGTACAACTTGTCCCAGTAGCAGTACACTAGGAAGAGAGGAGAGGGTTATCGCAAAAGATCATTCCTATAATCTGCAGAAAGATTGTAAATATTTCAGTCTGTATGATTCTAAAATACTATGTAAATTCCGACAAATGTGAATTATAGGAGATTCTTACTGTATTCTGTCTTACTCTTTTAAAACGTTACATGTAATTTGTACTGTAGAGATGACAAAATTTTTAAGGTTCACGCCAAATGAGAAAAATAGTATATACAACAGCATGGAGATAACTGTTTGGAAAACCCATGATGTTTCTCCACTACATCTTACATTTCGTTCCAAAGGCGTCGTCCGCATAACGTATAGCGAGTGGGAAGTCTTTTTGCTGCAGTTACTGGGTTAAATCGTCGGAGTAGTCTTTTCACAGATTTCTGATAGTGAAGATTAAATTTTTTCCATTCTTCCGCAGCCTTCAAGAACTGCTGTACTTTCGGATACATTTATGTCGCATTTAACCGAATATCTAGTTGATACCAAAGATGTTCACTGTTGTTCACGTTGGAGCATTTAACAGACTACAGGTGTGCTGAATAGGGCTGTTGACATTTTTAAAAATATCGGGAATACCATACATCGATATTTAAAAAATATCACCGGCTCTCGATATATCGATTAAAGTGTCCACTTATCGTTACGTCGGCAGAAAAAGTATCGGTTTCTGTTGGTAACGCCCAACGCCGCTTGCGTCAACATTTTCCCTCACACGTCTGCGCCCACCGCAACGACCAATCTTGTCACTTAGATTTCTCTTCATCATTTTCAGCAACTGTATTTGAAGAACGTCGTGAAGAAATAGCACACTAGTTGCGTTGAAAACTTTCTTTTTTCTTTTTAACGCAACTGTTATGCTGTTTCCTCAAATCGGCTATCCTACTACTCCAATCACACCGCCACCCTCACTGCAATCGATGTTCTTCATTTGTGTCACACATACTTGCTTCACACAGTCCAAGAAAAAGATTGGACGTGATAAAAGGTAAAAAAGTGGTAAGACTTCTTCACACAGTGAAAGTAAAATTATATCCTCCTATAATTTCAAAATAACAATTTGAAATATTTTCCGAAAATTATGAAACAGATATAATATAAAACAAAAATATCGGCTCTCGATACGCCGTATTGATATCGATATATGTGGTTGCGTAATGTCGCCGTTATATATCGACACTTAATGAGAAGTGATATCGAAATATCGCTGCTTATCGACAGCCCTAGTACTGCGTTTTTACCAGTATTGCTGTGTTTATAAATCCTTTTGCATGACCAGCCGAAATAATAGATTGTGTGTTGTTACCTCTACCCACCTGCACATAAAGTTGATCCACGGTCACATTATTATCCAGCCCTGCATATAGGTCTGAACCGTAGCCCTTTGACCCAGAGCATTTCAGTTTCGAGCAACGTGCACGGATACTCTTTCGGAAGAATCGTAGACTAACATTAATCTGAGGACCGTATTTTATTCCCCTTTGCTTGATATTATCCAGCTTTTGAAGGAGGATCTAATTCCAAATTAGTGTCATCGTGAGGGCAGTAAGTTAAAGTCTAAATTTTTTCTTAAACGCCATGGTTTGCTGTCAGTTAACGAGAACTTCCAGGTCTGTTTACGAAACAAAAACTATTCTATTATACTGTCTCCATCAATTTAACTGTCGCCGAGATAAGGGTAAATAGTTGATGGCATTTCATTTTCTTCGGTTATAAGCCTACTAATAACGTCACCTTGAAGCAACGTTTCCACAAGTTTTGTATTCGTCGTCCTCAGATTCGGTGGCTTAGTCGAATATAAAAAAAAAACGACGAAAGAATTTCTCCAAACATTGCTTTAAGACGATCTTGTTACTCGACTGGTACCCAGAGAAGATTTCGTAAGTGAAATTCGTAGAGAAATTTTGAATTTTCATAAAGCTAAAAACCGTTCGCAAGGAACTCACCACGTCAACACATAATCGCTCAGAGTGCCTGACGAGGTACCGTACATTTATAACACTTTCTTACACTGTTAAAGACACCAATGGGTTGTTTCCACTAGTTGCATCGATGTCATCCATTCGTTCTTCTGGGCCAACGACCTCCTGTAGCCTTTCAAAGCTTTCTTCTACCAGTCGAGATGGTCCAAATAGTGTCAGGGACGAAATGCTAGAACTTGTGCGTTCCTATAATCACACTCTATTCAAAGTGGCTCACTCCTCCATGCACAGTCGCAATGTCAGAAAATGTGTTGCCACTTTGTGCTAGCAGTTACGTACACCGACAGACGTCACAAAGAAGGCGACAAGGAGAGTGTCCTGGTCCTTATATTAACAGACCACATAATATTCCCAATGAATTTAAGTCTTCCATTAGACTTTCCTATTCATTTCGCACGCTCTTCTTATTTCTTTGTTGTATTGCCTCTGGCTATTTAAACGACTGCAGAAATTATTCAGTAATCTCTTAATCAGGTTGTTTCCATTGTTCATGGGCACTGTCTTGCATTTATCTACATTTACATACTATCCACCTCGTTATGCATTTGCTAACAATCACTCAGTGACGTTTCTCTCTTGTATACAAGTGAATCATCAATATATAATCTCAGACAACTGATTACCTTTTCTGATAAATTATTTAACTACACTATGTGCTCAAAAGTATCCGGACACCTGGCTGAAAATGACTTACAAATTCGTGGCGCCCTCCATCGGTAATTCTGGAATTCAGTATTGTGTTGGCCCACCCTTAACTTGATGACATTAGGTTCTGGAAGGTTACTTGGGGAGTGGCAGGCCATTCTTCATGGAGTGCTGCACTGAGGAGAGGTATCGATGTAGGTCGGTGAGACCTGGCACGACTTCGACATTGCAAAACATCCCAAAGGTGTTCTATAGGACTGAGATCAGCACTCTGTGCAGGCCAGTCCACTCCGCCACAGGCCGTGCAATATGAACAGGTGCTCGATCGTGTTGAAAGATGCAATCGCCGTCCCCAAATTGCTCTTGAATAGTGGGAAGCAAGAAGATGCTTAAAACATCAATGTAGGCCGGCGCTGTGATAATGACACGCAAAACAACAAGGGGTGCAAGCCCTCTCCAAGAAAAACCAACCTCACCATAACACACCGCCCCCGGATTTTATTGTTGGCACTACACACGCCAGCAGATGACGTTCATCGGGTATTCGCCATACCCACACCCTGCCATCAGGTCGCCACAATGTGTATACCGTACTTCGTTACTCCATACAGCATTTTTCCACTGTTCACACGTCCACTTTTTACGCTCCTTACACCAAGCGAGGCGGCGTTTGGCATCTACCGGCGTGATGTGTGGCTTATGAGCTGCTGCTCGACCATGAAATCCAAGTTTTCTCACTTCCCCCCTAACTGTCATAGTACTTGGAATTCCTGTGTGATGGTCTGGATAGATATCTGCCTATTACACATTGCGACCCTCTTCAAGTGTCGGCTATCTCTGTCAGTCAACAGACGAGGTCGGCCTGTACGCTTTTGTGCTTTACGTGTCCCTTCACTATTCACTTCACTAGCGCATCGGAAATAGTTGATCTAGGGACGTTTAGGAGTGTGTAAATCTCGCGTACAGACATATGACAAGTGACACCCAATCATCTGACCACGTTAGAAGTCCGTGAGTTCCGAGGAACCCACCATTCTGCTCTCTCACGATGACTACTGAGGTTGCTGATATGGAGTACCTGCCAGTAGATGGCAGCACAATGCACGTAATATGAGAAACGTACTTTTTTGGGGGTGTCCGGATACTTTCGAAAACGTAGTGTATATTGTGTTTATTCGTAGCTCAATCATGAGTCGTTTGCAACCGTATTACCTTCTCTTCTCTTGAGCGTTCACTAACTAGTCTAAAATTCTTACTCAGTTGTCAGTTGGAGCAGATAGCCATGACAATCACGTGTCCTGAATTCTTTGACTGCACGTTCAGTGCCGAAAGCTTATTTGGCACTCTAGGAAGACAGTATCTTCTGTTCGCCTGTGTTTGTTGTTTGAGGGATGAAGAGAGAGAGAAAGGTGAGCAGCGTTTCATGAGAAAATGTTTCCTCAATCTGGGTTCAATGTTCGAGAGAAGATGTGTCTTCTCGTAGAGTATCAAAATTTCCGAACTTATGTTTCGAAACTTTGCAGGATTCAGATGCTAGACGGTAGAAACGACGGGAGTGTCGTTCACTCTTTTGCAGACTCGTGGGACTGTTCGCTGCCAGCCAAGTTCTTGATGAGTGTGAGCTAAGAAAGAAGCTGTCTCCACAGCACATTCAGTGGTGGGGCAGGGCGCTTTCTTCGCTCTGAGTACTTTCGATAATTTCTCAATATGGTGTCTCTTATTTAAATACACTATCCGATGAAAAGCATCCGCACACCCATATGTAATGCGAATCTGGCCATTAGATAAGACGAGAGGTGAACCTGCCAGTATAAAAGGAGACCGTTGTTGTCGGCAGAGAAGCAGTAGAGCTGAACGGATCGATCAGGAAGTTTAATGGCTTCGAAAGTGGACTAACCAATCGACATCACTGAAGTAACAGGTCCATCACGGACATCTAAACACTTCTAAAGCTGCACAAGTTGGTTGTTGGTAATGTGGGTATGAAGTGGAAACGCGAAGGAACAACCACAGCTAAAAAAATAATAAAAATACAATATTTTACTGTAGTGACAGAAGGGACCGTCGAACACTGCGATGAGTGATTGTAAAAAATCGGGTGAAATCAATGGAAGGGATCACTCGGGAGTTACAGCGTGGTACCAGTAGACCAGCTAGCTCAACAACTCTGCGTAGTGTGTTAAAAAAAATGGGGTGCAATGGTCGAGGGTTCCTCACAAGCCTTACGTGTCTGTAGTCAGTATTAGACGACGCATGAGGTGGAGTAAAGAGCGACGCCACTGTACAGTGAATGACTTGAGATGAGTGAATTGGGTTGATGAATCACTCTTTACCCTTTGTCAGTCCGGTGGAAGAGCCTGGGTTTGGCGAATGCCTGGAGAAAGTTACTTGCCTTCATGTGGAGTGCCAACAGTCAAATGTTGAGGTGGCGGTGTTACGATATTGGGATGTCTTCCGTGGTGAGGGTGTTATTCAGTTACTCTGCTCTGAAGACAACGCTAAATTCGGAAGGATGTGAACACATTTTACAACATTGTATACTTCGTACAGTAGAGGAACAATTCCAAGTCGATGACTGTGTCAGAATGACAATTCACTCTTTCGTAAATCAGCAGGTGTGAGTCAATAGGTTTTGAAGAATAACATTCCGGAAATGGGCCGACCAGCTCAGAGTCCCGATCTCAACTCTACAGAACACCTTAAGGATGAGTCAGAACGTCCACTTCGCTCCAGACACCCAGCGTCCAGCAGCACTGCCTTCTCCAGTTTCGGCTCTGGAGGAAGAATGGAGTGCCATTCGTCCACAGACATTCAGACACCTCGTTTAAAGTGTCCCCAGCACAGTTTCAACCGTCGACTGATAGATGTCCGGATACTTTCGGTCAGATAGTGCATCTTCAATCTTCTATGTGCCGCAGCAGTCATCTGCATCTGCATCTACATTTATACTCCGCAAGCCACCCAACGGTGTGTGGTGGAGGGCGCTTTACGTGCCACTGTCATTACCTCTCTCTCCTGTTCCAGTCTCGCATGGTTCGCGGGAAGAGCGACTGCCGGAAAGCCTCCGTGCGCGCTCGAATATCTCTAATTTTACAATCGTGATCTCCTCGGGAGGTATAAGTAGGGGGAAGCAATATATTCGATACCTCATCCATAAACGCACCCTCTCGAAACCTGGACAGCAAACTACACCGCGATGCAGAGCGCCTCTCTTGCAGAGTCTGCCACTTGAGTTTTCTAAACATCTCCGTAACGCTATCACCCTTACCAAATAACCCTGTGACGAAACGCGCCGTTCTTCTTTGGATCTTCTCTTTCCCCTCTGTCAACCCGACCTGGTACGGATCCCACATTGATGAGCAATACTCAAGTGTAGGTCGAACGGGTGCTTTGTAAGCTACCTCCTTTGTTAGTGGACTACATTTTCTAAGGACTCTCCCAATCAATCTCAACCTGGCACCCGCCTTACCAACAATTAATTTTATATTTTCATTCCACTTCAAATCGTTCCGTACGCATACTCCCAGATATTTTACAGAAGTAACTGCTACCAGTGTTTGTTCCGCTATCATATAATCATACAATAAAGGATCCTTCTGTCTATGTATTCGCAATACATTACATTTGTCTATGTTAAGGGTCAGTCGGCGGCACGGCAGGAGTACCTTGTAAAGCTTTTTAAAAGCAGTTTTCTATAGTAGTACTTCTTTTGTTCAGATAATAATGTGATTCTTATGGGTTTGGACGAACCGTTTTGATTCATTTCCCGAAGTGGTATTAGGATCTCCAGAGCTGCCTTTGTTTAAGGCATAACCGTGGAGACTGTTATGAGCTTCACAAGCACCCATTCACGTAGACGAACAATTTGCAGTTACGTTTTCACTGTTCATTCTAGTTTGAATGGAGATTGCACAATCTCTGCATTCACAACATTTTGTGTGTGTTAACAAGTAAACAAACCTCATTTTTTCTTATGTCCGAAAGAGCAGACACCATATCCATATAAGTATATAGTTGTGGCAATACCGGCCATGACCTTCCTCTTGTCCGCCCCCGGTAGCTGAGTGGTCAGCGCGACAGAATGTCAATCCTAAGTGCCCGGGTTCAATTCCCGGCTGGGTCGGAGATTTTCTCCGCTCAGTGACTGGGCTTTGTGTTGCCCTAATCATTATCATTTCATCCCCATCGACGCGCAAGTCGCCAAAGTGGCGTCAAATCGAAAGACTTGCACCCGGCGAGCGGTCTACCCGACGGGAGGCCCTCGCCACAAGACATTTACATTTTTATATACCTTCCTCTTCTGTGCGGATGCACACATATTACCCGAACTCTTACGGGACTTGGTAAGAATGTCTTCCACGACTAATGAGTGTGTTGGGGTGGGACACTACGAATGTAGTGTGTGGACATACAAGGTGAGAATGTGGGTCTCGCGGGAGGCGTGCGCGAGATAGTCCCTGCAGTTGCGCTATCGTATGTGCGCTCGGTGGCTCAGATGGATAGCCGGCACGGCAGCTCAGCGTGTTCGGTCAGAGGGCTGCTCGCCCTCTGTAATTAAAAAAAAAAACTGAGTAAAGGAATCAGTGATCAACTTCAGCGGATGTCTTGTGACGTCCGCCTAGACCAAACGCAACGAACAATACCGAAAAAAAAGAAAAAGATGGCTAGAGCGGCTGCCACGCAAGCAGGAGATTCCGGGTTCGAGTCCCGGTTGAGGCACACATTTTCACCTTTCCCCGTTGATATTTATCAACGACTGTCAGCAGCTGAAGGTATTAATATATAATTCTAATTTCATTTTTTTCAGTCTCTCATTACATCTACATCTACATCTACATGGATACTCTGCAAATCACATTCAAGTGCCTGGCAGAGGGTTCATCGAACCACCTTCACAATTCTCTATTATTCCAATCTTGTATATCGCGCGGATAGAATGAACACCTATATCTTTCCGTACGAGCTCTGTTTCCCTTATTTTATCGTGGTGATCGTTCCTCCCTATGTAGGTCAGTGTCAACAAAATATTTTCGCATTCGGAGGAGAAAGTTGGTGATTGGAATTTCGTGAGAAGATTCCGTCGCAACGAAAAACGCCTTTCTAGGTTTCCACAAGGCTCCCGACACCGCACCTCACAAGCAGCTCGCAATCAAACTACGCTCTCACGAATCAACGTCCCAATTATGCGACCGGACTCGCGACCTCCAGTCAGAGAGGCCACAGTTCGTTGTAACTGACGGAAAGCTGTCGAGCAAAACAGAAGCGACCTCCGGCGTTCCCCAAGATAGTATTATATCCATTTCAATCGTAACAGACTCAAAGGTAGCTTTGAATGTCCCGATTGGCAAGTCTGATGTCTGTTCACGTGCTTTGTATCTGGACATGGCAGGGCGACAGCCACGCCTATTGGGAATTTGGCGCGCTTTGCACCGGAAGACAACATGCAGTTAGCTGCTTTTGAAACCGAACACGTTTTTCGACGGTTTATAGCCGGTTTTGCAACCTGAAAGTGGACGCATGTTTGCTCATGCAATTGATATTGCATATGTAAATGCATGGATTGAGTACAAGATACACGCATCAGAATTAGGTGTTCCTACTTGATTCCAATGAAGCCTGCCTAGATAGCTTATTCACTGTATCAAAATGTTACGTTACATGGACCAACTTAGCCACAGAATGAATATGAGCAATATCAGCCCATCTATCTGGAAGAAACTTGTAAAAGTTCGTCGTGTGTGGTGCTCAGTTGTTCTTTCGTTGGTTATACGCTTTGCGGATAAACGTCGCACTGAAAAGACAAAATGGAATTTAATTTCATTTAATAACCAATTAGTAAACACTGCCACGCACATCTTCTACCAATTAGTGGACGGTATGTTGGCTCCTCAGACTGTACAGCCATACAAAACAATGTTCGTAAGATAAAAACTTGGCAAAAAATACGGAAATGATGCGTACTTGGAAGCGAGTAATAACCAACGATGACGAAATGCTTCTTATATTTTGGCTGACGACAGTTGCGCATTGAAAGTATCACACAACTGCCCTTATCACAAAATGACTTCTAAATAGTGTAATGGTTAAATTTATCTGTGAGGATGACTTTCGCGAAAAACTGCCTCTAACCTTGAACACAGAGTTGACAGTGACTCACATCAGGTGGTTGCTTTGTAAGAAAGAACAATTCCCGTCAGCGGTGACAATACGAGATAGAGGAAAAAGCTTGCTTACCACTTAGCTTAGGAATTTCTGTGTCACCGCCGAAGTTGTCCTCGTGATAATGTTGCTGATTGCAATGCTTTCCTTACTACAAAAGGAACTGGTGTTCCACTGGCCTTAGTTCTACAGGTTCCAGTAGTATCGGTCTCAAACAAATACTGCCGAGATGGCACACTTTTCAACTCTGTTCGCAGGTGCCTGTCTGTTGATTTTATGCCCAACTAATGCTACTGCTCAAGACAGACAGGACGCTAAAACAGAGACAACGACTATGACTGGTGACCAAGATCAGACATAACCATTGGAGGGCAGCATTCCAGGAAGGCCAATAGATTTTGGCAGTCATCTGTCGGGCTTGCCTATATTTGGAGGCGGCTTTGGACCGCTGAGGCCTGTAGGTGGCGGCATGAGGCCATGGATGGCAATAGGCGAGCCAATGAACGGAGGCGGTGCTCTTCCAGGATGGCCAACAAGCGAAACCACCAGTGGCACAGATACTGCGGAAGCAGCGACAGCGTCAAGTATGTTTTCACATCAGCAGTTCTCTTCTCATTAAGTAATCTGACCGTGCCATGGAATTTATTCTCTGCCATGGAAATTATTCTTAACAGACACTCTATCTTCGTGTCTCTTCTTCTTGTCCGTGTTTACCACATATTCGTGTCCTCGCTGATTCCGCGGAGAGCCTCATTCCTTATTAGTTCACTTAATTTTGAACATTCTTCTGTATCACCAATTCTCGAATGCATCGATTTCCTTCAGTTTCGGTTTTCCCACAGTCCATGTTTAACTACCATACCATGCTGTACGCCAGACGTATTTTCTTAGAAATTTCTTCCTCAAATTAAGGCCTACGTTTCATAGCAGCAGACTGCTCTTGGCCAAGAATGCCCTTTTTGCAGTGCTAGTCTGCTTTTCATGCCCTCCTTCTGTCATGGGATATTTTGTTGCCTAGGTGGCAGAATTCCTCTACTTCGTGATCAACCAAATGTTTCTTCAATTTACTCTCAGTCAATTTTATGTGCTCATTATGCTGATCATTCCATTCGACAGATCGTCGCTCTCACTGAGGAAAGCTATGTCGTCAGCAAATCCTATCACTGACATCCTTTCGTCTTGAATATTAATTACAGTCCTGAACATATCTTCTATTTCCGTTATTGTTTCTTCGGTGTAGAGATTGAATGGTAGGGGTAAAAGAGTACATTTCTGTCTTATACCCCTTTTAAGCCGAACATTTCGTTCTTCATCTTCCACTCTTATTATTTCCGCTTGTTTCTTATATGGATTGTATATCACCCGTCTTCGCCTATTTTCCTCGGAATTTCGAACATGTTGTACTATTTTACAGTGTTGAATGCTATTTCCGGCTCGACAAATCCTATAAACGTGTCTTGATTTTTCTCCAATCTTGCTTCCATTACCGACCGCAACGTCAGAACTGCCTATCCGGTGTCTTTACCTTTTCTAAAGCCCAAATGATGGTCACCTAACAGATTCTCAATTTTATTTTCATTTCTTCTGTATTATCTTGGGTGTTAATAAACTCCTTCAGCTGTATTGAGCTCTTGAGCACCTTGAGTACCTTGTAGGTACGGTAATCACAGCTGAGTAGTTATGTTGGGTATTAATGAAACGCTTCTGCTGTATTTACCTCTTTATTGTTGGATCAGTGCCGGTTTCGTGACACTTATATTAGTCTTGTCAGCAAGATGGATGCTTGGGATGTTGACTGCGCTATAATTCTCGCACTTCTCGCTTCTTGCAGTTTTCGAAATGATGACGTTTTTACGAAAGTCAGATGGTATATCGTCAGTCTCGCGCATTACATGTACAAACGTGAATAGTCGTTCTGTTGCCACGTCTCTTACTAATTTTAGATATTCCGATTGGATGTTACCTATCGCTTCTGTCTTATTTGATTTTAAGTCTTCTAAAGCTCTGTTAAATACTGATTCTAATACTGGATTCCCTGTCTTTTCCCTATCGACTGCTGCTTCTTCCTCTATCATGTCAACAGGTATGTCCTCTCCCTCATATAGGACTTCAGTGTACTCTTTCCACGCATCAACTCGCTCCACTGCATTTAACAGAGGAATTCCTATTGCAGTCTTAATGTTGCATCCTTTGCTTTTAATTGCAGTGTAGGCTGTTTTGATTTCTGTATACGCTGAGTCGGTCCTTTCTTTCTACGTATGACTAAATGCAGGATGTCGGAGGACGCTAAGTCAAGTAAACGAAAAATGATTGTTCCAACAATTCGTACTTTAGTTCCCTCAGTTTTCAGATTATGGAAGGACTTCCCAATGTCATGATGACAAATTATTTTTTTTCCTTTGCAATCCATTTTTTTCATTTAGTCTGTTTGCCAGTCATTTTTTCACCCATGACCTCAGAAAACGTTGGCGTTTGTAGCGGACTCCGCGTTACTTTGGATCAGGCTACAAGAATTTCAACCAGAACATTGACTACTGTTTTGTTCTGTCGTTAACTGGTGTCCCCATAATTCATCCATAATAACTAACTGATGCATGTATTTTTTTCTCCTTTGTTCCCTGAGATTACATTCCACACATAAGTGTAAACAGTCCCTCATCTTTGGTCTTCAAGTATGTGAAATGTCAGTGGAAACTAGCAATAGATACAGTTAACCACAGTTATAACCCGTCGTGATTTTTGGGCCACCCTGTATAAGACAGAAATTCGTTTCTGCATTTGCTTCGGTTCAACATAAGAAAGGCGTCATTCATCTTGCAGTATGTTTTATTTATTTAATGTAGTACTCTTTTTGTTCCTATCTGTATAGTATCAACTGCGTGTGTTAAGGTTCCAGAATACTAATAATTAGTGCCGCTTATTGAAGATTATAATGCTCAGATAGTATTAGGAACAGACAGTTGGTTGAAAGTGAACAGCAAAGCTGAAACTGGAAGTGAATAACAACGCTATCTTAAATTATGAGTCGAAAATTTGTCGCAAGGATAGGTTAGTCGCCAATGGTGGTGGCTTATTTATGTACTAGAGAACTAGAGAATATCTAGCGAGGATAGCAAGGATCAGATTGTGAATTAATCTGGGTGAAGTTAAGAATCAAAAGTCAGTCAAAAATTGGCAATCGGATGCTTTTATAAGTTACCTTCGCCAGGAGCTGTAGTGGCAGAGTGCTTCAGAAAAAACTTGCAGAATTTCGTCAGTAAGTTCCCTGATCCCGCTGTTGTAATGGGGGTGGCTTCAACTTGCCATGTATAGATTGGGAGAGTCATGCTATCAAAACTGGTGCCAAGGATAGGGATTCAAGTGGCATTATTCTGAACATCTTGTCTGTTATCCAGCAGATAACCTACTTATGAAGGTAACGTCTGAGACCTCCTAGCAAAACACACACCTGTCCTCCTCGAATCAGTTAACGAAGAAGATAGTATGAGCGATCTTATGGCTGTGTATAGCATACTATGATAACGGGTATTTGAAGAAATGTTAAGACAGGCAAGAAAGTATTTTTGCTTAACAAGTGTGAAAGGTGAGAAATTGAAGAGTATCTGAGTGGTTAACGTGAAATATTCAGCATTGAGGGTGAAGAAGAGGACCACAATTGGAAAAAATTAAAAATCAGCGTTGAAGCCTTAGATAAGTATTTTCCGCGCAAGATCTTAAGGGATAAGAAAAACTCACCGTGGTTTAATAGCCGTGTCAGAAACTGCTACGTAAACAAAGATAGCTTCATCGCAGATTCAAGAAAAGTCCAAACCTAGTTACAAACAATAACTGAACGAAGTGAAAATGAACGTAAGGAGAGCAATGAGAGAAGCGTTCCATTAGTCTGAAAGTAAAATTTTGTCAACGGATCTGACTAAAAACCCTCAGAGGTTTTTGTCTTACGTAAAATCAGTAATCGATTCGAAATAATCTATTCAGTCACTTGGTGACCATAATGGCAACGAAACGGAAAATGACAGAAAGACCGAACAGAAAGACCGAATTGCGTCTCCCGAAATGGTTTGACCGCGGAAAGTGGTAATACGATCACTCCTTTCAATCGCCGTACAAACTTTGAAATGGTAGATATGGCGATAACTGGTCATAGAAAAACAACTACGATCGCTTTTTAGTGAAAAAGCATCAGGACTAAATCAGATACCCGGAAGATTTCACTGAGACTACACGAAAGAAGTTGCTCCTCTGCTGCCAGCAGTTTGTCGTACGTCGTTGGAGCAAGAAAGGATACCTAGCCACTGCAAAAAACCGCAGGCCATTCCCATTTTTAAGAAGAATCGCAGGACAGATGAACATAGTATAGACCTGTTTCGATGACGTTAATCTGTTGTAGAATTATGGAACATGTTCTGTGCTAACGTATTACGACGTTTTTGGAAGACGAGAATCTCCTCTGTAAATACCAACATGGATTCCGCAAACAGAGGCCATGCAAAACAGTTCGCTCTGTTCTTCCATGAGATACACTGCCCTGTAATCATCGGCCACCAGGTTGATGCAATGTCCTCGACTTCAGGAAGGCATTTACACTGCTGGTCATTAAAATTGCTACACCAAGAAGAAATGCTGATGAGTACACTACACTAGAACTGACATGTGATTACATTTTCACGCAATTTGGGTGCATAGATCCTGAGAAATCAGTACCCAGAACAACCACCTCTGGCCGTAATAACGGCCTTGATACGCCTGGTCATTGAGTAAAACAGAGCTTGGATGGCGTGTACACGTACAGCTGCCCATGCAGCTTCAACATGATACCACAGTTCATCAAGAGTAGTGACTAGCGTTGCTCGGCCACCATTGACCAGACGTTTTCAATTGGTGAGAGATCTGGAGAATATTCTGGCCAGGGCAGCAGTTGAACATTTTCTGTATCCAGAAACGCCCGTACAGGACCTGCAACATGCGGTCGTGCATTATCCTGCTGAAATGTAGGGTTTCGCAGGAATCGGATGAAGGGTAGAGGCACGGGTCGTAACACATCTGAAATATAACGTCCACTGTTCAAAGCGCCGTCAATGCGAACAAGAGGTGACCGAGACGTGTAACCAATGGCATCCCACACCATCACGCCGGGAGATACGCCAGCATGGCGATGGCGAATACACGCTTCCAATGTGCGTTCACCGCGATATCGCCAAACACGGATGCGACCATCATGATGCTGTAAACAGAACCTGGATTCATCCGAAAAAATGACGTTTTGCCATTCGTGCACCCAGGTTCGTCGTTGAGTACACCATCACAGGCGCTCCTGTCTGTGATGCAGCGTCAAGGGTAACCGCAGTCATGGTCTCTGAGCTGATAGTCCATGCTGCTGCAAACGTCGTCGAACTGTTCGCGCAGATGTTTGTTGTCTTGCAAACGTCCCCATCTGTTGACTCAGGGATCGAGACGTGGCTGCACGATCGGATAAGATGCCTGTCATCTCGACTGCTAGTGATACGAGGCCGTTGGGATCCAGCACGGCGTTCCGTATTACCCTCCTGAACCCACCGATTCCATATTCTGCCAACAGTCGTTGGATCTCGACCAACGCGAGCAGCAGTGTCGCGATACGATAAACCGCAAACGCAATAGGCTACAATCCGACCTTTATCAAAGTCGGAAACGTGATGGTACGCATTTCTCCTCCTTACACGAGGCATCACAACAACGTTTCACCAGGCTACGTCGGTCAACTGCTGTTTGTTTATGAGAAATAGGTTGGAAACTTTCCTCATGTCAGCACGTTGTAGGTGTCGCCACCGGCGCCAACCTTGTGTGAATGCTCTGAAGCGCTAATCATTTGCATATCACAGCATCTTCTTCCTGTCGGTTAAACTTTGCGCCTGTAGCACATCATCTTCGTGGTGTAGCAATTTTAATGGCCAGTAGTGTAACATCATCCCGCACTGCCGATTAGTCAAAATAATACGACCTTACCGACTATTGGACGTGATTTGCGACTGTATTAAGACTTCCTTGAAAAAGAACTGAACATGTCGCTCTTAACGCCACAAGATCGACAGATGTAATTTCGGGAGCACTACCAGGAAGTGTATTGAGACTGTTACTGTTTACAGTGTATATAAATGATCTAGAAGAATGCTTCGGAAGCTAAGGCTATTCTCAGACGATGCGGTTAACTTTAAGAAGGCAGCAACGCCACAACACAGTAAAGATTTGTATTGAGAATCACCTTTCACTATTGCAGACGCAGTATATGGATCAACATTCTTCGTTGCAACAGGGTTCCATGGTCTCCACATAATTATTGGAACAATCTTCTTAACTACATGTCCAGAAGGACCCACTGAGGATTGATTAACGGGTCGGGGACTGGCAGCTGGCCCTGAACTTAAATAAATGTAACATATTGCGCATACGATAGGAAAAGAAATCCACTGCCGTATATCTATACTATTGATGACAAATTGCAGGAAACAGTAAGTATTGTAAACTATCTAGGAGTATTTATCCGGATCTGCCTAAGTTGAATGACCACATAAAACAGATAATAGGAAAGGCAGATGCGAGACGGAGATTCATTGGGAAAATCTTGAGGAAATGTAGCTCATCCACGAAAGTAATGGTTTACAAGGTGCTTGTTCGACCGATTCTAGTGTACTGTTTGTCAGTCAGGTACCCTTACCAGGCAGGGCTGATGGAGAGATAGAGAAGATCCAACGAAGACCGGCTCGTTTTGGCAGTGGATCGTCTAGTCCAGGCGAGAGCGTTACAGATGTGCTCAACAAACTACTTTAGTAGACACTAAAAGAGAGGCGTTTTGCATCACGGAGCGGTTTAGCGTTGAAATTTAGAGAGAGTACTGTCCAAGAAGAGTCGGACAACATATTACTTCCATAACCATGGCTCTAAGCACTATGGTACTTAACATCTGAGGTCATCAGTCCCCTAGATTTAGAACTACTTAAACCTAACTAACCTACGGGCATCACACACATCCATGCCCAAGGCAGGATTCGAACCTGCTACCGTAGTAACAGCGCGGTTCCGGACTGAAGCACCTAGAACTGCTCGGCCACAGCGACCGACGTATTACTTCCTTCCACATACTTCTCGCTATATGACTACAAAGATGAAAATTCGAGACATTAGAATACAGAAATTTATTTGTTCCCGCTAACCATTTGCAATTGGAACTGGAAAAGGGGGGGGGGGGGGGCAGGTGTCAGTTAGTGGTACCAGAAGTGCCCTTCGACAAACACAGTCAAGTGGCTTCAAGACTACTGATGTAGATGTAGATGAAGACATGGTCCACTTTCGTCCGTGGTTGCTGCTTTAGGATGTTCTTTCACATGGATCACCTTCGAAAGAAGTAAGACCACGCTTGATTCGAGCTTCCCATATCCTAACTGTAGAAAATTGTGCAGCAGACCCTTTGGCTCCTTATATTTCATCCTCAACTTTGGACGAAATCCGAGGAATGAAGCGTCCACTACAAAATATTTTATGATGGGAGGGTATTTTCCTTTATTCATTTAAATAAAACATACATAGCATGACAGTATCTACAAAATTATTAAAAAATTCTCAACGTCCAAGTGACATAAGGCTTTGGTTTTGTTTCTGTACAAAATGTGTGAATATGTGCTGTTTTTAGACTTTGTCTGAAGCAGTGTCGGCTTCTTTAATGGAAACTCCACAGTACTTCAACGAGTCAGTACCTACATTTACCACGACAAACTCCAACTCCACGCGCAAGAAATTATCTAAACTGTTCCAAAGTAACAGAAGCAAAACTTTATTTATGTGAATGGTAAATCTACGTCTGGCCAAGAAATTTTCTGTAATACAGCATAATCACAAGCAACTAATTTAAGATACTTTCAGAATTACTAGATTCAGAAACTTTATCAGTTATAAGGAAACGGTATTGAACTGTATTTATTTTTCACGAATATCGCGTTATAACTTTTTTACACATTTTTACGAAAGTAAAAAGGATGAACATCGTAATTATAACTTAGTGCTTCGAAATCCATGAATCAACAGATACCACTTTCCTTAATTTATCAACATGTACTGTCTCTTGACTTGTAGTCTCTGATCCAAAGTTATGCATATTTTAGGTGTCAAGTTTGTGTGATACATGAGGCGTAATGAGATTACGTACATGTCGTGACTGAAGCTACATTTTCTCCTTAACGTAAACCAAGACAGAGTTGCTCAACTATCACCTTTGCAAATGTTCTGATAAGGGCTGTCGTCCGCTTAACGCCCTGTACACATTTCGGGAATTGTGATGAGAGCGTGTTAGAGGAACTACAACTACTACTGTTTTGCTGTGTAAGATGTGGGAAACAATCCAGTATCAAAAATAGGGATCAACAATAACAAGCCGTCATTACTGAAAAGGGTCCGCCTGCCTAGCTGAGTGCTAACTTGCTTCCTTCCCATGCAGTGGGCACGGGTTCGATTCCCGGCTGGGTTGGAGATTTTCTCTGCTCGTGGACTGGGTGTTGTGTTGTCCTCATCACCGGTCAGCAACTTGAACAAAGTAGCGTCGCCTGAAACAGGACTTGCACTCGGCGGCCGAATTTCCCCGTATTGTGTCCTCCCGACCAACAATGCCACATGCTCTTTTCATTTTTTCATCACTCCAAAGGATTCATGACTGACAAATTACAACGTCTTGCCCTCAAGTAGAGAGAAATGTATAATTACACGAATATAGAATTGTAGCTGGCAGCTACCACTTCCGGGAGCTTGCGTAAAGAATGACTTACAGCGGAACGATTACAAAAACTAATTGCGGATAAGGCAGGTGCCAGACATATTCTTGCAAGTATCCTTAAGAGACGTAGTACGTCCACAATCCTAGTTCGACCAGTACCTGAATATTGCTCGTCAATCTGGGATCCGTGCAAGATAGGATTGATGCGGAAATAGAGAAGATCCAAAGAAGAGCGCCGTGTTTCGTTACAGGCTCATTTTGTAAGTGCTGAAACGTCTAGGAGGTAGTTGGAAAACGCCAGTGGTAGACGCTGCAGAGGAGGCGTTCTGCATCATTGTGTGGTTTATTGTTAAAAGACAGTAGATTGCTGGAAGAGTCAGCCAACATACTGCGTCTTCCTATGTATGTCACGCTAAATGATGATTAAAGTAAAATAAGAGAGATTCGAGCTCATACAGAGGCTTTCCAACAATCGTTCTCCTCACGAACCACTCGTGACTGGAACAGTAAAGCAGAGAAGTGACGATGGTGCAAAAAGTACGCTTCGCCACACACCATAATGCGACTTGATGGAGACAGTTGTAAAAGCAGTTTTAGATCCCATTATCAAAAATAGCTAATAACAATTATCACTATGCATCACGATCAAGAAAACAGAGCAACACAAAGAACTAGTTATCGACAAAATTCTTCGTTCGTTAAACATTCCATGAATAATTTGTACGATCTATGGCCAGACATAGATTACGAAATTGGATATTGGATTTTAAGGTGTACCCAGGAGCACATATAGACTCAGATCACAATTTAAAAATGACGAAGAGCAGACTGAATTTTAAGAGAATCGTACAGTAGAATAGGTGTGGAAGAAAATTGGATACTGAAGTATTGGTCAAGGATGAGACGCAATTAAAGCTTGCTAAAGATGTAGATACTGCGGTAAGGAGTACCACGCTCGGCAGTTCGCTTGAAGAGAAGTGAACACCCCCAATCAGGCCAATCTCTGGAATTGGAAAAACAAATATAGGTATTAGGTACGTGACTGAGAAGAAACCTTCCTTAATAGAAGAAATACTTCAATGGATGAACGAAAGAAGGAAGTACAAATAAGTTCAGGGAAAGACAATACAGCAGTATAAATCAATAAGGAATAAAATAAATAGGAAGCACAGGGAGGCGAAGGCGAAATGGCTGCAGAAAAGATGTGAAGAAATAGCAAAAGAATCGATCGTCGGAAGGACTGACTCAGCATACAGAAAAGTCAAAACAACCTTGTGTGAACTTAAAACCAATAACGATACCGCTAAAAGAAAAATGAGAGTTCAACTGTTAAATGCAGAGGAGAGAGCAGATAGGTGGAAAGCGTACATATAAAACCTGAATGAGGGCAAGGAATCAGAATTTAAAAGAGCTTTCCAAGACTTACACTCAAATTTGGCAGAAGAGATAGATAACATTCCGATGAAACTTCTAAAATCACCGGGGGAAGTGGCAACCAAACGACTATTCAGGTTGGTGTGTAGAATCTATGGTACTGGTGACGTACCATCAGACTTTGTAAAAATATCATACACTCAGTTCCGAAGACAGCAATTGCAGGTAAGTGCGAGAAATATCGCACAGCCAGCTTAACATCTCATGCATACAAGCTGCTGCGAAGGATAATATACAGAAGGCTGGTAAAGAGAACTGAAGATATACCAAATGACTTGGCTTTACGAAAAGTAAAGGCACCAGAGGCGCTGTTGTGATGGTAAGTTTGATAATGAAAGCAGACTGAAGAAGGATAAAGACACGTTCATAGGATATGTAGACGTGGAAAAAATCTTCGACAATGTCAAACAGTGTAGGATGTTCTAAATTCTGAGAAAGATAGATGTAAGATGCTGGACAAGACGAATAATATACAGTGCATACAAGAACGAACAGTAAGACTGTAAAACGAAGAGCGATATGTTCAGATTAAAAAGAGGATAAGAGAGGGACAGTCTTTCACCCCTACTGTTCAATCCATACATCAAAGAACCAATGACGGAAATAAAAGACAGTTTCAAGGGTGGGATTGAAATTCAAGGTGAAAGGATTTCAATGATAAGACTCGCTGATTACTTCCCTACCGTCGATTAAGATTAAGAAAAATTATAAGATATACTGAATGGAATGAACAGTCTAATGAGCACAGAATATGGACTGAGAGTAAACTGAAGAAAGAGGGCGCTAATGAGAAGTAGTAAAAATGAGACTAGCGAGAAACTTAATATCAACCTCGAAGTAGACGAAATTAAGGAATTCTGCTACCATAGAAGCAAAATGTCCCATGAACGGACGGAGCAAGGAGGACCTAAAATGCAGACGAGCGTAGACAAAGAGGGCATTCCTGACAAAGAGAAGTGTACTAGGATCAAATATAGATCTTAATTTGAGAAAGAAATTTCTGAGAATGTGCTCTTGGATTACAACATTGTATTGCAGCGAATCTTGGACTGAGAAAACTGGAAGAGAATCGCAGCATTTGAGGTGTGCAACTGAAGAATGTTGGAAATTAGATGGACTGACAACATAAAGAATGTGTTCTCCGCAGAATCGGAGAAAGGAATATGTGGAGAACACTGACAAGAAGAAGGGGGCAGGTTGACGGGACATGTGTTAAAACATCATCTCGATGGTGCTACAGGGAGTGGTAGAGAGTAAAATCTGTACACGAAGACAGATAGTGGCTGTGAGGGATTTTTCGTTGGTGGAAAGAATGGAAGAGGGTGCCCTCATCCTTGTGATGCCAATCGAGGAGCTGGTTAAGCGAGAGCGTCTAGAAGGTCTGAGAAGCTGACTGTGGTCTGCACAGAAATGTGCTGATCTTACGCCCGTCTATACCGCATCCGACTGATGACTCTGGCAGAGGATGACACGGCGGTCGGTCGGCACTGAATGGTTCGATAGGACCAGCAGACAGTGCTTTACATTTTTAGGTACGCCGAGGGACGGATGAGGCGGGTTTGCAGGAAGACAGTTTTGGCGTGTAGTAATCATCGTTTGGAAACGTGGGTGGGGGGAGGAATCGTCAGCGAACATATCGAACAGACCCCTCAAACTTCCGTTATAGTGAGGAAAATGTCAGAGATATATGTTGGATCTTACTTTTTCCTCAAAATGGAGGCCATTAAAGAAGCAACATTAGCTGACCGGTATGATTGAACTTGGCCTTGCTGGATAAATCATTTCAGCGTAACTGCAAGTGATGTGGAACCTGAATCAGGATGTATGACTGGAAATGTAAACTCTCATCTGCTGAATTCAGATTTGTATGAGTATGAAACTTCCAGATAGAATTATATTGTGCACCTTTTCGCGACTCAGATCGATAACCTTACCTCTCAGGGGTAATATTCTTACCGTCTGAGCACGCCATGCGCGACTCTGTCGGCAGCCTTACTTCAGTAGCACGTCTCTCTTACATACCAAAATTTACAGAAGTGCTTCTCCATACCTCGTGGGGCTAGCACTCCTCGGAGAAGGGATGTTGCTTAGGAACGACCTACCCACAGTCTACCGGACTGTTTCCAGAACTATGAAGGCTGTAAAGTCCTTCAAAACAGTGTCCACTCAGTCCCAGAGTGAAAGATTCATTCAGGAAACAGTCAGCTAGTCTGTGGCGAAGGCATTCCCCCACAGCATCCTTTCTGCCGAGAGTGCTGGTGCCGCAAGGTATGCAGGAGAACCTCTGTGAAATTTGGAATGTAGTGCGGATGTAAAGCCGCGAGGGTGGCTCGTCAGTCGTGTTCGGGATAGTTCACTTAGTACAGCACTCGCCCAAGAATGTCAAACGTCCCAGGTTCACGTCCCAGTCCAGCATACAGTTTTAATATCACAAAAAGGTTCAAGCTTCAGAGTGAATACTTCACTCCATATGAGTATGTCTCTTATGTCATATATCTGCACTAAGGGACTTCCTTATACTTCTTGATGTAATCTTGGTGATTAGGAAGTTACTGCAGAGGGAAATGCGCAAGTCCTATAGTAAATTTACTTGTCCGTCAACTTGTTCCAGGCTTCCGAGCAGGCGAAACTCGACATGCTGACTTCAGACACAGGGGCAGCTCTCCGACAGCGGCCCACGGCAGAGCAGCCAAAGGCAGGAAGTCCGTCAAGCGCGCCAGGGGGCGCAGAGGGTGAGCCACTGCACTGCATTGGGAATAACTGTTCGAGCGAAATGGACTGGAAGATGGCTCAATGTAACCACATTCACACCTTTGCTTACAATATTTAAATAAAGGATTGCTTACGTCTTTCAGCAATCAAAATTTGTTGAATGCACCCTTTATTGACTTCTAGGCAAAAAAAACTTTCGTATTTGAAAGATAAATTTTACTCCCTTCCATGTCAGGGGACCTTTTCGCAATCATCCTTCATCACTTTCCTCCCCCATTTCTTAATGCTCGGTTAGGAGTCCTCGTCTCCAGCTCTTCCTTCTTATATCGCTTAAGAACATTCTTTCTCCAACATCCCTCTTCGCCTAGGGTTTCTGTGTTCTGAATAAAGTGAAATCCTCATTATGTACAATGAAGAGCCAAAGAAACGTAATCTGCCCAATATCGTGTGGGGTCCACGCGTGCACGCAGAAGTGTCGTAACACGACGTGGTATGGACTCGACTAACGTCTGAGGTAGTGTTGGAAGGAATTGACACAATGAATCCTGCAGTGCTGTTCATAAATCCAAAATAGTACGAGGGGATGGAGATAACTTCTGAACAGCGCGTTGCAAGACATCCCAGATATGCTTAGTAATGTTCATGTCTGGTGGCCAGTGGAAGTGTTTAAACTTAGAAGGGTGTTCCTGGCGCCACTCTGTAGCAATTCTGACATGTGGGGTGTCGCATTGTCCTGCTGGAAATGCCCGAGTCTGTCGGAATGGACAATGGACATGAGTGGATGCTGGTGATCAGAGATAATGCTTATGTACGTGTCATCTGTCAGAGTCGTATTTAGATTTATCAGGGGTTCCATATCGGACCAACTGCACACGCCCCACACCAATACAGAGTATTGACCAGCCCGCTGCTGTCTCCATAGCCGTACACGTCCATTCGCTCGATGCAATTTGAAACGAGACTCGTCCGACCAGACAACATATTTCCAGTCATCAACAATCCAATGTCGTTGTTGACGGGCCCAGGCGAGACGTCAAGCTTTATGTCGAGCAGTCATCAAGAGTACACGAGTGGGCCTTCGCCTCAAAAAGCCCATATCGATGATGTTCCGTTGAATGGTTCGCCCACTGACACTTGTTCATGGCCCATTGTTGAAATCTGCAGCAATTACAGGAAGGGTTGCACCGACCTAAGGACATCACACACATCCATGCCCGAGGCTGGATTCGAAACTGCGACCGTAGCGGTCTCGCGGTTCCAGACTGCAGCGCCTAGAACCGCACGGCCACTTCGGCCGGCGGTCCAGTTCTTGCAGGATCTTTTTCCTGCCACTGCGATGTCGGAGATTTGCCGTTTTACCGGATTCCTGATTTTCACGGTACACTCATGAAATGTTCGTAGGGGAAAATTCCCATTTTATAGCTACTTTCAAGCTTGCTTATATCTTGATTTTCTGCCACTGTAGCAGCGGTAACCGATCTAACAACTGCACTGGACACTTGTTGTCTTAGATTGGTGTTGCCGACCACAGCGCCGTATTCTACCTCTGTATCTGAATACGCCTGTCTATACCAGTTCCATTGGCGCTTCAGTTTATAATGAAAGAATCAATATTCTACTTGACATCTTCAACCAACAACCGCCTGTTTTAATAATATTGTTACCGCTCTCGGCTGAAGAGCAGCAACAATGTATCGCTACCAGCCGGCTGACTTGTGAGTGAAACAACAATAAAGAAGAAAAAGGGGAGAAAAGCTCTCCGTATAACAATAACAGACTTTGCGTCAAAATCAATAACATTTTTCAATGTATTTACCTTTTGTGCCACTGCGTTCTGTCCAGCATTCTTCTAGTAACTGAATATCGTCACTGAAACACGATTCTACACAGTCCAGTCACCTTAATGTGACAACGTGTCGAACACCTGAATAGCCGCCTTTTGCAGAGCGAGCCGCTGCGGGGCATGGAGAAGAGTCACTGAGGTTCTGGAAGGGATCGACAGGGATGTGGATCCCTGCCAACCCCAAAACTTGGCCAGCTGCGCTACGTTCTTCGGTTGAGGATCCATGGCGCAAACAGTCCGATCGAGGTGGTCCCATAAATTCTTGTTGTTGTTGTTCTTTGTTGTGGTCTTTAGTCCTGAGACTGGTTTGATGCAGCTCTCCATGCTACTCTATCCTGTGCAAGCTTCTTCATCTCCCAGTACTTACTGCAACCTACATCCTTCTGAATCTGCTTAGTGTATTTATCTCTTGGTCTCCCTCTACGATTTTTACCCTCCACGCTGCCCTCCAATACTAAATTTGTTTCTTGACTGTGTTTAAATCCGTGGAGTTCGGTAGGCAGGGGATTACGGTAAACCCACTCTGGTGCTCTTCGAACCACACACTTACACAGTAATCTGTGTGACACGTTGTATTGTCCTGTTGGTAGATGCCAAGGAAAAAACAAACTGCGTTTAGCGGTGGTGATGGTGCCCAAGGATAGGTGCATACTTATGTTGATCTATTGCGCCTTACAGAACGACAAGATGCCCAGGGAAAGCCACGAAAACATTCCTCAGGCCACAGTTCTCCCTCCTCCAGCTTGAACACTTGTGACAATTACTGCACGCATGTCAATGCGACAGAGTCTCTCACTCGTCTCAAACAGCTCTGTAACTACTCTACGGTAGCGTGATTCCTATACATCTTCCTGCTGCTTCAGTGCCTGTATTAACATTCACAGAGTAAGCTTACAGAACGCCATCTATCAGGTATTTGGAATTGTTATTTGTCAGACCTAGTGATCTAGTGATAAGGCGCGTGCCTGAAAACCGAAATGTTGAGAGATACAATCCCGGTCGGATTACAGAATATTGCAGTCGGCTTTTAAACTAGCCTTCACCTCCCAGTGTGAACGGTATCTACTAAAATTCTGCGAATGCTAACTGTTAAAATTAAATTTTGCCTCTATTAGCAAGCAGTTGGATCGCCATTAAAATCTGATCGTTGTCGTGTATAACATTAATTGCATAGTGGACTGATCAAACAAACTTTTGAAATAATAATAAGTGATCAAAAAAATGATTTTAATTTAGCACACGGAGGAAAACCCGCTTTTGGCAAACGGGAGTTTGCATTCTGTTCTCAGTCAGACAATCGTTCTTTTCAGAGATACTGAACTTTCTAAAATTGAAACTTTACTTAACAGGAGATTAAATAAATAGGCTTGCACGAATTGCACAAGGGTCAAACGCTCTAGGGTGTATCTTACGAAGCAAATATTGGCATGTGTGGGATAAAGCCCTAACACGTAATCAAATTAAAAGGAAACTTAACACATTTACATGAAAGATAAAGATTGCTGGTGCCTGGCTTGAACGCTTAAGAAAGCAGAAAAGTTACTTAAATTTCTCGCGTGGTGGGCTTCTAAATCACTGAATATGAGCAAGGAACGGAATCAGCGTATTAAAGGTAACACCCGCACTCTTCACATCCACACTAACACGACACATTAGGAAGAAAACCATCTTCAAGAATATACCAAACAGAGAGACGGCAGAGGTTCATTCCACCAGCCTATCACCACTCAGAAAATTCAATAGCTGAATTAAATGGAAGGTACGATCCGAAATGTAATTCCGGTCGACAATAGAGATTCGATTACTTACAGGAATACGGATGAAGCCAACACTGATCAGCAACGGAACCACGTGACCCTAGCCACAAAATTCCCCCGGAAGTCGGTTAGTTACCGAAAAGAACTACATTCTCAAGTAAATTATCATTAAATCCTTGCAAGCTAAAGCTGATATTGAACGCGTGGAACTGAAAGAAGAGCACTAAACTGACTGAAAATGCTGAACTCAGATGAAAATTAACGAACGGAAGAACAAACCAACACAAGGAACGCAAAGACACACACATTCGAACAGATATACACGAGCCCTAACTGTAATCAGACATAGTCCTCACACCAAGCTCCCACACTCCTGAGTGAACAGTCACTGTTCATGAAACTGAACTGTTATAAAAAGTATTGTTCACTATTCCGGGTACAATACTCTGAACTACTATTAATGCCTGAAGCTGCGAGAGAAATCGGTTAAGACTTCAACTAAATTGAAACTTACACAATTTCAACTACTATATTCAGCTATTACAAACCAGATCCTAACAGCAATCTCAATCACCAAATTTCCAGGAGCAAGCGACCACCATCCTGACCAAATCGGAGTCCACACACGTAAGTTGTCAGAGAACACCCTTACAGCATCCTGTTAACTTAAGCACAATAGCTAGTCGCCCATCAGGAAACGAAACCTACTGGGCGCTCTCTAACCTTAACCAAAGTTGGCTAAACTGCCACAGTAGCAGACAAAGAGTTTAGCTCCCATCAGACACAATAAGAACTCAATATACATCGCATTCACTCACTCTGTCATTTTAAAATTGTAGGACTGGGTAGGAAGGATAGCGTCACAGCATAAATACGCTATAATTAAATGTGACGAAGGTACAGGAAACACAGATACATAATAAATTAATATATAGACATAAAATAGTCATGGAATAAGTATGAATCCAGTGAATGTATGCAGTTTTGGCTGACTGGAACAGACTCAGCTGCCGAATCTTTCTCCCAGCATGTTTACTGAGTGCTACGAAAATGTAAGGTGCTAAAGTACAAGTGAAACGACGTTAAATTTGATTTAAACACTATGAAGGAGCTCTTATGGAGACCGTTGAAGCTATTTGCGGATTTGCGAGGAAGGACACGTGTTTCACATGCTAGGAGTAGGTTAGGGACGCACAGGCCTAAGTACATGCTTCCTTTGAACACCAGAGAATATTCATTCTCTGCGGTATATGTGGATGTGATGTGTTTCTGTTAGTACTTGGCTCAGGTTTTGCTATAGCAAACATACAAGCCACTCTGCAGCAACTGGCATTCTCCTTTGTAGTAAAGAAAATATTTCAAGGAGCTATGTTATCGCCACCGGTGACGTACGCTGTGCAAATTGCGCACACCTGCGTTCGAGAGTATTGCGTCAAACGTCAGTCAGTCTTCACATGCCTTTGTTGCTAGCTCTTATCTGTGTTCGTGCTGCTTCCCCTTCATGTGCAAAATATGCACCGAGTAATTATTCTCAGTCATATCCATAAGTGGGGCGCGATGAACGTAGAAGTTTAGCAAACGCTTAAGGTACTAATAAAAAGGGTAAAAAAATGTTCAGTTAAGTGCAAACATTTTTAGCCGTATTCTGTAGGTCCCCCACGCCCACCAACCCCCACCCCCCTCCCCCCCCCTACAGAATCCTCCTCTTCCAAAAGACTTATTTGTAGATTTAGCCCTTTAAAATCGCTGGCTACCGAAATACACCGGCATGCGAACCTACAATGAGGAGCATTGCTTCAATGGGGGTTGCATGTGACGGCGTGGAAAAAGTGGCACAGTAATACAGCCAAATAAAATCAGCAAAACTCCAAAGAAAGTAAACAGCCAAAATATATGGAAATGCGAGAAGAAAATTCAAAATGAAGCAATTACAATTCATTGAAGAATACTTTCGGAAGAACAATAAACTTTTGCAACTTTATGATGAACGAAGGGTCTTTCTTCATATTCAGTCGTTTAGTAACACTAAAAAGCTATAACGAGAAATTAAGCTGAAGGCTCTTTTAATAGCAGCACGTAATTCAGCTTTTGAAAAAGGTATCCTTTGAAAGGGAAGTTAATCTGTTTGAAATGAAGTACATACATCTCTGAAATCAAATTGAATAGTAAAACTCAGTCTTATAATTAAATTTCTTGAAATGATTTTAGTTAGCTTTGAAAAATAAATCTAAAACGGTTTGGGTTTAGATCTGTAGAAGTCTACGGTGCACTCACTAAATGGCACAGGTAATTTGTGTGTAAAATAATGTAATTAATTACGCAGGTCCATGCAGACTGTCTTCTGCCACTCGACGATCTCTCTGCTAAATGCGTTGTGATCCTTCAACTCAGATGCCACTCCACTGCCAATGGTTATGTTTACTTGTCTCTGTCACTTGACAGGTTGCGACTTATTATCTAAGGCTCCAATAATATGATAATTTTGTACTGGGTAGGTAGGTATTTTGTTTACTTCTTTAATCATTTTAAACATAACCTGCGATAAAACGTTAATAGAGGCACCTCCCTCAAAGCTATTTTGGTATAAATTTTTCCCACTATGGCATGTACAGATGCCTGCACTAAAACCTGTTATGTTTAGTGTGAACAGGCTGATCCACAGTCGACTCATCTCTGATATCAATTTCCGTCATTATATCTTGAAAGATTGACGTGATTGCGTTGACTGCCCACACCCCATTTTACGACAGTCACCGGGGGGCCCAATCATGTCGAAATTAGTTTGATGAAGTTTCGTTAGTGGCTTCACATTGCTTACTGAATGACCTTGAATTTGCCAACTATTGCCAGGCGCACCATGGTCTATTCAGCTATTTTGTGGATAAGTATTGTCTGTGGATTCTGGGTTTCATTATTTGGATTCCACTAACCGTTATTATTACCTCCGAAACTTTGACCGCCCCCGTTTCCCTGGTACCCAAGGTGATATCAGTTATTATTAAACCCTTTTCGATTACTATCATCCGAATTCCGTGCACGTGCGTCTGTGCAACGCGCATCACATTCGGATGACGTAAAGAGTGACGCCACAAGAGCGGAACGGTACCCGTGAGATTGGCTACTACCAGTTACGAGTTGTGTTTAAATACAGTATTCCTCAAAGTACCTCCGTGATTACCTTGTTCAGTGTGGAAAGGCTCTGGGTTGATAACATATTTCCGCAGTCTCTCTCAATACCCAGACAGAAATGCTCTTTCAAGCTGCTTATAAGTTTGACAGAGTTCAGTGCGTCCGTGGCCCAAACAGCTCCATCACTTTCAGTGTGCCCTGTGATGAAACGGATCTTTTACTGCTCAGTCCAAGACTATGGTAATACACCTCTGAATGCTCATATAAACACTACTGGATGTGGGGTATTTTCCTCTGGTATAAAAACTTGGAGTTGTATACGCTTGAGCAGACTTTTCTCAAGCAAAACAGGAGAGAGTGATGCTACTTCATATGGTATTCGAGCTGGCGATAGGTTACTAGAATTTTTGTCGTTACCGTATGCTGTATGATTTGCTGCAGTATGACTGGCGCAATAATTAGATACTTTATCAACAGCGTGGGGTGCCTCGAACCATACTCCTGACTGTAGACAATTCCTGTTTTAATGGTTGTGATTTGGGCAGTCACTTTGTCACGCCATTCTGGAAAACTTTACGCAAAGTAACTTTTATTTGTTCTAATTCGGATGTTACCGATTTGCCAGCATTGTCTCGCTCGGACATAACGGTTGTGCCAGTTTCACCACTGACGTGCTCTATCTCGGAATTTAATTTATCGTTAATTTCTACGTCTTTGTGTGTAAGCCACTGGGGAAAATACTTAACAACGTGCTTGCACTGATCACTGAAATGTTTTTATATTTTCAAACCTTGTTCCTCTACGAAAATATCTATATTGTTTTCTAACAACACAAAGGTATCTCTTAATTGTTTTTTATCTTTAAACAAGGTATTCGTTGCGCACGCACGTAAGTTATTCTCACATCTTGGAAAAGAACATGGCTTACAAAAACTTATAAATGGAGACATTTGAGATTACGCCGTCGTAGGAAGAAGAGAGAATAGTACAGATGTTCCTTTCACTGTTCTACGGGCACTGCAAGCACAAATGAAACGACTTGACTGCTACCGCGAGTGAATTGCATGCTAGTATTGCAATCCTTTAATTGTGAAACGCAGCGGGAGAGGCTAAAACTGCAGATTGCTCTTACCCAATATAGCGATTCATTGACGTTCTGAAAATGTTTCCTGGATTTGATGAATGGAATTCTCTGATGATTTTTCTTCCATTTTTTATCTCTGTTTTTCTTTTTAAATGTCTGTTATCCATTGAGATGTGGTACACGCAAAATAGAAAAACTGACAACTTCAGATGATTTATAAGTCATGTCGCGGTCTCGTCAATTATGATCGCTCATTCCCTTTAGTCAGGTGTTAAAATTTGTTGTCAGAAGAGACCAAAGGGTGATTATAATGATAAATAAATGACGAAAATCGACGAAGCCTGTGTTGGAGGCTTGTTTTCAACACGATGATACGTGACCCTGGAAAGATGAGTAATCAGTTTTGTGCGTCAGACTTAACTTGACAGTAAATTGACGCTTATAAATAGGGATCGGACTTTGTTCTCATGTGTTTAAATGGAGATGGTTCGTTTTCTGGAATGTGCTGTGAGCACTTAAGACTGCAGCAATGGCAGTAAATCTATTGCATCATCGTATTAAAACGACCAACAACGAATATTTGCTGGAAAACATTAAAAATTATTCAATGAGGATAATGAGTAAATTAAATAATACAAATGAATAAAATAAATGTCCTTATCATTCCAGTACAGCTTATCTACATTAACGTCGTAAGACACTACCTTTTATTCCATACATTCACTGAGATGGCTATGACAGAAGAGAGAAAGAGTACAAGACTGTACTGAGATATCAGCATTTTTCATAAAAAAAAGTATCGTAAATAAGACACAGAACGTCTCTGAGATCGGGATGTTGTGATCCTAATTGTGGGATTACATTGTCTACAAAATGCTACCATGTGAAAACTTTGAAGCTCTGCTTTAAGACAAGCAGCAACAAGCACAGACAGTCATATGCTGCACTAGGCTTTAAGTTAGTACTAGGATTGGTACTGAATATATTCAAAGAAGTAAAGACCTAAATAAGACTCTAATGTATCAAGTAGATCTATCGTCAGACATGATGAAAATGTTGTCGGTTTCCTAAGTAAGAATATATTAGTCATGCAATCTCTGACAAATAAAGGTAGAAATATTATCTGCTAAAGAAAAAAAAAGACTTATCAAAAAACATTGAAAGTTAACCCTGTGGGGCTGTTATAAAATGACTGAGAATGTATGCAAAATATAGTTTACTAACAACATCTATTTTCCCAAAACAAAGACAGGCATAAATAATGCTAAACAAGTTATTGATTGAATACTGTAAACGACTAACAGGTGATTTAAGACCACAATGGACAAGGATACTGGATGGCAGAAGCGAGTCAAGTTTTATGGCCCTAAAATTGTGGATAACACAGTCTGAATTAAACTGACGCTGAGCTGTGGTTTCACTACATAGTGCAGCTGAGAGCAAATGGCGATTGTGATCTGTACACCCTGACAATACCGGAGCAGCAGTACAGTACCCTGTTTGCTTCGTGCGGCGATGTAACTTGCAGCTGTTGAGATGGGTCAGCAGAGATCAGACATGAGGCAGACCTGTGAATCGATCACTGCCATGAAAGAAATGCAAAAATCTCACAGTCTAGTGATCAGACAGACGGTTCGCAATTTACTCTCTACCAGAGCCCTGATATCAGTGTGTGACACATCTGTTCACTGATCATATCAAGGAACAATTTCACTCACTTATACGACAGAGCTCACAAGGATAGCAAACGTCAAGACTGGTAAACCAAAAACGAATAAGTGTGCCCTCATCAAACGAGTAGTCCGAAGATGTAGAGGAATGTTGGACGAAGATGGTAACTGCCAGGATGCGCCGTACTAAAACTCGTCCGAGTTTCCCAAGTGATTTATTATTTCCCACTACAGTTTCCTCTCGGTCTGCGTCACTGGGTCCCGCAATGCTGAGGACACCACTTCACCGTCTGCGAAATGGGTTGGTGCCGAATGGCTGCCTCGGCGACCTGTGCAACGCCCTGCTGTGTGACAGCCTTATATGCCAGGATGCGCCGGCAGTCAACTCAACTGACTTCGCCCCTGCTGCCTCAGCGCCGCCCACTGGCAGCTGCAATGGAGCTTCCTCCCTGTCATGACTAAGATCATGGCAACAACAAGTGCCTGCGATCCTGTGTCCGAATCTGTGGCCCTCACCTCAGGAAGCTTCCAGCGTGTGTTGGGAGCCAACAAAACTGCCCGCAGTAGTGAGCCGCGGCGTAGCCTGCTGTTGCCTGGCTGCGGACCCCGTGTTGGCCTCAGAGGGTCAAACCAGCGACCTGCTGTGGACTGGAACGCTGGCGCCCCATCTGCTGCTGCATGTAGCTGGTGGTGTAACACGCCCACCTGTCTAGGAGAACTGTCACACTTGAACTGGCACCTATTTATAGGCGGCTGGGTGCCTCTGTTTTGCTAATGCGCAGCTCCCAGTCATGTACTCGTAACACCTAGTTGGGCCAGTGGGCCCCTTCTGCCTGTAACGTGCGCCATGCAAACTGCTGCGTTTACTCTTTTCAGTGGGTCTATGACCCTGTGGCCTTCATTCTATTTCGCAACTGCTGGTACCATAACTTACTGTCCACAAGCCCGCACCTGGCTGTAACTTCTGTGCTCAGAAATATTGCACCTAAGCTAACCTTTTCCCATCTTAAACGGTGGTGCCGCTACATTATTCCCCCCTTTGGAAAGACCCGGTCACCGGGTCGACCTCTAACTACTCTTCAAATCGCTCTGAGCACTATGGGACTTAACATCTGTGGTCATTAGTCCCCTAGAACTTAGAACTACTTAAACCTAACTAACCTAAGGACATCACACACATCCATGCCCGAGGCAGGATTCGAACCTGCGACCGTAGCAGTCGCGCGGTTCCGGACTGAGTGCTCTAACTACTCTTAAACTTGTTTAGGTCGGCATGTACTTCTGATATATTTACTCCAAAAGTAGAAAACTTAGTTGTGGTCTAGTCCTCTTAAAATGCATGACATGAGACAAAATGTAAAAATTCCTTACTGGATGACCACTCAACTTAATGCTCAATCAACCCCTTACCTACCTACCCGTCTCATGCCCTTGGTATCCAGTGAACTGGGATTTGGACTACCATCAGTTCCCTCTTGGAATTGGCTCTCCGCCTGATCAGAATGAAAACAACACACAACAAAGTTAAGACTACAATGATCCTTGGCACAAATGATCGTTACTTGTCGTTGCCGTTCCCTATATTGAGCGACATGCTGCACAAGCTGTTTGATTCATATGCGCAGCTCCTACTCTGAACGAACTGGTTTATGGAACTCAACAGATCTGACTCCAGGGTTTGATTTAACAAGATCAGATTCCGCCTTGGCAAAAACTCTAAAGTTGCTTCTGGCCAGCACAGCTGTGGCTGTGTAACATTCAGTTGCGTGACTCCTGGCAGATGGAAGGTTGGTTCTATTATGGTACACACAGCTCCACTGATTAAAATTCTCCTCCCCTCGAGCTCTATACGTTTCGCTTCGGCAAATACTCCCTGCTCAAAAGAACTTCCTACTACTATTAATTTTTCGTAGGTGGAGAAGATCCAATGCATCCTGACCCGTTGCAAGCTCAATTTTGGCTCCATGATGTCCCTTGGACAGTCTATTTCTTCCCTCCTGGCTAAAAATAACTGCACTGTGCACGTGTCCAGATAGGTGCTTATCACCCTGGCAGCTCCATAATTCCTCCCTTGTCATCTCGGCCTGCTGGCTGTTAACTGCCGAGACCACCAATACCTCCTCAGTTTTTTACTTTACCAACTTGCTCAACGCTCCCCCTTTCAGTGACTTGAGGACGATGATCACCATCACTCTTCTTCCCTCTTCGAAAAGACTGCTGTTCCTATCAGGCTCACAAAACTCGAAAACACATACAACATATGAAAATACAATGCCTAATTAATCTAAGTAATCCACGCAAACTCAATGATAAATAAGAAGGAAATAAAAATCTACAAATACACCACTACTTTCTGGATAGCAAAGCATACGATACATCATATTGTACTCCATCTTCCTGGTTTTCTCTGCACTGAACACCTCTCTTCACTCTCTCTTTCTTCCTCTTCCCTTTGTGTGACATGCCTGGAATCACATCCGGGCAATCTTTAAATGGCCGCAAACGCCCAATGTGTACTATCGTTGTACTAGATGGCAGCTGAAGCTTAACATTAACGGGGAATATCGTTTCAACTACTTGGTATGGCCCTTGATACCTCGTGACGAACTTCTTCGTTTTCCCGTATAGGGGTTGGACACCATTACCCATTGCCCTACTCTATACTGTGGTAAACTTCCTTTCCGCTTCGCTGCGTCTTCCTGCCTTTACAAAGCCTTCGTATTCGCCTTTTGTACCCATTTCCAAACATCCCGAATTGTTCTCGCGGATTGACGTACAGATTCACCGGTTCTTCCTTTCTGTAGCTTCACTAAATCAAACGGTGACGGCATTTTTCGCCTGTACATACAGAGACAAACCAGTATTGGTATGTCTTTTGCATTGTATGCGCATACAATATGCTTCTAATACTCGTCCCACTGACGGTGATGAGAATCCATACAAACTCAGCATCTTCCCGATTGTTCTGTTGTTGAGTAATTCCTCTCTGTTGCATTCAACCGCCTAGACGGATAGGCTATAGGATGTTCTTTGCCATCAATTTCTTAACTAAAAACACGTCATAATGCTTGATTCGTTGCATCGCATGCTAGAATAAATTTCTTTTAAAATCTGGAAACACAAAAACCGGACTTGATGTTAACACTTCTTTCAATTTGCCAAATGCTTTCTGACACCCTTCTGTCCACTCAAATTTCACACCCTTTCGTAACAATCGCGTGACTGGCTGTGCTAAATCTGCAAAACCCTTCACGAACTTTCGATAGAAATTGCAAATTCCGACGATTGATTGCACTTCCTTAATTGTTTTCGGCTCCCAAAAATTCCTTACAGCCTGTACCAACCTCGGATCTGTTCGTACTCCGTCCTTACTGATGATATGCATAAATATTTCACTTCTTCCAGCGTAAAATGACACTTCTGCAGGTTCAAGGTTAAACAAGCTGCTCTTAACCTCAAAAAGACTTCCCTTAACCGCCGTCTATGCTGCATACTACTTGAAAACACTAAAACGTCATCCAAATAGACAAGACACTTCCGTGGTTTCAAACCCCTTAACACACTGCCTAGCAACCTCTGAAACGAATGGCAGAGTAGAGAAAGCAGTTTTTGGACGATCCTCTGGAGCCACCTCTAACTGATGATAACCACTTGTCAAATCCATCACCGAAAAGACCTGACAGTGTCCTAAGTGATCCAAAGTCTCCGATGTGTCTGGAATGGGGTATGCGTTCGTTACTGTCTTATTATTGAGGTATCGGTAGTTACAACAGAAGTTGTATTTCTTAGTTTCATCCATAGATTTTTTAAGCTCTACAATGCCCACTCCCCAGCAACTATTACTATGCTTTATAATACCGTACGCAAGCTGATGATCAATGAAATTCTCCATAATCGGCTGCAAATACCTCGGTATTCTGTATGGTTTACGGTGAACAGGTGCTTCGTTCCCTGTTGGTATCCTATGTTGAAATAATGGAGTTGCTGGTAACGGTCCTCGTGGAAAAAGCAAATTCTTAAATTGCTGCAACAATTCTTCCATATGCTCTTTTTCTCCTCCTTTCAAATACTTAACTTTGTTATGCAATGCAGTTCTATCGGCAGTTAATGGTTGACCGCCACGCCTACCCCTCGAACACCAGTCTTCGTCGTCCGGTACATCCAAATTCGCTACAAAAACTCCTTTTCTCTAATTTGCGTCTACAGCCCTAAAAGTATCCACGTTCACGCGGACTACTCGACCGTCGTTTCCCTTTGTACGCGTACAATACTACACTTCACAAAAAACCTAATGGATCAAAAAATCCATTATCATCCAATGGTTCAATAACACATATCGTACCCACAAGTAGGTTTGACTCTACACTTACCCAAAGCGACTTCCTGGTGCCACTAGACACACACTCAAGCGAATTAAGCCTTAATGATAATGCACGTTGTTCAATTGGTTTGTTCATGACGTTGAACGCCCCTCGCGACAGCTCTGCATCGACAACAGTTTCCCTTAGCTGAAATAACTTTCCTCCAAATTCCACAGTTCGTTGCCCAAGGCCAATTTTGGCATGATGTTGATGCAAGAAATCTACTAATAGGATCATGTCGTAGCCCTCGCTTACCCATGGTACTACCTCCATGCATGCATCAAATCGGATTTTTCCTATGCGAAAGTCAACTGTTACTGACCCCAAAGGTGCGACCTCCTTATCCCCCACTCCACGCAACCTATAACGTGGTGGGTCTAACTACCTTCGTCCCGTTAAACTCTTAATAGCCACTGACACTTGCACCCCCGTGTCCAACAAAATCTTAAACGTTTTAGTTCCTATGAATCCTACCACTGAACATTCCACCGCTGCATACGTATTTGTAGCATTGATATTAAACGGGAGCTCCTTTAGGTGGGTCTTGGGCCCCCTCTGCCGTTTAACGATTGTCTACCTCTACTAACTCCACATCTCCGTCCTCCATGCTGCTGATTTCCAACCTTTCCTCTATTCCTCGGTGATTGGGGACATTGGTTCTGCATGTGTCCCATACGACCACACTTATAACGTTATATACCCGCTGTAAACACTGCTTGTCTATCACATACCCCCATTGCCACATATACACTCCTGGAAATTGAAATAAGAACACCGTGAATTCATTGTCCCAGGAAGGGGAAACTTTATTGACACATTCCTGCGGTCAGATACATCACATGATCACACTGACAGAACCACAGGCACATAGACACAGGCAACAGAGCATGCACAATGTCGGCACTAGTACAGTGTATATCCGCCTTTCGCAGCAATGCAGGCTGCTATTCTCCCATGGAGACGATCGTAGAGATGCTGGATGTAGTCCTGTGGAACGGCTTGCCATGCCATTTCCACCTGGCGCCTCAGTTGGACCAGCGTTCGTGCTGGACGTGCAGACCGCGTGAGACGACGCTTCATCCAGTCCCAAACATGCTCAATGGGGGACAGATCCGGAGATCTTGCTGGCCAGGGTAGTTGACTTACACCTTCTAGAGCACGTTGGATGGCACGGGATACATGCGGACGTGCATTGTCCTGTTGGAACAGCAAGTTCCCTTGCCGGTCTAGGAATGGTAGAACGATGGGTTCGATGACGGTTTGGATGTACCGTGCACTATTCAGTGTCCCCTCGACGATCACCAGTGGTGTACGGCCAGTGTAGGAGATCGCTCCCCACACCATGATGCCGGGTGTTGGCCCTGTGTGCCTCGGTCGTATGCAGTCCTGATTGTGGCGCTCACCTGCACGGCGCCAAACACGCATACGACCATCATTGGCACCAAGGCAGAAGCGACTCTCATCGCTGAAGACGACACGTCTCCATTCGTCCCTCCATTCACGCCTGTCGCGACACTACTGGAGGCGGGCTGCACGATGTTGGGGCGTGAGCGGAAGACGGCCTAACGGTGTGCGGGACCGTAGCCCAGCTTCATGGAGACGGTTGCGAATGGTCCTTGCCGATATCCCAGGAGCAACAGTGTCCCTAATTTGCTGGGAAGTGGCGGTGCGGTCCCCTACGGCACTGCGTAGGATCCTACGGTCTTGGCGTGCATCGGTGCGTCGCTGCGGTCCGGCCCCAGGTCGACGGGCACGTGCACCTTCCGCCGACCACTGGCGACAACATCAATGTACTGTGGAGACCTCACGCCCCACGTGTTGAGCAATTCGTCGGTACGTCCACCCGGCCTCCCGCATGCCCACTATACGCCCTCGCTCAAAGTCCGTCAACTGCACATACGGTTCACGTCCACGCTGTCGCGGCATGCTACCAGTGTTAAAGACTGCGATGAAGCTCCGTATGCCACGGCAAACTGACTGACACTGACGGCGGCGGTGCACAAATGCTGCGCAGCTAGCGCCATTCGACGGCCAACACCGCGGTTCCTGGTGTGTCCGCTGTGCCGTGCGTGTGATCATTGCTTGTACAGCCCTCTCGCAGTGTCCGGAGCAAGTATGGTGGGTCTGACACACCGGTGTCAATGTGTTCTTTTTTCCATTTCCAGGAGTGTATTTCCTCACGTTGAATTGCCAACTGAATGGCCGATACAAATCGTTCAGAGTCCCTTCACGCACTTTCCGCTACATAAGCGCCGGTAACCCCCCCAAAAAATACATCAAGGGTCCTTTGCTCGGCCTCCTGCAACAGAACACCATTCACCTCATCGCTCTGACCCAACTCTTAAGTGTACTCGTTAATTTCTCTTATTCTGTCAGCAAATTTCTCTACCGTCTCCCCCTGACTCTTCGTCATTGTACTCAACCTCTCCCAGAAGTACTGAGGGCTAATCTGTTTCTTGTACCTCTGTAAAAGCCCCTTCTTCAACTGCTTAAACTGTCCCGCCTTCCTTAAGGCCTCAGAACATCTTACATGTGTCTTCCATCGCCTATTAAGCTAATCTTGGGTACATGTAACAACTATTCATCAGATCAACCATTCAACACAGCTGAAGTTTCCAAGTCCTCCACAAACGAACGCACATCCTAAGATGCTTTGCCAGAAAAAGGAATAATCAAACACGCGGCGGCTGGATCAATCTCCTGCTGCGGCACCCTAGGCAAAAGCGACTGATCTGATGCGGTTTCCCGCTCACTTCTAGATGTTAATTCACTTCTCAACTGCATATTGTCCACTGTCAATTGTGCTACCTTTCCCAACAAATCCATACCGGTCCTGGTTCTACACACCTTGCATCCCTCACTCTGCCATTGTGTTGCTTTCGTTCCCAGTTAGTCCTGAAACAAAACATTTAAGTATAAGAATAACCTGACTTTCTACAGCTCCATATCATACTCACTATCATCATAAACCAATACAAAAGTAATCAAATGCCTAAAATGGCCTCACAGGAGCCGTACTCAAAACACAAACAATAAAAAAAAGAAAGGAAACGTCCAACACTCAAAGAAACAAAAAGGTGGTCAACACTCAGCACATTTTGTGACGGTATTGCAGGCAGTGGGTTCGAACGTTGTACCATACAGACGACGCCTGCCTATGCTGACACCAAACGTAGAGGAATGTTGGGTGAGGTGGTAGTTGTCAGGTTGCGCCGTATTAAACTTCGTCCAAGTTTCCCAAGTGATTTATTATTTCCATCTACAGTGCCCCCGTTCCTCTTGGTCTGTGTCACTGGGACCCACAATGCTCAGGACACCACTTCGCTGTCTGCGAAATGGCTTGGTGCGGAAAGACTGCCTCGGCGACCCGTGCAGCGACCTGCAGTGTGTCGGCCTTCTACGGCTGCGGATTTGTGACGATGTCAGGATGCGCCGGCAGTCATCTCAGCAGTCTCAGTCCCCGTCGCCTCAGCGCCACCCGCTGGGAGCTGCAAGGTGGCCTGCTGCATTCTTCCTCACCAGCATGACTAAGATTGTCGCGACACCAAGTGCCCACGATCCGGCGTCCGAATCAGCGGCCCTCGCCTTGGGATGTCTCCAGTGTGTATTGGGAGCTAACAAGACTGCCTGCAGTAGCGAGCCATGGCGTGGGTGGCCTGCTGCTGGCTGGCTGCAGACCCCACGTAGGCTTCAGAGGGTCGAACCAGCGACCTGCCATGGACTGGAATGCTGGTGCCCTATCTGCTGCTGCTTGTAGCCGATGGTGTGACACGCCCTGCTGTCCAGGAGATCTGTCGCACTTGAATGCATTGTTAGTCAACTGGCGCCTATTTAAATGTGGCTGGACGCCTCTGTTTTGCTAATGCGCCACTCCGAGTCATATAACACCTAGGCTGGACCAATAGGTCAGTTCTGGCTGTAACTTGCGCCATGCAAACTGCTGCGATTACTCTTTTCAGTGGGTCTACGGCCCTATGGCCTCCACTCCACTTCGCAACCGTTGGTAGCGTTACTTACTGTCAACAGGCCCGCACCTGGCTGTAACTTGTGTGCTCAGAAATATTACACCAAAGCTAACGTTTTCCCATCTTAAACGGTGGTGCCGCTACAGAGACGTTTGAAGCCACACTGCTGGTACAGTAAGAACTTCACCGCAGGCTCCCCAGTCTAAACTACTTGCAAGTGAAGTCAGTCTCAGGACAGGTCCCAAGTACCAACCACACATGGCAGGGCATCGACCAGAAGTCCCTTCACCAGACCAAAGTCCAGCACCTGAGTGCCTCGCACTTCTTCAGAAAAAAATCCGTTTTCCCTGAAAGTGCATAGATACCGCCTTCACGCCATCTTGCACCAATCATGGGGCTCTAGAGGCGCTAAATCTCCCCTCCCAGACGATAGCACAAACTCCTGTCAAACCAGAGCAAGCGTGAAGAAACCTGCATCACTGGAAAAAGAAGAAACCGCTAACTAAAAGTTTTTTTAAGATTTCGTGGAAGGGGAAGATGTTTTTCTATAAAGTCGTGTCACTTCCCAACTCAATAACTGAACAGAAACAATTTTAAAGATCTTTATCAAAATCGCCTGTGCTTTGGAGTTATTAGTCCCAGCTATGAAGTGTAATAAAGATGCTGTCTCTAAACGTTTCTCAGACACCGGAATTTCTTACACAACCGAGGCGGCCGATGGAAGTGGGTCACAAGCCTATTTGCAGTATTGGTGAACACAGAAACTTATGAATTTTTATTGTGGGTGGCTCTGCACACAATGCCCAGTTTACTTCTCCACTGTGTAGATGCGTCCCTTCAGTCCGCCACCCCCAGCCCAGCCTTCAGCTGGCGCCAATGCAGGTATCGCAGCATTATTCTGCTGGAGACCTGTCTCAATGAGGGGCTGCTCTGTCTTCCCTGTACGGCTGTGGACCTGTCCGGCAATATTTACTATTGGATGGGCTCACCATCAATTGCTTTCAACTCCAAACATGCCGTTTTTATAGCCCTTTTAGCGCCCTGCCAGGCTCCATCAAAGACTGCTCAGCCCGTTAACTTCCTAGTATCTCGCTCAAGGTGCGCCAGGTTGTAATAAAATCTTTAATAATTTTGCGTTTACGAAAAATTGGAGAAAGATTAACTTGTCTGGAACCGCGCGACCGCTACGGTCGCAGGTTCGAATCCTGCCTCGGGCATGGATGTGTGTGATGTCCTTAGGTTGGTTAGGTTTAAGTAGTCCTAAGTTCTAGGGGACTGATGACCTCAGATATGAAGTCCCATAGTGCTCAGAGCCATTTGAACCATTTGACACAGACAGGCTCAGCGTGCCTCACACAGAGAGCATCCCAGAGTGTCCCTGAGAGCTACAGCTCAAAAATTTTCTTGGTTTTCGGCAAGTTCAATGTGTAGTTTTTGTTTATTTAAAATAGGCGAGGAATAAGGAAACGTAGTTGTAATGGAATTTTATTTAGTTTCTGTAATAATGCATCACATCACCAACAAGTTTAAACTTGCTATAATTAAGAGCAATTTTGAGCCACACTGACTCATTTATTTTGCGATTACTCCTGGTCCTCACGACCAACGGCATTCTAGACGTGAAATACGATCTCTCCATGTCTCTGTTGTACACCTCACAAATCTGAAAGGTCCGATAAGCAATAATTTCTCAACTATTGAGAGACTCACGGCCTCCTACAATGGTTACATTAGGACAACGTACTATAGTCACAGTAGCCGAACCATAACAAATATTGATTGGCACCATTATCATCAAGAGTAAAATTCATTATGCATCCACTGAGAGCGATGCAATGTCCCTTCGGAGATGGATACATGTCCGAAAGAACATTGAATCGTGCTTCTGAACAATACAAGCACTGCATTAGCGTACACTGGAGGGTAGTTGTAAATATTGCTTCGCCACTCAAGAGTTCCCACATGAAAAACGAGTGATCGTAGGACAATGAAACTTTGTGGTAACATTTAAAAGGACATGTGGAGGAGAAAAAATGAATAAACAAGTGAAAGAAACAAATGTTGCTTTCCTCATGAGAGGGTAAAGTTTTCGAATTGCGTACGTTTACGTTCCAGGTTACAAACCTTGGTCATTACGTCGACCATCCACATCCACTACAGACCAAAACGCACTAGAATACCATTCGCAATTATTGTTCGCAGCACTTTTTGTACGGTGGACCACGGAAATTTCTGCTTTCGTGACACAGCTTGTGCACTGCCTAAAATTGCATAATGCGTCCAGTATTCTCATCCATGTCAACAGAAACTACTTCAATAGTTCGTGGCGCAATTTGCCTCAGCCTCTCCCGGGAGCAATTCCCAAATCGCCAGGTGATGCGAACTTCCGAATCACTTTGTTCAACACCGATGCGGAAATAGGACCTCTCCGTATTCCTGTAATGAGACGATACTCGGGGAGGGCAACAGTACTGTTGCTGTTGTTTTGATAAAACAGCCTTAAGAGTAAAGTCCTGCTCAGCTTCTTCAGGCCCATGTTAACTGTCTGCAACTGTAATGTACAATGATGCTTGTTTACAGCCGTGCGTCTCAGCACCGTTACCGGCGCCTAACACCATGTCGTAACTCTAACACTGCTAACAACGCAAATGCTGAAATGCCCGGTGTGAATATCGTTCCTATAAAACCGGGAACCCATATGGTAAATAATTCTTCGTCTGCACTGACTCAAACAGCGAAAGTTTAATTATACTGAGGTGACTAAATTCATGGAATTCCTCCTAAGAACTTGTAGGATCTCCTATTTCCCTGCGTAGTGCATAAGTTAGACGTGGAATGAACTCAACAACGTGTTGGAAGTCCAGTACAGAAATAATGAGCCACGTTGCCTCTACAGCTATCCATAAATGTGAAAGTGTTGCCGGTGCAGGATTTTGTACACGAACTGACCTCTCGATTATGTCACATTTCGACCGATCTGGGTGGCCAAATCATTCACTCGAACGGTCCAAAAAATTTTTCAAACCAGTCGTGTATAATTGTGGCCCCGTGACATGTCGCAATGTAGCCCATAAAAATTCCATCATCGTTTGGGAACATGAAGTTCATGAATGGCTGCAAATGATCTCCAAGCAGCCGAACATTCAGTAGACCAGTCCATTCCATGTAAACACAGCTTAAACCACTATGCAGCACCAAGTTGCTTGCAAAGCGCCTTGTTGACAACTTGGCTCCACAGTCTGCACCACCCTCAATTCCTACCATCGGTTCTTATCAACTGAAATCGGGACTCATGTGACCTGGACACGGTTTTGCGGTTGTCTAGGGTCTAACTGATATGGTCATGAGCCGAGAAGAGGCCCTGCAAACGATGTTTGTTAACAAAGGCACACGCGTTGGTTGTATGCTGGCGAAGTCCAATACGCCAAACTTCGCCGCACTGTCCAAACGGGCATATTGGTCGTAAGTCTCACATTAATTTCTGCAGTTTTTCAAGCAGTGTTGCTTGCCTATTAACACTGACAACTCTGCGCATACATCACTGCTTTCGGTCATTAAGTGAAGGCCGTCGGCCACTGCGTTGTAGTGCCAGACTGTGGTATCCTCTACACAATCCTGACACTGTGGATCTCGGAATACTTAATTCCCCAATGATTTACGAAATGGAATTTCCGATGCGTCCATAATCGTTTGCGAACATGAAGTCCATGAATGGGTGTAAATGCTCTCCAAATTGCAGAACATCCAGTGGATCCAGTTCATTTCATGTAAACGCAGCCTAAACCACTATGGAGCCCCAAATAGCTTACACAGGTAATATTTGTTACTAGTAGGTTCGAACCACACGTAAGTGTTAACGGACATGCTTAGGGAACTCAAATGGGAATCCCTGGAGGGAAGGCGACGTTCCTTTCGAGAAGCATTATTGAGAAAATTTAGAGAACTGGCATTTCAAGCTGACTGCCTAATGATTCTACTGCCGCCAACATACATTGCGCCTAAGGACCACGAAGATAAGGTACGATAAATCAGGGCTCATACGGAGGCACACAGACAGTCGTTTCTTCCTCGCTCTATTTCCGAGTGGAACGGAAAGGGAAGAGACAAGTAGTGGCACAGGGCACCCCGTGCCACGCACTGCAAGGAGTATCTATGTAGATGTAAATGTAGTTCCAACTACCATTCTGCGTTCAAAGTCTGTTAATTCCTGTCGTGCGGCCATAGTCACTTCGTCACTTTGGAAACCTTTTCACATGAATCACCTGAGTACAAATGACAGCTCCGCCAGTATAGTGCCGCTTTATATGATGTGTATCCGATGCCCCCATGAACCATAGACCTTGCCGTTGGTGGGGAGGCTTGCGTGCCTCAGCGATACAGATAGCCGTACCGTAGGTGCAACCACAACGGAGGGGTATCTGTTGAGAGGCCAGACAAACGTGTGGTTCCTGAAGAGGGGCAGCAGCCTTTTCAGTAGTTGCAAGGGCAACAGTCTGGATGATTGACTGATCTGGCCTTGTAACAATAACCAAAACGGCCTTGCTGTGCTGGTACTGCGAACGGCTGAAAGCAAGGGGAAACTACAGCCGTAATTTTTCCCGAGGGCATGCAGCTTTACTGTATGATTACATGATGATGGCGTCCTCTTGGGTAAAATATTCCGGAGGTAAAATAGTTCCCCATTCGGATCTCCGGGCGGGGACTACTCAAGAGGATGTCGTTATCAGGAGAAAGAAAACTGGCGTTCTACGGATCGGAGCGTGGAATGTCAGATCCCTTAATCGGGCAGGTAGGTTAGAAAATTTAAAAAGGGAAATGGATAGGTTGAAGTTAGATATAGTGGGAATTAGTGAAGTTCGGTGGCAGGAGGAACAAGACTTCTGGTCAGGTGACTACAGGGTTATAAACACAAAATCAAATAGGGGTAATGCAGGAGTAGGTTTAATAATGAATAGGAAAATAGGAATGCGGGTAAGATACTACAAACAGCATAGTGAACGCATTATTGTGGCCAAGATAGATACGAAGCCCACGCCTACTACAGTAGTACAAGTTTATATGCCAACTAGCTCTGCAGATGACGAAGAAATTGAAGAAATGTATGATGAAATAAAAGAAATTATTCAGATTGTGAAGGGAGACGAAAATTTAATAGTCATGGGTGACTGGAATTCGAGTGTAGGAAAAGGGAGAGAAGGAAACATAGTAGGTGAATATGGATTGGGGGACAGAAATGAAAGAGGAAGCCGCCTGGTAGAATTTTGCACAGAGCACAACATAATCATAACTAACACTTGGTTTAAGAATCATGAAAGAAGGTTGTATACATGGAAGAACCCTGGAGATACTAAAAGGTATCAGATAGATTATATAATGGTAAGACAGAGATTTAGGAACCAGGTTTTAAATTGTAAGACATTTCCAGGGGCAGATGTGGACTCTGACCACAATCTATTGGTTATGACCTGTAGATTAAAACTGAAGAAACTGCAAAAAGGTGGGAATTTAAGGAGATGGGACCTGGATAAACTAAAAGAACCAGAGGTTGTACAGAGATTCAGGGAGAGCATAAGGGAGCAATTGACAGGAATGGGGGAAATAAATACAGTAGAAGAAGAATGGGTAGCTTTGAGGGATGAAGTAGTGAAGGCAGCAGAGGATCAAGTAGGTAAAAAGACGAGGGCTAGTAGAAATCCTTGGGTAACAGAAGAAATATTGAATTTAATTGATGAAAGGAGAAAATATAAAAATGCAGTAAGTGAAACAGGCAAAAAGGAATACAAACGTCTCAAAAATGAGATCGACAGGAAGTGCAAAATGGCTAAGCAGGGATGGCTAGAGGACAAATGTAAGGATGTAGAGGCCTATCTCACTAGGGGTAAGATAGATACCGCCTACAGGAAAATTAAAGAGACCTTTGGAGATAAGAGAACGACTTGTATGAATATCAAGAGCTCAGATGGAAACCCAGTTCTAAGCAAAGAAGGGAAAGCAGAAAGGTGGAAGGAGTATATAGAGGGTCTATACAAGGGCGATGTACTTGAGGACAATATTATGGAAATGGAAGAGGATGTAGATGAAGATGAAATGGGAGATATGATACTGCGTGAAGAGTTTGACAGAGCACTGAAAGACCTGAGTCGAAACAAGGCCCCCGGAGTAGACAATATTCCATTGGAACTACTGACGGCCGTGGGAGAGCCAGTCCTGACAAAACTCTACCATCTGGTGAGCAAGATGTATGAAACAGGCGAAATACCCTCAGACTTCAAGAAGAATATAATAATTCCAATCCCAAAGAAAGCAGGTGTTGACAGATGTGAAAATTACCGAACTATCAGCTTAATAAGTCACAGCTGCAAAATACTAACACGAATTCTTTACAGACGAATGGAAAAACTAGTAGAAGCCAACCTCGGGGAAGATCAGTTTGGATTCCGTAGAAACACTGGAACACGTGAGGCAATACTGACCTTACGACTTATCTTAGAAGAAAGATTAAGGAAAGGCAAACCTACGTTTCTAGCATTTGTAGACTTAGAGAAAGCTTTTGACAATGTTGACTGGAATACTCTCTTTCAAATTCTAAAGGTGGCAGGGGTAAAATACAGGGAGCGAAAGGCTATTTACAATTTGTACAGTAACCAGATGGCAGTTATAAGAGTCGAGGGACATGAAAGGGAAGCAGTGGTTGGGAAGGGAGTAAGACAGGGTTGTAGCCTCTCCACGATGTTGTTCAATCTGTATATTGAGCAAGCAGTAAAGGAAACAAAAGAAAAATTCGGAGTAGGTATTAAAATTCATGGAGAAGAAATAAAAACTTTGAGGTTCGCCGATGACATTGTAATTCTGTCAGAGACAGCAAAGGACTTGGAAGAGCAGTTGAATGGAATGGACAGTGTCTTGAAAGGAGGATATAAGATGAACATCAACAAAAGCAAAACAAGGATAATGGAATGTAGTCTAATTAAGTCGGGTGATGCTGAGGGAATTAGATTAGGAAATGAGGCACTTAAAGTAGTAAAGGAGTTTTGCTATTTGGGGAGCAAGATAACTGATGATGGTCGAAGTAGAGAGGATATAAAATGTAGGCTGGCAATGGCAAGGAAAGCGTTTCTGAAGAAGAGAAATTTGTTAACATCCAGTATTGATTTAAGTGTCAGGAAGTCATTTCTGAAAGTATTCGTATGGAGTGTAGCCATGTATGGAAGTGAAACATGGACGATAAATAGTTTGGACAAGAAGAGAATAGAAGCTTTCGAAATGTGGTGCTACAGAAGAATGCTGAAGATTAAATGGGTAGATCACATAACTAATGAGGAAGTATTGAATAGGATTGGGGAGAAGAGAAGTTTGTGGCACAACTTGACCAGAAGAAGGGATCGGTTGGTAGGACATGTTCTGAGGCATCAAGGGATCACCAATTTAGTATTGGAGGGCAGCGTGGAGGGTAAAAATCGTAGAGGGAGACCAAGAGATGAATACACTAAGCAGATTCAGAAGGATGTAGGTTGCAGTAGGTACGGGGAGATGAAAAAGCTTGCACAGGATAGAGTAGCATGGAGAGCTGCATCAAACCAGTCTCAGGACTGAAGACTACAACAACAACAATCCGATGCTACCGCCATGCGTATAGGCGCATGTCGCTGTCCCACGACTTTTCTCATTACAGCTTGTTTGCCATTTTTTACTACGACTGTAATGAAATGGAAGTGCGAAGGGCATATAGCAAAATGTAAAAATGGTACATGGACCGAGAAAGGTAATGTATGACAGAATCCAGAGAAGGCGTTTATTCACAGTGGATGTGAGATCGCAGCAGCTACTGGTGGTGGTGCCGATACGAAATCAGTTCAAAAAATTCCGAGACCGATTTTATTCCTGGTGCATAAGCAACACCGGCGCAATAACTACTCTGAGAGCTGTAAACAACAAATGCTCATTCGGCCAGTATATTGAGAGCTGACAAAGTAGTGGACGTACGAATGTAGTGTGTCAGTGTTGTGTCACAGATCGCAATTGAGCAATATCTCTAAATAAAGTGTTCAAGACGTTGTCCAGATTATTTTAAGGAAGAGAAAAATGTGTGTAAAGTTTGTCCTGCGCACATTGACTCCTAAACAAAAGCAACGGTGCGTGGACGCCTGTCACGACATGGCTGAAATGCAAAAAATATAAGCAGTTCTCTTCTGGAAAAAATATCTCGGATGACGAGAGCTAGTGTTATCAGTACAAATGTACCACAAAATGGCAAAGTCCAGAAACTCACATGAAGGGTCAACGCTTTGTTGACAGAATCGATATTCAAGGCAATATGAAGCTCGAGTTCGACAACATCCCAATGAAGGCCTTTTCAGGCATTTTTACCACGCCAAGACGTTGTTTCAAACCCTCATCCGGCCATCCTGATTTAGATTTTTCATGATTTCCCCAAATCGCTTCGGGAAAATGCTGGGATGGTTCCTTTGGAAGGGCACGGCCTACTTCGTAACCCATCTTTCCCTAAGCCGATGGTACCGGACCCCTCCCCTCAAATTAGGCATTTTCACTTGGTTCTATGAACGTTCTCCATGTTGTACTCAAGTGGGTGAGGTGAGGTGGAGGGGTAGGGTCGGGGGAAAAGACTATGTAGAAGGTGGGAGTACAGACGAATTGCTATAAACTGCCAGATTACATGTGTCCAATTTTTATTGAGTACAGAGCTACAGCTACTAGTATGCACCTTGAACAAACTTAAAGCAAAGGCAAATGATTTACAAAAATTCCACCGCCAACTTCAATACACTTCTGACTTCTCTTGACAAGACCACGTGTAGCTCTTCCGAGGTCGTCTTTGCGTTCTTTTATGAGGTCTGCACTACTCTCAATCCGAACGATCAAATCAGATTCGCATTTCAACCATCCCCACAGGCAAAAATCCAAAGGAGTAAGATCCGGTGACCATGGTGGCCAAGAAACGCGCCCTTTGAGACCTGGTACCAAGGGAGACAGGACTGGGTTGCTATTGTGGACGGGCCATAATCAGTTTATTTTTTTCAATCAGGCACACTTCATTTGGAAACAACACCAAATAAAAGGTAACAATAAATTAATAAGTGTTCCACGGCTGAAGGCCTAATGACAACAGATTCAACTATTTCTCGGCTGAAGGGCCCAATATCGATAATTTAAAAACTGTTTCACAGCTGAAGGCCTGAATAGCAACCTTTTAAGAAACAGTTAACTTCTTCGATTTGCAATTACAGTTATTAAAATATTTTTTAAGAACAGTCATCAAGATCTCACTGCTAGAATATAATTGACTAATCAAAACTTTAAGACGAGGAACACTCACGCTGAAGGCCTTAATGACAACAAAGTCAACTATTTATCCACTGAAGGCACCAATAGTAATAATTTAAAAACTGTTTCACGGCTGAAGGCCTGAACAACAATCTTTAAGGAACCAGTTACTCCTTCAATTTTCAATTACAGTTATTGATACATTTTTAGTTTTGACAAAAAAAAACAATCATCAAATATGACCAAACCAAGAGTGAGGGAGGGGGGGGGGGGGGCTGACGTTGCTCCAAGGATCAACCTGGGAAGTCTCTCGAAACTTCGCAAACGATGAGACAGGCAGCGAAGAGTTGCATTCACTTCACGAGGTGAAGTGAATGCAATCATTTGCCGAATGTACCTAACGTGCGATGACCAGTGCAACGATGGAATAACACACCCAAGCCGGAACCGGTGGTCAGCACTATGTCTTCAGTCTCCGGTGTTTAGAGCATCCAGAAGCGGATAGGAACCACTATTACCAGAGTAGGAAAAAAAAAGACACCACCCGGCCCACAAATCAAGGAAGCTGTCGAACTACACGCCTTAACGGACAGCAGCGGCAACGGGAGGAAAAGTACACTGCCGTAACATACACTAAGCTCCAGGGCAGGTAACAGGGGCGTTAGCGGCCACTAAGCAGTAAAAATACCACTGGTTGAACTTCATAAATAATAACATATAGAATGCAACAATTAATAACAAGAAGTGGAGGAAGGCTAATTAGGTTCGCCTTTCCCAAACGGTCCACTTGCTGCTCTTCGTCTCGGCGACACTGCGAGCCGCAACACACAAGCAAATTGCGAGATCTCACACTGGTGGAGGATTCACCACTTGAATTAAGATCCACTCAACTTAAACTTCCTGGTTCCAGTTGACAACCAGGTAGTAAACTGCGCGACTACAGCCCTTCCATCGGGCAGTAGATGCGTGCCGCCAGTGGTCTCGGCGTGTTTGCGCTCCGCGGACCTGGTTGCTCGTCCGTCCCCAACCGAACTGCCGACTCACATGACACGGAAAAACCACAACGTCGCACCAAAGATAGTGCCACCGTTACTAGATATCGATAACCGCCGCTGCTGCCACTAGCGGACAGACAACGCTTGCAAACGGAGTGGCGCCAATGAACACAAGAAGAACAACCGTAGCTACACCAACTAAACGATGCCAGCCTAGCAACGGCACCAACGCGAGCCGCAGCACAGCTCGCACGTATCTACCGATCAATCACCCGGCGAATGTTAGGCTTAGATGTTGTATCACCTGAAGACTACAATGAGTATGAACCCCATGAAGCTGGATGAACATACGCATTCTTGCAGCCAAAGGAATCCATTCCAGTAATGCTCATTTCCAAGTAAGTGTAGGTAAGGGGGCGCTGTAAGACGATGCGGTAACACAACAGGCCCAGTCAACTGATTGCGTGTCAAACCACACCACACACTTTCAGAGAACCTTTCTTGAAAATGTGTCTCCACAGTGCCTTGCGGATTTTCTTCAGACCACTGATGTGAAAAACGAGTGTTATTGATGCCGTCAATGATGACTGGGTGTTGTGTGCTGTCCTTAGGTTAGTTAGGTTTAAGTAGTTCTAAGTTCTAGGGGACTGATGACCATAGATGTTAAGTCCCATAGTGCTCAGAGCCATTTGAACCATTTGATGCCTTCAAGAGTGAAAATGACTTCATCAGTGAAGAGTAAAATCGGGATTACCTGGCGATTTTTAAGTATCAATTGACAAAATTCCAATCATCTATCTCCTGCTCGAAGGTATTAAATGAGCTGTGAATGATACGGTTGCAACCAGAGCATTTGTAATGTCCGCCATACTCTTGTATGTGGAACACCGACACGTGCAGAAATTCTAAGTGTGCTTGTTGAAGGGCTACGTTCTACAGACCGAATAATGTCTTCTTCTTCATCCACAATCTGTTCATTTACACGTCCAGATGCAATATGAATGCTGGGACTGTGCCAATGTCATGCAGTATATCGAACACACGAGTAAAATCTCTTGAATCTGTTAGTCTGCGGTTAGGAAATCGTATTCCGTACTCTCAACAAGCAGCAACAGCGTTTCCATTACAAAACCCATACACAGATACCATATCAGCACATTCAGCATATGTAAATACCTGCGGCATGTTTACACGCTACGATACTGTGGACTAGGTCAACAAATCAGACTGAAAACTTCAACTTAAAGTAAAGCACAACTTCACAGCGTCAAGATTAACAGTTAACTACTGACATTCGATAAATACGCCCGTAAAAACATATAGCAACCGTTGTGCCAACACACGAAAGGAAAAAGCATTGAATTCAGCTGTATTTTTCTACGCAATGAAAATTGGACAGATGTTATATGACATTTTTATTGCAATTCGCGTATGCTGTCACCTTCTAAAATATTTACCATTCCTCCTGAAACACCATGTATTTTTTACTAATCCAGGCTCGAAACTTTTGGGACAGACGGGGGAGGGGGGGGGGGGAGATACCTTCAAAAACATCACGAATACATTTGTCTTTTACTAGTGTGTAGGTAAAAGTGGGATTTTTTATATCCCTGCTATACGATACCTTTACTGCTATTCAACTTTTGGGCCTGAAATTTTGTAGCTGGACGTAATAATTGTACACACTGGCTTGGAGTTTGCTAACACGTTTCCCTCAGGCCGTTTCAGAACAACTACCAGAATATTTGTACCACGCAGATAGGATTTTAATTAATTTCAGTTTCATTATAGTTTTTTCGTTTAGTTGCCCACTGCATAATTGTCTAACGTATATAAAAGACAATGTAAAGTGCAGACAGTGCTGCAGTGCTGTAAGTAATTCAGCGAGTTCGGGCGGGTGTGCGAACGCACTAGGCAGCCATCTTCCGAAAGAGCGTCGAAAGCATTTCGGTTGCAGTACGGTCAAGTGACGCTGTTTACGCCTCAGTCAAGCGAGCGGAGTACGGAGATTGGGTGTGTAGCAGAATTTTGCAAGCTCGTTAGTCATATACACTAGCCTGAATACTAAACGAGCGTCTCGTACATCAGAGAAGAGACACCCCGGGTGATGGTTGAGTGAGTGAGGCGAAAGGGCGGCCGCTCTAGCTGGACAGTTTGCGGTGTGAGAGCATCGCATCGCGGTGGCAGCACCATAAAATAGTCAACACATGCACTGCTTTTTAAATCCGGAAGAAGAGAAACTGTGAGCATCTGAAGCGCGGTGTAGCAAAGGATGCTAAGAATTAAGTGTGCAGATGTACTGTGGAAAGGAATAGATGGCAAAACACGTCTGTAGAGCCGGCTGGGGTGGCCGAGCGGTTCTAGGCGCTACAGTCTGGAACCGCGCAACCGCTACGGTCGCAGGTTCGGATCCTGGCTCGGGCATGGATGTGTGTGATGTCCTTAGGTTAGTTAGATTTAAGTAGTTCTAAGTTCTACGGGACCCCACGAGGGTTGTGCTCGCCGTGACAGTGAAAAGGGTGCACAGAAGTATGATACTGAGATTGTGGGGGCCTACAGAACATCTCCAGCGGGGCGCTTTTAGTCATAATGGGACTCTGCCCTCTGCACATCAAAATAAGGGAACAAGCGGCTTGTTTCTGGGCAAAAAAGGGGAATTATGAGGAAATTGTAGACATGATGGGTGTGAGGGTGGAGGACAAAAGGGAAGTAAGGAAAAGAAGGGAGGAACTTTGGCAGGGGTCTTGGGAGGTAGAAGAAACTGGACGTAGATCTTTCTAGTTCATACCAGATGTGACGGAGTGTTTGGACATGAAATACTTTGAGCCAACACGAGGACTGATCCATTTTCTCACTGGCCATGGACCCTATCCGACATACTTATGTCGATTTGAGAAGAGGGCTACACCCGCGAGTGACTGTGGCGTATCAGACGGTACTCCCGAACATGTGGTTTACGAGTGCCTCCCTTCAATCATGTTGCGACTACATTTCGAGACAGACTTCCAAACCACGACACACATCAACTGGTTAGACGTGAGGACACTTTCCAACTGCTAAACACATTGGCCAGCGAGGTATCACAGAAAGTTTTAACAGAGTACTTGAGGGACATGAACTAAATAACTGAGACACCCAACACCGATTGCGTGCAGAGCCCTATTCCCATACCGCCTGTGCGTGGACTGGCCGACTTTCCATCATAGTGGGAATCAGCCCGTGCAGGATTAGGGGGAGTGGGGGTCAATGCTACCGATAAGGACATGCACCGGATATGCCGTAGTATAAGTTAGTTTGCAGGACTTAGTTTAGGAAAATTATGGTAGGGAACTGCAGCGAATCAACATCGTGGGCTGCCCAGTGCCAGGGGCACGCTCTTCGGGTTTAACTCGATGAGCAAGGCTATCAGAGTAGGTTTATATCTCACTGGCACACATGTGACGCTGCAGGTGATAGGAACTAGTTATAAGAAATAGATATAAGTCCTAGGTATTAGATATTAAATGCCCATTGTATGTAATACTAACTGTAGCTCACGTGAAAACTGTAATTAGCTGAAACATAATTACCAGTTGTATAATTATTATGACCCACTAATCAATAAGGAAGTGGGTTAATATTGTATAATTATTATGGTTTGTGATAAAGTTCTAGGGGAGTGATTACCTCAGAAGTTAAGTCCCATAGTGCTCAGAGCCACGTCTGTAGAAGAGTCTCAAGAGGAAGCGGGGGCTCTTAATGTGATCTTTTGCGGTATGTGGAATAGTAAACCTGGCGCTAGAAAGAGCATTCGATGCGGAAATTGCAAATGGCACATCAGGACTTGACTAGCTAAAACATATTAGGGACGATGTTGGGTGTGATTCACTGCTTGACGAAAAAGGCTATAGAATTTCAATGTGGCTTCCTAATGTGCACACAATCAGAGAGTATGTAAATGATCGCAATTGCAATTTTCTGTGAGACGTAGGACGGCCTCCACAGTGCTTTCGTGTTGTTAGTTTTTGGTGTTGTTACCAGGTCTGGTAGCGTATGTAAGGAGCGGGAAGAACAACACATATTAAGTGATCAAAAAAGTCCAGTAAACATGGGTTCTAAAATACATACGGTGAGAGCCTCGAGCATTTCCTCATTGTCAGTACTTTGAAATAAATCTCTTCTGCTCAAGCCGGCCGAAGTGGCCGTGCGGTTAAAGGCGCTGCAGTCTGGAACCGCAAGACCGCTACGGTCGCAGGTTCGAATCCTGCCTCGGGCATGGATGTTTGTGATGTCCTTAGGTTAGTTAGGTTTAAGTAGTTCTAAGTTCTAGGGGACTAATGACATCAGCAGTTGAGTCCCATAGTGCTCAGAGCCATTTGAACCATTTTTTTCTTCTGCTCAAGCTCTCTGATTTCCATACATCGGGTGGAGGTAATGTGGAACAAAACATGAAATCTTTCAAATGGCTCTGAGCACTATGGGACTTAACATCTGAGGTCTTCAGTCCCGTAGAATTTAGAACTACTTAAACCAAACTAACGTAAGGACATCACACACATCCATTCCCGACGCAGGATTCGAACCTGCGACCTTAGCAGTCGCGCGGTTCCGGAATGAAACGCCTAGAGCCGCTCGGCCACAAAACAAGAAATAATAGTCTAGCAAACATGTTCTCTAAAGCGCGTACATTAAGTGCTGTGGGCACTCATTCTGCAAAAGAAGTGAGTTGCATGGTAATGAAAACGAACAAATACTCCTAGATCTTAAGGCATGTGTATTAGAGCCCATGTTTACTAGCCCTTTGGCTTCGAATGATCGTTCCCCTCATATTTCTGAATATTGACGTTTCCTTCTAGTACATTCTGTACACTTTCGTAGCGTGTCGCATGCCTACTAGAGAAAATAATGGCGCTCATTCTCGTGATAAAAGAAAGCCAAAGTTGAGGAAATGACGTCTGAGGACACTGAGAACGCTTTTAATATAACGAAAGAAGGTAGACATACTCTGAATCTGCGCACTGCTGACGAAATTGGTCTTGCAATAATTAGGTACTGGATTTGAAAGTGACCTGTAACAAAAGTCGAAACTGGTAATACGAATAAAACTAAAGAGTGACTCAACCTCTCTTCGTCTTCCTTCGTTACTGAAATCGAAGTGTTAATGTTCTCGTTCAATGCTCGAGTGGGGTAACTCATTTACAATCTGTGGATATGTATCTTGATTGATGTCTCTTTCAGGGGTACAAATTTACAAGAAATGTAGCGACACTGTTTCTTCCGTTGAACAAGATTTTTACTTCAAAATCGCTTGGATAAATAAGCTGCCCAAATCAGGATACACAACACAAGTTAATCATTTATTAGTTGATAACATGGTGACGCAGAATCCAGGTTGAAGTTGTGATCACGCCTTGTGCACTGCTCTGCCTGCCTTCTTGGCAGCTGTCGTGGCTTTGGCTATTGTCCTGGCTTTGGCTATTGTCCTGGCTTTAGCAGCTGTCCTGGCTTTGGCGTGAGATGCAGTCCTTGAGTTTGCAATGTGCCTCGAGTTGCCTTTGCCAACACGGGATTCTGAAAATGAGGTCAAAAACTTTAAATTTCTTTTACAATATTTATAGTTTTTGGAGTGCGGTACTTAGTGGATATAAGGGTATAAACAAGCTAAATTCGTTGGCATGTCGCAACACTACAATCTGTGATTGTTACTGTCTTACTGAGAAACTGCCTCCAATTATAGCCGATAATACATGTGACATGTTGTACTGACCTCATTTTAGAAGAAACAAACACAACAAGTAGTTTTTTAGAGTTCTAGTAGCACTTTTCTTATTAGGTGCAGACGCGGCATATAGCGTCTCGTTTTTGAGGCTGTAGTACTTAATGTCCCAGAAAGACCACCTTCAACTGTGTACCATTAGTAATACTTGTACCGATGTACAAAGAACTTACTCACCACAGCAATCTGTTCTGTATAGGGGAAGCCGTGCTGCCGGATATTGTGCAATGACGACATGACAAAAAATCCCTAGCTCAAAAGATAATGAGAACTAACATTAATAAGCTAAACTCAAGGGAAGCGTAATTTAAGACTGAAGATGTTTTAAAATGAACATTTAAAATAATGCATGATTACAAGTTTTCGAAAGTAAACAAAAGACATTCTCGTAATGTTATTGCACTCTGCGGTTTTTATTTCTGTTCGTGATGCTTGAGATATGACTGCCGTCATGCATGTGTAAATCCATTTCTTCATAGTCATAATAATTTGGTTTACTATATTTGTAGATGTCTGCAGAATCTAATACTTCCTCATACATTCCATTACAGATTTTATTGTGATTATTCTGGTGTTGCACTTTTGGTGTTTGCGACATACACTAGAAAGTATTCTTGTGCTCTGCGGCTGTTTAGTATTCATTGCCACCTCCGTAACCGAGGTCGCTTTAGTACGGAAGAGCTAGACCTGGAGGTAGTCGGATCGAATCCCGTTACAGAGGAAAGTTTTCGAAACTGCTGTCTTTTCTGTAAGGGGACATAAGATGGCAGTATACACTTAGGTATAACCAGAAAGACTTCAGTGTCTCTAGCTTGACATCTTACTAATAAAGCAAGATCTCAGCGTTTTATTCAGAGTTTGAGAAGCACAAATTTCAGATAGATGTTCATTTCAGTTGGCACTGTTCCGCAGCGTGGACGATTTCATTTGCATTTGTGTAGACAGAAGTTGTTGAATGTTGCACTAAGTATGAGTAAACGTGATCTGCACCGAGGTCATATGTGGAGTCTGAGAATAAGCCGTATACGAAAGGTATAGCGAATGTTCTGTGCAAAGCAGTTGTAATGCGGTATTACAATCCCGTAAAATGTCTATACTTTGATCGCCGTGGTTGCTTCGACCACTCATACACCAAAAGTGTTACAATCTGCTGGCTGTCAGTTGCGTGTTCACCATATAGTGTTTGTTGGTGAAGTCCCATCACTATACGCTAGATGGCACCATGTAGAGCCGATTTTCTTGCGCAATAGTTGGCGAACCTATTGGGACTTACAACTGCATAGGAAAAATGGTGTTAAAATCTGGCTGTGCAGAATACACCGATATCATTTAACTGCAAAGCTATCGGAGTTTTTATCTATATCATGTATGTTACTGGATTAATTCTAGAAGTAGACTACGGATTTGCTTTTTGTTCAGTTTTATATATCTGCCAGCATATTACGACTTCTGTGGTCATGCGCATTATTTCTACGTAAATACAATTTGTTAAACAGTATTGCCGCCAATGACAGTATGGGACTAAGGAATACGAACATTAACCATCAGTATTCAGATGAAGGCTGATCTGCAACTGTTAATGTGCCCACAAGTAAGAAAAATACATGTCAGTCATATATTGCTCAAATTACAATTTATTGTGGTTCAGGGTGTGATACAGATGCAGCAAGTAATGTCAAATATATTCAGAAACAAGCAATGATGTTTGTTTTTGCCACAAGTGTCAGATAATGACTCGATAAATGAAGAACAGGTAAACTTAACTCTAATTGCAACGGATGTTTTGAAATAAGGATTTACGTTTAAGAGGGATGAAAGCGAAGGAATTACACTCAACTAAAATTAAAGCTATGAATGTGATACTCCAACCCAATACCTATCGTTATATTTATAATTTTGAAAATGGAGCATACTGTTTGATTTATATACCATACTAGGTTTGTTCTTATTTAAGGCGTAATAAAACACTTAAAACTCTTAAGATCAAAGTTTTAATTTGTGGATGGTCAAAGTTTCATTGTGTTTTTGAAGTGAGAACCAACAGTGGAATGGTAGTGACATTAGAGAAAGTAGAGAAAAGTCAGTGTATCCCCAGATCCATGCTAACTTTGACCACTCTAGTTTTTACTATTACTTCTTCTGCACTTTAGAAAATATTGTATTAATCGGCATGTAATCCTTTCATACAAGAGCCCCTATGTTCAGTAACATAAGTATCACAGAAGTTAAAAACAGTCATGATAATGGCATTTGAATCTGCAAATTGGACAAAGTATACAGGTTTATGGTACTCATATATTTGAACCAACACGCACGTTACAAGCAAGAATGACGGAAATAAATTGCGGACTCCTTAGCGGAACGATTCCCGAATTTTTCTTTAGTGATTTAGAGTTAGCAGAGAATACATAGCAGAGCCCTGGTGTTCCTACTTATGGGTCTTTCGAGTCTTGACTGGTGCCTCTCGTTCTCGGTTCATCGGATGAAATCATGAGGTACAGTTGATGTTGATCCGTCCGTCGGCTTGAACTATTTAACTTGGCATCCCATTCATTGCCATTCAATAATACCAGGGTAAGTTTCGGCATTTCTCACTGTCGCTTCATTCAGATATTCATCCACGACAGAAGAAACCAGCATCACTATGAACAAGCATTCTACACAATCATTCCCGTAACTTGCATACACATATAACAAATTTTCCACCGGTGTAAGCAAATCAATGCCAGACCCCCTCCGCTAACCACCACAGGAAAGGAAGATGTCAGAATTTGTCAGAATGGGCAGTAAAAATTCAGCCATTGGTGTACGCGCCTTCTTGCCCTTCGTCCGCTTTCTCTGCCAGCACTATCCAACATACAGCTGTAACTGAGTCGACGTACCTTGTTCGGTGGTAGAGGCCTCCGCCTCGGCCTCGGTCTCGGTTGTCGACTGTTCTGTAGAATTGCTGCCCTCGCTGCTCGTTTCGACGACTGGCCCGATTCCAGTAGGCAGCTCGCCTCCAAAGTCACCATCGTCGGGAATACCTATCACTTGAGCACCGTCGTCACCACCCACTGGCCCAAAAGAGAATCCGGGAATATCTATCTCCTGAGCAGTAGCGTAAGGTGCATGTAGCACGAGCAAGCACGCGCCAAACAGAACCATTACCAATTTGCTGCTCATTGCTGTCACGGCCCAGTCTCTGTATACGTATATTGTGAAGACAACTATGAAAGGCGACGAGTTACACACTATCTTATATAGTAAGTAAAGTTTCCTAATCAGTGATGTCCCACTAAGCTGAAGGTGACACTAATTAGCAGTACACACGTTGAGGAAAGCAAAAATCGGAGTAAATGCGATTGTCGTTTATCTGCTGCTATTACAGTCGAGGCTAGCGACTCAGCCTTCTTGTTAATAGTGGTAACACAACTTATTCGAAAGAACGAGTTAATTACGAATTACGAAAATTTCCACTGTTCTGTACAAGATTTGCGCAAAACTCCGCTGTTACAAACCGTGTTGAGCAGTTCAAAACGATCTGAAACAGGACGCACAACAAAATGAGGTAAAGAGTACAAAATACTATGATCTTACATTTTGGTGCAAGTAAGATAAAGAGTTTCTTCGTTAATGCACCAATCTCAGTAAGTTGTTTAAATTCATGTTCATTTTCCACCAAGCTATGTATATTAGCCAAAACTTGCCTCCATTTTTTATTTTTTAACAACGTCGATTTCGATTATTTTATTTGCTGACATGCACGACTACAATGTTTCTATGGTGTGCTTTTTTAAAGACTATTTGCGGAACAAGTGATTGTTGATGTAGGTTTGTTATGCCTATGACCACATTTAAATCAATTAAAATCGAAATTGCCCAATCGCGGTAAATAATCATAAACATACAAAGCCCCGCCAGGAAGTGATAGTATTCGAAAACCGTACATCTACATCTACATCTACATGGATAATCTGTAAATCAAATTTAAGTGCCTGGCAGATTGTTCATCGAACCACCTTCACAACAATTCTCTATTATTCCGATCTTGTACAGCTTGTGGAAAAAACGAACACCTATACCTTTCCGCGCTCTGATTTCCCTTGTTTTATTATGATGATCGTTTCTCCCTATGTAGGAAAGTGCCAACAAAATATTTTCGCATTCGGAGGAGGAAATTGATGGTTGGAATTTCGGGTGAAGGGTCCGCCGCAATGAAAACCGCCTTTGTTTTAATGATGTATCCGATATCATAATACAAAACGTGATGCCCTTCTTAGAACTCTAGCGACGTACTCCGTCGACCCTGTCTGGTTAGGATCCCACACCGCACAGTAGTGTTGTAAAAGAGGACCGACAAGCGTATTGTTGGCAGTTACCTTTAGTAGATTCTTTACATTTTCTAAGTGTCTTGCTAATAGAACGCGGATTCAGTCTTTCTTCACAATGTTTTGTATGTGTTCCTACCAATTTAAGTTGCTTGTAATTGTAATTCCTATGTATATAGGTGAATTTCATCTTTTAGGTTTGACTGAATTATCGTGTAATCGAAGTATAACTGATTCCTTTTAGTACTCATGCGGAGACCTCACACTTTTCATTATTTAGGGTCAATTGCCAATTTTTGCACCATACAGATATCTTTTCTAGATCGTTTTGAAATTTGTTTTGATTTTCTGATGACTTTACAAGTCGGTAAACGACAGCATCACCTAAATATAAACAACGTAAGACGGCTGCTCAGTCTGTCACCTAAATCGTTTACATAGATTAAGAACAGCAAAGAGCTGTATGAGTGTTGCAGCTCCAATATGACACTAATCTTACAAGAAATGTAACGAGAAATTCTATTTCTCTCTCTCTCTCTCTCTTTCTCTGTGCTGGTACTGCCTCTCTCTCTATCACTCTCGTATCAGTCGTCAGTCTTCTGACTGGTTTGATGCGGCGCCCCACGAATTCGTCTCCTAAGCCGACCCTACGTCCCCTCAATTATTTGCTTGATATATTCCAGTCTCAGTCTTTTTCTAAAATTTTTACTATCTAGAGATCACTCTAGTACCATGAAACAGTCTCATAACTTTCTTCCTCAAATTAAGACTTATGTTTTATGAATGAGATTTTCACTCTGGAGCGGAGTGTGCGCTGATATGAAACTTCCTGGCAGATTAAAACTGTGAGCCGGAAGTTTCTGTGAAGTTTGGAAGGTAGGAGACGAGGTACTGGCTGAAGTGAAGCTGTGAGGACTGGTCGTGAGTCGTGCTTGGGTAGCTCAGTTGGTAGAGCACTTGCCTGCGAAAGGCAGAGGTCTCGAGTTCGAGTCTCGGTCCGGCACACACTTTAAATCTGCCAGGAAGTCTCTTATGCTTCATATTAGAATGCGCTTTCCGCAAGTGTTGGTCTGCATTTTGTATCCTCCTTGCTACCCCCGGCATGACTTATTTTGCTGCCTAGGTAGCAGAATTCCTTTATTTCGTCTACTTCGTGATCCCCACTTCTGATGTTACGTTTCTCACTGTAATCATTTCTGCTGCTTCTCATTACTCTCGTATGTCTTCGATTTACTCTCAGTCCACGTTCTGTACTCATGAGATTGTTCATTCCATTCTGTAGCTCATATAATTCTCCTTCACTTTCACTGAGGGTAGCAATGTTGTCAGCGAACCGCATCATTCGTATACTTTCACCCCGTAATTTAGTCCCGCTCTTGAACCTTCGATTGTTTTCGTCATTATTTCTTCGATGTACGGACTGAACAGTAGGGACGAAAGACTGCACCCCTTCTCTACACCCTTTTTAATCCGAGCCCTTCGATCTTTCCCTTCTATTCTTATTATTCTCTCTTGGTTGTTGTACATATTGTACATTACCTCTCTTTCGCTACAGTTTACCAATATTATCCTCAGAATTGTGAACAACATGCACCATTTTACGTTTACGAACGGTTTTCCCGGGTCGACAAATCCAGTGAATGTTATCTGATTTTTGTTTAGTCTTGCTTTCATTATCAGCCGCATGTCACAACTGCCTCTCTGGTGCCTTTAACTTTCCTAAAGCCAAATTGGTGGCCATCTAATAGATCATCAGTTTTCTTTTCCATTCTTCTGTGTAATATCTTTGGCTTGGATGCATGAGCTGTTATGTTGATTGTGAGATAATTCTCGCACCTGTTGCCTCTTGCACCCTTCGGTATAGTGTGTCTGACGTTTTTTAGCAATTCTGATGGTATGTCACCAGTCTCACACACCAGTGTCAATAGTAGTTTTCTTTCCATATCCCCCAATGATTTCATAAATCCCTTCTGTCCTGTTTGATCTTAAATCGTCCCAATTTCTTCTAAATTCTGATTCTAATACTGGATTCCCTATCTTTTTCCCGTCGAGCAATTCTTCTTCTGTCATGTTATCAGATAGGTTTTCTTCCTCGTAGAAGTCTTCATTGTACTCTGTCCACCTATCCTCTCTCTCTTCTGCGTTTAACAGCGGAATTTGCATTGAGCTCCTAATGTTACCGACTTTGCTTTTGATTTCACAGAAAGTTGTCTTGACTTCTTTATTCAGTGAGTCTGTTCTTTCGATAATCATTTGTTTTTCGATTCCTTCATATTTGTTCGTGCAGCTGTTTTGCCTTAGCTTCCATGCACTTCCTATTTATTTCGTTCCCAAGTGACTTGAATTTTCGTATATTTGAATTTCTGTGGATATTTTTGTACTTCATTATTTCATCTGTCAACTGAAGAATATCTTCTGTTATCCATTGTTCCATCATAGTTACCTTCTTCGTACCTACAATTTTCTTTCCAACTGAACTGCCCACTGAGCTATTCATTATCGCAGTATCTATAGCCTTAGAGAACTTCATGCGTGTTTCTTCATTCCTTAGTACTTCAATATTCCACTTCCTTTCTCTCTGATTTTTCCTGACAAGTCTCTCGAACTTCAGTCTACTCTTCATCATTACTAAATTGTTATCTGCCTCTATATCTGCTCCTGCGTAAGCATTACAATCCGCTATTCAATTTCGGAATCTGTGCCTGACCATGATGTAATCTGAAATCTTCCAAGTATGGCCTCCTCGCTAGTTGTTCTTGAACAGAGTATTCGCCATTATTAGCTGAAATTTGTTGCAGAACTCAATTAGTCTTTCTGCTCTCTCACTCCTACTACCAAGTTCATATTCTTCCGCAACCCTTTCTTTTTTTCCTTCTCCTACAACCACGTTCCTGCCCCCAATCACTATTAGATTTCCACCTCCCTTTACGTACTGAATTACCCGTTGAATATCCTCATATACTTTCTATGTCTCTTCATCCTCGCTTTGCGACCTCGGCATGTTGTAGGTGTTGATTTGCTATCGATTCTGAAGAGAACAGTCATATCACCGAACTGTTCACGGTAACTCATTGTGTCTTACTTTCCTATCCCCGTTATGCCACTCTCCGATGCTGTTGACATTGTCCTGTACTCTTTGGCTCAGATTCTCTTGTCATCTTTCCATTTCGCTTCACTAACCCCCAACTCATCAAGGGATCACCAATTTAGTATTGGAGGGCAGCGTGGAGGGTAAAAATCGTAGAGGGAGACCAAGAGATGAATACACTAAGCAGATTCAGAAGGATGTAGGTTGCAGTAGGTACTGGGAGATGAAAAAGCTTGCACAGGATAGAGTAGCATGGAGAGCTGCATCAAACCAGTCTCAGGACTGAAGACCACAACAACAACCCCCAACTACATGTAGATTGACTCTTAGGATTTCCTCTTCAGAGTTTCTATCTTCCACACCACGTTAATACTTCTGACATTCCCCCCCCCCCCCCCCCCCCCCACACGTAATGAGCTACACATCGTTAGTTACTCAGTCTTTTTCTCATGAGCACCTCCTCTTCGCAGTCCCTTCCCAGAGACCTGAATGGCGGGCTAGTCCGGAATCTTTTGGTAATGATGAGGTTCTAATGACTTTTTGTCAAATACGAGCTACATTTCCTGTGGATACAAATTGTCTATAATGCAACCGCATGCCTTTTATCATAGCTGATTCTTGTGCCTTTAAGGGCAGTTTCCCTCCCCAAGGGAAAGAGGGTGCCCTGAAACAACGTCCGCTCCTCCGGCCTCTTTGCAAAGGCTATTAACAAATGGTTCAAATGGCTCTGAGCACTATGGTACTTAAGATCTGAGGTCATCAGTCCCCTAGAACTTAGAACTATTTAAACCTAACTAACCTAAGGATATCACACACATCCATGCCCGAGGCAGGATTCGAACCTGGAACGGTAGCGGTCCCGCGGTTCCAGACTGACAAGCCTAGAACCACTCGGCCACTGCGGCCGTCGGCCGTTAACAGAATGAACGTCACTTCTTATGCCGGAAGTCGTCAGCGCCATTGGTACTCATTAACGGAATGAGCGTGACTTCTTATGCCGGAAGTCGTCAGCGTCATTGGAACTCTTTTTTTTTTAAATATTTATACCCTGGCGAGGTTCAAACCTGGTACCAATTACGTATTGATTACTAATCAAAGACGCTATCACTAGACCATGTGTTATACGAGTACCTGTGCGCATAGCGTCTGTGTTGGAACTCAGAACAGTTTTATTTTGAAATGTAGGCCTCTGCTCCTAGTAGGTATCCGTCAGTGGATCATAGTATTTCAAACCTTTCATAAGTCCTAGAATTGATAGCGAGTTCACCGATTCATCCACACCAGTGGCCAGCCCAATTACTGCCCGCACTGAGGTGGACCCCTCAACCGCGGTCGAGTTGGGGAGGGGGGCTCTGGTTGTGCCAGGCTGCGAAAGACGTCCAGGAGGGCCGAAAGTAAGGCCTCCCCGAGTAATCTTACAGAGTGCAGGTGCTGTCTGTGGCTGACAATTCCCTCAACCAAATGCAGTCACTTGTCCTGCGTCAGAAGAAGCTTCTGAGTCTGCAAGATCCCGGCAGTCACAGAGGATAGAATTACTGATCGCTGCTCGAATGGTGCAACCAAATGAAAGAGATTCTCTCTTTCTGAAGTGGTAAAGGCTGGTGAGCGGACGATTTGGATGGTATTCGATTAATGAAAAGGGGACATACAATTCAAGGTTTATTTCCCCAAAACAATTAATTAACTGTAATAAATTACGCTGTGGCTTACTAGTTACAGTGGCACAAACAAATCAAACTGCTTACAATATGAGCTAATAAAAATGTTATACGCCACAGGTGAACAGAGAAACTTATTTGTGTCGTTTGAATCACTGCAATACAAAACTGTTTACAATTTGATACATTAACAAACAATCATTGCGCATTGAACTACATACTTTCACCTAATACAGTTAAATTTTATAATGTGAAGCACAAATGTATAATTTACAATTAAATTTTCAGTCGAAGTTACTTCTTCCTATACAGTCTCTAAAAGAGTGGTAAAATTTCCAAAAGGTATCCCAATTAAAAATGCCCTAAAACCCTTAACACAACAACACGTACATGACTAGCTCAATATTTGCACGTCAAAGCCCAACATTTGCTTCCTTACAAAAAGTTTGTTGATTGCAACAGCGCAGACCACATTCAAACTCTAGCCAACATGATCCGCTTGCCGGCCAAAACATGTTACGACTACGGCAGCGGGCAAACTTACATAGGTAATAAAAGAACACAGGCCAGCTAGCAATCTTACCAAAATCAGTTTACACGAAGGAGGAAGAGGGGGGGGGGGACATAATAAATACCATACGCAAGTGCACTTGCCAAACCTACTACCAAAAATATAGTATAAAAGGATCTCAATTAATAAACAAAATCCGGGATACGCCCGGCAATATTGCACCTGAGCGCTAGTAGCCAAAATAAGGTTGACAGATACCAAGGTCTGACATCATCTTAGGGCTAACTGGCACAACAAATAAATAAGAGTAAAAGAACAATCAAATGGCAATGCCCAAGAATTTAAATAGGATTAAGTACACACGAGGCTAAAATCAATTGCTAGCACCTTGGACATCGTCTTAGGCTTAATTGACACTACAAATAAATAGAGGTAAAAGAACAGGCAAATGACTATGCCCAGCAATTTAAATAAAAATAAGTAAGCACAAGGCTAAAAGCAATTGCTAGCAACTTAACAAGCACACATAAAAATATCAGACTGCTGCCACATCACAAAACGGAAGATGCGCGCGCGCAGTCCCCAGCAAGCCAGAAAACCAATAACACACACTCCAGCAACCCAGACAGCCTGACCACAGTAATTTCAACTCAGAAGCAGGGCACGTGAGCACACCGGGTCCACGCAAAACACACACTGCCAAATAATTCCCACCGACAGATACGGCTGCGCCACGGGCGGGAAAACGGGGCCGACGACCGGGTACACACCAGCAGAAAACTCGACACCTAGACTCCGGCCGAAACGGAATCACGCAGAAAATATAAACAACAGCTGAAGTAAGGTGAAACGAACCCCGCCATGCAGACCGGACAGAGCAAACACACAGAGAGCCTGCCCTGCAGTCCATACAACTCCTGGGTGTGGAAACCCAAGCGATATCGTGGCAGCCTTTGCAGAGGCGGAGAACCTCGAGCGATCGCATGCGGGGATCCATCAGTTGTCCACTACAGCACGCCATCAACACGCCACACCGCCCAACGGCCAAATCAACGAGGCCCGCCGACAACGAGACCACACCTCCGTGCCAAATACCACCAGTTCGGTGCGAATCCAGCTGCCAAGCTGAGCGCGCGCTGCCCCCCGCGGAAAACTCTCCAGAGGGCAACAGCCGCCTCAGCGCCTGCGCAGGCCGAACCAGACGGAAACAGAAATACAAGTCGCTATCGATAGTGCCGGATACGCAACGCGCCAAAGAAATGGCACAGCTGGCAGTCATGCTTATGAGATGAAAGCAGAGCTCACCATTTGCAGCCTCATCGACAGGCCCGATTGAGAACCTCTGGTATACAGATGAATACATACTGAATCAGATGCTGATACGGTTCTGTGACCATGTAAACTGTAGATTCATCACATGCGTCATATGGTGGTGGGGCTTCGGGTTCCGCTGAATAGGTCAGAAGTTCACTATGGTCTGCAGGTAGCGAGGACTATATGTCATGGACTGGGCAGTGTTTTAGTTTAGAGAGTCTGTAGGAAACACAAAAAGGGCTACTGTGTAAAAGGGTGCATGTCGAACACAGGAAGGACGAAGAATCATCACGATAACAGATGTAAATTGTCGTAGGCGAGTTGAGAAAGAACCAGAGCTTCAAGCGCTGATAGAAAGCACTGATGCTCAAATTGTTATAGCCACCGAAAGATGGCTCAGGCAGGAAATAAGTTCAGCCGAAATTTTTGCGAGGAACCTAACGATGTTCGGAGAGGATAGGCTAAATACAGCTGCCGGTGTCGTGTTTGTTGCTGTTAAAAGTAGTTTATCTTCTAGTGAAAATGAAGTACACAGTTCTTGTAATTAGTATGGTTAGATGTCATTCTCGACAACGGGAATAATTGGATCTTTTTGCTGACCTCCCACTTCAGGTGACAGAGTTGCCGAATGGTTCAAAGCAAACGAGTTTAATTTCAATCCCGTACCAGACTCATACAATTATACGTGTAGTTGGTGGTGTCTGCAATTTATCCTCAATATAAATTATTTCGAGTAAGTAGTTGATGAATCCACTCGAATAGAAAACGGTTGTGAAAACACACTTGTCCTCTTAGCAAAAATAATTCTGAGCTAATAACGAACATCAAAACGGATACAGGGGTTAGTGAAAGGGCTGTAGAAGCGAGACTGTATACCGTAACTGCCAAACTCAGCAAAAATAATTTTTTTTATTATTTTGAGCTTTTCCTCATTACAGAGGCTTATCTCCAACATAATAATTTACTTGGAAATTACAATACAAACAATAAACGTTCTTAAACTATATTCTCAAAATATTCCCCCAGGTGTTTCGATCTTGCGTGTCCTCTTCCTCTGCGCCCATTCTCCTCATTGTGTGCTGTACACTTTCGAGCCAGGTGGTCATAGGTCCTCTTCTTCTTCTCCCCTCCGGTTCCAACTCCAGTATCAATTTTGGTATTCTGGTTCTCTCCATTCGTCGTACATGCCCGTACCACTGTAATTTCTTCCTATCCATTACGTCATATATTCTTTCTTTTATTTCCATTCTTCTTATTATTTCGGTGTTCCTTACCTTTTCTTTCCTGGAGATTCTTGCCGATCTTCTCCAAAAGTCCATCTCTTGAGCTTGTAATTTTTTAATGTGCTTCATGTTAATTGTCCAGGTCTCCGTTCCATACAGAACCACACTCTCTAATATGGATTTGTATATACATTTTTTAGTTCTGAAAACATTTATATTAAAAATATCCAGATATCCTTGAGCGTCCTGAGAGGCAATCTCCGCTCCTTCGAAATTAACAATGCAAATGTAAACCAGATGTGGCTGGAATTTAGTGTCGACAGCAATTGAGAAATTTATACCAAATAAATTAACGAAAAACGGAGCTGACACCAATGAGACACAAAACAGGTCAGAGCACAGTTGCAGAAACAACGAAAAAAGCATGCCAAATTTAAAGGAACTCGAGATACCCAAAGCTGGCGATCTTTACAGAAGTTCGAAGTTTATCGCGGACTTCAATGCCAGATGCTTGTAATGGTTCTCACCACGAAACGTTGTCTCGAAACCTGACAGAAAATCTAAAGAGACTCTGGTCGTATGTAAACTAAGCTAGCGGCAAGACACAATCAATGCGTTCTCTTCGCGACAGCAATGGAAATACTATCAATGACAGCGCTGCACATGAAGAGTTGCTAAACACTGGCTTCAGAATGAAGCCTAAGTAAATATACCACAATAATAATGAAGAGCAGCTGTCATTATGTGTCATTTAGAAGTATATATCCTCAGAGTAGTGTAGCGTCTTAAACACTTAATAAAAGCCGGTCTTCCGGTCCAGATTGTATACCAGTTAGGATCCTTTCACGGGTGCGCTGATGTAATAGCTCCGTATTTAAAGATCGTATACAACTGCTCGCTCGACGACAGATTCTTACCCGAAGACTGGAAATTTACACAGGCCACACCAATATTCAGGAAAGGCAGTAGGAATAATCCACTAAATTACTAGCACATATAATTAACGTCGATATGCAGCAGGATTTTGGGGCTTATATTACGTTCGAACATTATGAGTTACCTCGAAGAGAATGGTCTATTGACGCATAGTCAACACGCACAAATTTAGAAAACATCATTCCTATGAAACACTACTAGCTCTTTACTAACACGAAGTGTTGAGTGCTATCGTCAGGGTTTCTTATCAAATTCCGTGCTTACGGAATGTTGTCTCAGTTATGGGACTGGATTCGTGATTTCCGCTCAGAGAGGTTACAATTCGTAGTAATTGACGGAAAGTCATCGAGTAAAACAGAAGTGATTTCTGGCGGTTGCAATGTACTGTGTTAGGCCCTCTGCTGTTCATTATCTATATAAACGATGTAGGAGACAATCTGAGCATCCGTCAGGTTGCTTTCAGACGATGCAGCCGTTTATAGTCCAGTAGAGTAATTAGAAGATCAAAACCAATTGCAAAACGTTTTATATAAGGTATCTGCATGACGCTGAAATTGACATTTGATCCTATATAATGAAGACTGTGAAGTCATCCGCGTGAGTGCTAAAAGAATCCGTTAAACTTCGGTTACACAATAAATAAATCAAATCAAAAGGCTGTAAATTCAACTAAATGTCTAGGACTTACAATTACGAGCAACTTAAATTGAAAAGAACATAAGAAATGTTGCGGTCAAGAGGAACCAAAGACTGCTTTTTATTGGCAGAACACTTTGAAAGATGCAACTGATTTCCTGTAGACTGCTTACACTACGCTTGTCCGTGCTCTTTTGGAGTACTGCACCGCGTTGTGGGGTTCTTCCCAGATAGGATTAACGGAGTAAACTGAGAAAGTACAAAGAATGGCAACACGTTCTGTATTATAGAGATACTGGGGAGAGAGTGTCACGGACATGATACAGGATTTGGAGTGGAAATCATTTAAACATAGCGGGAACTTCTCAAGAAATTTTCCTCTGTGGAAGTGAAAATATCTTGTTGATGCTCATCTACACAAAGAGAAACGATCATCATAATAAAGTAAGAGAAACCAGAGCTCGCACGGATAAATACGTCGTTTTTTCGCGCGCTGTTCGAGAGCGGAATATAGAGAACTAGTGTAAAGGTGGTTCTATGAACCCTCTGCAAGGCACATAAGTGTGATTTCCACAGTAACCATATACATGTAGATGTAGAAATGCTGTACGAATTGCTCAAAATCTGCAAAGAAGGCGCTCCACTACGTGCTAACGTTAATGCTATAGATTTTCCAGCCGAGAGGCTAGCGAAATATCTAACCAAGTTACTTAAGCCAATAGCTGTTCGCTGCGAATATGAAATGAGAAACTTCGTGGACATTATGGCCAGTTTGAATGTGGTCGCTTTGTTAAAATGAGTCGCAGAGGAAGATGCAATAAAAAGTTATTAATGGAGTAGTTCGAGTTATTTTGACGGTCAGCTACTTCTTGTTTAGTGGTAAATTTTATGAAATGAATGACGGAATATCCATTGGTTTTAAAGTGCCTCTTTGGAGTGGCAAATTTCTTTGTAGAGCATTTCGATGAAAAACCTTTATTTACAAATCCTCTTTGTGCGTATTACATTTTTCGCTATGTTGAAGACACATTTATGATCTGGCCAAACGGGATCAAAGCTCCTCTCTTGTTCATTGATCAAATGGTTCAAATGGCTCTGAGCACTATGGGACATAACATCTGAGGTCATCAGTCCCCTAGAACTTAGAACTACCTAAACCTAACTAACTAAGGACATCACACACATCCATGCCGGAGACAGGATTCGAACCTGCGACCGTAGCAGTCGCATGGTTCCGGACTGAAGCGCCTAGAACCTCTCGGCCACCACGGCCGGCTTCATTGATCAAATGAATAGTACGCACCCTAATATCAAGTTCACCACTGAGACGGAGAAAGAATTGAAAATTGCTATTGGCAATTGGTTCTGTTTGAGAGGAAAGAGTACAGAGCGGTAATACAAGGGTCATGGGGTAGAGTTCTTATGCGGAAACATTTTTTATATATTTTAAACTTTTACGTTACTTACACTACAAAATAATGCTCACTATCTTGTAGTTATAAATTTTGTTAATGAAGGATAAAAACAGCCAATTGGTGTCATAAATATCATTGTGTTGCCTTGGTTTGGATACAAACGAATGGGATCGTCATTAGAATAAGTGACTGTTCCCTATAACATTATTTTAATCAACATAGGAGAACAGAAACCAAATGAAGAATTTTGAGTATCACTAGAAGTACTGAAAACAGAAAAACAACTACTTACATAGGTTCACATTGCATGAAGAGTTAATAAATACATATGAGCCGAAGTGCCCAAGTTAAAAAAGTAAAAGTTTTCTTGTAAATCCAACATTAAAACCACGAGCATAGCATGTAGCTCTTTTTGGTATGACCTAAGTAATAAATTAGCCAAATATAACAGGTGATTATCTAAACCTTTGAATTACACGAACGAGTGATCGATTTTAAATTGTGAATTAGATTTTTCTGCAAACAGTTATTAATGGAAATGGCAACTTTGCATCCACATCTTGTTTCCTAGCAAACGACGAATTCTGTAGGAAAAGGAAGACCAGAAGAGCCATCGGTACCGGCTATAAAGAACATTTATTAGGAAGGATGAGTACTAATGTGCATAATTCGTCATTTGCAGCAAATTTGCTGATCACAGGCCACAAACCGAAGGATCTCGGTTAAAATATTATCCTTCATAAAGAAATGAAAGTTTATGGGCTTGGTATGCTGCAAGAACCGGAAGTTTTTAGCATATTTCTGTTAATGATGGTCTCGTTCTCAATGAACAGTTACAGTTGCGAAATAAGAATTTCTTTAACGGCTTCAAACTGCTATTCGCAGCTTTTTAACATACTGTTGATCATTGGGTGAGGGTAAGGACTCACCTTGGTACAACAAACATATTAGGAAGTTCCTGAGAAAGCAGAGAATTTTGCCCAGTCCTTTTAAACGTAGTCACTGCCCCGCTGACAAACAGAAATTATGCGAAATGAAAGCAGCTGTCAGGACAACGAGAGATTCTTTTAACGAATTTGAAAGCAATATTTTATCTGCAGATTCTAAAAGTAACCCCAAAAAATTTTGATGGTACGTAAAATCTATGAACGCTACAAATAATTCAATATCTCCTGTTGCTGTCAGAGGCAGAGATATTCGATGCAATGTTTACGCTACTGCGGGAGCAGTGGTGCCACCAGCGTAGACACTGACACCATCTGCGACAGCATCAGGCAATTACTGACCAATCAGAAGGCGTCTATGGCCTATATAAGGCCACCACAGCAGCTGTTTTGTCAGTCAGTGGCTCCTGACGAAGACGATGGAGGTAATCGCCGAAAGCTTGAGGTTTTACCTTGAGCTGACGCGGCAAGAGGTCCGCAAATGTTTTACATACCTCAAATAATTATTTGTGTATTCAGCTTCAAATATATGGTTTTATTGAATTTTGGAACATTAGTTGAGGGCGTGTGTACTTCTTCTTTGCCGGCCGGGGTGGACAAGCGGTTCTAGGCGCTACAGCCTGGAGCCGCGCAACCGCTGCGGTCGGAGGTTCGAATCCTGCCTCGGGCATGGATGTGTGTGATGTACTTAGGATAGTTAGGTTTAAGTAGTTCTAAGTTCTAGAGGACTGATGACCTCAGAAGTTAAGTCCCATAGTGCTCAGAGCCATTTGAACTTCTTATTTTTCTATGCACTTCAGTTGTCTCCTCCTTCGGCTGAACAGATTTTTCTATTGTACAACACTTTAATGAAAAATCAAAAACACTTGTCGAACGAAGTAGCCCAAAAAAGGATAACATTCAAACACCAAATATCTACACACAATTTACTAGTTTAATGTTGTTTATTGCGGTTGTAGAGAAAATATGTGTAGGCCCAGCAATGAGTCAAGTTTTCCAGGCCAGAAATCGCTTGTACTGAAGAATGCGGTCACTCCTAGAGTGCCCACTTTGCTTTTCTACCGGCCTTCTTCAGAGCCGTCCTGGCTTTAGCAGCTATCCTGACTTTGGAGTGAGAATAAGTCCTAGAACTTACCCTGTGCTTTCAATTACCTTCGCCTGCATCGGACTCTGAAAATGAGACTAAACAGTTAGAACTACTTTGCAAAAATTATATTTTGCAGACTGCAGTAGAAGATGCACAGAAAGGAACGAGCAGTATAATTTAAATATAGTAGTTATACGAATTAGGGCTTGTTACGGTGTTAGTATGGTACTGGCTGCCTCCAGTGCATAATTTAAGAGCCAAAGCTACACATATTGCGAATTATATGGTAGTTGTGTCGTGTTTTGCGACTGCAACGATGTCTTATTTGTATCAGAGGTGTTTCACTTTATTTGAAGCACCCTCTCTGGTCATTGTAATAATTGTGATTTCCTTAAAAAAACAAACAGAGGAACAATAAAAGGATATCGCGCTATACTCGATGAATGCAAGGTACACGAGATGACGATGGAAATATACGGAGTTTCACAGTTCCTGTTACAGGCGCCTAGTTGTAGAGCGGACATTGGCCGATAATGTTTTGATCGGGAACCCACGTCTGAAAATGTACCGTTTCTATGAGAGATAAGTTTGCAGATCGGATCGCTTTCACATCTCTGTCTTCACGATACGCACGCAGCGGAAACAATAAGTTTTTACTAGTGTTGTCTGCTAGAGCCCGTGGCCTGGACAATGTTTAGAGTACTCGCCACCGGCTTCTCTTCTACGTGACGAAATACGTAGCCTTCTCTTCAAAGACGAGATTGCGGCGCGTCCGTGGATCACTACAGGCAACCATCTTAGCTGCAAACGTACCTGTTTCTCGCAGTAGTCGGACGATAATGGTGTGTGATGTCATGATACAACAGGGACTGATGATGGCGCCCTTTACTCAGTTTGTGTGCCTACCATAATGATGGAGATTAGAGAGCGATCCGATCTTCAAACGTATTTTATAACCGAGCAGTACATTTTCGAATAGGGGTTCCGTATCGAAATTTTATCAAGAGACCTTATAAACCTGTAACAGGAGCTATGAAAAAGACTGTATAAAACATACGTACGAGAAAATATTGTGTGTCAATTGTAGTGCAGCGTGTTAAAAATCGAAGAGATGTTTGTAGAAGAACGCATGGAGATAAAGCAATGGCAAACAACGTAAGCAGTAATAGCGGTTTCAAACTTTAGAACTGTCTGTGATCTAGCTAACCCGAACTGTAAAGAAAGCTGCATTTGTTACACTGATCTCTGAAAATACTTTACATAAAGCGAAAAGCTTCTGGCCCAAATAAGACTTCATTACATTCCCAAAATACGGAATAGCTCACTCATTACTTGTAAAACTGCGATAGAGCATGAGAGGAATGAAAAACATAGAGACAACCCGAAAACATAGCAAATAAAATAAAATTGCAAATTTTAGACGTCAAAAAATGATGTTTGTCTATTGTAGAGTTAGTTTGCGTTTCTTATTTTTCACAGTGACACTAGACTCTTGACGAGCTAACATCCCAAAGATGTTCGGGCACACCTGCAGTTCTTCTTCGTCGAAATGTCTTGGCTCAAACTCGTCTAGGGGGGTTGAACCACACGTGTCACATTAGACGCCCTAAATTAGACACTTACGACCCTTTGGTTAAGTTCCTGGCTGATGGCATGTTTGCGAAATACAAAGTTAATATAACATATAATAACAGTAATAATAATATCGGGAACTAAATTAACGACTCATAAATGATGTAGGCCACACAGTTACGATTTTGTTAGAATAATGTTTATTCAGAAAGCAAACTAATTGAGAAGGTGGTCGTATTTAGAGTTACTGTTACACCCGAGTACATATCCATTTGACACAGTTCGATCATTCACAATCTCATCGCGAATTACAAGTTCGATACTCCACCCCGTTAACTATACGAAATGTTAGACCACTTTCACGTTCTAAATAAAGTAACAATAATATCCATTACATAATAAACCTTAATTCCTTTTACATAAAACCAATATAATTTCCTTCTTAATTTTGAATGTCGCGGCCAGTAGCCTTGTACCAATGTGCTTTCTGATAAATAAAGAACAAAAAAAATGTTCAAATTTGTATGAAATCTTATCTGACTTAACTGCTAAGGTCATCAGCCCCTAAGCTTACACACTACTTAACCTACATTATCCTAAGGACAAATACACACACCCATGCCCGAGGGAGGACTCGAACCTCCTCCGGGACCAGCCGCAAAGAACAAAAGTAAAAATTATGCACTAAACTTTACAACAAATATTCTATTACCTAATGATTCAATAAGATGTCATGCTATAATCGTTCAATGTGTGGAGGAAATGATGTTCTGATGCTTAACTGAAAATACTGATAATTTAAATTTAGTATATCTTTTCAACAAATAGAGTTACAGAGTTGATATTTACAACGTTTGTCATTTTAATGATGTGCTTCTATACGAAATGTCGATCGTTAAGGTCGACCAAAGTCTTCACATTTTAGCAGTCAGGTCTTTGTTACAAAATTGTTAACTTCACTTTTAATACTAAATCCTAAACTATCATAGATATAATCAATATTGAAGTTCTATTGGGATCACCATGAAAATTTATGGAGAGATGGGAGATTAAAATTACTGTGGCTTCATTCCCTGTATTATTACAGAATTAAATGGTTTTTATAAATGTTTCCCTTTATGGCCGATCTTAGGTCTGCCATATTTAACTCCGCTACGTCTCCTTGGCCAGAAAAGGCTTCTACCGGGTTTCCCTATGATATAGGTTCTCGTCTGTCTCACTCGCATACTACAGCGCTTAGGCCTCAATAGACAATAGACGCCTGTGAATTTGCCCGTCTCTTGGTGAGTCTGCACCCTTTGTGGCACACGGTCCTCGATGACAGGATTCGCTTCACAATTCCTGTAGGCTGACTCTTTCGGCAATATACAAGGTGTACAACTTTGCGTGCGCCGTTTCCCGATAGGTGGCGACAATGGTAAGTAGCGGTTGAAAGAAACAGATCGCAGACATCAGGCAGTTAGCTTGGACCTCGGTGAACATAACCTCACTCAAATAGTAGTCGATTTGTGTCTGCATCATAAAGTTGTTCTTGATTGAAAATGTCTGTTTACGAGCACAATTCTCGTCATTTGTGGGAGGTGTTACTGTTTTGTTTCAGTATGAAGAAAACAGCGGCTGAGTCTCATCGAACGCTACATATGGTAAGGACGCTATTGGGGAAAGAACGTGTCGTGAGTGGATTCAACGCTTCAAGAACGGTGATTTTAACGTCGTAGACCGGCATAGTTGTAGAAGAATGTTTTCGAAGATGCAGAGTTGGAGACATTGCTGAGTAAAGACTCGCGTCAAACTCAACAAGAATTGGCATGATTAGTGGGAGTGACACAGCAAGCCATTTCATAACGTCTCAAGGCTATGGGCATGATTCAAAAAGAAGGAAACCAAGAAACGTTGAACGGCGTTTGTGTGTTTGTGACCAGTTGCTTCAGAGGCAAAAACTGAAGGGATTTCTGCATCGCATTATGACCGAGGATGAACAGTGGGTTCATTACGATAACCCTAAGGGCTAAAAATCATGAGGATATCCCTACCATGCTTCCACGTCGACGGCCAAACCGAATATTCACGGCTGCCGGATCATGCTCTGCATTTGGTGGGAGCCGCTCGGTGTCGTGTACTATGAGGTGTTAAAACCAAGTGAAACAATCAAAGATGCTCGTTACCGAAGGCACTTAAAGTGTTTGAGCAGAGCATTAAAAGACAAACGGCCGCCGTACAGCGAGAGGCACGATAAAGTGATTTTGCAGCACGACAACACTCGACCCCACGTTCCAAAAGAGGTCAAAACGTACTTGGAAACGTGAAAATGGGAAGTCCTACCCCACCCGCCGTATTCTCTAGACGTTGCTCCCTCTGACTGTCACCTGTTTAGATCAATTGCGCATGGACTGGCTGACCAACACTTCCGATCTCATGGAGAAGTCACAAACTGGATCGACTCGTGGATACCTTCAAAAGGTGAACAGTTTTTTCGACGCGGGATTCGTACACTGCCTGAAATATGGGAGAAAGTAGTGGCCAGCGATGGAAAATACTTTGAATGGTACATGTGTAACCAATCTGTTTCATCAAAGCCTCAAGTGTTGGGGAAAAAAACGCCGGAAGCAAAGTTGTACACCTCGTATTTAAGTGAGAGCGCAATGCCTGTTAACTCACACCTCTCCACTTCATAACATGTTGGCGTGCCATTTATATTATGAAGTAGCCCCAAATTTACAAGACACAAATTCATAAAATAAGAACATAAATATTCTAAGCGCCAGATCAATAGTGTAATTATTTGTAGTTGTTTTGGTGCAGCATGATTTAAATTTAAGCAGACATATCTCACATAAATTATTAATTGTGGCGTGTTAATTAAATGCCAAATAAAACATTACATTTATCAGGATCGACTGTCTATTTGAAATGTCGCAGAAATAGCAGCGCCACTGCGCTCACTTTCACAGAACCTTTTTGTCGCAACGAAGTCTCCGGCGGCGCTCCACAGATTCGGAGCCGAGTAGCCCACCGAAATTCTGTATGGCTCTGCATTCCATCGCCAACGTTTTTTGGGAACAAATCTGTTGAAATTCTAATCGGGTGTAGATGCCAGAAAACAAACACTTTCCAAAACCACCCAGGATCTGCAATGAAAGCTTCCCCCAGTGGAATCGATAGAAACAGATCTGAACTACACACAAAACAATGATTTACAGCGTTTGCAAGATGCTTGTAAATTCTTCAATGATTCTGGCACGTTATTCAAGTCCCACTAGAGACATGCATCTCGTGAAAGATTCCCAATCGACTTCATCGGGAAATTAATATATTTTTTTAAATTTATATAACTCCCTTAGACTCAAAACTAACAACAAATGTGACCAAATATCCCAATCGTTTAATTCCATGCAATGAAGCTGCGTACACAAAACGTTACTCCATATAACAATAAATTATTCCCGCAAAATAATCTCAGATAAATAGATAAACATACATCTGTCTTCCTAGGTAAGCATTATGAATTGTCATTTTCCAAATTTCTCCGACCTCCAAGCACCCAAACTGGCGTGACCAAAACTTATAATTTGGGATTTTTTTTTTTTTTGAATATCAGAAAACCATCCAAAAACTTAAGTCTAACACATACATACACATAAATAAATCCCTTATATATCCCCAAAAACCTAATTTATACGAATAATGTACATTGATTTTTTACTTGATTGTTGTTGTTGTTGTTGTTGTGGTCTTCAGTCCTGAGACTGGTTTGATGGAGCTCTCCATGCTACTCTATCCTGTGGTAGCTTCTTCATCTCCCAGTAACTACAGCAACTTACATCCTTCTGAATCTGCTTAGTGTATTCATCTCTTGGTCTCCCTCTACGGTTTTTGCCCTCCACGCTGCCCTCCAATACTAAATTGGTGATCCCTTGATGCCTCAGAACATGTCCTAACAACCGATCCCTTCTTCTAGTCAAGTTTTGCCACAAACTTCTCTTCTCCCCAATCCTATTCAATACTTCCTCATTCGTTATGTGATCTACCCATCTAATCTTCAGCATTCTTCTGTAACACCACATTTTCTATTCTCTTCTTGTCCAAACTATTTATCGTCCATGTTTCACTTTCATACATGGCTACACTCCATACAAATACTTTCAGAAACGACTTCCTGATACTTAAATCTATAATCGATGTTAACAAATTTCTCTTCTTCAGAAGCGCTTTCTTGCCATTGCCAGTCTACATTTTATATCCTCTCTACTTCGACCATATTCAGTTATTTTGCTCCCCAAATTGCAAAACTCCTTTACTACTTTAAGTGTCTCACTTCCTTAACTAATTCCCTCACCATCACCTGACTTAAGTCGACTACATTCCATTATCCTCGTTTTGCTTTTGTTGATGTTGATCATATATCCTCCTTTCAAGACACTATCTATTCCGTTCAGCTGCTCTTCCAGGTCCTTTGCTGTCTCTGACAGAATTACAATGTCATCAGCGAACCTCAAAGTTTTTATTTCTTCTCCATGGATTTTAATATCTACTGCGAATTTTCCTTTTGTTTCCTTCACTGCTTGCTCAATATAGAGATTGAATAACATCGGGCAGAGGCTACAACCCTGTCTCACTCCCTTCCCAACCACTGCTTCCCTTTCGTGTCCCTCGACTCTTATAACTGCCATCTGGTTTGTGTACAAAGTGTGAATAGCCTTTCGCTCCCTGCATTTTACCCCTGTCACCAACTGAATTTGAAAGAGAGTATTCCAGTCAACATTGTCAAAAGCTTTTTTCTAAGTCTACAAATGCTAGAAACGTAGGTTTGCCTTTCCTTAATCTTTCTTCTAAGATAAGTCGTAAAGTCAGTATTGTCTCACGTGTTCCAACATTTCTATGCAATCCAAACTGATCTTCCCCGAGGTCGGCTTCTACCAGTTTTTCCATTCGTCTGTAAAGAATTCGTGTTAGTATTTTGCAGCCGTGACTTATTAAACTGATAGTTCGGTAATTTTCACATCTGTCAACACCTGCTTTCTTTGGGATTGGAATTATTATATTCTTCTTGAAGTCTGAGGGTATTTCGTCTGTCTCATACATCTTGCTCACCAGATGGTAGAGTTTTGTCAGGACTGGCTCTCCCAAGGCTGTCAGTAGATCTAATGGAATGTTGTCTACTCCCGGGGCCTTGTTTCGACTCAGCGTTCACAAAATAATTAAGTCCTCTGACCTCCTCGCACCCAAATATGTTTGTAATTGCACATACCTTGTACCAAAAAAAAAATCCTTATGCGACGAAACAATAAACAAGCTATAATAAATCCTAAAATAAAACATTACAAATTACCCCTCCAAATAATCATATAAACTAAACACAGATACACTTTTTGCTTAACCTACTTCCCCCTTCTCTTCCATCTCTAGAGTACACTTATCCTGTTCGATCCACCGCTCAATTTCGTACTCGTCCAAAAATAATTCATTAAATGTTTCTTTCGCACAAATTTCACTTTTTTCTCCCTTCTAGACCTCTCGCTATCTTAAACTTCTCTCGAGTCCACAAATGAGGCAATAATGATCGTAATGTTCTACCGTACTATCGCCAATCAGGTACAGTACAATCACATTCCTCCTTAAGATACCATTCTGTCCAAATATAACTTTTTATATTAGAATCAAACTCACTGTATTCTCCCTTAAAATTATCGACGTTAGTAGCTGCAACATCATTATCCTGAAATAAAGCATTCCTTTTTACTTCCACGTCATTACAAACACCTTCACAAACAGCACTTTCAACAGCCGCTGATATATCATACAACTCGCTACATAAAACCTCATTTACTTCCGTCAGCAAATCACCAATATAACAACCGTTCATAGTTTCGCCAACCTCTGCCTTTACATCACATAAATTGTAGCTACAGCGTCGTGGAATTTCAGAATCAACAGTACCGTTAAATTCTGCTGCATTTTGATTTCAACCTGAGCATGATATATTTTCCACTCGTGCACACTCCTGTGCCACATTAATTTCAGATTGCACATCAAATTCGGAACCACATTCATTCTCAAACAAACATTCAAGATCCACAGATCCATCTCCATTAGTAGAAAGATACGCACAGATTCCTTCCTCTGAAGTATCAATACCAGTAGCTTCAAGTTTCGTAACTTCTGCACATAATACATCGTTAATACCTTCCTTCAAAAGTAATTCACCAATATCCGGCGATACACACAGAAATTCATCAACAGCTGACGAGACTAATGCTACGCCGCCCTTATTAACCTCCTTAACAACTTTCGCTGTCACAATATCACCTGAAACATCATCACCTTCATTATTATAACCGTTAGAATTTTCCATACCACCTAACTCCACCACATTTAGCTCCACCTCAGCCTCCTTTAGGCACATAGCATTTTTCACTGTATTAATGTTCATACACTATTTCGTCTCACATTCATAAAACAAACCATTTAGCCCTAAATCGTCGTCATCATCTTTTATCGTTATCTTTCATTATCTTAGGATTACGCCTATTTGATCCTCATCTCTTACTAATTTCATTTCAATATTCTGACCCCTTTCTGCCGATTTATTAACACCTATCATATTTCTGTTTTCTCGCGTCCTATTCATCGCCGGTTTATTTTGCCATCTGCGACCCTGAGATGCGGCGATACTTAGTTTCTCGATCTCCCATTACGCTGGTTCACTTCGCCAGGTGCTGGTCCCTCAGATCTACGTTCTTGGTGTCGGTCCCTGTCACGACAGTATCGGTTCCTATTACCCCTTTGAAATTTATGTGTTCCTGTTACCGTTTCCCTTACCAAAACTGCTGTTTGCGTTCCGTTGATAACTTCCCGGATGTCTTTAATTGTAATCACCCGGACTGTAGTTAAGATTTCCACTCTGAAATCTATTTGTCTGCTTACTTTGCGGTTTAAATTTCAACGCCCGTTCTAATTTTTCTGCAAAGTCCAAAAATTCGTCTATTAAGTTGCTAGGTCTGTGCACTTGATCCTACTGGAAAGCCGGCCGCGGTGGTCTCGCGGTTCTAGGCGCGCAGTCCGGAACCGCGCGACTGCTACGGTCGCAGGTTCTAATCCTGCCTCGGGCATGGATGTGTGTGCTGTCCTTAGGTTAGTTAGGTTTAAGTAGTTCTAAGTTCTAGGGGACTGATGACCACAGCTGTTAAGTCCCATGGTGCTCAGAGCCATCCTACTGGAAATCTGCGCCCTTTATGGCACACAGTCCTCGACGACAATTCGTTTCACAATTCCTGTAAGCTGACTCTCTTGGCCGTATATTTAAATGAGAGCGCAATGCTCGTTAACTCACAACTACCATAGTTTACGTTTCTCTCAGCAACTTCACGACCACGTGAGTCTGGTTTCTCATATCTGCGGTGTTGTATTGCTGCAGTTTCCCACTTAAGCTATAACGTATTCAAATCTTTTGTAGCTGCTTAGTATTGTATGAACGCCACTCTAACCGAAGGTGGCGTTTCTAGCCGGGAACTGAACTCGGCGGTAGACGGTTGGAATAACAGCTATCGATGAAATTATTGTAATCAGTTTACTCTCATAATGGAAGAGAAGATGTTGATTTACAGTTTCTGATCACCAGAGGATACTTCAGTGCTCTGACGAACGGAAGCAAGAATTTATCGTTATATTCTCTCCTTGAGAATCACAGATTAGATTGAGAAATTCATTTCGACGGCCAGTGTTCTGCCTTGTGGTCAAATTCATTTGTATTTCAGTGGACCGAGGTTAGTGAACATTATAATTCATTCTTTCATGGTTAAACTTTATTCAGCACATATTTGAAAAATAAAGGCCAAAAAGTGTCTTCCTGTATGATAAATAACACACTTTCACAATCAGAAAAATTATAAGCTGGCCAATTGTGAAAATAGGTGAAGTGCAACGGGTGCGTCGCACAAACCTAACCATGTGCAGATTTTAATGTAAACCTAGGATTTTCGGAGTTTCATTTTGGGTCGAAATTCCCAGTAAAAAATAACAATTCAGTGCCAAATAAAGTTATTCTTCTGGGGATGAAGAACGTGAAATACCACGCACAAGTTTTGAACATTAAATTTGAAGGTGACTTAAGAAATACACACCTATGTTCCCTGCATTCTATTCAGCAGAATTATTGAAGTGTGTACCAATGTTTGAAAGCAATGTCTGTGGTGTAAAAGAAAACGCAATCAGTTACATCAGACGTACTTGGAATGGAGAAGATGGTGATTTGAGCTGTTTTCCGTGAAATAGGCCACTATAAACATACAGCGCCTGATTTTATCGCTCACTCTTCTATGTGGGGTGAACAGTAATAAAAGCGCCAAACTGCAGGGACGTATCCCTGACTGGAAGTGGGGGCACAAAGGTCCTATGAAGATGCGTCCGCAAAAGCATAATTGCCACGGTATGGCGCTGACGAATGACAGTTCCTCTGACCAAGTGTCGTGTGCTCCTTGTGTGTTCCAGGCTGTGTAATTTATGCAGCGTACTGTAAGCAGCAGAATGGGCTGGTTTTCATGTTGCGAACAAGCCGAGATGGTGTTTGTGTTTGGGCAAGCAGATGGAAATTGTCGAGCGGCAACACGGCTACACCAAAGCTACTACCCTCACAGACACCAACCACAACACTTCAATCCCTTTTTGGGCGTTTGTTTGATCATGAGTCCTTTCAGACAGACGAAGCTATCTTTAACAGAACTGACATCATAAATCTGCATAATGGGCATATGTGAGCTACAGAAAATCCTCGGGGAAAGGTAGAGGTGTCTCATCATCGTCGGTTCAGCATCAATGTGTGAGCAGGGATTCTTGGAGGCCACATACTTGGACCGGTTATTATTCCACAATCCGCGCGGATTAGCCGCGCCATTTGAGGCGCCATGTCACGGATTGCGCTGCCTCTCCCGCCAGAGGTTCGGATCCTCCCTCGGGCATGGGTGTGTGTATGTTGTTCTTAGCATAAGTTAGATTAAGTTAGTTCAAGTAGTATGTAAGTCTGTTGACCGACTACATCAGCAGTTTTGTCCCCTAGGAATTTACACACGGCTGAGCATTTATTCCACAACGCCTAGAAGAAGGAACGTACCTGGATGTCCTGCGGAATATTCTGGTTGAGCTGCTTGAGAATGTACCTTTGGCAGTACGACAGGTCATGTGGTTTCTCCTTGCTGGAGCGCCACCTCACTTCCGAATTGCGGTTCATCGACATCTAAACATAATCTTGCCCAGACGGATAGGACTCAGAGGCCCTGTAGCATGGCCTCCTAGATCACCGAGCTTAAAACCCATAGATTTTTACCTCTGCTGCATCTGAAAAGCATTGTATGTGCTAAACCGATTCCTCACCCGCAGAAGCTTCAACAGCGAGTTCACGACGCCTGTGACGCTGTTCGGTGCGGGGGGGTTTGGGAGAGGTGGGGGGGGGGGGAGGGGAGGGGGGAGGCTGGAGTATGCGAAAGAGTGCGGAAGTCTATGATGTGACGCGTGAACGCGTGCATTGCATCCAGTGGAGGCCACTTTCAATATCTGTTGTGACGTGGATGCGATGCAACTTTGTACTGTGTTCTGGGACGATTTACTGTCCTTGCACGCGCACCGGCCGTGTGTGGACACATTTTTACAGGATCTCTTTGCCACTGTTTCCAGTCAGAAATCCCACTCTGTAGTTTTTAGGTTTTATTAATGTTCACCGTGTATATGCACCGCACGGTCGATAGTATTTTTCTCTAAGTTCCGAAAGCATTCGCTACGTGCTAACACTAGACAGATACGGGCTGTAGATATTCCAACGCTCAAATCAATGTGTTACTTTAGTGGGACATGTGCATCCAATCGACGGCGGTAAATGGGTGCCACCTGGAGCGTGACGATAAGGGGGGTGCGTAAGATTACCATGGCAGCATTAAGTAAAACAGTTGAGGAGCGATGTAAAGTAATAGACAGGTACAGGAAACATGGCTGAGTATTTCTGCACTGGACTTCCAACACGTTGTTGTGTTCATTCCACGTCTAACTGCTGGACTATGTGGGGAAAAATGAGATCCTACAAGTTCTTAGGAGGAATCCAATGAATTTAGTCACCTCAGTATAATTACAGTTTCGCTGCTTGAGCGTGTAGACGAAAAAAAAATGGTTCAAATGGCTCTGAGCACTATGGGACTTAACTGCTGAGGTCATCAGTCCCCTAGAACTTACAACTACTTAAACCTAACTAACCTAAGGACATCACACACATCCACGCCCGAGACAGGATTCGAACCTGCGACCGTAGCGGTCACGCGGTTTCAGATTGAAGCGCCTAGAACCGCTCGGCCACTCCGGCCGGCCACAGACGAAAGCTATTAAACGAAAACTATTTACCATATGGGTACCCGGTTTTATAGGAATGCTATTCACACTGGGTACTGTAGGATTTGCATAGAGTTAGTGTCACGACTTGCCGCTGGTAACGGTACTGAGACGCAGCTTTGAAAGACAGGCATGAGTGTGCATTATAGTTGCAGAAAGTCAGTATGTGTCTGGATGAGGGGAGCAAGGCTTTACTCGTAAAGCTTTTTTATCAAAACAACAGCAACAGATTTGTTGCCCTCCACAAGTAGCGTATCATTAAAGGAGCACGGTGAGGTCCTCTTTCCGCAGCAGTGTTGAAGAAAGTGATTCGGAAGTTCGAATCAACTGGCGGTTTAGGAATAGCGCCTGGGAGACGCCGACGGCAAGCTGCGCGACAAACTGTTGAAGAAGTTGCTGTTATCATGGCTGAGAATACTGGACGCATTGTGCAATTTTACGCAGTGCACGGGCTGTCTCACGAAAGCAGTACATTCCGTGGTCCACCGTTCGAAAAGTGCAGCGAATAATAATTGTGAATGGTATTCTAGTGCTTTTGGGGCTGTATGGTTGTACGTGGTCGTCATACTGAGCTAGTTTTGTAACACGGAACGTAAATGTACGCAATTAAAAAATAAAACGTCACCCTCTCATGTGAAACACATCATTTGTTTCTTTCTGTGGTCTATTCATTTTTTTCTCTTCTACATAACCTTTTAAATGTTACCACAAAGTTTCATTGTCCTAAGATCCCTCGTTTCTCATGAGGGAACTCTTAAGTGTAATTAAGAGTAATTATAATTATCCTCCACTGTATGATAATGCAGTGCTTGTATTGTTCAGAAGTACGATTCAGTGTTCTTTCGGATGTATAAACCTCCGAAAGGACGTTCCACCGTTCGGCTTAGCAAGACAGGTACTGAAGTATCGTATGTATCCGCCGAAACCAGGCAGCGACTTTCAATTAAAAATGTTCTCCCCTGTACGCCGTCTTGCCTTGAAGCGTGCTCGGATAACCTAATGGTAGGACAACCGCTCACGATAAGCGGGATATCTAGGTTCGAAACCCGCTCTGGTACAAATTTTCAGTGTCTTCATTCCATTACATAACTGAAGGTTCCCATATTCGCAACAGAGAATACATTTTATGTACTCTGTACTTAGGCTCATGGTGCAACATCTTTCTTCCAGTTTGGAATTCCCCATTCTTTTCGTGTCTTCTTATGGAGATTCGGTCATGTCTTAGTGCATGCTGAGTACAATGTGTTCCTTTTATGTTTTTATATTTCAATACCAGGCAGACTGCTGAATTACCGCTTTAAGATATATTTACACTATTAATTATTTCTAGAATGTTTAAAGACATTGACATTAGCGGACAGCAGAATACCATTTTGACCATACGTCGCATCCGTAGTAGTGTTTTGTGCAGAAGATGAAACAGCGGTGTTTCAAAAGGATTAAAATAAAACAATAACAACGCAGAAAAAAAGAGAGAGAGAAGAAATTGTCATTTACCGTTAAATTTCTTGCAAGATTAGTCAAAGATTGGAGCTGCAATACTCATACAATTTTTTGAAGATATTTTTTTCCAAGGCTGTTTTTGACTATGATTATTTACCGCGTATGAGCAATTTCGTTTTTAATTCATATAAATACGGACATGAACGTAAATAACAAACATCAGCAGTCATTCGAACGACTAATAGTCGTGTCCAGTGTACGCAGATGCTCCAGAAACCATACTATGTTATCCTTATGATCTAACAATATTTTGTGCAAAAATATTTTGTGCAATTCGAATAACCAAAGAAATTTTATTGGAGATTTGCGGTAAAGTCTTATGGGAAAAAACTTCACAAGTCAACGGTCCCTAAGCTTACATACTACTTAATCTAACTTAAAATAATTTACGATACGGACGAAACACACACCCATGCCCGAGGTGGGACTCGAACCTCCGACGGGGGAATCCGCGCGGTCCGTGACAAGACGCCCCTGACCGTTCGGCTACACCGCGAGACAATATTCAAAGACGACGTTGCCCAAAAATGAATGATAATCGCACGTTTTGGCTAACATATACAGCTTCATGAACAATTGTTGTTAATTTAAATAAATTTCAGAATATGGTACCTACACGAAGAACCCTTTAACCTAGCTGCAGCAAAATTAAATGTAACATTTCGAAATGCTTGTCTCATTTTGTATTCTGTATATTATTTCATATCATTTTATCACGATCATCCCATTTCACAACAGTGGAGTTTCGTATAAAATATTTTGCTTTTAAATCTCCCAAGTACAGTGCCAATTTCTGTCGTTCGTCATGACGTTGTTCTACCAAATAAGTTGCATTTCCATCATTAGGAAAAGAGTCGAGTCGCTAGTCTAGGCTGTAATAGCAGAAGATAAACGACAATTGCAGCTAGGCAGATATGTGCTTTCCTCAAACACGTACTGCTAACTATTCCAATTATTCTCAGTCTTAACCCTCGCTGTGCATATCAGCAGTGTCTGAGGCCTCGCGTTATTGTGTTACATAATGGAGGACGTCTACCACTCATTCCTCCCACCAGTGCAAGTTATGTAAGATGTCTAGCCAAATCTTAAGGATTGTAATATACAGCATGGTTCAAATGGCTCTGAGCACTATGGGACTTAACATCAGTGGTCATCAGTCCCCTAGAACTTAGAACTACTTAAACCTAACTAACCTAAGGGCATCACACACATCCATGCCCGAGGCAGGATTCGAACCTGCGACCGTAGCAGTCGCGCAGCTCCGGACTGAGCGCCTAGAACCGCGAGACCACCGCGGCCGGCCAATGTACAGCATGGTATTGGTTTGTGTAGGTATGTAAGAAGAGACATAACTGAAGTGACAACAAATAACCTGCCCCTTTCGGGTAGCAGAAGACAATGGACTCGTATTCGGGTGAATCTGCGTTGAGACCCGCATGTGGGTATTCTTAATTACGTTTTCCGTTAATTTCTGTTGTCGCATGTGGGTATTTTTAATATGTTTTCCGTTATTTTCTGTCGCAGGATTTTGTGCACGAACTGACCTCTCGACTATGTCACATTTCGGGCGATCTGGGCTGCCAAATCATTCCCTCGAACTTCTCAGAATGTTCTTCGAACCAATTGCGACATGTCGCAATGACAATTGGCATTGTAACCCATAAAAATTCCATCACCGTTTGGGAACGCGAAGTCCATGAATGGTTGTAAATGCTCACCAAGCAAGTGTCATCCAGTGGTGCCAGGAGATTCCATGTAGACGCAGCCTATGTAGCCCCAAGTAGCATGCAAAGTGCCTTGTTGACAACTTGGCTAGAAAACCTAAAAGGGAAATTCAAAGGCCCAATCTAAATATAGCACGGGTCAGTGAGGTGAAATGGAAGCAAGACATGGATATCTGGTGAGTATAGGATAGTATCAACGGCAGCAGAAAATTGTATAACGGGAGTAGAATTCGTTAATAATAGGAAGGAAAGGAAGATAGTGTGTTACTGTGAATAGTACAGTGATAGGGTTTTTCTTATCGGAATCGACAGCAAACCAACGATAGTTCAGGTATACACGCTAACGTGGCAAGCTGAAGATGAAGAGCTAGAGAAAGTATATGAGGGTAATACAGTGCGTAAAGGAAGAAGAAAATTTAATAATCATGGGGTACTGGAATGCAGTTGTTGGGGAAGGAGCAGAAGAAGAGTTTCAGGAGAATAGCTCTTGGGACAAGGAATAAGAGAACCACAAGAGAAGGAGGTACACTTTGAAAAGACCGGGTGATACGGGAAGCTTTCAATGAGATTAGATCACGGTTCGACAGCGACTCCGAAATCAGTGCCCAGGAGCTGATATCGACTCAGATCACAGAACAATAGTGATGAAGAGTAGTCTGATGTTTAAGACATTAGTCAGGAAGAATCAATACGGAATGAAGTTGGATTCAGAAGTACTAAGGAATGACGGGATACGCTTGAAGTTCGATAAGGCTATAGATACAGCAGTAAGGAATGGATTAGTAGGCAGTACAGTTGTAGAGGAATGGAAGTCTCTAAAAGGTCCATCACCGAAGTTGGGAAGGAAAACTTAGGTACAAAGAAGGTAACTGCGAAGGAACCACGGGTAACAGAAGAAATTCTTCAATTGATCGATGAAAAGAGGAAGTACAAAAATGTTCCGGGAAACTCAGGAATACAGAAATAAAAAAAAATTGTTCAAATGGCTCTGAGCACTATCACTATGGGACTTAACTTCTGAGGTCATCAGTCCCCCAGAACGTAGAACTACTTAAACCTAACTAACCTAAGGACATCACACACATCCATGCCCGAGGCAAGATTCGAACCTGCGATAGTTGCGGTCGCGCGGCCGGACTGTAGCGCCTAGAACCGCTCGGCCACTCCGGGCGGCCACAGAAATACAACTCGCAAAGAATGAAATAAGTAGGAAGTGCAGGAAAGCTACGACGAAATGGCTGCTTGAAAAATGTGAAGAAACCGAAAACGAAATGATTGTCGGAAGGATAGACTCAGCATACAAGAAAGTCAAACAACCTTCGGTGACAATAAAATCAAGGGTGGTAATATTAAGAGGGTAACAGGTATTCCACTGTTAAATGCGGAGGTGAGAGCGGATAGGTGGAAGGAATACATTGAAAGCCTGTATGAGGAGCGAGATATGTCTGAAGTTATAGAAGAAGAAACAGGAGTCGATCTAGATGAGATAGGGGATCCAGCATTAGAAATCAGAATTTAAAAGAGCACTGGAGGACTTAAGATCAAGTAAGGCTGAGGGGATAGATAAAATTCCATCAGAATTTCTAAAATCATTGGTGGAAATGGCAGCAAAACGACTATTCACGTTGGTATGTAGAATGTATGAGTCTGGGGACATACTACCTGACTTCAGAAAAATATCATCCACACAATTCCGAAGACTGCAAGAGCTGACAAGTGCGAGAATTATCGTACAATCAGCTTAATAGCTCATGCATCCAAATTGAATAATATACAGAACAATAGAAAAGAAAATTGAGGATATGCTAGATGACGATCAGTTTGGCTTCAGAAATGATAAGGCACGAGAGAGACAATTTTGACGTTGCGGTTGACAATGGAAGCTAAGCTAAAGAAAAATCAGGACACGTTCATAGGATTTACCGACCTAGAAAAGGCGTTCGAAAATGTAAAACGGTTCACATTGTTGGAAATACTGAGAAAAATGGGGGTAAGCTATGACGACAGACGGGTAAAATAATAAGTACATGATCCAAGAGGGAATAATAAGAGTGGACAACCAAGAACGAAATGCTCGGATTAAAGAGGGCATAATACAGGGATGTAGTCTTTCGCCCCTAATGTTCAACATGTACAGCGAAGAAGCAATGGTGGAAATAAAAGGAAGGTTCAAGGGTGGAATCAAAAATTCAAGATGAAAGGATATCAACGATACGATTCGCTGATGACATTGCTCTCCTGAGTGAAAGTGAAGAAGAATTACATGATCTGCTCAATGGAATGAACACTCTCATGAGTAAAAAATACTGATTAAGAGAAAATCGAAGAAAGAAGAAAGTAATGGGAAGCAGCAGAAATGAGAACAGCGAGAGACTTAACATCAGGATTGATGGTCACGAAGTAGATGAAGTTAAGGAATTATGCTACCTAGGCAGTAAAGTAACCAATGATGAACGGAGTAAGAAGGAGATCAAAAGCAGACTAGCAATGGCAAAAGAAGCATTCCTGGCCAAGAGAAGTGTACTAGTATCTAATATCGGCCTTACTTTGAGAAAGAAATTTCTGTGAATGTATACCTTGAATACAGATGTGTATGGTAGTAAAACATGGCCTGTTAGAAAACCGGAACAGAAGAGAATCGATGTGTTTGAGATGTGATGCTACGGATGAATGTTGAAAATTAGATGGATTGATAAGGTAAGGAACGAGGACGTTTTGCGTAGAATCTGAGGGGAAAACAGTATGTGGAAAACACTGAAAAGAAGAAGGGAGAGGATGATAAGAGATGTGTTAAGACATGAAGGAATGATTTCCATAGTACCAGAGGGAACTGCAGAGGGCAAAAACTGTCGAGGAAGACAGAGATTGGAATACATCCAGCAAATAATTAACGACGTTGGTTGCAAGTGCTATTGGTGCAGCAGTGGAAGTTGTGGCTGGACGCGTCAAATCAGTCAGAAGACAGATGAAAAAGGAAAAAAAAGAGGGAAATGGCAAGTATTGGTACAGGGTACTCTCCTACTCTCCGCCACGCACCGTACGGTTACTTGCGGAGTAAGGAGTATCTATGTAGATGTAGATGTAGCTATAACTAACATTCCGCGTTCAAAGTCTGTTAATATCCGTCGTGCGGCCATTGTCACTTCGGAAACCTTTTCACGTCAATCTCCTGAGTACAAATGACAGCTTCGCCAATACACTGCCCCTTTACGTGTATACGAGACACTGCCGCCACGTGTATATCTGCACATCGCTATCCCATGACTTTCGTCATCGCAGTGTATTTCCTATTTGTACTACGACTGCAATGAAATGTGAGTGCGAAGGGCATATAGCTAAATGATAAAATGGTACATGAACCAACAAAGGTGATGTACGGCAGAACCCAGAGAAGGCATTTATTCACTGTGGATGTGAGATTGCAGCAGCTGCTGGTGGTGGTGGCGATACACCATCAGTTCAAAAAATTCCAAGACTGATTGTATTCTTGGCGCATAAGCGACACCAGCAAAATAACTGCCGTGACAGCTGTAAGCAACAAATATGCATTCGCCCAGCATGTTGTGAGCAGACAATGGTAAGTAGTTGACGTACGAGCGTAGTGTGTCAGTGTTGTTTTGTCACAGATTACAACTGAGCTCTATCTCTTAATAAAGTGTTCAAGAGGTAGTACGGATTACCTTAAAGAAGAGAAAAATGTGTGTAAAATTTGTCCTGCACACACTGACATCTAAAGCAACGTGGTGCGTGAAAGCCTGCCAAGACGATTGATATACAAAAATTGCAAACAGTTCTTTCTAAAAAAAATCATCTCGGGTGACGAGACTAGGTGTTCTCAATACGAACGTACAACAAAACGGCAAGGTCCAGAAATTCACGAGAAGAGTCAACACTTTGATGAAATAAGGACAATGTGACGCTCGAACTGAACGACATCTCAAAGAACGCCTTTTCAGGCATTTTCACCAAGCGAGGTGGAGCCCATCCGGCCTGATTTACGTCTTCCGTGGTTTCCCCAAATAGTTTCAGGCAAATGCTTTGAAAGGTCATGGCCGACTTCCTTCCCGAACCTTCGCTAACTCGATGGGACCAATGGCCTTGTTGAGACTATGTAGAATGGATGAGGGGGTTGAGGGAACAGGTATAACAGCTCAAGCGTTAGAATCGGCATCTTAACTTTTCTCTACAGGGTGTTTCACGAGGAACAGTAAATATTTTAGGAGATAGTGGTATAGACGAATTGCAATAAAAATGCCTTTGGCCAATTTTTATTGAATACAGAGATACAGCTCCTAGTATGCAACCCAAACCAACCCAAAGCAAAGGCAAATGAAGTCGTTTACAGTTGACTTACAAAAAATTCCAATACCAACTTGAATACAGTTTTGACTTCTCTTGATAACACCGCGTGTAGCTCTTCTGAGGTCGTCTTTGCGTTCTTTAATGAGGGCTGCACTACTCATAATCAGAACGATCAAATCGGCTCTTGTGGCTACTTTATCTTTGTAGATTTCGCCTATCAACTACCCCCAGAGGCGAAAATCCAAAGGGTTAAAGTTGGGGGACTTTGGTGACCAGAAAATGTGCTCATGGCTACCGCTCCATCCACTGGCGAATGTTAGGCTGAGACAGTGTGTCACCTGAGGGCTGCAACGCACAGGAGCCCCGCCATGCTGGATGAATATACTCATTCTAGTAGCCAAAGGAATCTATTCCAATAATGCTCATTTTCAAGAAAGTGTAGATAACGGGGTCCTGTAAGATCATGCGGTGACTCAACAAACCCAATCAACTGATTATCTGTCAAACCAGACCCCCACATTTACAGAGAAGCTTCCTTGAAAATGTATCTCCACAACGGTATGTGGGCTTTCTTCAGACCACTGATGTGAATTACGAGAGTTATTGATGCCGTCACGAATGCAAGTGGCATCATCAGTGAAGAGTAAAAATGGGTTTTCCTGCCGATTTTCAAGTATTCAATCGTCCATCTTCACGTTCTGCTCGAAGGTACTGAATGAGCTGCAAATGATACGGATGGAACCCGAGCTTACGTAATGTGCGCCACTTTCTTTGTATGTGAAACACCGATGTGTGCAGAAATTCTACCTGTGCTTGTTGAAAGACTACGTTCTACCGACTGAATGTCTTCTACTTCAGCCACAGCCTGTTCATTTACACGTCCAGATGCATTAAGACGGCTGGGTTTGTACCAGTGTCACGCTGTGTATTGAATTCACGAGAATACACTCTTGAATGTGATAGTGTGCGGTTAGAAAATCATTTACTGTATTCTCTACAAACAGCAACAGCGTTTCCATCACAAAAGCCATGCACAAATACCATACCAGAATGATAAGCATATGTAAATAGGTGTGGCATGATTACACTCTACAGTACACTGGATTTTGCCAAAAAATCGTAACGAAAACTACAACGTAAATTAAAGCACAACTTCGCAACGTGAACATTAACACTCTACTGCGGATAGTAACCCATAGCAACAAGAGTACCAACAAACGAAACGAAAATATATCTCTGTTCTCAACAGAAATTGGACAGATGATATATGGTATTAAATTGCAATTCGTCTAAGCTACCAAGCTAAAGCATTTACGGTTCCTCCAGTCTCGAAACGTTTTGGAAAGAGGGTGGGGGGCGGGGGTGAGGGGAGGGTGTGGAAATCTTCAAGAGCGACGCGAATTAATTTTGTCTTTTGCTAGCGTGTAGGCAGATGAGAGATTTTTGATGCACCTACCATATGTTACCTTTACCATGCATGCCTCAATACTAAAATAGGGTCCCGTACATCAGAGAAGAGAGACCCCGGGTGATGGTTGAGTGAGTGAGGCGAAAGCGCGGGAGCTCTAGGTAGACAGTTCGCGGTGTGAGAGCCGACGACAGCTATGAAAGCGTCGCAATGGCAGTACCATCAAATATTCCATACATGCACAGCTTTTTAAATCAAGAAGAAGAGCACCTGCGAGCAGCTGAAGCGTGGTGTTAACAAAGAATGCTAGGAATTAAGTGGGCAGATATAGTACGAAAAGGAATAGGTGACGAAACACATCTGTAGAAGAGTTTCGACAGGAGGTGAGATCTGTTAATATGATCTTTTACGGTATCTGAAGTAGTAAACCTGAGGCTAGAAGGAACAGTTGGTGCGAAAAATGGAAATGGCAGAGCAAGACTTGCTTGTTTAAAGCATCGTATGGTTGATGTTGGGTGTAATACACTGCCTGAATAAAAAAGCAAAGCCCGCAGAAGACCGTCAATGTAGCATACATACACACACACATACATTAATCCTTGTTCAGTAGCACATGAATACGACATTTCGTAATGATGTGGAAAGTATCACTTTAACGTAAGTTTTCTTTACATAAAATAGTTAATGAATTTTTTTACAGTTACTACGTCATATCCAAGAATTGATCAATTGAGTAGAAGGAGTTGTCATTCAGAAATTCTTTTAATTTGCTTTTAAATGTTGGTTGGCTATCTGTCAGACTTTTAATTCTATTTGACAAATGATCAAAGATTTTTGTGGCAGCATAATTCAACCCTTTTTGTGCCAAAGTGAATTTAATCCATAATAGTGAAGAGCATTCTTTCATCTAGTGTTGTAGCTATAGACTTCGTTGTTGTTTTTGAATTGGGATGGGTTATTAATGAAAAATTTCATAAGTGAATAAATTTATTGCAAAGGTACTGTGAATGTCCCGAGTTCCATAAATAAATGTCTGCAATGTGATCTTGGGTGGGCTCCAGCCATTATTCTGATTACACATTTTTGTGCAATGAATACTTTCTCTCTTATTAACGAATTGCCCAACAATATGATGCCAAATAAAATCACTGAATGAAAATAGTCATAATAGGGTAATTTAATGATATGTTTATCTCCAAAATTTGCAATAACCCTAATAGCATAAGTAGATGAATCTAACTGTTTCAGCAGATCATCGATGTGTTTCTTCCAATTCAATTTCTTATCAATGCACACACCAAGAAATTTTGAGTATTCTGTCTTTGCAACAGACTTCTGTTCATAGTCTATATTTATCAATCGTGTTATGCCATTTACTGTACAGAATTGCATAAACTGTGTTTTCTCAAAATTTAGTGAGTACATTTGCAGAGAACCACTTGATAACTTTTTTTTGACAGATATTATTTAAAATTTCCTCAGCTGATTCCTGCTTTTTACTATACTTGTATCATCAGCAAAAAGAACTAGCTTTGCTTCTTCATGAATACAGAGTGGCAAGTTGTTAATATATATTAAGAACAATAAGGGACCCAAGACTGAACCCTGTGGGACACCATTTTTGATACCTCCCCAGCTAGAGGACTCTGTTGATTTTTGCAGACTACCTGTACCATTAATTTCAACCTTCTGTATTCTTCCAGTTAGGTATGAATTAAGCCATTTGTTAACTGTCCCACTCATACACACTACTTAAGCTTATCTACAAGAATATCATGATTCACACAATCAAAAGCCTTTAAGAAATCACAGAATAGCCCAATGGGTGATGTTTGGTTATTCAATGTATTTAATATTTGATCAGTGAAAGCGTATATAACATTTTCTGTTGAAAAGCCTTTCTTACAACCAAACTGACATTTTGTTGGTCCTTCAATTTTACAAATATGTGATGCTACTCTTGAATACATTGCTTTTTTCAAGAATTTTGGATAAAGATGTCAGCAGTGAGACTGGATGGTAGTTGTTAGCATCAGACGGATCCCCTTTTTTATGCAATAGTTAAACAATAGCATATTTCAGTCTGTGTGGAAAAATGCCCTGTTTCAGTGAGCTACTACGTATGTGGCTAAGAAGCCTACCTCTTTGTTGGGAACAAGCTTTCAGTACTCTGTTGGAAATGCCATCAATTCCAGGAAAGCTTTTACTTTTGAGTGAATTGATTATTTTCCTAATTTCAGTAGGATAAGTGGGTTGACCTTCAGTTTTATCAAATTGGATAGGTACTGCCTCTTCCATATACTGCCTAGCACTTTTTAATGCTAGCTGGATCCTATTTTCTCTACAACACTTAAAAATGATTATTAAAATGTTTTCTACTTTTGACTTCTTGTAATCAAACTATTCATTGTGTTTGATAGAAATACAGTCTTCCTTTGCTCTCAGTTGCCCTGTTTCCCTTTTAACAATATTCCAAATAATTTTAATTTTGTTATCAGATGTGCTAATCTCAGAAACAAAGCACATACTTCCGGACTTTTTAATAACTTTTCTTGATACAGTGCAGTAGTTTTCATAATGATTCAGAGTTTTGGGATTATTTCTCCTCCTAGCTATAAGATACATTTCTCTTTCCTGTTTACAAGATATTTTATTCCTGTAGTAAGCCATGGCTTTTTACATGGTTTCTTACAATTATTTTTCATTGTTCTCTTAGGGAAACTGTTTTCAAACATACTCACAAAGGTATCATGGAGTAAGTTAAATTTTAAATTAGCATCATGTTCCCTGTACACGTCTTTCCAGTCTAACTGTTGCAAGCTTTCCATAAAATTTTGATTTGTTAAATCGTTAATTGAATGCCCTATTTTGGAGGACTGTTTTGCATTACTGTGTGGAGCTATACCATATACTGCAACTATGTGTGCATCTTGATCAGACAGACCATTTTTAACAGGAAATGTTTTTATTTCATTGAATTTATCTTGGTCTATGAAAACATTATCTATCAACGTGCTGGCTTCCTGTACCAGCCGAGAAGGAAAATCAATGAGTGTTGTCAAATTGAAAGAACCAAGTCATACTTCGAGGTCAAGCTTTCTATCAGACTATTTTGGAAAATCTACCTTGAAATCCCCACAAACACTTATTTACTTTCCTCTGTCTGACAGATAGCACAACAAAGAAACCAAGTTTTTCAAAAATAGTTGAAAATTTCCCAGTGTGGAAATTATAAAAGTGCCATTATTTAGTTTAAGCTCACATGCACATGCTTCTATATGTTGCTCTATGCAAAATATTTCAGATTTTAGCATATATGGCAACTCTTACTCTCTCCATAGTATCTCTACTTACATGTGCTGAAAGCTTATATCCACCTACATTTACTATTTCCATGCCTCTGATTATATGATTTTCAGACAGGCATGGTACATCTATTCCACCCTTAGTTTCTAAATCTTATAAACAAACAAGAAGCTCACCTACTTTGTTTTTTAATCTGCTGATGTTCTGATGCAACATATAAACATTATTTTTCACTCGGCTTTTATGTGAATCTTGTGGTGTACTAACATTATTTTTCACTGTACTGTTATGAGAATCTTGTGATATTTCGACATCTCTAGTATTTGCCTGTCTGAGCTTCTCATGAAGCTTAATTTCAATCAATGTAGGATGACTGGACACTGATTTTAGCTTAAAAAGTACTCCCACGAGTTTCAATGACCCCTCTGCACCGTTAAAGATTTTCCTATCATCCCAGCCAGTTTACCCTTCCCTTTTCTATTGAGATGCAGGCCATATCTTGCGAAGTCGCACCTACCAATACCATCAACAGGAACCAAACCTATGCCTGACAAAATATCCGCCCAAAGCAGCTGATCTAGCTCCATATTGACCCTCCTGATAGAGCTGTTCAATTGGGGCCTATCATACCGCATGAAAGCAGGAACCAAGCCAACATTTGTATGGTTAGTTGCAGATGCTGTTTTTAGCAGGTCACACTTAATATTGTAGCCCAGATCCCTATCAATAATGTCTCCCACTCCACCCACTACCACAACATGATGTATCTTTGTAAAACCCTTGCATGATGATCCTACATCCTCTGACACGTGGATAAGATATGCACTGGGCTTGAAAATAGTTGTGACCTGGTACCTGTCACCTAACTGTTCCTGCAGGATCTGGCCCACTCCTCTTCCATGGCTACTACCTAACAACAGAACTTTCCTCCTACTTTCTACTTTTTTTGCAACAGTTGGTTTCCTAGTGAAAGTCTGTTGAGTGCTCACTACACTTACATTTACTTGAGCCCCTTCCTTAACTGACTGAGGTAGCAAGGAAAATCTATTGTTTGTGCCAATGCTGAAACTGTAAGATACTGTTCTCTTTTTGTGGCCCCCTGTTCCTTGCTATCACTTCCCAACTGTCTTTACCCTTCTCCCCCTTAACCTCATCGGTTCCTCCCTAGCGCTATCCAGTTCAGCCTGAAGCGCTCTAATCTTCCCTTCCTGTTCCGCTATTTTCCTATCCCTTGAACATAATCTGCAGTACCAGGGAGGAGACCTAATTACTTTCGCAATTCCCATGCCACTACATTCACCCCAACGTAACCATCAGCCACAATACCTGCACAGAACTCCAGAACTGACTTTCCTAAGCAGCTCAAACACTTCTTGATCACAATTGTTTACAATATTTTTACAAAATTTATCTAGGCAATAACTAATATTCTATTGCCTACAGATCACAAGAGTCACTAAAGTTATGTGGAACACTAATATACGTGTATACTATTAATATAGTAACGTAATGTAGTTAATATAACGTTAAAAATCAAAACTTGTACACCCGAAAAATTAGGACTAGATCGTGTATACGCGATACGCACATTACGCGTTTTGAAAGGAAATAAAATATAGAACTTAAAACCTTTCAATTCCCCGAGTAGATACGGCAATACTAAATGTACTCTATGTAACCAAAAGGCAGAAAATGACTTACAAGTTCTTGGCGCCCTCCATCGGTAATGCTGGAATTAAATATGGTGTTGGCCCACCCTTAGCCTTGATGACAGCTTCCACTCTCGCAGGCATACGATCAGTCATGTGCTGGAAGGTTACTTGGGGAATGACAGCCCATCCGTCACGGAGTGCTGCCCTCAGGAGAAGTATCGATGTCGGTCGGTGAGGCCTGGCTGGAAGTCGGTATTCCAAAACATCCCAAAGGTGTCTTATATGATTCAGGTCAGGACTCTGTGCAGGCCAGTCCATTACAGGTATGTTATTGTCGTGTAACCACACCGCCACAGGCCGTGCATTATGAACAGCTGCTCGATCGTGTTGAAAGATGCAGTCTCCATCCCCGAATTGCTCTTCAACGGTGGGAAGCAAGAAGGTGCTTAAAACATCAATGTAGGCTTGTGCTGTGATAGTTCCACGCAAAACAACAAGGGGTGCAAGCCCCCTCCTTGAAAAACATGATCACACCATGACACCACCGCCTCCGAATTTTCCTGTTGGCACTACACGTGCTGGCAGATGACGTTCACCGGGCATTCGCCATATCCACACCCTGCCGTCAGATCGCCACATTGTGTACCGTGATTCGTCACACCAAACAACGTTTTTCCGTTGATCAATCGTCCAGCGTTTGCGCTCATTACACCAAGTGATGCGTCGTTTGGCATTTACCGGCGTGATGTGTGGCTTATGAGTAGCCACTCGACCACGAAATCCAAGTTTTCTCACCTCCCGCCTAACTGTCATAGTAGTTGCAGTGGATCCTGATGCAGTTTGGAATTCCTGTGTGATGGTGTGGATAGATTTCTGCCTATTACTCATTATGACCCTCTTCAACTATCGGCGGCCTCTCTCAGTCAACAGACGAGGTCGGCCTGGACGCTTTTGTGCTGTACGTGTCCCTTCACGTTTCCACTTCCGTATCACATCGGAAACAGTGGACCTAGGGATGTTTAGGTGTGTGGCAATCTCGCGTACAGACGTATGACACAAGTGACACGCAATCACCTAACCACGTTCGAAGTCCATGAGTTCCGCGGAGCGCCGCAATCTGCTCTCTTACGATGTCTAATGACTACTGAGGTCGCTGATATGGAGTACCTGGCAGTAGGTGGCAGCACAATGCACCTAATACGAAAAACGTATGGTTTTGGGAGTGTCCGGATACTTTTGATCACATAGTGTATGTGTAATGAAAACAACCTTAATTCTTCACTTAACACTTAAAGAAATGTCTTAAATTTGTATGTAAACCTAATCCTAAAGTACGCGGAAACCGGCCCTTAGGTTATGTTTTCGTTTTCCTTCGAGAAATACTTTGAAACATGTGAAAACTTCAATAAATAGTATAAAACAGACACTAATTAACTTCGTTACGGTGTAATATTAACTTAATTGTGAGTTATTATAGAATTAATTACTTATCTTCACGAGCTTAAAATTCAAGCGTTTGCAGTCTGCGCCAGTGCTGACGTAGCTTCGTAAATGTGCACACCATCAACGAGTACGTAAACGGTTGGAATTGCAATTCTCTGTGACACATAGGACGGCCACCAGATTGCTTTCGTGTTGTTCGTGTTTGATGTTGTTACGAGGCCTGATAGCGTATATAAAGAGCATGAAGAGCGTCACATATTGAGTGATCACTGTGTAGGGGAGGACGCTCAATCCTATGAGATTGTCAGAGGTTAAAGACCCTAATTATGTGTCTGCATTTAGCCGACAGATCAAAACGTGCAACATACAGATTTTTGAGGTGACAGTGGCCCGTTGTTGGACTGCATGGGAACGTGATGACATACATACTTATCGTCAAAGGAATCCATTTCTTTTCTTGGTGGATGATATAATCGTGCAATATCGAGATGTTTCTTTAACCATTCATATATGGCAACGGTCCAGTGTTGGACTGCATGGGAACGTGACGATGTCAAGCTTCCAGCCTAAAAAGTCTGACCAACGGATGGCAATCCCCACATTATGCTCAAAGCACGTTGTAACGCCTCCACATCTGCACCTGCTGTCCGAAAACCTTCAAGTAATTGACTCCCTTCAACATTCTGTGTCATCTCGCATCACTTGTTTCAGACCAGCAGCACCTCGATGAGGGATTTTCCGTCCCATGCCGTTAACATCAGAACGCAAGGGAAAGTATGGACTTCTGATCAATGGCGTCGCATTCTATTTAGCGAGGGATCGCCGTTTTGACTTACACAGGATGATTCACAGAACACTGACCGTACAATAGTACGTAATGGTCACAGTGCGTTCTCATGTGTCACCTCTCATATGGAAGTATCGTTGTGCAGTTTTCCAACACGGCAGTGCCACCCTTCTCAGCTGAATTAGTGACTGCAATGTCAAACTGGTAAGTGGGCTCATGCTGCCATGTTCTCCACAGTTTTGACTCCTACAATAACTTCACATAGTCTGTCAACCATTAAGTTTCATTGCTTCTCCTCCCCATTCTGTGTGCTTCAATCCTTTCCTCAGGTAAAAGTTACAAAGATGTGAACAGATTTTCGTGTTGTACAATGAAATAGGAGACTGCATGCCGGCCGAAGTGGTCGTGCGGCTAAAGGCGCTGCAGTCTGGAACCGCAAGACCGACACGGTCGCAGGTTCGAATCCTGCCTCGGGCATGGATGTTTGTGATGTCCTTAGGTTAGTTAGGTTTAACTAGTTCTAAGTCCTAGGGGACTAATGACCTCAGCAGTTGAGTCCCATAGTGCTCAGAGCCATTTGAACCATTTTTTAGGAGACTGCATCAAACAAGTCGAAAGGCTGATGAGTAAAAATTTATTAGTTAAACGGGCATCGTACGGATCTAAGTTGAGTAAATGGTTTGCGGAGATGGTTACTGGAGTTATAAATATACAGGATCTATCTCTATTCATGACCGAGAACAGTCCATTGAATAACATTACATCACAATTTACTTAAAAAATGGTTCAAATGGCTCTGAGCACTATGGGACTTAACTACTGTGGTCATCAGTCCCCTAGAACTTAGAACTACTTAAACCTAACTAACCTAAGGACATCACACACATCCATGCCCGAGGCAGGATTCGAACCTGCGACCGTAGCGGCCACGCGGTTCCAGACTGTAGCGCCTATAACCGCACGGCCACTCCGGTCGGCACAATTTACTTCATTTTCGGACTAATCATTTAGCTATTAGAGTCTTTTTAGTTGGTTAGTACCTCAAAAGTACATGACGCGCAAGCAAGCCACAGATTTTTACTTTCCCCTGGGCAGCAAGTCAGGTATTGAAGTGCGGTCACATGGATGGACTGTTACACACAGTGGACAAACACCTAATACACTGAAGTGGGTACATATTAAGATACCAGTTATCACTTTACCTATGTCCCTAATATCCTTTGTATTCGCTCCTAACACTAGAGGACAGTTGGTTATATCAATCGGTTGATCCGAAAAAAGCATTAATGAACCACGGAATCAACAGAATTATTGCTGTGTCGGATAGTAAGCGTTAGTGGCGACACTGGGGACAATATAACGACACACGACTTCGTATATCTGCGAAATATTGACCGATGCTTTACACTTCTGGCCGTATACATTTCGGCCATCTTCTGAGTGAGATGGCTCGCAGCCGGTGGAGCACTTTCTTATGTTTCTATATACAAGAGAGCAGCGTCTCTTTGTCTTGACCACAGAATACACAACGATAGAAATGTTGCTCTGAGGCAAGGAAACTTGTATAAAGTGTATCAGTGGTTAGATGCTCGATCCGTGTCCACATACAGATGCATCAATGGCAGCTGCTCTTTAGCTACGTCTTTTTAGCTGACCAAAGAAGTCGCCGGATTCCATGCTTTCTTCATAGTGAAACCGTCAACGGTATTAATTAAATCCTTCGCAGAACAAATTTTCACTGCATCCTCAATAAACAACGTCTGCATATTATTCGCTCTAACGACTCCTTTTTGGAATCACTTACCGCCCTAGTATGCTCATTTAACAATATCGATTACATTTTCACCTTCCCTGCAAAGTTCTGAGTTCTTTCCAGAACAGCTCAGGCTGGCTAATGATATTACTTACCTTCCTGCCATTCGTGACCCAACCAAGGAACATTGCATAAAAGCAAGTATCGTTCACCCTCATAGGCAACCCAATTAATTTTTCAGGCTGCAATAATCAAACTCCAGTTTTCACTGCGCCTTTCACTGACAATGCCTTGAATGAAAAGGGGTCTGCAGCTCGTGGTCGTGCGGTAGCGTTCTCGTTTCCCGCACCCGGGTTCCCGGGTTCGATTCCCGGCGGGGTCAGGGATTTTCTCTGCCTCGTGATGACGGTGTTGTGTGATGTCCTTAGGTTAGTTAGGTTTAAGTAGTTCTAAGTTCTAGGGGACTCATGACCATAGATGTTAAGTCCCATAGTGCTCAGAGCCATTTGAACCAATGAAAAGAGAAAAATGTATGGGTCATCTACTCTACAGATGTGTGATGAATGATGCGGTATAGAATATTTTCACCAACATGAACACCTTTACTGGCTTTTATTAGGACCACAGATTACTGCCTAATTTGTTTTACGGAATAGACAAATCTCATATATACTTGCATACTGCAAGATGAAGAATAAACACCCTGCAGCTGTTCCTGGATCAAACAGTAGATAACACCTGCTTTCAATAGTTGCTAATCTTGATATGTAATGAACAGTCAGTAAGACACTCCATAATTAATACTAATGCATTCAGTCAATAAGGCACCTCTCGTTCAGTTTATTTCCTTGACCATGACCCGCAGTATGTGTCGACTATAATTCAGCTGGAGAGATTTTTGAAATTCGAGTCACATGGAATTGGTAGTTATATCATAATCCTTGTTATAGATAGTACAGGATATGCTAGGAGTCATATGACAGGACCGATCATTCGAAGCAAATCAGTCCAGTAAACGTGGGCTCTAAAATGCATACCGTAAGAGTTACGAGCACTTATTCATTCTCGGTACTGTGAAACAAATCTCTTCTGCTCATGCGCTTCGATTTCCTTATTTCCATTGGAGGTAGTATAGAACAAAACTAGGAATAACTGTTTAGTAAACATGTTGTCTGACACGCTTACATTAAGAGCTGTGGGTACTCGTTCAGAAGAAGAGATGAGTTTCATATTAACGAAGACGAAAGAGTACTCCTAGATCTTAAGATATGTGTTGTAGAGCCCGTGTTTACTAGATTTTCCCTTCGAATTATCGTTCCCCGCATACTCCTGGATATTGACGTATCCACCTAGGACATCCTGTATACTATAGAGAACATATAGGCGCTTGTTCTTATGATAAAAGAAGGCCACTGTTGAAGATATGACGTCTGAGGGCACTGAGAACGCTTTTAATATAACGAAGGAAGCTAGACATACTCTGAATCTGTGCACTGCTGATGAAATTGGACTCGCAGTGATTAAGTACTGGATTTGAAAGTGGCCTGTAACAAAAGTCGAAACCTGGAATCCGAATAAAACTAAAAAGTGCCTCAACCTGTCTTCGTCTTCCTCCATTACTGAAATCGAAGTGTTAATGTTCCCGTTCAGCTCTCGTTTTGGGTAACTCATTTATAAGTTGTGGATATGTATCTTGGTTGATATCTCTTTCAGGGGTACAAATTTATAAGAAATGTGGCGACACTGTTTCTTCCGTTGAACAAGATTTTTACTTCAAAAGCAGTTGGTGAAATTAGTTGCCCAAATCAGCATACACAACACAAGTTAATCATTTATTAGTTGCTTTCATGGAGTCGCAGAATCCAGGTTAAAGTTGTGATCACGCCTTGTGCACTGCTCTGCCTGCCTTCTTGGCAGCTGTTCTGGCTTTGGCAGCTGTCCTGGCTTTGGCTATTGCCCTGGCTTTAGCATCTGTCCTGGCTTTGGCGTGAGATGCAGTCCTTGAGTTTGCGATGTGCCTCGAATTGCCTTTGCCCACACGGGATGCTGAAAATGAGGTCCAAAACATTAAATTTTTTGCAATATTTATACTCTTCAGGGTGTACACTTAGAGGACACTATGATAGGAAAAGATACATTCGTCTACATGTTGCAACAATGCGATCTGTGATTCTTACTGTCTTAGTGAGGTACTGCCTCCTTTTATAGCCTATAATATCAGTGACATGTTGGACTGTGACTCAATTTTAGACGTAAAAAACGTAACAAGTAGATTTTTAGAGTTCTAGGAGCACTTATATTTTGTTAGTAGGTGAAACGCAGCATGTAGAGTCTCGGTCTTGATGCTGTAGTACCTACTGTCAAAGTTCTTACAGACAGACCACCTTCAGCAGGCTACCAGACTCTCAATTCATGAACCGAAATAGGTGCAGTGGTCAGGGAACTGCATTCATATTCTACATGTGATGCATTCAGACTGTGTTATGGGATCCAGATTAGGTCTCTTTTGGTTTCACTCAAACTTTACAGAGAAATGTTGTGATGATTCCTTGAAAAGACTATGGGCAGCTCTTTACTCCTTCCTTGACAGTCTGAAAAAGTGCTCAGTCTCTGATTCATAGTAGGCTTTCCTAGTCCTTTTCAATATTTTCGACATCGGAAAACATTTCTGTCGATGACGCAGTGTGATGTAGGAACACAAGTTTTAATCATTAGCCTCAGTTCATAGCTTAAAAACCCCGTTGGTTCTCATCACTCTTTGCAGTGGCTAATATCCATGGTTAATAGATGAACCAATGTACGAAGGACTTACTCACCACAGCAATCTGTTACGTATAGGGGAAGCCGTGCTGCAGGATATTGTGCAATGACAACATAACAAAAAATTCCCAGCTCAAAAAATAATAAGAACTAACATTAATTAGTTAAACTCAAGGGAAGCGTAATTTAAGACTGAAGATGTTTTAAAATGAGCATTTAAAATAAAACATTAATACAAGTTTTCGAAAATAAACAAAAGACATTCTCGTGACGTTATTGCACTCTGCGCTTTTTATTTCTGTTCGTGATACTTGAGATGTGACTGTCGTCATGTACGTGTAAATCCATTTCTTCATAATCATAATAATTTGGTTTACTATATTTGTGGATGTCTGCAGAATCTAATATTTCCTCATACGTTCCCTCACAGACATTATTGCGATAGTTTTGGTGTTGCACTTTTGGTGTTCGCGACACACACTAGAAAGTATTCTTGTGCTCTGCGGTTGTTTAGGATTCACTGCCACCTCCATAACCGAGATCGCTTTAGTACGGAAGCGCTAGACACGGAGGCAGTCGGATCGAATCCCGTTACAGGAGAAATTTTTCGAAACTACTGTCTTTTCTATAAGGGGACGTGAGATGGCAGTATTCACTTAGGTATAACCAGAAAGACGTCAGTGTCTCTAGCTAGACATCTTACTAATAAAGCAAGATCTCAGCGTTTTATTCAGAGTTTGAGAAGCAGAAATTTCAGATAGACGTTCATTTCAGTTGCCACTGCTCTGCAGTGTAGACGAATTCATTTGCATTTGAGCAGAGACAGAAGTAGTCGAGTGTTGCACTAAGTGTGAGTAAACGTGATCTGCACCGAGGTCATATGTGGGGCCTGAGAATAAGCAGTATACAAATGGTATCACGAATGTTCTGCGCAAAGCAGTTGTAATGCGGCAATACAGTCTCGTAAACAGGGTATGAGCGCCGTGGTTGCTTCGACCACCCATACACCAAAAGTATTACAATCTGCTGGCTGTCAGTTGGGTGTTCAGTATATAGTGTTTGTTGGTGAAGTTCCATCACTATACGCTAGACGGCACCATGTAGAGCCGATTTTCTTGCGCAGTAGTTGGCGAACCTATTGCGACTTACAATTGCGTAGGAAAAAGGGTGTTAAAATCTGTCTGTGCAGAATCCACCGATATCATTTAACTGCAAAGCTATCTGTGTTTTCAATCTGTCTGTGCAGAATCCACCGATATCATTTAACTGCAAAGCTATCTGTGTTTTCAACTATATCTTGTATTTTTTGTTCATTTGTATATATCTACCAGCATATTACTACTTCTGTGGTCATGTGCATCATTTCCCTGTTTATGGGTTACTTTGACCACTGGTCATTGTTGCCACTGTATTACATACATACAATTTATTAAACAGTATTGCCGCCAATTACAGGATCGGACTAAGGAATACAAACATTATTCATTAGTATTAAGACGAAGGCTCATCTGCAATTGTTAATGTGCTTACAACTAAGAAAAATACATGTCAGTAATATATTGCCCAAATTACATTCTATTGTGGTTCAGGCTGTGATTCAGGAACAACATGTAATGTCATATATCCGCAGGAACAAGCAGTGAAGTTTGTTTTGCCACAAGTGTAGGGGTGAAACTCAAGGTATCACACTCAACTAACTTTGAAGATATGAGTGCGATCCTCCAACCTAATACCTTTCGTTATAATTATAATGTTGATTATGGATCACACTGTTTGACTTAGGTGCTGTACTAGGTTTGTTCCTGTTGGAGGCTTAAAAAAGAACTTTAAAAAGTTCAGATCAATGTTTTTATTTGTGGGTTGTCAAAGTTGAATCGTATTTTTGAAGTGAGGACCTTGAGTGAAATATTAGTTAACAGTAGTGAACGTAGAGGGTGGCCAATGTATCCCCGGATCCATGCTAACTTTGACCACTCTAACTTTTGCTATTACTTCTTCTGCACTTTAGAAAATATTGTATTAATCGGCATGTAATCCTTTCACACAAGAGTCCCTATGTTCACTAACATAAATATCATAGAAGTTGAAAAAACAATCATGGTAATCACATTTGAATCTGCAAATAGGCCAAAGGTTTACGGAACTCACATATTTGAATCGACAAGCACGTTACGTGCAAGAATGAGGTAGTAAATCAACAGCGGACTTCTTGGAGGAACCATTCCAGAATTTTCCTTCAGTGATTTAGGGTTAGCAGAGAAAACATAGCAGAGTCCCGGTGTTCCTACTTATGGGTCTTCCGAGTCATGTCTAGTGCCTCACGTTCTCGGTTCATCGGACGAAATCATGAGATACAGTTGATTTTGATCTGTCCGTCGGCATGAACTATTTGACCATACTTTGCCGTTCCATAATACCAAGGTATGTTTCGGCATTTCTCATTGCCGCTTCATTCAGATATCCATCCACGACGTAAGAAACCAGCACCACTACAAGCAATCATTCAACACAGTAATCCCCGTAACTTGCATACATATCTAACAAATTTTCCACAGGTGGAAACAAATCAATGCTAAACTTCCTCCGCTAACCGCGACAGGAAAGGAAGATGCCGGAATTTGCCAGGATGGGCAGTGATGATTCAGACATTCATGTACGCGCCTTCTTGCCCTACGTCCGCCCTCTCTACCAGCACTATCCAATATACAGCTGTAACTGAGTCGACGTACCTTGTTCGGTGGTAGTGGCCTCCGTCTGGGCCTCGGTCGCGGTTGTCGACTGTTCTGTAGAATTGCTGCTCTCGCTGCTCGTTTCGACGACTGGCCCGATTCCAGTAGGCAGCTCGCCTCCAAAGTCACCATCGTCGCCATCCACTGTCCCAGGAACGAATTCGGGGATACCCATCTCACCATCGTCACCACCCACTGGCCCAACAGAGAATTCGAGAATACCTATCTCTGGAGCACCATAGTCGCCATCCACTGTCCCTTGTAGGATTTCGGGGATACCTATCTCTTGAGCACCACCCTCTGGCCCAAAAAAGATTGCGGGAATACCCTGAGCAGCAGCGTAAGGAGCGTGTAGCACGAGCAGACACGCGCCGAACAGAACCATTACCAAGTTGCTGCTCATTGAAGTCGCGAGTCAGTCTCCGTGTACGTATATTGTGAAGACAACTGTGAAAGTCGACGAGTTGCACACTACCTTATATAGTAAGTAAAGTTTCCTAATAATAGATATTCCACCAAACTGAAGGTCACACTAATTAGCAGTACACTCGTTGAGGAAAACAAAAACCGGAGCAACTGCGATTGTCGTTTATCTGCTGCTATTGCAGCCGAGGCTAGTGACTCAGCATTCTTACTAATACTTGTAACATAGCTTATTCGAAAGAATGAGTTAATTACGAATTACGGAAATTTGCACTGTTCCGTACAATATTTGCACGTAACTCCTCTGTTACAAAGCGTGATGAGCAGTTCAAAACGATATGAAACAGAACACATAACAAAATGAGATAAAGAGTACAAAATGGTATAATCCTCCATTTTGGTGCAAGTAACATTAAGATTTATAAATTATAGAGCGCAGCAATCACTCGTCGTTTTTTGTGAGTTTTTGTAGGTTCTAATAAAACCTACAAAAAAGGACGACTAATTGCTGCGCTCTACAATTTATAAATCACGTAACAGTCGCTGAGTGCACTCACTTTCCTAATGGAAGGTAACCTGATTAGATTAAGAGTTTCTTCGAGTGAATGCACCGATCATAGAAAGTTGTTTAAATCCATATTCATTTTGTTCCTAGCTGTATACATATTAGCCAAAACTTGGCTTCCTTATTCATTTTTAAACAACATCGGTATCGATTATTTAATTTGCTGACATGCACTAAATAATATCAGACTGAAATTTTTACATGGTGTGCTTTCTTAAAGACTATTTGTGGTAGAATTGATTGTTGTCGGTTTCTATGCCTATGTCCACATTTGAATGAATTAAGAGCGAAATTGCTCGGTCGCAGAAAGTAATCATAAACATACATAACACTGCCGGAAAATGATAGTATTCAAAAAATTGTACATCTACATCTACATGGATATACTGCAAATCATATTTAAGTGCCTGGCAAAGGGTTCATCGAACCACCTTCGCAATATTTCTCTATTATTCCAATCTCGCACAGCGGCCGGAAAAACGAACCTATATCTTTCCGTGCAGGTTCTGATTTACCTTAGTTTATAATGACGATCGTTTCTCCCTATGTAAGTGGGCGTCAACAAAATATTTTCGCTTTCGGAGGAGAATACTGGTCATTGAAATTTCGGGAGAAGATTCCGCCGCAACGAAAAACGCTTTTGTTTTCAATGATGTATGCGATATCATTTCAGTGACACTCTCCCCCCTATTTCGCGACAATACAAAACGGGCTGCCCTTCTTAGAACTTTCCTTATGTAGTCCGTCAATCCTATCAGGTAAGAATCCCGCACCGCGCTTCAGTTTTGTAAAAGAGGACGGACAAGCGCACTGTCTCTAAGTGCCCTGCCACTGAAACGAAGACGCATTGGTTCAAATGCCTCTGAGCACTATGGGACTTAACTGCTGGGGTTATCAGTCTCCTATAACTTAGAACTACTTAAACCTAACTTACCTAAGGACATCAATCACATCCATGCCCGTGGCAACATTCGAGCCTGCGACCGCAGCGGTCGCGCGGTTTCAGACTGTAGCGCCTAGAACCGCTCGGCCATCCCGTCCGGCAAAGACGCATTCTTTGGTTAGCCTTCCCCACAACATTTTCTATGCGTTCTTTCCAATTTAAGTTGCTCCTAATTGTAATTCCTATGTATCTAGTTGAAATCGGCTTTTAGATTTGACTATATTATGGTATAATCAAAGTGTAGTTGATTCCTTTTAACGCTCATGTGGACGACCTCACACTTTTCGTTAGTTACGTCAATTGCAAATTTTTGCATCACGCAGAAGCCGCTCGGAGTGGCCGCGCGGTTAGAGGCGCCGAGTCACGGACTGGGCGGCCCCTCCCGCCGGAGGTTCGAGGTTCGAGTCCTCCCTCGGCATGGGTGTTTGTTTTGTTCTTAGCATAAGTTAGTTTAAGTAGTGTGTGAGTCTAGGGACTGATGACCTCAGTAGTTTGGTCCCTTAAGAATTCACTCACATTTGAACATTTTCCAACACACAGACATCTTTTCTAAATCGTTTTCCAATTTGTTTTGATCTTGTGATGACTTCAGTAGTCGGTGAACGACAGCATAATCTAAATGTAAACAAAGTAAGACGGCTGCTCAGTCTCCTGAATCGTTATATATAAGCAACAGAAAATGGCTGTAAGAGTGTTGCAAGAAATGTAACAAGAAATTCCATTTCTGTCTCTCTCTCTCTCTCTCTCTCTCTCTCCCTCTCTTTTTCTCCGTGCTGGAACGTCTGTGTGTCTGTCCGTCTGTCTCTCTCTCTCGTCTGAGTCGTCAGTCTTCTGATTGGATCCCCTGCCCCTCCCCCATCGAATTCCACTCCTCAGCCGACCTTTTCCTTTTCGTCTCAGTGAGGCATTTGCACCCTACGCCCCCTCAATTATTTGTTGGATATATTCTAATCTCTGACTTTCTCTACAAATTTTGCTCTCTACAGCTCCCTCTAGTACCACGAATGTTGTTCCCTGACGACTTAACAGACGTCCTACCATCCTAACCCTTTTCCTTCCCAGTGTTTTCCCTATATTCTTTTTCTCGCATATTCTGCGCAGAACCTCCTCATTCATTGCCTCGTCAACCCACATGCTTTTCAACATTATTCTGTAACATCACATCTCAAACGCTTCGATTCTCTTCCGTTCCGGTGTTCCTATAGAATGCTGTGCTCCAGACGTTCATTCTCAGAACTTCATTCCTCAAATGAAGACCTATGTTTTATACAGAAGGCCCTTATTGCCAGTGTTAGTCTGCTTTTTGTGTCCTGTGTTGTGGCCACATGTACACTACTGGCCATCAAAATTGCTACACCACAAAGATGACGTGCTACAGACGCGAAATTTAACCGATAGGAAGAAGATGCTGTGATATGCAAATGATTAGATTTTCAGAGCATTCACACAAGGTTGACGCCGGTGGCGACACCTACAATGTGCTGACATGAGGAAAGTTTCCAACCGATTAATCATACACAAACAGCAGTTGACCAGCGTTGCCTGGTGAAATGTTGTTGTGATGCCTCGTGTAAGGAGGAGAAATGCGTACCATCACGTTTCCGACTTCGATAAGGGTCAGATTGTAGCCTATCGCGATTGCGGTTTATCGTATCGCGACATTGCTGCTCGCATTGGTCGAGATCCAATGACTGTAAGCAGAATATGGAATCGGTGGGTTCAGGAGGGTAATACGGAACGCCGTGCTGGATCCCAACGGCATCGTATCACTAGCAGTCGAGATGACAGGCATCTTATCCGCATGGCTGTAACGGATCGTGCAGCCACGTCTCGATCCCTGAGTCAACAGATGGGGACGTTTGCAAGACAACAACCATCTGCACGAACAGTTAGACGACGTTAGCTGCAGCATGGACTATCAGCTCGGAGATCGTGGCTGCGGTTACATTTGACGCTGCATAACAGACAGGAGCGCCTGCGATGGTGTACTCAACGCCGAACCTGGGTGCACGATTGGCAAAACTTCATCTTTCGGATGAATTCAGGTTCTGTTTACAGCATCATGATGGTCGCATGCTTGTTTGGCGACATCGCGGTGAACGCACATTGGAAGCGTGTATTCGTCATCGCCATACTGGTGTATGACCTGGCGTGATGGTATGGGGTGCCATTGGTTACACGTCTCAGTCACCTCTTGTTCGCATTGACGGCACTTTGCCCCTTTGAACTGTCGACGTTACATTTTAGATGTGTTACGACCCGTGACTCTACCCTTCATTCGATACCTGCGAAACCCTACATTTCAGCAGGATTATGCACGACTGCATGTTGCAGGTCCTGTACGGGCCTTTCTGGATACAGAAAACGTTCGACTGCTGCCCTGGCCAGCACATTCTCCAGATCTCTCACCAATTGAAAACGTCTGGTCAATGGTGGCCGAGCAACTGGCTCGCCATAATACGCCAATCACTACTCTTGATGAACTGTGGTATCGTGTTGAAGCTGCATGGGCAGCTGTACCTGTACGCGCCATGCAAGCTCTGTTTGACTCAATGCCCAGGCGTATCAAGGCCGTTATTACGGTAAGAGGTGGTTGTTCTGGGTACTGATTTCTCAGGATCTATGCACCCAAACTGCGTGAAAATGTACTCACATGTCAGTTCTAGTATAATATATTTGTCCAATGAATACCTCTTTATCATCTGCATTTCTTCTTGGTGTAGCAATTTTAATGGCCAGTTGTGTAGTAAGCGTTTCTTCAAGCAGTGGAGAATGGCAAAACAGAGGCACGCCAGCGACCGAGGGATTACGAAGTAGGCCGGCACAGATAGCCTTCCTGACAGCAGCAGTCTACCAACAGACTGACGCAAGGACTCACACAGACCGAGCGAAGCCTGGAGAGTGCTGAGTAAGGGGAAGTCAGGCCAGCACCCTAAGTTACGCTGCAGTATACTGCGGGAGTAATAACAAAAAGCTACCACCGAGGGTAAAAAACGTCCTCCTGACGGATATAAATAGTGGGGCGCAGGCAGCAACAGACAGAAGCCATTAGAAAGCAGCTCGGATCTGAGGACGGACGTGGTCCGCGTCCAGATGTTGAATATTCGTAGGTGACGATTCCAGAAGTCTGTTCCAGCTCGCAGGAGTCATCCGTTCGCCGCCAGATGTCAACCTTCAGCTCTGGAGGTTGGTCCGAGTTCGGTCAGCACCATGGCTGACTAAATACAGCGAGAACTTCCAGCAGGACCGGCCACAGCGCGGTCTTGGTCACAGGCGCCGCCGGGAACGGACGCCCGGACTTCATGGCAACCCGGCCCCAAGGTGTATGGTTGATCCATGACGGACATCGCGACTGACGGCATCCCAGCCGCCGGTGCAGCAGGTGTCGGCAGCTGACCTCACGGCGACGAGTTCATCTCAGCCACAGGGCATCCTGGCTTCAGCGGAGCACTGGTGGCCTGAGACTTCCGAGTGCGATCAGCGGCGCGCGTTGCGCGCATTGTCGGAGAATCTACACAGCAGCAGCCGGGCGGAGGGATCCGCAGGGCTGGGCAGCGACGACGAGCGAGAAATTGTAAAGAAAGTTCAATAAATAATTGTAAAACTCCACGCCGTCTCAGCCTTTGGCGAAGCCACTGTGTCTGCTGCTCACAAGTGGTGCAGAAGTCGTAACACCTCCTTGCTCCCTCCGTCATTATTTTGCTGCCTAGGTACCAGAATCCCTTAACTTCGTCTACTTCGTGATCCCAAATTTGATGTTATGTTTCTCACTGTTATCATTTCTGCAGCTTCTCACTACTCTCATCTGTTTTCGATTTATCTCAGCCCATGTTCTGTACTCCTTAGATTGTTGATTCCATCCAACATATCATGTAATTCTTCTTTGCTTTCACTGAGGGTAGCAATGTTGTTAGCGAATCGTATCATTGATATCCTTTCACCCCGAATTTTAATCCCGCTGTTGAAACTTCGTTTCATTTCCCTCATTGCTTTAAAGACGTGTAGATTGAATAGTAGCGATGAAAGACTACATTCCTTCTTTACGCCCTTTTTAATCCTAGCTTTTTTAATCTTTGCCTTCCAGTCTTATTATTCCTTCTTGGTTGTTGTACATATTTATGCTACCTCTATTTCCCTACAGCTTACCAATATTGTCCTTAGAATTGTGAACAACATGCACCATTTTACATTATCGAACGCTTTTCCAGGTCGACAAATCCTATGGACGTCTCCTGATTTTCTTTAGTATTGCTTTCACTATCAGCCGCATGTTGCAACTGCCACTCTGGTGTCTTTAGCTTTCCTAAAGCCAAACTGTTCGTCATCTAACAAATCCTCAGTTTTCTTTTCCATTCTTCTGTATATTATTTCTGTCAACAGCCTGAATGCATGAGGAGTTAAGCTACTTGTGCGATAATTCTCATGCTTGTTAGCTTTTGCACCCTTCGGAATTGTGTGACTGACTTTTTTTCGGAAGTCTGATGGTATGTCGCCAGTCTCATAACTTCTACACACCAGTGTGAATAGTGTTTTTGTTGCCACATCCCCCAATGGTCTCACAAATTCATTTTGCCTTATTTGAGCTTAAATCGTCCAAAGCTCTTTTAAATTCTGCTTCAAATACTGGATTCCCTATTTCTTCGCTGTCGTCAAACGTTCCTTCTTCTAAAATGTCATCAGAAAAGTTTTCTCCCTTCAGTGTATTTTCTCCATCTGTCCTCTCTCTCTTCTGCGTTTACCGTTGAGCTCTTAATATTACCGACTTTGCTTTTAATTTCACTAAAGGTTGTTTTGGCTTCTCTATAAGTTGAGTCAGTTCTTCCGATAATCATTTCTTTTTCGATTCCTTCACATTTTTCATGCAGTTATTTTGCCTTAGCTTTTATGCACTTCTTATTTATTTCATTCCCAAGTGACTTGAATTTCTGTGTACCTGAATGCCCTTGTACATTTTTGTACTTACTTCTTTCGTCGGTCAACTGAAGAATATCTTCTGTTACCCATGGTTTCATCATAATTAATTTCTTTGTACCTACGATTTTCTTTCCAACTGAACTGCCCACTGAGCTATTCATTATCGCAGTATATATCGCTTTAGAGAAATTCACGTGTGTTTCTTCATTCCTTAGTAATTCCATGTCCCACTTCCTTTCTCTGTGATTTTTCCTGACTAGTCTCTTGAACTTCAGTCCACTTTTCATCATTACTAAATTTTTGAGTCTATATCTACTCCTGCGTAAGCGTTACAATACAGTATCTAATTTCGGAAACTTTCCTGACCATTATGTAGCCTAACTGAAATCTTCCCTTATCTCGGCCTTTTCCAAGTATGTCTTCTCATCTTGTGTTTCTTGAACAAGGTATTCGCCTTCACTATCTGAAATTTACTGTAGAACTCAATTAGTCCTTCTGCTCTCTCATTCCTGCTACCAAGCACATATTCTTCCGCAACCATTTATTCTTTTCCTTCCCTACAACTGCGTTCCATTCCCCCGTGACAACTACATTTTTATCTCCCTCTACCCGTTGAATATCCTTATATACTTTCTCTGTCTCTTCATCCTCGGCTTGCAACGTCGTCATGTATACCTGGACTGTTTTTCTCGGTGTTGGTTGGTCACCGAACTGTTCACGGTAACTCATTCTCTGTGTTACTTTCCTAATCATAAGCGATCTTATTCCTGTTATGCCATTCTCTGTTGCTGTTGACATTATGTTATACTCTTGGGCTCAGATTTTTTGATCTTCTTGTCATTTCACTTCACTAACCCGCAACTATATCCAGATTGAGACTTGGAATTTCCTCATCAGGGTTTCTAGCTTCCTTACTACGTTAGCACTTCTGACATTCCACACTCTGGCCCTTTCGTTAGTTAGTCTTTTTCTCATGATCACTTCCTCTCGGCAGTCCCCTCCCGGAGATCTGAAAGAAGGTCTAGTCCGGAATCTTTTGGTAATGGTGAGGTCAACATGACTCTTTTTCAATTATGGGCCAGACTACCTGTGGATACACATTATTTGTCTTTAATGCAGTCGTTTCCATCGCCTTCTGCATCCGTATGCCGTTGATTATTGCTGGATCTTTCGCCTTTGAGGGCAGTTTCCCAACCCCATGGGCAAGAGGCTGCCCTGGACCTCCATCCGCTCCTCCGCTCTCTTTGACAAGGCTGTAGACCGACTGAGGGTGACTTCCTATGTCGGAAATCGTCGGCCGCCAAAGATGGTGATTTTTATTCAGTAGTTAAACCAAGGCAAGGTTCAAACCTGGGACCAATGACGTTTTCATTACTGATCAAAGACTCTACCACTAGACCATGTGTTATACGGATACCTCTGAGCATAGTGCCTGTGTTGGAACTCGGAACAGTTTTCTGCTGGCTTCTAAGGCCGTGGTTCGAGATGTAGGATGCTACTCCTAGTAGGTATCCGTTGGTGGATCATGGTATTTTAAACATTCTATAAATCCTAGAATTGATATTGAGTTCGCGGATTCGTCCACACCAGTGGCCAGCCCAGTTACTACCAGCACTGAGGCGGACCCCTCAACCTCAGTCGGTTGGGAGGGGCGGGGGGGGGTTAGGGGGAGAGGGTGCGTCTTTGGATGTGGCAGGCTGCGAAAGACTTCACGGAGGGCCGCATGTACGGCCTCCCCGTTAATCTGACGAACACTTTCCAGGTGCTGTCTGTGGCTGGCGGTTCCCTCAACCAGATGTAGTCACTTGTCGTGTTTCAGATGAAGCTTCTGAGCTTTCAAGATCCTGGCAGTCACAGAGAATGGGACTGTCGATGGAAGCTCGAACGGTGCAAGCAACTGCAGGCCGTGTCTCACGTCAGTACCAATGTTGTGCCTCGCTATGAACTGAAGGAGACTCTCAATGATTTAGAGCGGCTATCTGAAGTGGTAAAGGCTGACAGTCATCCTTATGAGATTAAAGCAGAGCTCACTATTTTCAACACACTCGGCACTCCCGAATGTGAACCTCTGGTACACAGCAGAGTGGAGGCTCCGAATCAGATTCCGATACGGTTCTGTGACCATGTAAGCTCTAAATTCCTCGACTTGCGCCATATGGTCGTGGGGTTTCGCGTTCCGCTAACAGAAAGCAGTGATACGCAAATCGTTATAGTCGCTGAAACATGGTTAAAACAGGAGATAAGTTCAGCTGTAATTTTTGCAAAGAAACAAACGGCGTTCGGAAGGGACAGGCCAATTGCGGCTTCCGATGGCGTGTTTGTTGCTATTAGACGTAGTGTATATTGTAGCGAAACTGAAGTGGATAGTTAGCATGTTTAGATGTCATTCTTGACAACCGGAACGAATAATAATTGAATATTTTTACTGACCTCCCAACTCAGCTGATACAATTGTTGTAAGGTTCAAAGCAAACTTGAGTTTAATTTCAAGCGCGTATATGACTCATAATATTATACTTGTAGTTGGTGGTGACTTCAATTTACCCTCGATACGTTGGCAAAAATACCTCTTTAAATCCGGAGGTACACGTTAAACATGATCCGAAATTGTGCAAAACGCATTATCTGAAAATTATTTCGAGTAAGTAGTTGATGATCCCACTCGCATAGTAAACGGTTGTGAAAACACACTTATCCTCTTAGCAACAAATAATTCTGATCTAATAACGAGCATAAAATCGGCTCAGGGATTTGTGAAAGGGTTGTAGAAGCGAGACTGAGCACCGTAACTTCCAAACTCAGCAAAAATAAACGAAAAACGTATATATCCAAAAACCCAGATATTAATTCCATTGAGCGTTCCTAAGAGACAACTCAGCTCCGTCGAAGTTAACAATGTAAGTGTAGGCCAGATGTGGATTAAATGCAGAGAAATAGTATCGAAAACCATTGAGAGATTTATACCAAATAAATTAACAAAAGAGGGACCTGAAGATTTCATGTCATTACGTAAACAAGACTACTATGACGTTAACTTCAGATTTCTGAAATAAATTTTGGGCTCACAGATAAGCTTAAACAGTGCATTCATTCTTGGCATTAGCTTTATGCCTCACAAATCAGAGAGGGCCGCAGGAGACTGCCTAACGCCTGTCACTTCCTTAACAGAGCCGTAAGAAGGTGGATAAGACTGAAAGAAGTAAAGACATGTAAGTCACTATCTGAGGTACGCGGCTTCGCTCAAGGAGTTGATAAGAGATTGTCTGGTAGTTGGAATAAATGGATACACTTTAAAGTGTAAGAGGTGGAAAAAAATTATTGAAAACGTATTCTAAATATTTACAATACTTGTTAAAATATAAGAGGGATTTTTTTTTATTAAAAACATATTCTAACTAGCTATGGGGTTTGCCCAGAAAGTAATGCACCGAATTTTTTTTCTTTAACAGTTCTTTATTGAACATAATGAGAATTACTCGCACGAAGGAAAAGTATTTTATCTACACACCCCATTTTTTCACATAATCTTCATCCCGTTCTATGGGTTTCCTCCAGAGCGAAACATGGGCGTGTTATGTTCTGTCGGTACCAATCCTTGTCCTGGTGGCGGAGCCAGTGCTTCACTTTGTGAATCACCTCCTCATCGTCCTCAAAATCTCTTCCGCGAATCCTATCCTTTAATGGGCCAATCAAGTGGAAGTTCGAGGGGCTAGGTCAGGGCTGTAGTGTGGACGGGGTAGCACCGTCCAACCCTGCTTTGCTATGTGTTCAACAGTCGTCATACGTCTTTGGGACCGAGAGTTATCGTGTTGCAGCATAACTTCTCCTGGGTTGTTGTGGCGCTAAAGTCACCAGAAGCGCATCTTGAGTCTTGTTAATGTGTTGGCATATGCTTCTGAATTAATGGTACCACCTCTTGGCGTCACATCAATGAGAATCACACCTTCACAGTCCCAGAATACGGTGATCAAGACTTTACCGGCGGAAGCAGTTGCTTTGAATTTTTTCTTCTGTGGGGAGTGGGAATGTCGCCATTCCATCGACTGGTGTTTTGTTTCGGGCTCAAAATGGTGAACCCAGGTTTTATCACGTGTCTCAAACAGGGACAAGAAGGCCTCCCTGTCAGCTTCAAAACGTTGCAACAAATCAAGACAAACGTTTTTCCTGTGCGATTTGTGATCCACCGTTAGACTCCACGGGACCCATCTTGCACACAGCTTTCAATATCCAAGAGTGCGGATAATTGCATCCACTCTTCCTTTGCTGATTCAATGATGCAGTGCCAATTGCCGACTAGTAATGCGTCTGTCCTCGCGAATGACAACATCAGCTCGCTGCAATACGTCAGGTGTGACAGCTCTGGATGGTCTCCCCGACTGCAGCAAATGGTGGAGCTCCGTCGAATTTCCTTCTGATGACCTCACCCTCCGTCCCCAGCGACTAACTGCACTTCTTTCGACAGCAGATGCTCCATAGACTTTGCATAAGCATTTGTGAATATTCCCCACAGTTTCTTTCTCTGCAGGGAGAAAGAAAGTCAATGACTGCACGTTGCTTGTAACGTATATCACCTACAGACGCCATTTTGAAACTGTCCTGCAGCTACGCTCTCAGTTGGAAGTGACGGAAACTTGGCGCGCTCACTCAGGAAACTTCAAATAATACATAAGTGACGTTTCGCATTCGTATCATCGTTTTCGGCTGAGAAATTGTGGTGCATTACTTTCTGGGCAATGCTCAAACAGTACTTGTTTATAAACAACAATTTTCATTTCTTTATCCAGGGTATATATGAACAAACTTTTCAAATTTTCTATTCTAGAGCAAACTACGTATAGTTGACCGTGAGAGAAGCAGAAGTCTCTGAGGTCGATGTCGCAGTATTTTTAAGTTTGTCCTACCGTGTTGGTAATTGTAAAACCGTAGGCTAATTTTACTGGAAATTTGAGTCTTTTAAACTTAATTGGCTGTTCGGTACAGATCAGTGGTATGTTGGGGATAAATAGCGTGTGTACTTTCCTGTCATAAGTTCGGCTTCGATGATGTTATTAGACAGCTATTTGACTATCAGCCTTATTCCACTACATAGTTTTGGTGAGTAGAGATTTCTGAGGAGTATGATCGGAGATCCAATTTTGAGTCCAAGGCAGTCTGATGGCATTTCTGGTACTTGTACCGAGTTTAAAAATTCTGTAGGGAAGTTCACACTTTCTTCAACACATACCATCGTGTCGATCGATTTGTATATTCTCTTTCACCGGGAATTTTCTTTTGAATATTAAAGTTGATATCGTCAACAATATTATTTTAGGTTGCCAAAATTTCTCATTCAAGTTGCCAGTCGGGATTGATATAGTTGTATGGACAAATATGATCAATGAGTTCGGTTTCAACAGTGACTACGTTGCAGAAATCACTGCTTGCTTAATGAGGGCGGTCGTCTGCACAGTGGGATATGTGCCTTCGCCTATCTGTAAATGTTGCAGAGCAAAATGTGCTGTTGTTTCCTATTTCAATAGTTTAACTCTCATATTCTTTGTTAGTCGCAGTATTTGCATGTGTGGCCAGAGGTGTGGTGTTTTAACGCATACACTAATTTCGTCTGCTGGTGTTGACCTGGAGATAACTGGAATTGTTTGTCGAAAATCTCCTGAGAGCATGAGTGGAACACCTCCCATCCCCTCAGAGTTTCCTCGCAAGTCTTGTAATGTTGTGTCCACGGCTTCGAGTGATCTTTTTATACTCCGTTGCGCATTCGTCCCATAAGATAATTTTAACTTGCTTTAGAAGTTCACCCCGTCCGGATACTCTAAGTTTTTCATACCGGGTATTGTTCTTCTTCTATATTCATCGTTGTTGCAGGGCGGAATGGGCAGTACGTCCTTCTTCCGTAAGTGTGGCAGCAATGCCGGCTGATGCCAGTCCAAGTGCGATGTGTGTTATAGCACGTATTTCCGCCAGCAATAGATTTCTTAGAAACAGTTTCCCGATGTCGCCTGATGCGTCCAAGTAAATAATTCAGTCAGTGTTGTTGTCGATCCCGTCCATGATAACGTCGTAAATTTCCTTTAGACTGTCATTGAGGAGTGGTTCGTTGTGAGCAATGTATTGAAGTAATTCGTTGATGTTGTAGCTTTTTTTCCTTTGTAATTTTGAAGTTTAGCACACTGATAGCATCTTTTCATGGTGCTTCCATCCCAAATTGTAGGAAGGTCTGGTTGTTTATTGCTAAACATTTATCTAATAGGTGAATGAGTGTTTCATTGAAGTTGTTGTCACTGAATTCGATGGTCAGTTCAGGATGAGCTTGTCGTTTTAGTACAGTATGTCATCACTCATACTCTGTTTGGAGTCCCATAGCTGTTTCGGATTCCATTCGTTACATGTTGATGGAATTACGGCGAATGAGTCTCTCATTTTCTCATCTGAAGCTGTAAATGAGGCCTCTTGTAGTTTTAACTTCCAGTGATTGTCGTTTTCCAGTAATGGTAAGCGTTGGCATGCTTCTCTGTACGTCTGGCGTAGGTAACCGTCAACATTCTTCAGATCTTCGAAACTTGTTGGCTCCGTATTTCGTGCAGCAACAACCGGAGATAGAAACATTCGGCGTAGTTCGGATGTACGGTGTATATTCGACCTAATGTGCCGTTTTCATGATTCCTGGATGATCTTCTACTGGAATTCCTTGGTTTCGTCGTTGAAAGGTTTTTCTTGTTGTATAATAGGTATGGACGTCGACATATAGTAATGTTTTCGCGAATGCATCCGCTTGGCATAATGTTATGTTCTGAAGTGGGCCGCTTGCTGGTGGTGTGTTTTGTGATGTAATCTGTCTGCCCACTCGCCAAACGTATTGCTAGATGTTGTATAGTTGGTTACGTTGCGCGTATGGGGAAAACAGAAAATCGGGCACGCTGCTTCGTTACTGTTGTTGTATCTTCCCATTTGGCACATGAGGATCCTGTCTGTTTTGTTGTTCGCTGTCTTTGGCTATTTGAAATACTGTCTTTGTTACATACTCACAGAGATATTTGATGGATTTTACTGAATTGCAGTATTTATTTCTTATCTATTTCCATTCCGCCGAATTCTCGTATCCGTATTTGCTCTGAAACTACCGTTTTGGGGTGATCGTATTCTGTATTTGAGATAGTAATCATCTCCGGGTTGTGTGTCGTCCAGTTATGGTTCTGGGTATTCCTTGGACATTTTCCATCACTTATAAGTGAGGAGTTGGGGTTTAATGCTCGGAATTTCTGTGACTCATGTTTTTCATTACTGTGTAGTACAGTTGCGGATCATCTTGTGGATTGGGAAATTCAGCTTGGATGATTTTGTCGATATCTGTGGAATGAATTCTGCCGTGTTGGCATATGAGATTATGTGAATCAGGCAGTCCTCGTTTTTGCCATTCGATTGTGTACTCCAGATTGTAACAGTTCCAAACATGTGTCTTTTGTGATGACTTCAATAAATCTCATTTGCTTTTGTAGAAAAACTTGAGCTATTATCTCGTATCGGTGCATGGGGGCTTGTCCGTATCTTGCTCTTTGATTTCTAAACATGAAGAGTTGAATGTGAATGTTATGAAGAGGTAATTTCGTCCATATTTTCGTATGTAGGTCATAGCATCTGTTCGTGCCTGAGACTTGGACTTCTTACGTATGATGAGGGTAAGATTATCATTGTTCCAATGTCGTCAGAATTTCCGTTATTTATAGTGTGACTCGAAGGTGGATGTATCCTTCCGTGCGTAGTTTCTTCTGATTCAATCTTATGTAAAGCATCCGTTCCGCTTTCGTTTTTTGCATACATATCTACCAGGAATTGTTGGAATAAACGGTGAGGGTTGAGAATGTGAGTGTATGTTTCACTGTCTCTGATCATTAAGCGGTAAGCATAGAACTCCTTGGAAATGACTTTTCTGTTTGTTTCTGCGCCTGTTTCAGGTTGGATTTGTTTTACATTAAATGATATCCGTCTTCTCCGTGCAGAAATACTAATGGGTATTGGAGGGCGTCATATTATCGGCGTTTCTTTGCAATGCGTTGTACTCCTTCTCTTCTTCGTTGTACACTTATATCATGGCTTATGTTTTCATTGTCCATAATTCCGATGACGACTTCATCTATCTGAAGTACATTAAATCGACGTAATGTTGTCCAGGTGGTCTTTGTCGGCTCGAATTATAACGTTGTAATTACCAGAAATCATTCGGTCTAATGCTCTTTTGATTATGTGAATCAGTTGATTGTATTTGTGAAGATGTTCTGTGAATTTTGACTACTTCTCGTCTCAATACACTGATATTTGTGCATCAATCAATTTTTGTTTTTTCATTTCCGATGACATGTATTTGCATAAATTTATTGTCTTTATTATGTAGTGATACGTAATGATCCCATGTTGATAGATTTGACCTCAGATGGAAAAAAACAAAATCGATTTCATCTGCATTAGTGTTGAGCGAAGTGACACCGAAAGAAGTCATTTGGAAGCTTTGTACGCTTTTATATTTCAACGAAAGAGTTTTGATTCAGGAGATTCCCCGGTCATGTAATGAAAAAATTCCTGCAGGGTGTGCTTCCAGCGGTGGTAATCGAATTATTCCATAATGGAAGAGAATCCTGGTGTCTCTCTACTGTACTTCTTGCGTTTCAAAATTGACAGATGTTAGCCATTTTTCCGATTACGAAGTGTTTGTGTTTGTTACATTCTTTCGTTGTATCGTAGTGGAATGCTTCATTCGTTAGGCTGTATGTTAATGGACCTCGTCCGCGCTTCTTGTAGGGTGATATTTTCATGGCTGGCTTGAGTTCGCAGTCTTTTATTACAAGATTGTGTCGCTATTCTTGATTCTTCAGTCCATTCATTTCGTTGTTCTTCCGTTGTTCTGCTTCTCACCGTGCTCATTGTCATTCGTTGCGAACTTAAGCATCTTTCGCGCTCTTCATCTGTTTTGCTGTTCTTTTTGTTTTCACCGTTTTGCTTCAGAACTGGCAAGATCTCCTCCTCTTTTACGTTTGGTCATTGTCTAAAATATGAATCAAATCAATTTTTAATTAGCAAATACACTAAGCACATTTTACATACTTTCACAATTTATATCCGATTTATATTCTGTCTCTGTATCACTGTTTGTTTTTATTTACTCACCGCACTACTTTTCCGGCACCTCCTTTCGTCGCTGATAAGAAAGTAACGTTCGAACTTACGACGGGTCTTACTTTATATATCCCTACCAATGGGTAGTCCAATCAGTGGCGAATTTCAGAACATACCAAAAAGGCTTCGAATGGTCTACAATGTTCCAGAACATTCCATAACATTCGAGAGTGTCCTGCAATGTTCACAATGATCCGGGATGTTCCGGAATGTTTCCGAACATTCTAGAATCTTCCCGAATGTTCTAAACTATCCCCGAACATTCCAGAACATCCCGGATCATGGTGGAACATTCGGGAATGTTGTGAAATGCTCTCGATTATTCTCGAACATTCTGGAATGTTCTCGAATACTCTCGGATTTTCTGGAAATTTCTAGAAATTTTTAGACGGCGAAACTTCCTAGCACTAATTTCTTCAAAAGCACGCCTGTCAGGTAAAAACGGGAACCTTTTTCATGGATGTGGGTTGGAGGGCTACCATACCATATAATTCGCTTGATTGTATCGGGACTCGTTTCTGACTTTTAGCGCCACTCACGTTGTACACAAATTTTTATGATATACATTGGTTAAGTCTACCGGGCAGCGCTGCAGTGCTTACTGCTTTCATTTTACTATAATGTCTAAATATCTAGGCGATACATGTATATTACTTTCACGAAAAAAAAAATTCCCTTTATGATGCTCCTGTTTTCCATTCTAAATCCTCGACTTTTCTGTATCTTTTGCATGTGTGCATGTCATTACCGATTTGCACTGACAGCGCTGCAATGCCCATAGTGTCCATATGTAATAATTACGTTTTTATGGAGCTAAATACTGTCATTATTTTCTGCCTGTTAGTCAATGCCGCCGCAACGGTACCTGTAGTATGTTAAGAATTGTACTTTTCTTGTTACTCTGTGTTACTCTTTTTGTCTGTACGCCTTGATCGCTTTTGCTACCATTTATATTCGATTGAATGTATCGTTTTCTTTTTATTGCTTTTTATGAAATATATGTAGCTTGTACTTTAGTACTATACTAGGCCTCATCAACGCCATCTGGTGTTCAAACTTTGTATCTTAATATGGCAACCATCCATCTTCAATCAGTCCACCTGTGATTGTTACTACTATAACATGCAACTTTTGTATTTATGTGCAGCATGATGTTTCAGGTTATGTGTCTTCTAATGGCGTACATATTTTTTGTGTGACCGATTATCTCGGCTGCGTGTTATATATAGCTATGGAACTTAACTTGTTTCCTACATCTGATGATGACAATGTCCGAAACGCTTAATATTTGAATAATGAAGTCAGCTTGCATCCAGTCAATAATTTTTTCCTCGGCGACTTATTCAGCATTTTGCAGACTGCCCAGTCTGAGGTGACTTAAGTCAAGGTACACCTTCTAATATCATGCCGGACCTCCTTCTTCCCGGCGTAGTACAGTAATTCAAAGTGTCGTGGACACAACAAGTCGTTGGAAGTCGCCTGCAGAAATAATGAGCCACGCTTCCTCTATAGCCGTCCGTAATTGCGAAACTGTTGCCGGTGCAGGGTTTTCTACGAACTGACCTCTCCATTATGTCCAACAACTGATCGATAGGTTTCACGCCGGGCGACCTGGGTGACCAAATCACTCGCTCGAATCGTCCAGAATGTTCCTCAGAACAACCACGAACAAGTGTGGCCCGATGACACGGCGCATTGTCCACCATAAAAATATCGTCCTTGTTTGGAAAAATGAAGTCCATTAAGTGCTCCAAATGGTTTGAAAGAAGCCGAAAATAACCGAGGACCTAGTCCATTCCATGTACACACAGCCCACACCATTATGGAGCTACCACCAGTTTCCATAGTGCCTTGTTGACAAACTGGGTGCATGGCTTCGTGGGGTATGCACTACACTCGAATCCTCCCACCAGCTGTTACCAACTGAAATCGGGACTCGTCTAACCAGGCCAGTCGTCTACGTTCCAACCGACATGGTCACGATGCCAGGAGAGGCGCTGCAGACGATGTCGTGCTGTTAACAAAGGCACTAGCGTCGGTCGTTTGCTGTCATAGCTCATTAACGCCACATTTCGCCGCCCTGTCCTAAGGAATACGTTCGTACGTGTTCTAGATTGATTTCTGCGGTTATTTCACGCAATGTTGTTTGTTTGTTAGCACTGACAACTCTAAGGAAACGCAATTGTCCTCTGTCGTTAAGTGAAGGTTGTCGACCTCTGTGCTGTCTATGGTGAGATGTAAAACCTGAAATTTGTTATTCTCGGCACACTCTTGGCACTGTGGGTCACGGAATATTGAATTCACTAACGATTTCCGAAATGGAATGTCCTGTGCCTCTAGCTTCAACTACCTACTGATAACAAACAGGCCCGAACTTACCGACTCTGTAAGCGCGGAACAGGGAATCAGTGATCATAAGTCCGTTGCAACATCCCTGAATATGGAAGTAAATAGGAATATAAAAATAGGAAGGAAGGTTTATCTGTTTAGCAAGAATAATAGAAGGCAGATTTCAGACTACCTAACAGATCAAAACGGAATTTTTTTTCCGACACCGACAATGTTGAGTGTTTATGGAAAAAGTTCAAAGCAATTGTAAAATGAGTTTTAGACAGGTACGTGCCGAGTAAAACTGTGAGGGACGGGAAAAACCCGCCGTGGTTCAACACCAAAGTTACGAAATTACTGCGAAAGCAAAGAGAGCTTCACTGCAAATTTAAACGCAGCCAAAACCTCTCAGACAAACAGGAGCTAAACGATCAAAGTTAGCGTAAGGAGGGCTATGCGTGAAACGTTCAGTGAATTCGAAAGTAAAATTCTATGTACCGACTTGACAGATAATCCTAGGAAGTTCTGGTCTTACGTTAAATCAGTTAGTGGATCGAAACAGCATATACAGACACTCTGGGATGATAATGGCATTGAAACAGAGGATGACACCCGTAAAGCTGAAATATTAAACACCTTTTTCCAAAGCTGTTTCACAGAGGAAGACCGCACTGCAGTTCCTTCTCTAAATCCTCGCACGAACGAAAAAATGGCTGACATCAAAATAAGTGTCCAAGGAATAGAAAAGCAACTGAAATCACTCAACAGAGGAAAATCCACTGGACCTGACGGGATACCAATTCGATTCTACACAGAGTCCGCGAAAGAACTTGCCCCCCTCCTAACAGCCGTGTACCGCAAGTCTCTAGAGGAACGGAAGGTTCCAAATGATTGGAAAAGAGCACAGGTAGTCCCAGTCTTCAAGAAGGGTTGTCGAGCAGATGCGTAAAACTATAGACCTATATCTCTGACATCGATCTGTCGTAGAATTTTAGAACATGTTTTTTGCTCGCGTATCATGTCGTTTCTGAAAACCCAGAATCTACTATGTAGGAATCAACATGGATTCCGGAAACAGTGATTGTGTGAGACCTAACTCGCTTCATTTGTTCATGAGACCCAGAAAATATTACATACAGGCTCCCAGGTAGATGCCATTTTCCTTGACTTCCGGAAGGCGTTCGATACAGTTCCGCACTGTCGCCTTATAAACAAAGTAAGAGCCTACGGAATATCAGACCAGCTGTGTGGCTGGATTGAAGAGTTTTTAGCAAACAAAACACAGCATGTTGTACTCAATGGAGAGACGTCTACAGACGTTAAAGCAACTTCTGGCGTGTTACAGGTGAGTGTTATAGGACCATTGCTTTTCACAATATATATAAATGACCTAGTAGATAGTGTCGGAAGTTCCATGCGGCTATTCGCGGATGATGCTGTAGTATACAGAGAAGTTGCACCATTAGAAAACTGCAGCGAAATGCGGGAAGATCTGCAGCGGATAGGCACTTGGTGCATGGAGTGGCAACTGACCCTTAACATAGACAAATGTAATGTAATGTATTGCGAATACATAGAGAGGAGGATCCTTTATTGTATGATTATATGACAGCGGAACAAACACTGGTAGCAGTTACTTCTGTAAAGTATCAGGGAGTATGCGTACGGAACGATTTGAAGTGGAATGATCATATAAAATTAATTGTTGGTAAGGCGGGTGCAAGGTTGAGATTCATTGCGAGAGTCCTTAGAAAATGTAGTCCATCAACAAAGGACGTGGCTTACAAAACACTCGTTTGACCTCTACTTGAGTATTGCTCATCAGTGTGGGATCCGTACCAGGTCGGGTTGACAGAGGAGATAGAGAAGATCCAAAGAAGAGCGGCGCGTTTCGTCACAGGGTTATTTGGTAAGGGTGGTAGCGTTACGGAGGTGTTTAGCAAACTCAAGTGGCAGACTCTTCAAGAGAGGCGCTCTGTATCGCGGTGTAGCTTGCTGTCCAGGTTTCGAGAGGGTGCGTTTCTGGATGAGGTATCGAATATATTGCTTCCCCCTACTTATACCTCCCGAGGAGATCACGAATGTAAAATTAGAGAGATTAGAGCGCGCACGGAGGCTTTCCGACAGTCGTTCTTCCCGCGAAAGGGAGGTAATGACAGTGGCACGTAGAGTGCCCTCCGCCACACACCGTTGGGTGCCTTGCGGAGTATAAATGTAGATGTAGACCATTCTGTGTTCCAAGACTGTTAATTCCCGTCGTGCGGCCATAATCAAATCGGAAACATTTTTACACGAATCATCTGAGTACAAAAGACAGCTCCGCCAATGCACTAGTCTTTTATATCTTGCCGACTTTCGTGACTCACTGTATGTATAAGAGTGAATACACAAGAGAAGAGCTAAAGGGAGTATTACAGAAAGGAACAGGACCTAAATGAAGAAGGCTGGAGCCGGCCGCGGTGGTCTAGCGGTTCTGGCGCTGCAGTCCGGAACCGCGGGACTGCTACGGTCGCAGGTTCGAATCCTGCCTCGGGCATGGGTGTATGTGATGTCCTTAGGTTAGTTAGGTTTAAGTAGTTCTAAGTTCTAGGGGACTTATGGCCTAAGATGTTGAGTCCCATAGTGCTCAGAGCCATTTTTTTTTTGAAGAAGGCTGGAGATATACTACGAGAAGAATTTTTCAAAGTAATGAAATGATAAGTCGAAGTAAGATCCCTGGAGACGACATTCATTCAGATCTACTGATATCCTTCGGAGAACCATCAATGTGTTCAAGATGAACGAGACAGAGGAAGTTCCCTCAGATTTCAAGAAATTCTGTATTGCACAAGAGCTAAACATTGTACAAATGTCACATGTTGCATTTCGAAGAAAAACTCTATAAGTTTTTTGTACAAACATTCGATACGGGCGACACACCGATTTCTTTGGACTCCCTATGAATATCTCTCGTACGCGCTCCACATTCACTCCACTCACACTTGGTCGACCGCTTCTCTTTGCCAGGCACAAGCAACCCGTCGTAACGAATTTGTTGTGCCAGTGGTAAGTGGCCTTCCTTGTTGGTGGCTTCTTACCGTACTTGGTTCCAAACATCCGTTGAACAACTGTAGCACACTTGTTTTTGTCGAGCTCCAACACACAGAAAGCTCGCTCCGCACCTGAACTCGCCATGTTTGCGACTAGCGCTGACTATCGGCAAATTAGCGAACTACGCTGTGGCGGTGTACATGAAAAAAAACAAAAAAACTTTCAGCGTTTCTCTTCAGAATGACGTATGTATGGTATCTGTACAATGTTTGGTTCCTGTACAACAAATAACTGAAATTGTTCTCGTACTTTATGTTTACCCTGTACATTATGATAGCACACCTGCCATGTCATTGTATTGCCTCGACATTCTTAAACATGTTGTATAGCTAATTTGACAGAGTAGTTTAATCACATTATGATGTAACTGTGCCTGCCTGGTTTTACGGATCTGAAGATGGCAATCATGTTGCCATAATTAGTAATCCAGTAATTGTGTTAACATAGCGATCTTGGTAAATACGTGTTCACAAGAAGACTATAGCACAAGTGCACAGACCTTCTCCTCTATTGAATGATCATGTCACGTAACACTAGTTTAAGAAATCATAATTACAAAATCTGACAAGAATTATTTGCAGAAGAATGTGAAAACTGGGAGAAGCCGACGTCGGGGAAGATCAGTTTGGATCGCGGAGAATTGTAGGAACATGTAGGCAGTACTGATCCTACGACTTATCTTAGAAGAAAGGTTAAAGATAGAGAAACCTAGGTTGATTAGAGAAAGCTTTTGACGTTGATGACTGGAATCCACTATTTGGAAATATGAAGGTAGCAGGAGTAAAATACAGGGAGCGGAAAGTTGTATACAGTTTTTACAGAAACCAGACGGCAGTCATAAGCGTCGATGGACGTAAAAGGTAAGCAGTGGTTAAGAAAGGAGGGAGAGAGGGTTGTAGCCTATCCACGATATTAATTTGTACACTGAGCAAGCGGTAAAGGAAACCAAGGAAAAATTGAAAAAGAAGTTCAAATTCGGGGAGAATAAATAAAAAGTTCGGATTTTTCCGACGGCAAAGGACTTGGAAGAGTAGTTGAAGGAAATGGATAGTGTCTTGAAAGGACGATGTAAGACGAAAATTAACAATAGTGAAACAAGGGTAATGGGAATTAGATGAGGGTATGCTGAGGGAATTGAACTAGAAAATGAGACGTTAGAAGTAGTAGATGAGTTTTGCTGTTTAGGCAGTAATATAACTGATGATGGCCGGAGAACAGAGAATATAAAATGTAGACTGGCAACAGCAAGAAAGTAACCCTAAAGAAGAGAAATTTTGTTAACATCTGATATAAATTTAAGTGTTGGGAGATCTTTTATGAAGGCATTTTGTCTGGGGCTTACCCTTCTACGGAAATGAAGCGTGGACGAAAGAATAGTAATGGTGCTACAGAATAATGCTAAACTTTACATGGGTAGAGTTAGTTAGTTAGTTACATATAGGTCGCATAGCTAAAGAGCAAATACTAAATACAATTAAGGGGAAAAGAAATGTGCGGCATAACTTGACTAAGAGAAGGGATAATTGTTGGGACACATTCTGAGATATCACCGAATCACCACTTTAGTTTTGGACTGAATCAAGTAGTGGAAGAGGGTAGGGATCAACATGGTAGAGGGAGATCTGGGTATTATTACGGTAAGCAGTTTAAAATGCATTGAAGTTCCAGCAGTTACAGGAGATTAAGAGGCTTGTACAGGATAGAGCAGCGTGGGGAGCTGCATCAAGCCAGTCTTCGGGCTGAAGACCGCAAAGTAATAACGACAAAAACGTACAACTTGTCCCAGTAGCAGTACACTAGGAAGAGAGGAGAGGGTTATCGCAAAAGATCATTCCTATAATCCGCAGCAAAATTATAAATATTTCAGTCTATATGATTGTAAAATACTATATAAACTCCGACAAATATGAATTATAGGAGATTTTTAGTATATTTCTTACTCTTTTAAAATGTTACATGTAATTTGTACAGTAGAGATGACAAAAATTTTAAGGTTCACGCCAAATGAGAAAAATTGAATGGTAAGATAGTATATACAACAGCATGTAGATAACTGTTTGGAAAACCCATGATGTTTCTCCACTACATCTTACTTTTCGTTCCAAAGGCGTCGTCGGCATAAGGTAAACGAGTGGTACGTCTTTTTAATGCAGTTACTGGGTTAATTCGTCGGAGTAGTCTTTTCACAGATTTCTAATAGTGAAGATTAAGTTTTTTCCATTCTTCTTCAGCCTTCAAGAACTGCTGTACTTATGAATACATTTATGTCGCATGTAACCGAATATCTAGTTGATACCAAAGATGTTCACTGTTATTCACGTTGGAGCATTTAACAGACTACAGCTGTGCTGAATAGTACTGTTGACATTTTTAAAAATATCGGGAATACCATACATCGACATTTAAAAAAATATCACGGGCTCTCGATGTATCGATTAAAGTGTCCACATATCGTTACGTCGTCAGAAAAAGTATCGACGTACCTGCCTATAAAAGTATCGGATCCACATTGTAAATACACTTCCGATTTTAGACCTGTGTATTTAAGTATTAATTTATTACTAGATTTTCTGTAAATCACCAAGCTAGCAGCCTGCCTATCCCCCTTAGAGCATGGATTGAAAGGAAAACGATGGACGTTCACGCTTGGCGATAACCACGTTTCAATTGCATCCAAGCGGTACAATAAAAGGTGTCCGATGGGTCCATCTTTCAGTTTCGTTACATATCGATTTGTCCTGAACACTTCATGTCGACCTCCCTGTTTTTTCATTTCTGCAAACACCAGCGACCTAGCAGTTGTAGTGCCAAAACTGCGTGGTGAAGTTAAACGCTACAGTTTTTGTTGGTAGCGCCCAGCGTCGCTTACGTCAACATTTTCACTCATACATCTGCATCCACCGCAACGACCAATCTTGTCAATTAGATTTCTCTTCATCGTTTGCAGCAACTGTATTTGAAGAATGTCGATGTGAAGAAATAGCACACTAGTTGTGTTAAAAACTTTTTTTTTCTTTTTAACGCAACTGTTATGCTGTTTCCTAAAATCGGATGTCCTGTTATTCCATTCACACCGCCACCCTCACTGCAACCGGTGTTCTTCTTTAGTGCCACACATACTTGCTACACACAGTCCAAGAGAAAGATTGGACGTGATAAAAGGTAAAAAAGTCGTAAGACTTCTTCACACAGTGAAAGTAAAACTAGTCCTCCTATAATTTCAAAATAACAACTTCAAATATTTTCCGAAGATTGTGAAACAGATATAATATAAAACAAAAATATCTGCACTCGATACCCCGTACTGATATCTGTATATGTGGTTGCATAATGTTGCCGTTGTATATCGACACTTAATGAGAAGAGATATCGATATATCGCTGTTTATCGACAGCCCTAGTACTGCGTTTTTACCAGGATTGCTGTGTTTATAAATCCTTTTGCATGACCAGTTCAAATAATAGGTTGTGTTTTGTTACCTCAACCCATCTGCACATAAAATTGATCCACAGTCACATTATTATCCAGCCCTGCATGTAGCTCTGAACTGTAACCCTTTCACCCAGAGCATTTCTGTTTAGATCAATGTACACGGCTACTCTTTCGGAAGAATCTTAGACTAACGTTAATCTGAGGACCGTATTCTATTTGTTTGATATTATCCAGCTTTTGAAGGAAGATACAATTTCAAATTACTATCATAGTGAGGGTAGTAAGTTAATGTCTAAAATGTTTTCTTCGATGCCATCTTTTGCTGTCAGTTAACGAGAACTTCCAGCTCTGATTACGAAATAAAAAAATTCTATTATACTATCTCCATTAATTTAACTGTCACCGAGATAACTGTAAATAGCTGATGGCATTTCATTTTCTCCGGTTATAAGCCTAGTAATAGCGTCACCTTGAAGCAACGTTTCCACAAGATTTGTATTCGTCGTCCTCAGATTCGGCGACTTAGTAGAAAACAACGACGAAAGAATTTCTAGAAACATTGCTTTAAACGATGTTGCTACTTGACTGGCACCCACAGAAGATTTCGTAAGTGAAATTCGCAGAGAAACTACGAATTGTCATGAAGCTAAAAACCGGTCGCAAGGAGCTCACCATGTCAACACATATCGCTCAGAGTGCCTGATCAGGTACCGTACATTTATAAAACTTTCTTCCACTGTTACAGACACCAATGGGTTGTTTCCACCAGTTTCATTGATGTCATCCATTCGTTCTTCTGGGCCAACGACCTTCTGTAGCCATTCAAAGCTTTCTTCTATGAATCGAGATGATCCAAACAGTGCCAAGGACGAAACGCCAGAACTTTTGCGTCCCTATAATCATATTCTATTCAAAGTGGCTCACTCCTCCATGTATAGTCGCAATGTCAGAAAACGTGTTGCCACTTCGCGCTTGCAGTTACGTGCACCGACTGACGTTACAAAGAAGGCGACAGGGAGATTGTTCTGGTCCTTTTATTAACAGACCGCTTTCACATAATATTTCCAATGAATTTAAGTCTTCCATTAGACTTTCCTATTCATTTCGCTTGCTCCTCTTATTTCGTTGTTGTATTGCCTCTGGCTATTTAAACGACTGCAGAAATTATCCAGTAATCTCTTAGTCGGGTTGTTTCCATTGTTCATGGGCACTGTCTTACATTTATCACCATTTACATATTATCCAACTCGTTATGCATTTGCTAACAATCACTCAGTGACGCTCCTTTCTTGTATACAAGTGAGTCATCAAGATATAATCTCAAACAACTGATTACCTTCTCTGATAAATTATTTACCTACACTATGTGCTCAAAAGTATCCGATCACCAGGCTAAATATGACTTAAAGTTCGTGGCGCCCTCCATCGGTAATGCTGGAAGTCAATACGCTGTTGACCCACCCTTAACCTTGATGACAGCTTCCACTCTCGCAGGGATACGTTCAATCATGTGCTGGAAGGTTTCTAGGGGAATGGCAGCCCATTCTCCACGGAGTGCGGCACTGAGGAGAGATATCGATGTCGGTAGGTGAGGCCTGGAACGAAGTCGGCGTTCCAAAATATCCCAAAGGTGTTCTATAGGATTCAGGTCAGGGCTCTGTGCAGGCCAGTCCATTAGAGGGATGTTATTGTGGTGTAACCACTCCGCCACAGGCCGTGCATTATGAACAGGTGCTCCATCGTGTTGAAAGATGCAATCGCCGACCCTGAATTGCTCTTCAATAGTGACAAGCAAGAAGGTGCTTAAAACAAAATGTGGGCCTGTGCTGTGATAATGGCACGCTAAACAACGAGGGGTGTAAGCCTTCTCCATGAAAAATACGACCACACCATAACACACCACCTCCGAATTTTACTGTTGGCACTAAACACGATGGCAGATGACGTTCATCGGGTATTTGCCATACCCACACCCTGCCATCGGATCGCCACAATGTGTATTCTGTAATTCTTCACTCCATACAACGTTTTTCCACTGTTCAATCGTCCACTTTTTACGCTCCTTATACCAAGCGAAGCGTCGTTTGGCATTTACCGGCGTTGTGTGTGGCTTATGAGCAGCCGCTCGACCTTGAAATCCAAGTTTTCTTACCTCCTGCCTAACTGTCGTAGTACTTGCAGTGGATCCTGATGCAGTTTGTAATTCCTGTGTGACGGTCTGGATAGATATCTGCCTGTTACACACTAGGACCCTCTTCAGCTCTCGGCGGTTTCTGTCAGTCAAGAGACGAGGTCGGCCTGTACGCTTTTGTGCTGTACGTGTCCCTTCACGTTTCCACTTCCGTATCACATCGGAAACAGTGGACCTAGGGATGTTTCGGTGTGTGGCAATCTCGCGTACAGACGTATGACACAAGTGACACGCAATCACCTAACCACGTTCGAAGTCCATGAGTTCCGCAGAGCGCCGCAATCTGCTCTCTTACGATGTCTAATGACTACTGAGGTCGCTGATATGGAGTACCTGGCAGTAGGTGGCAGCACAATGCACCTAATATGAGAAACGTATGTTTTTGGTGGTGTCCGGATACTTTCGATCACATAGTGCATATTGTGTTTGCCCGTGGTTCATTTATGAGTCAAAAAGATGCTTCAAATGGCTCTGAGCACTATGGGACTTAACTTCTGAGGTCATCAGTCCCCTAGAACCTATAACTACTTAAATCTAACTAACCTAAGGACATCACACAGATCCATACTCGAGGCAGGATTCGAACCTGCGACCGTAGCGGTCGCGCGGTTCCAGACTGTAGCGCCTAGAACCGCTCGGCCACCTCGGCCGGCAATTATGAGTCGTTGGCAACCGTATTACCTTCGCTTCTCTTGAGCGTTCGCTAAATAGTCTAAAATTCTTTGTTGTCAGTTGGAGCAGATAGTCATGACAATCACGTGTTCTGTATTCTTTGACAGCACGTTCAGTACCAAAACCTTTTTTGGCACTCTTCTGTTCACCTGTGTTTGTTGTTTACCGGATAAAGAGAGAGAGAAAAGGGAGAAGCGTTTCATGAGAGGAGTGTTTCCTGAATCTGGGTTCACTGTTCGAGAGAAGCTGTTACTCTTCAGAGTCTCTAAATTTCCGAACTTAAGTTATGCTTCGGAACTTTGCAGGGTTCAGATGCTAGTTGGTTCACTCTTTTCCAGTCACGTGGTTCTGTTCGCTGCCAGAGCTAGGAAAGAATCTGTCTCCACAGAACATTCAGTGACGGGGCACTGCGCTTTCTTCGCTCTGAGTACTTTCGATAACTTATTGTACCAGTTATTTAATTCACTATCTGATGAAAAGCATTCTCGCACCTATATGTAATGCGAATCTGGCCATGAGATAAGACGAGAGGTGGACCTGACAGTATAAAGGGGGACCGTTGTTGTCGGTAGAGAAGCATTAACAGCAGAAAGGATCGTTCAGGCAAATTCAGTGACTTCGAGCGTGGACTAATCATTGGATGTCAGTGAAGTAACAAGTCCATCAAGGTCATCTAAACCCTTCTAAAGCTGCACAAGTTGGTTGTTGGTGTAGTGGGTATGAAGCGGAAACGCGAAGGAACAATCACAGCTAAAAAAATAATAAAAATAAAAATAAAAAATACTGTACTGACAGACAGTGACCGTCAAGCACTGCGATGAGTGATTGCAAAAAACAGCGTGAAATCAGAGGAAGGAATCATTCGGGAGTTATAACGTGGTACCAGTAGACCAACTAGCACAACGACCGTGCGTCGCGTGTTAAAAAAAATGGAGTACCATGGTCGAGAGTTCCCCATAAGCCACACCTGTCTGTAGTTAGTATTAGCCGAGGTGGAGTAAAGAGCGACGGCACTGGACAGTGCATAACTTTAAGGCAAGTGATTTGGGGCTATGAATCACGCTTTACCCTTTGACATTCTGATGGAAGAGTCTGGGTTTGGCGAATGCCTGGAGATAGTTACTTTCCGTCATGTGTAGTGCCAACAGTCAAATGTTGAGGGGGCGGTGTTACGATATTGGGGTGTCTTCCGTGGTGAGGGTGTTATTCCTTTACTGTGCTCTGAAGACGATGCTAAATTCGGAAAGCTATGAACACATTTTATAACAATGTATACTGCGTACAGTAGAGGAACAATTCGAAGTCGATGACTGTGTCGGAATGACAATTCACTCTTTCATAAGTGAGCAGCTGTGAGTCAATATGTTGTTAACGTGGCACAGCAATGCCTCTGCGACGTGGTTACCGTCGTCGCTGGCGGCGCAGTGTACCTGTGTACCGCAGTTTGACGGCGATTGATATTGACTCCGCTGGGCAGTTTAATAAACAGCAATTTATTGGAGGTCCAAATGTTTTTCGTGGACTCCATCTGAACTTTACCTGTGATGTTCAAGCAGTGTTTGGAGGTAGTACCTGGTTAACACTTGCTGTTGTGTGGGGCAATCAAGCAGATTATGGTGGGGGGGGGGGGGGGCTTGAAGCATTTCCAGATGCTAACATTTTGGGTTGGAAGACATGGAGTATTGCTGAGACTACAGGACTGTTGGCTAAACAGCCTTATGGTGCTCTTGTTCCAAGCATGCCATTTGTTTTGACTACGAGAAGGAAATGTACCGGCCAGTTCAGAGTCCCGACCTGAGCCCTACAGAACGCCTTTAGGATGCGTCAGAACGTCCACTTCGCTTCAGACCCCATCGTCCAACAGTGCTGCCTTCTCCAGTTTTGGCTGTGGAGGAAGAATGGACTGCCATTCGTCCACAGACATTCAGACACCTCGTTTAAAGTGCCCCCAGCCCAGTTCCAACCGTCGACTGATAGATGTCCGGATACTTTCGGTCAGATAGTGCATCTTCAATCTCCTATGTTCCGTAGCAGTCAGACGGCGGCACGGCAGGAGTAGCTTTGAATGCTTTTTAAAATCATCTTTCCATACTAGTACTTCTTTTGTTCAGATAACAGTGTAATTCTTATGGGTTTGGAAGAACCGTTTTGATTCATTTCCAGATTTCGTATTAGGATCTCCAGAGATGCCTTTGTATAAGGCATAATCGTGGAAACTGTTATGGGCTTCACAAGTACCCATTCACCTAGACGAACAATTCGCAGTTACGTTTTCACTGTTCATTCTAGTTTGAATGGATATTGCACAATCTCTGCATTCACAAAATTATGTGTGTGTTAACAAGTAAACAAACCTCTTTTTTTTCTTATACGGACATGTCCGAAAGAACAGACACCATATCGATATAAGTATATAGTCCTGGCAATACCGGCCATGACCTTCCTCTTCTGTGCGGATGCACACATATTACCCGAACTCTTACGGAACTTGGTAAGAATGTCTTCCACGAGTAATGAGTTTGTTGGGTAGGGACACTACGAATGTAGTGTGTGGATATATAAGATCAGAATGTGGGTCTCGCGGGAGGCGTGCGCGAGATAGTCCCTGCAGTCGCGCCATAGTATGTGCGCTCGGTGGCTCAGATGGATAGCCGGCACGGCAGCTCAGCGTGTTCGGTCAGAAAGCTGCTCGCCCTCTGTAATTAAAAAAAAAAATTGAGTAAAGGAATCAACGATCAACTTCAGCGGATGTCTTGTGACGTCCGCCTAGACCAAACGCAACGAACAATACCGAAAAAAAAGAAAAAGATGGCTAGAGCGGCTGCCACGCAAGCAGGAGATTCCGGGTTCGAGTCCCGGTTGAGGCACACATTTTCACCTGTCCCCGTTGATATTTATTAACGCCTGTCAGCAGCTGAAGGTATTAATACATACTTCTAATTTCATTTTTTTCAGTCTCTCATTTCACTACTTGAATCCAATGAAGCCTGCCTAGATAGCCTATTCACTGTAACAAAATATTACGTTACATGGACCAACTTAGCCACAGAATGAATATGAGCAATATTAGCCCATCTATCTGGAAAAAACTTGCAAAAGTTCGTCATGTTTGGTGCTGAGTTGTTCTTTCGTTGATTATACGCTTTGCGGAGAAACGTCGCACTGGAAAGACGAAATGGAATTTAATTTAATTTAATAACCAATTAGTAAACACTGCCACGAACATCTTCTACCAATTAGTGGACGGTATGTTGCCTCGTCAGACTGTACAGCCATACAAAACAATGTTCGAAAGATAAAAATTTGGCAAAAAATACGGAAATGATGCGTACTTGGAAGCGAGTAATAAACAACGATGACGAAATGCTTCTTATACTTTGGCTGACGACAGTTGCACTCTGAAAGTATCACACAACTGACCTTATCACAAAATGACTTCTGAATAGTGTAATGGTTATATTTATCTGTGACGATGACTTTCGCGAAAAACTGCTTCTAACCTTGAACACAGAGCTGACTGTGACTCACATCAGGTGGTTGCTTTGTAAGAAAGAACAATTCCCGTCAGCAGTGACAATACGAGATAGAGGAAAAAGCTTGCTTACCGCTTAGCTTAGGAATTTCTGCGTCACCGCCGAAGTTGTCCTCGTGATAACGTTGCTGATTGCAATGCCTTCCTTACTACAAAAGGAACTGGTGTTCCACTGGCCTTAGTTCTATAGGTTCCAGTAGCATCGGTCTCAACCAAATACTGCCGAGATGGCATACTTTTCAACTCTGATCGCAGGTGCCTGTCTGCTGATTTTATGCTCAACTAATGCTACTGCTCAAGAGAGACAGGACGCTGAAACAGAGACAACGACTATGACTGGTGACCAAGATCAGACATCACCATTCGAGGGCAGCATTCCAGGAAGGCCAATAGATTTGGGCGGTCTTCTGCCGGGCTTGCCTATATTTGGAGGCGGCTTTGGACCACTGAGACCTATAGGTGGCGGCATGAGGCCATGGATGCCAATAGGCGCGTCAATGAACGGAGGCAGTGTTCTTCCAGGATGGCCAACAAGCGAAACCACCAGCGGCGCAGATACTGCGGAAGCAGCGACAGCGTCAAGTATGTTTTCACAATAGCAGTTCTCTTCTCATTAAGTAATCTGCCATGGAAATTATTCTTAACAGACACTCTATTTTCGTCTCTCTTCTTCTTTACCGAGTTTACCACATATTCGTGCCCTCGCCGATTCCGCGGAGAACCTCATTCCTTATCTTATTAGTTCACTTAATTTTCAACATTCTTCTGTATCACCAATTCTCGAATGCTGCGATTTCCTTCAGTTTCGGTTTTCCCACAGTCCATGTTTTACTACCATACAATGCTGTACGCCAGACCAATTTTCTTACAAATTTGTCGGGCGGAATGGCCGTGCGGTTCTAGGCGCTACAGTCTGGAACCGAGCGACCGCTACGGTGGCAGGTTCGAATCCTGCCTCGGGCATGGATGTGTGTGATGTCCTTAGGTTAGTTAGCTTCAATTAGTTCTAAGTTGTAGGCGACTGATGACCTCAGAAGTTAAGTCGCATAGTGCTCAGAGCCATTTTTTTCTTAGAAATTTCTTCCTCAAATTAAGGCCTACGTTTCATAGCAGCGGACTGCTCTTGACCAAGAATGCCCTTTTTGCAGTGATAGTCTGCTTTTTATGCCCGCCTTCTGTCATGGGTTATTTTGTTGCCTAGGTGGCAGAATTCCTCTACTTCGTGATCAACCAAATGTTTCTTCGATTTACTCTCAGTCCATTTTCTGTGCTCATTATGCTGTTCATTCCATTCGACAGATCGTCACTCTCACTGAGGATAGCTATGTCGTCAGCAAATCTTATCACTGACATCCTTTCGTCTTGAATATTAATTCCAGTCCTGAACATATCTTTTATTTCCTTTATTGTTTCTTCGGTGTAGAAATTGAATGATAGGGGTAAAGGAGGACATTCTGTCTTATACCCCTTTTAATCCGAACACTTCGTACTTCATCTTCCACTCTTATTATTTCCGCTTGTTTCTTGTATGGATTGCATATAATCCGTCTTTACCTATTTTCCTCGGAATTTCGAACATGTTGTACTATTTTACAGTGTTGAATGCTATTTTCGGCTCGACAAATCCTATAAACGTGTCTTGATTTTTCTCCAATCTTGATCCATTACCGACCGCAACGTCAGAACTGCCTATCTGGTGTCTTTACCTTTTCTAAAGCCCAAATGATGGTCATCCAACAGATTTTCAAATTTATTTTCCATTCTTCTGTATTATCTTGGGTGTTAAGAAACTCCTTCAGCCATATTGAGCTCTTGAGCATTTTGAGTACCTTGTAGGTACGGTAATCACAGCTGAGAAGTTATGTTGGGTATTAATGAAACGCTTCAGCTGTATTTACTTCTTTATTGTTGGATCAGTGCCGGTTTCGTGACACTTATATTAGTCTTGTCAGCAAGATGGATGCTTGGAATGTTGACTGCGCTATAATTCTCGCATTTCTCGCTTCTTGCAGTTTTCGAAATGATGACGTTTTTACGAAAGTCAGATAGTATATCGTCAGTCTCGCGCATTCTACGTACAAACGTGAATAGTCGTTCAGTTGCCACGTCTCTTACTAATTTTAGATATTCCGATTGGATGTTACCTATCGCTTCTGTCTTATTTGATTTTAAGTCTTTCAAAGCTCTGTTAAATACTGATTCTAATACTGGATTCCCTGTCTTTTCCCTATCGACTGCTACTTCTTCATCTATCATGTCGTCAGACATGTCCTCTCCCTCATATAGGACGTCAATGTACTCTTTCCAAGCATCAACTCGCTCCGCTGCATTTAACATAGGAATTCCCATTGCAGTCTTAATGTTACATCCTTTGGTTTTAATTGCACTGAAGGCTGTTTTGATTTCTGTATATACTGAGTCTGTCCTTTCTTTCTACGTAAATCTAAATGCAGGTTGTCGGGGGATGCTAAGTCAAGTAAAAGAAAAATGATTGTTCCAACAATTCGTCCTTTAGCTCGGTCAATTTTCAGATTATGGAAGGACCTCCCCATGTCATGATGACAAATTATTTTTTTCTTTTGCAATCCATTTTTTTTTCATTTAGTCTGTTCGCCAGTCAGTTTCATCCATGACCTCAGAAAACTTTGGCCATAATCTTTATGGCTGTTGTAGCGAACTCCGCGCTACTTTGGATCACGTTACAAGAATTTCATCCAGAACGCTGACTGCTATTTCGTTTTGTCGTTAACTGGTGTGCCCACATTTCATCCATAGTAACAAATTGATGCATATATTTTTTTCCTTTCTTCCCTGAGATTATATTCTACAAATAAGTGCACAACAGTCCCTCATCTTTGGTCTTCAAGTATGTGAAATATCAGTGGAAACTAGCAATAGATATAGTTAATCACAGTTATAACTCGTCGTGACTTTTGGCCCACCCTGTGTAACACAGAAACTCGTTTCTGCATTTGCTTCTGTTCAACGTTAAGAAAGGCGTCATCCATCTTGCAGTAAGTGTTATTTATTTAATGTAGTACTCTTTTTCTTCCTATCTGTATACTATCAACTACGTATGTAAGGTCCGAGAATACTAATTATTAGTATCGCTTACTTAAGATTATAATGCTCAGATAGTATTAGGAACAGACAGTTGGTTAAAAGTGAACAGCAAAGCTGAAACTGGTAGCGAATAACGACGCTATCTTACATTCTGAGTAGAAAATTGGTCGCAAGGATAGGTTAGTCGTCAATGGTGGTGGCTTATTTATGTACTAGAGAACTGGATAATGCCTAGCGAGGATAGCACGGATCAGAATGCGAATTAATCTGTGCTAAGGTAAGAATCAAAAGTCAGTTAAAAATAGGCAATCGGATGCTTTTATAAGTCACCTGCGCCAGGAGCTGTAGCGGGAGAGTGCTTCATAAAAAACTTGCAGAATCTCGTCAGTAAGTTCCCTGATCCCGCTGTTGTAATGGAGGTGGCTTCAGCTTGCCAGGTATAGATTGGGAGTGTCATGCTATCAAAACTGGTGTCAGGGATTAATGTGCATTATTCTGAATATGTTGTTCGTTTCCCAGCAGATAACTTACTTATGAAGGTAGCGTCTGTGGCCTCCTAGCAAAACACACATCTGTTAACGAAGAAGATAGTATGAGCGATCTTTCGGCTGTGTGTAGCATACTATGATAACGGGTATTTCAAGAAATGTTAAGACAGGCAAGAAACTATTTTTTCTTAGCAAGTGTGAAAGGTGAGAAATTGAAGAGTATCTGAGTGATTAACGTGAAATATTCAGCATTGAGGGTGAAGATGTGGAGCACAAATGGAAAAAATTAAAAATCATGTTTCAAGCTTTAGACAAGTATTTTCCGCGCAAGATCTTAAGGGATAAGAAAAACTCACTGTGGCTTAATAGACGTGTCAGAAACTGCTATGTAAACAAAGACAGCTTCATCGCAGATTTAAGAGAAGTCAGTACCTAGTTAGAAACAAAAACTGAACGAAGTGCAAATGAACGTAAGGAGAGCGAAGCCGGCCGAAGTGGCCGAGCGGTTCTAGGCGCTACAGTCTGGAACCGCACGACCGCTGGGGTCGCAGGTTCAAATCCTGCCTCGGGCATGGATGTGTGTGATGTCCTTAGGTTAGTGAGGTTTAAGTAGTTCTAAGTTTTAGTCTCAGAAGTTAAGTCCCATAGCGCTCAGAGCCATTTGAACCATTTTTGGAGAGCGATGAGAGAAGCGTTCCATGAGTCTGGAAGCAAAATTTTGTCAAAGGATCTTACTAAAAACCCTCAGTGGTTTTTGTCTTACGAAAAATCAGTAATCGGTTCGAAATAATCTATTCAGTTACTTGGTGACCATAATGCCAACGAAAAGGGAAATGACAGAAAGACGGAATTGCGTCTTCCGAAATGGTTTGACCGCGGAAAGTAGTAATTCGATCACTCCTTTCAATCGTCGTACAAACTTCAAAATGGCAGATTGGCGATAACTGATCATAGAAAAACGACTACGATCGATTTTTAGTGAAAAGGCATCAGGACTAAATGAGATACCCGGAAGATTTCACTGAGATTATACGAAAGAAGTTGCTCCTCTGCTTCCAGCAGTTTATCGTACGTCGTTGGAGCAAGAAAGGGTACCTAGCCACTGCAAAAACTGCGGGCAATTCCCATTTCTAAGAAGAATCGTAGTTATAGATCTGTTTCGTTGACGTTAATCTGTTGTAGAATTATGGAACATGTTCTGTGCTCACGTATGACGACGTTTTTTGGAAGACGAGGATCTCCTCTGTAAATACCAACATGGATTCCGCAAACAGAGGTCATGCGAAAAAGTTCGCTCTGTTCTTCCACAGCGCTGTAATCGTCGCTACCAGGTTGATGCATTGTCCTCGACTTCAGGAAGGCATTTATCATCCTGCACTGCCGATTAGTGAAGAAAATACGACCTTACCGACTTTTGGACGTGATTTACGACTGGATTCAAGACTTCCTGACTCAACATGTCACTCTTAACGCCCCAAGATCGACAGATGTAATTTCGGGAGCACTACCAGGAAGTGTAATGAGACTGTTACTATTTACGGTGTATTTAAATGATCTAGAAGAATGCTTCGGAAGCTAAGGCTATTCACGGACGATGCGGTTATCTGCAAGAATGCAACAACGCCAGAAGACAGTAAAGATTTGCAGAAGGACCCACTGAGAATTGATTAGCGGGACGGGGACTGGCAGCTGGCCCTAAACTTAAATAAATGTAACATACTGCGCATACATAGGAATAGAAATCGACTACCGTATAGCTATACTATTAATGACAAATTGCAGGAAACAGTAACTATTGTAAGTATTGTAAACTATCTAGGAGTATCTACCCGGATCGGCCTTAAGTTGAATGACCACATAAAACAACTATTAAGAAAGGCAGATGAGAGACGGAGATTCATTGGGAAATCTTAAGGAAATGTAGCTCATCCACGAAAGTAATGGTTTACAAGGTGCTTGTTCGACCGATTCTTGTGTATTGTTTGTCAATCAGGCACCCTTACCAGGTAGGACTGATGGAGAAGTAGAGAAGATCCAACGAAGTCCGGCGCGTTTTGGCAGGGGATCGTCTAGTCCAGGCGAGAGCGTTGCAGATGTGCTCAACAAACTCCATTAGGAGATACTAAAAGAGAGACGTTTTGCATCACGGAGAGGTTTAGCGTTGAAATTTAGAGAGTACTGTCCAAAAAGATTCGGACAGCATATTACTTCCATGGCCATGACTCTAAAGCACTATGGGACTTAACCTCTGAGGTCATCCCTAGACTTAGAACTACTTAAACCTAACTAACCTAAGGACATCACACACGTCCATGTCCGAGGCAGGATTCGAACCTGCGACCGTAGCAGCAGCGCGGTTCCGGACTGAAGCGCCTAGAACCGTTCGGCTACAGAGATTGACGTATTACTTCCACCCACATACTTCTCGCTACATGACTACAAAGAGGAAAATTCGAGACATTACAATACAGAAATTTTTTGTTCCCACGAACCATTTGTGAATGGAACTGGGAAAGGAGGGTCAGTTAGTGGTACCAGAAGTGCCCTTCGACAGCCACAGTCAAGTGGCTTCCAGATTACTGATGTAGATGAACACATGGTCCGCTTTCGTCTGTGGTTGCTGGTTTGGGATGTTCTTTCACATGGATCACCTTCGAAAGAAGTATGACCACTCTTGATTCGAGCTTCCCATATCGTAACTGTTGAAAATGGTGCAGCAGGCTCTTTGGGACCTTGTATTCCGTTGTCAACTTTGGACGAATTCCGAGGGAATGAAGCATCCACTAAAAAATATTTTATGATTGGAGGGTATTTTCCTTTATCAATTTAAATAAAACATACGTAACATAACTGTATCTGCAAAATTATTAAAAAATTCTCAACGTCCAAGTGACGTAAGGCTTTGGTTTGGTTTCTGTACAAAATGTGTAGACATGTACTGTTTTTAGGCTTTTTCGGAAGTAGTGTCTTCTTCTTTAGTGGAAACTCCACAGTACTTCGACGAGCCAGTTCCTACATTTACCACGGCAAACTCCAACTCCACGCCCAAGAAATTATCTAAATTGTTCCAACGTAACACAAGAAAAACTTCATTTTTGTGAATGGTATATCTACGTCTGGCCAAGAAATTTTCTATAATACAGCATAATTACAAGCAACTAATTTAAGATACTTTCAGAATTACTAGATTCAGAAACTTTATCTGTTATAAGGAAACGGTAGTGAACTGTACTTATTTTTCACGAATATCGCGTTATAACTTTTTACGCATTTTTACGAAAGTAAAAAGAATGAACATCGTAATTACAACTTAGTGCTTCGCAATGCATGAAACAACAGATAACAATTTCCTTCATCTATCAACATATACAGTCTGTTGACTTGTAGTCTCTGATTCAGAGTTATACATATTTTAACTCTTACCTTTGTGTGATACATGAGGCGTAACAACATTACGTACATATCGTGACACTTTCTCCGTAACGCAAACCCAGACGGTATTGCTCTAGTATCAGCTTTGCAAATGTGTTGTCCTACTCATCATCATTTCATCCCCATCGACGCGCAAGTCGCCGAAGTGGCTTCAAATCGAAAGACTTGCACCAGGCGAGCGGTCTACCCGACGGGAGGCCCTCGTCACACGCCATTATTATTACCGGTCCACAAGTTGACCAATGTGGCGTCGACTGAAATAAGACTTGCACTCGGTGGCCGAAGTTCCCCGTATGGGGCTTCCCGGCCAACAATGCCAAATGCTCTTTTCATTTTTTCATTACTCCAAAGGTTTCACGACTGACATATAACAACGTTGCGCGCTTCAGTAGAGAGAAATGTATGATTAAACGATTGCAAAATTGTAGCTGGCAGCTACCATATCCATTAAATTCTCGGAGCATGCGTAAAGAATGACTTACAGCGAAACGATTACGTAAAACTAGTCGCAGATAAGGTAGGCGCCTGACAGATTCTTGCAAGAATCCCCAGGAGACGTAGCCCGCCCACAATCCTAGTCGACCAGTACTTGAATATTGCTCGCCAATCTGGAATCAGTGCTAGATAGGATTGATGCAGGAAATAGAGAAGATCCAAAGAAGAGCGGCGTGTTTCATTACAGGCTCATTTTGTAAGTGCGGAAGCGTCAAGGAGATACTTGGCGAACGCCGGCGGTAGACACTGCAAAGGAGGCGTTCTGCATGATTGGATGATTTATTATTAAAAGACAGTAGATTGCTGGAAGAGTCAGCCAACATAATGCGTCTTCCTACATACACCTCGCGAATGATGACTGAAGTAAAATCAGAGAGATTCGAGCTCATACAGAGGCTTTCCAACAATCGTTCTCGTCACGAACCACTCGTGACTGGAACAGTAATGAAGAGAAGTGACGGTGGTGCAAATAGTACGCCCCGCCACACTCCACAATGCGGCTTGATGAACACAGTTGTAAAAGCAGGTTTAGATCCCATTATCAAAAATAGCGAATACCAATTTTCGTCATGCATCGCGATCAGGAACACAGAACAACACAAAGAATTAGTTATAGACCAAATTCTTCGTTTGTCAGACTCCACATAATAAGTCCTACGATTTGCTAGCTAGCTTGGTCAGACATAGATTCCGAAATTGGATACTGGATTTTAAGATGTACCCAGGAGCAGATGTAGAATCTGATCACAATTTAGTAATGATGAAGAGCAGACTGAACTTTAAGAAAATCGTACAGTATAATAGGTGCAGAAGAAAATTGGTTACTGAAGTATTGGACAAGTATGAGACGCAATTGAAGCTCGGTAACGATGTAGATACTGCGGGAAGGAGTTCCAAGCTCGACAGTTCGGTTGAAGAGAAGTGAACATTTCTAATCAGACCAATCACGGGAATTGGAGAACCAAACATAAGTACTAGGTAGGTGACTGAGAAGAAACCTTGGGTAACAGAAGAAATAAAAAATAGATGGACGAAAGATGGAAAACAATACAGGGATAGGAAAATATCATACAGCAGTATAAATCGTTAAGGAATGAAATAAAAAGGAAGCACAGGGAGGCAAAGGCGAAATGGCTGCAGGAAAGATCTGAAGAAATAGTAAAAGAAATGATCATCGGAAGGACTGACTTAGCATGCAGAAAAGTCAAAAAAACCTCATGTGAACTTAAAATCAAGAACGGCACCGCTAAAAGAGAAATGAGAGCTCAACTGTTAAATGCAGAGGAGAGAGCAGATAATTGGAAAGCGTGCAAATAAAACCTGCATGAGGGCAAGGAATCAGAATTTAATAGAGCTTTTGAAGACTTACACTCAAAAAAGGCAGAATGGATAGATAGCAGATGACATTTCTAAAATCATGGGGGTAAGTGACAACCAAACCGCTTCATTCTGGAACCGCGAGACCGCTAAGGTCGCAGGTTCGAATCCTGCCTCGGGTAAGGGTGTGTGTGATGTCCTTAGGCTATTTAGGTTTAAGTAGTTCTAAGTTCTAGGGGACTGATAACCTCAGATGTTATGTCCCATAGTGATCCGAGCCATTTGACAACCAAACGACTATTCATGTTGGTGTATAGAAACTATGGGACTGGCGACGTACCGTCGGACTTCCGTAAAAATATCATCCATACAATTCCGAAGATAGCAATGGCAGGTAAATGCGAGAACTACCGCATAATCAGCTTAACAGCTCATGCATCCAAGCTGCTGACAAGGAGAATATACAGAAGGCTGTAAAACTGAAGATATACCAAATGATTTGGCCTTAGGAAAGGTGAAGGCACCAGAGAAGCTGTTGTGACGATAAGTTCGATAATGGAAGCAGACTGGAGAAAAATAAAGACACGTTCTTAGGATTTGTAGACATGGAAAAATAGCCTTCGACAATGTTAAATAGTGCAAGATGCTCTAAATTCTGACAAAGATTGATGTAAAATACTGGAGAAGACGATAATATACAATGCGTACAAGAAGTAAGAGAGAAAAATAAGACTCCAAAATCAAGAAAGAAGGATAAGAGAGGGACAGTCCTTCACCCCTACTGTTGAATCTATACATCAAAGAACCAATGACGGAAATAAAAGAAAGATTCAAGGTGGGATTGAAATTCAGGGTGAAAGGATTTCAATGATAAGATTCGCTGTTTGCTTTCCTAGCGTCGCCTAAGGTAAAGAAAAATTATAAGACATATTGAATGGAATGAACCGTCTAATGAGTACAGAATATGGACTGAAAGTAAACTGAAGAAAGACGATGGTAATGAGAAGTAGCACAAATGAGAATAGCGAGAAACTTAATATCAAAATTGGTAATCTCGAAGTAGACGAAATTAAGGAATTCTGCTACCATAGAAGCAAAATATCCCATGAACGGACGGAGCAAGGAGGATCTAAAATGCAGACTAGCAAAGAGAAGTGTCTAGTATCAAATGTAGATCTTAATTTGAGAAGGAAATTTCTGAGAATGAGCACTTGCATTACAGCATTATATGGTAGTGAATCTCGGACTGGCAGAAAATACCTGTTTTTCCGCAGAATCGGCGAAGGAAGGAATATGTGAAGATCACTGACAAAAAAAGGGGCAGGATGATGGGACATGGGTTAAAACATCAGGGAATAACCCCAGGACAGATAGTGGCTGTCAGGGATTTTTCTTTGATGGGAAAAATGGAAGAGGGTGCACTCATATGTGTGATGCCAATTGAGGAGCTGTTTAAGTGAGAGCGGCTAGAAAGTCTGGGAAGTTGACTGTGGTTTGCATAGGTGTGTGCTGATCTTATGCCTATCTATACCGCATCCGAATGATGACACTGGCAGACGATGACACGGCAGTCGGTCGGCATTGAAGGGGTCGAAAGGGCCTTGGCTTTTTTAGGTACGCCGAAGGACGGATGAGGCGGGTTTGCAGCAAAACAATTTTGACGTTTAGTCATCATCGTTTGGAAACGTGTCAAAGTGAAGGCTATTAGAGATGTAACTACCTGACATTTTATAGCTTTACCTGACATTTTTCGGCGGAATGATTGAATGAGGCCTTGCAGTATAAACAATATCAGAATAACTGCAAGTGATATGGAACCTGAATCAGGATGTATGACTGGAGATGTGAACTTTGACCATACCGAATTCAGATTTATACATAAAACTTCCTGACAGACTTAAATTGTGCGCCTTTCCGGGACTCGGATCAGGAACATTGCCTTTCACGGGTAATATTCTTACCTTCTGAGCACCCAGGCACGACTGTGTCGGAGTCCGTACTCGCAGCCTTATTTCAGCAATAAGTGTCTCTTACACACCAAATTTTACAGAAGTACTCCTCCATACCTCGTCGGGCTAGCACTCCTGGAAAAGTGGGTGTTGCTTAGAAACGACTTATTCACAGTCTACGGGATTGTTTCCAGAACGAATTCGCTCTACAGAAGTACGAAGGTTGTTAAGTCGTTCAAAACAGTGCCCATTTAGTCCCAGAGTAAAAGTTTCATTCTAGAAACAGTCAGCTAGTCTGTGGCGAAGACATTTCTGCACAGCATCCTTTGTGCCAGGAGTGCTGGTGCCGCAAGGTATGCAGATGAACTCCTGTGAAATTTGGAATGTAGGAGACAGATACTGCGGATGTAAAGCTGCGTGGGTGGGTCTTGAGTCGTTCTCGAGTTAGAGCTCACTGGTACAGCACTCACCCAAGAATGGCAAACGTCCCACCTTCATGTCCCGGTGCAGCATACAACTTTAATTTCTCAGAAAGGTTCAAAATATCGCACAGCCCGCTTCAGAGTGAAAACTTCACTCCATATGAATGTGCCTTTTACGTCATATATCTGCGCTACGGGACTTCCCTGTGTTTCACGATATAATCTTAGTGATCAGGAAGTTACTGCAGAGGGAAATGCATACGTCCTATAGTAAATTTACTTGTCCGTCAACTTGTTCCAGGCTCCCGAACAGGCGAAACTCGACATGCTGGCTCCAGACACAGGGGCAGCTCTCCGACAGCGGCCCGCGGCAGAGCAGCCAAAAGCCGGAAGTCCGTCAGGCGCGCCAGGGGGCGCAGAGGATGAGCCACTGCACTGCATTGGGAGCAACTGGTCGAGCGAAATGGTCTGGAAGATGGCTCAATGTAACCACGTTCACACTTTTGCTTACGATATTTAAATAAAGGATTGCGTATTTCTTTCAGCCATCTAAATTTGTTGAATGCACCCTTTATTGACTTCCAGGAAAATAGAACTTTCGTATTTGACAGATAAATTATACTCCTTTCCGTGTCAGGGGACCTTTTCGCAGTAATCCTTCATCACTTTCCTTCCCCATTTCCTAATGCTCGGTTCGGGGTCGTCGTCTCCAACTCTTCCTTCTTAGATCGCTTAAGAACATTCTTTCTCCAACAGCCCTCTTCGCCTAGGGTTCTTGTATTCTGAATAAAGTGAAATCTTCTTTACCCTCACTGAAGAGCTAAAGAAACGTAACCTGCCTAATATCGTGTAGGGCCCCCGCGCACACGCAGAAGTGCCGTAACACGATGTGGCATGGACTCGACTTACGTCTGAGGTAGTGCTGGAGGGAAGTGACACCATGTATCCTGCAGGGCTGTTCATAAATCCTAAAGAGTACGAGGGGACGGAGATCACTTCTGAACAGCACGTTACAAGGCATCCCATATATGCTCAGTAATGAACTTAGAAGAGTGTTCCTGGAGCCACTCTGTAACAGTTCTGGACGTGTGGGGTGTCACATTGTCCTACTGGAATTGCCCAAGTCTGTCGGAATGCACAATGGACATGAGTGGATGCTTACGTACGTGTCATCGATCAGAGTCGTATCTAGATGTATCAGGGGTCCCATACCACACCAACTGCACACGCCCCACGCCAGTAAAGAGTCTCCAATAGCTTGAACAGTCCCCTGCTGACATGCAACGTCCATGGATTCATGAGGTTGTCTCCATACCCGTACGCGTTCATTCGCTCGTACAATCTGAAACGAGACTCGTCCGACCGGACAACATGTTTTCAGTCATCAAGAGTCTAATGTCGATGTTGACGGGCCCAAGCGAGGCGTAAAGTTTTGTGTCGTGCATTCATCAAGGGTACACGAGCAGGCTTTCGGCTGTTTTGATCATATAGGGAGCAGCATCTGAAATAAACAAAAACATTTTCATCTACAAGAGATTCTGGAAATATTTTCCCAATATCCTCATTCAAAAATCTGGCGATCGCAGACTGATTTACTTTTTCAAGTTCTTTGCAAGCCGCTAAATAAGAAGAATAAGGCTCTTCTTTTAAAGCACTAACAATTAAATTTGCAATGTAACGGCCACAAGTGTCTGTAGTTTCGTCCCAGGTAATGCTGTCCATGAGTTCATTGCGTATTTCTTCCAGAACATTTACGTAAATTGTCGGTATGTAATTTTTACGCAATGTTGATTCATCTGGTATATTTTGATTCAAGCAATATTTGTGAGGGAAGCCTTTGAGGGTAAGGTTTGTAAGTTTGTGAAGAAGAATATTGCTTGCAATGATAGCTGCACATAAATCGACGTTAAACCTATTTTTTTGGTTGCCTTTGGACGCATCCCTGCTATTGCAACTTGCTGTTGTCAGAAGTTGTTGCAGTGGTCTTTTCTTCTGTAGTCCTGCATTATGAAGACTTGTCTTGACATGCTGGTCTATTTGAAACTTTTTTGCACGAAACGTTTTTCTCGCAAACTCGACAATATAAAACAATTCAGTCATATTAAATGTTCCAGGATGGTCAGCTATGCACGAAACGACGTTTCCCTTTTCGAACGGCAAGGCGCACGACACGTAGCACACTGCACGTCGTAAACTCGTTCAACTGTGTACCAGTAAATAGAAGGCTAAACTGAAACAATGGACGTGCGGCTACAAGCTTGCGTAGTTTAACTTAATTGTTGCCGACGGGTTCGGTATGACAGCGGAGGGGATTTACCGGGGGCGCGGGCATCTAAATTATTTCATCTAAATCATCTAAATTCTTAAAATATTGTCAAAATAGAGCGAAAATACGCATCTTCATTAGTTTTAGTTAAAATATGCAATAACCGGTGAAAGGCAGCCAAATATGTAAATGCATATGCAACATGCAAATGCATATAATCTAACCTCTAACCATTACCCTCGAAAGTAGTTTCGATTGCTGGTCCTCCTCCAGTTGGTACCGTCTGAATCAAGCCGTGATCTTCGTACGACACTCGTGGTGAGGAAAGCACAGTGATATCTTCCTCCTGAGCGACAGATTACCGTGCCTGTAAGACTACCAGACATGCGCCAATGATAAACGTTACCAGGATGCTGTTCATTGCTGTCAAGAGTCAGACTCAGTATACGTATCTCTGGAAGACAACTGTGATAGTGAAGACGAAGGAATGGCCACTCGGTTGTATAGGAAGTAAATGTTCCTGTTTAGAGAGGTAGTCATCAAGCTAAAACTGAGAATAATTAGCAGTTTCGTGTTTGTGGAAAGCACACATCTGCCCAGCTGCAACTGTCGTTTATCTACCGCTATTGCAGCCGAGTCTAGCGACTCACCTTCTTTTAATGAGAAAATGTAACCTGTTTGGTAGAACAGCTTGATTACGAACAACGGAAATTGGCACTGTACTAGACAGGTTTAAAAGCAAAATTTTTTTACGAAATTCCACTGTTATAAAACGGGATGAGCGGTATAAAATGATTTGAAATGATATGCAGGATACAAAATGAGGCATGCATTTCAAAACTTTACAACATTTAATTTTACTCTAGGTTAGGTTAATAGGTTCTTCATGTAGGTACTACAATCAGAAGCGTATTTAAATTAACGATCATTTTCCATCAAACTGCATGTGTTAACCAAAACTTGCGATTATAACTCATTTTTGAACAACGTTGTCTTTAATTATTCAAACTGTTGACGTGCACAAGATATGTTTGCACAAAATATTATCAGATCATAATGATTGTATAGTATGGTTTCCTGTAGGAGTGATGGCTGTTAATTCTGGAGCATCCGTGTACACTGGACAAGACTATTAGTTGTACAAATGTCTGTTAGGCTCTGTTGTTTATCTCCATGTCCATATTTAAATGAATTAATATCGAAATCGCCCAACCGCGGTCGATAATCAAAGTCATAAACAGCCTCAGAGAAAAAAAATATTTTCGAAAAATTGTAGGAGCGTTGCAGCTCTTGTCTGTGATTAACCTTGTAAGAAATGTAACGAGGACCGCCATGTTTTCTCTCTCTCCATTTACATATTGTTATTGTTTTATTTTAATCCTTTTGAAACATCGCTGTTTCATCTTCAGCATAAAGCACTAATATTGATGCGGCGTATGATCAGAATAGTATTCCGCTGTCCGCTAATGTCAGTGCCTTTAAACTCTCTGCAAGTAATTAATAGCATAAATATATCTTAAAATCGTAATTCACCACTCTGTCTGGGATTCACATATAAAAAGATCAAAAGGTCACATTTACTCAGGATGTACGAGATCTGCAGTAACAGCACTTGGGAAGCAAGACATGACCGCATCCCCATCAGTAGGCACGAAGATAGCGGGGAATTTGAAACTGGAAGAAAAGACTAGCATCCTGAGTCCACATTACAGAGTACATCAAATGTATTCGCAGCTGCGAATGTGGGAATCATTAGCTGTATAATGGAATGATGAAAATGAAAATTTGTAACTGACCGGGTCTCGAACGTAGATTTCCCGCTTCACGGCGAATGGAATCTTCCATATGTCGTCCTCACTGCGTCACAACCTGTACTTAAGAGCACACATTGTGTAATTCCCGCACAGGGAACAACATTTTTAATTGAAAGTTGCTGCCTCCTATCGGCGGATAAATACGATACTGCAGCACCCGTGTTGATTAGAAGAACGAATAAATCACCAAAAGGAACACGTGTTAATTTCCACATGAGAGGGTAACGTTTTATTTTAATTACGTACGTTTACGTTCCAGGTTACAAACCTTGCTCAGTATGACGACCATCTACATCCACGACAGCCAGAAACGCTGTACAATACCATTCACAATTATTGTTCACAGATCTTTTCGAACGGTGGACTACGGAACGTTCTGCTTTCGTGACACAGCCTGTGCACTGCGTAAAACCGCACAATGCTTCCAGGATTCTCAGCCATGGCAACAGAAACTCATTCAACAGTTTATATCGCAATTTGCCGTCGCGCTCTCTCAGGCGGATTTCTTCGTAACATAGAGCAATGCGCAGATGAGTCACATGTGGACGGAGACAGGCCCAGCGATGCCTCACACAGAGCATCCCAGAGTGTCCATGAGACCTACAACTCCAAAATTTTCTTGGTTTTCGGAAAGATCAATGTGTAGTTTTTGTTTATTTAAAATAGGCGAGGAATAAGGAAACGTAGTTGTAATGATATTTTAACCAATTTCTGTAATAATGCATCACATCACCAACAAGTTTAAACTTGCTACAATTAAGAGCAGTTTTGAGCCACACTGACTCATTTATTTTGCGATGATTCCTGGTCCTCACGATCAACGGCGTTGTAGACGGGAAAAACGATCTCTCCATGTCTCTGTTGTACACCTCACTAATCTGAAAGATCCGATAAGCAATAATTTCTCAACTATTGAGAGAGTCAAGGCCTGCTACAATGGTTACATTAGGACAACGTACTATAGTCCCAGTAACCCAGCCATTACAAATATTGATTGGCATCATTGCTATCAAAAGTAAAATTCTTTATGCATCCACTGAGAGCGATGCAATGTCCCTTCGGAGATGGATACATGTCCGAATGAACACTGAATCGTGCTTCTGAACAATACAAGCACTGCAATACCGTAGAGTAGAGGGTCGTTATAATCAATCTTTCGCTAGATGATGGGCTGACCCCATGAAAAACGAGTGATCGTAGTACAATGAAACTTTGTGGAAACATTTCTAAGGACTTGTGGAAGAGAACTTTCGAATCATGTTCTTCAACACTGGTGCGGAAAGAGGACCTTTCCGTATTCCTTTAAAGAGACGATACTCGCGGAGGGCAACAGTACTGTTACTGTTGTTTTGATAAAGAGAGCTTTACGGGTAAAGCCCTACTCACCTTGTCCATACCCATGTTGACTGCAATTTTAATGCACACTGCGTCTCAGTACCGTTACCGGCGCCCAACATGATGTCATGACATTAACACTACTTACAATGCAAATCCCGCAGTACTCACCGTGAATATCATTCCTATAAAACCGGGTACCCATGTGGTAAATCGTTTTTCGACTACACTTGCTCAAGCAGCAAAACTTTAATTATACAGAGGTTACTAAATTCATGGGATTCCTCCTAAGAATTTGTAGGATCTCCTTTTTCCACCCTCAGTTCGTACCATCGGCTCTTATCAACTGAAATCGTGACTCAACTGACCTAGCTACGGTTTTGCAATTGTGTAGGGTCTAACTGATATGGTCATGAGCCGAGAAGAGGCCCTGCAAACGATGTTTGTTAACAAAGGCACACGCGTTGGTTGTATGCTGGCGAAGTCCAATACGCCAGACTTCGCCGCACTTTCGAAACGGACGTATTGGTCGTACGTCCCACATTAATTTCTGCAATTTTTCAAGCAGTGTTGCTTGTCTATTAACACTGAACTCTGACGGCCCTCGGTCACTGCGTTGTCCGTGGTGAGAAGTAATGCCAGACTGTGGTATCCTCGGCACAGTCTTCACACTGTGGATCTCGAGATACTGAACTCTCTATTGATTTACGAAATGGAATGTCGAAAGCGTCCATCATTATTTGGGAACATGGCTGTAAATGCTCTCCAAATAGACGAACATCCAGTCCATTTCATGTAAACGCAGCCTACAACACTGTGGAGACCCAAAGAGCTTGCACAGGTAAGATTTGTCACCAGTAGGTTCGAACAACACGTAAGTGTTAACTGAGATGCTTCGGGAACTCGAATAGGAATCCCTTGAGGGAAGGTGATGTTCCTTTCGAGAAGCATTATTGAGAAAAGTTAGAGAGGTGGCATTTGAAGCTGACATCGTAATGATTCTACTGCCTCTAAGATACATTACGCCTAAGGACCACGAAGATAAGGTACGATAAATTAGTGCTCATACGTAGGCACACAGACAGTCGTTTCTCCTTCTCTCTATTTGCGAGTGGAACGGAAAAGGAAAAGACAAGTAGTGGCACAGAGTACCCCCGGCCACGCACCGTACGGAGTATCTATGTACAGTCGTGGACAAAACGAGCGAGATCCCTCGCCTTTTCGTTATGCTGATCCGCAGAGCTTTAGAGTCTGCAACACAGCATAACAGGCAAGGCGACAAAGTGCTACCAACATACTATGCACAGGCGTGAAATTGACAAACTATCTGAACCTTGTCAGACTGTTTTCAATCATGTGTAAGACTATATTAATTCTGATTAGTGTGTTAAACACAACACGTAAATATAAGATATAAATCAAAGAAGAAACGCTAATTACTATGAGCTGTACTAATAGAAATGAAATTCAGCTTATCGAAATAAAATAACTGTTTTAGTAAGACAAAGTACCCCATATCGTTACGAATTAGCAAAATATTATGTGCATTCGGCCGCGAAACTGTCTGTGTTAACGTTCAGACCAGTCATACTGGATTACCGTTGCTGGCCTACCGTGAAAGTGTGCAAATTTAGCAATACGTGAAGATTCATAACGGAATTCAGTTAAATATCATTGAGTGCCACACTTAAGTCAATTCAATTATTGACAGAAGCGGAAAAAGTAGGCAGTAACCAGTATAAAATTTTACAAGTGTTTCATATGTACATCCACAGGCCGCCAGTACAGAATAAAGGTAGCAATAAAACGTAGTTGGGCGCGAGAATTTCTTAAAATTGCTTTACTGATCGTCTACCTACCCCCATCGAGATTAGAACCGAAAACAAATCAGACCGCCCTTGCAGTAGCAAACACATTTCACTGCGCTAGCAGACAACTCAGGCAAACAGCCCTCTATTACTACCCCAGACATGAATAAGCCGGCAATTTCGCAAATAAAATGGCAAAATGATATGCAGTTTCTGTTGCGTAGAGCTTTGTGGACTCAAAAACATGAATTTTCTACCTTATTGTCACCGCTCATGTGACAATAATTCGGGATGATTATCGAAATAACGAAATACTGTTATTAGCGAGTAAATTTAGTAGGATAATTCTGCACCACTCCAGGAAATAAACGGCTACATGGCTGCCAAACATATTCTACAATGTTTCGAATTCTGCATTACACTCGCCACAGCCAGAAAACGTTCGTTATCCGATGTGTTTCTTTAGCTGGCTAGCAATGGGAATGCTCTCACTTCTAAAACACGGTGGCATTAATACTGGTATCTGAATTACCACGTGTATAGGCAAATGGATTTTATTTGCATTCATGTAAACGTGATTTGGATCGAAAGCTTAGGTACGATTAATATGCTGATGTATCGACTCCAACTAGGACATTTCGAATAACGAGTAGGGGGAATTATTTATGTGGTTCTCATCTTCAAAAATGGTTCAAATGGCTCTGAGCACTATGAGCACAATGGGACTCAACTGCTGAGGTCATTAGTCCCCTAGAACTTAGAACTAGTTAAACCTAACTAACCTAAGGACATCACAAACATCCATGCCCGAGGCAGGATTCGAACCTGCGACCGTAGCGGTCTTGCGGTTCCAGACTGCAGCGCCTTTAACCGCACGGCCACTTCGGCCGGCGTTCTCATCTTCAGTAATGATCGTAGCTATTTTAGTTGTTAGGATTTCGTCACCTAAATCGGTAAAAATGGAACCCTACTAGTATCACTTTCTTGAACGTCTATCTGTCTACCCAAACCTTAAACCCTGTTTACATCGAGTAGACATAATAAACGGAAATGTGTCGCACTTCCTGAGGTATACGGTACCTTGGTGGTGTAAAAAAGTGAGCTTCTTTCATTTATATCTTATATTGACGTGTTGTGTTTAACACACTAATCAGCATTACACATGACTGAAAGCAGTCTGACAAAGTTCGGATAGTTTTTCAATTTCACCCCTGTGCATAGTATGTTGGTAGCACTTCGTCGCCTTACCTGTTATAGTGCCCCTTTATATCTTGTGTATCCGATGCTACGGTCATGTGTATATCTGCACATCACTATCCCATGACTTCCGTCATCGCAGTGTATTTGCTATTTATACTACGACTATAATCAAATGGAACTGCGAAAGGCATATAGCTATATGGAAAAATGGTACATGGACCGAAAAAGGTAATGTATAGCAGAACCCAGAGAAGGTGTTTATTCACAGTGGATGTGAGATCGCAGCAGCTGCTGGTGGTGGAGGCGATGCGCTACCAGTTCAAAAAATTACGAGACCGATTTTATTCCTGGTGCATAAGCAACACCGGCGCAATAACTACTCTGAGAGCTGTAAACAACAAATGCTCATTCGGCCAGTACATTGAGAGCTGACAGAGGTAAGTAGTGGACGTACGAATGTAGTGTGTCAGTGTTGTTGTGTCACAGATCGCTATTGAGCAATATCTCTAAATAATGTGTTCAAGACGTTGTCCAGATTATTTCAAGGAAGAGAAAAATGTGTGTAAAGTTTGTCCTGCACACATTGACTCCTAGACAAAAGCAACGGTGCGTGGACGGCTGCCACGACATGATTGAAGTGCAAAAAAGTATAAACAATTCTCTTCTGGAAAAAATATCTCGGATGGCGAGACCTAGTGCTATCAGTACGAATGTACCACAAAATGGAAAAGTCCAGAAACTCACATGAAGGGTCAACGCTTTGTTGACAGGATCAATATTCAAGACAATATGACGCTCGAGTTCGACAGCATCCCACAGAAGGCCTTTTCAGGCATTTTCACCAAGCGAGGACGTTGTTTCGAACCCTCATCCGGCTATCCTGATTTAGATTTTTCGTGATTTCCCCAAATCACTTCGGTAAAATGCTGGGATGGTTCCTTTGGAAGGGCACAGCCTACTTCCTTACCCATCTTTCCCTAACCCGATGGTGCCGGACCCCCTCCCCTCAAATTAGACATTTTCACTTGGTTCTATGAACGTTCTCCATGTTGTACTCAAGTGGGTGAGGTGGGGTGGAGGGGAAGGGTGGGGGGAAGAGACTATGTAGAAGGTGGTAGTAGAGACCAATTGCTATAAAACAGCCAGATGAGATGTGTCCAATTTTTATTAAGTACAGAGCTACAGCTGCTAGTATGTAACCTGAACAAACTTAAAGCAAAGGCAAAGGAAGACTTTCAAAGTTGATTTACAAAAATTCCACCGCCAACTTCAATACACTTCTGACTTCTCTTGACAAGACCACGTGTAGCTCTTCCGACGTCGTCTTTACGTTCTTTTATGAGGTCTGCACTACTCTCAATCCGAACGATCAAATCAGATTCGCATTTCAACCATCCCCACAGGCATAATCCAAAGGAGTAAGGTCCAGTGACCTTGGTGGCCACGAAACGCGCCCTTTGAGACCTGGTACCAAGGAAGGCAGGATTGGGTTGCTATTGTGGACGGGCCATAATTAGTTTATTTTTGTTCAATCAGGTACACTTTATTTGGAAACGACACCATATAAAAGGTGGCAATAAATTAATAAGTGTTCCACGGCTGAAGGCCTTAATGTCAACAGATTCAACTATTTCTCGGCTGAAGGCCCCAATAGCGATAATTTAAAAACTGTTTCACAGCTGAAGGCCTGAATAGCAATCTTTTAAGAACCCGTTAACTTCTTCAGTTTGAAGTTACAGTTATTAAAATACTTTTTAAGAACAATCATCAAAATCTCATTGTTAGAATACAATTGTCTAATCAAAATTTTAAGACAAGGAACACTCAGGGCTGAAGGCCTTAATGACAACAAGTCAACTATTTCTCGGCTTAAGGCCCCAATAATATTCACTTAAAAACTGTTTCACGGCTGAAGGCTTGAATAGCAATCTTTTAAGAACCAGTTACTTCTTCAACTTGCAATTACAGTTATTAAAATATTTTTAGTTTTGAAAAAAAAATCATCAACTATGATCAAACCAAGAGAGAGGGGGGGGGGGGGGGGGGGGGCTAACGTTGCTCCAAGGATCGACCTGGGAAGCCCCTCGAAACTTTGCAAGCGATGAGACAGACAGCGAAGAGTTGCATTCACTTCACGAGGTGGTAACTCAGACTAATAGAAGTTTAAACTACGACCAATAATCATTTGCCGAATGTACCTAACGTGCGATAACCAATGCAACGATGGAATAACACACCCAAGCCGGAACCGGTGGTCAGCACTATGTCTTCAGTCTCCGGTGTTTAGAGCATCCAGAAGCGGATAGGAACCACGATTACCAGAGTAGGAAAAAGAAAGACACCACCCGGCCCACAAATCAATGAAGCTGTCGAACTACACGCCTTAACGGACAGCAGCGGCAACGGGAGGAAAAGTACACTGCCGTAACATACACTAAGCTCCAGGGCAGGTAACTGGGGCGTTAGCGGCCACTAAGCAGGAAAAATATCACTGGTTGAACATCATAAATAATAACATATAGAATACAACAATTAATAATAAGAAGTGGAGGAAGGCCAATTAGGTTCTCATTTCCCAAACGCTTCATTTGCTGCTCTTCGTCTCGGCGACACTGCGAGCCGCAACACACAAGCAAATTGCGAGATCTCACAATGGTGAAGGATTCACTACTTGAATTAACATCCACTCAACTTAAACTTCCTGGATCCAGTTGACAACCACGTTGTACACCTCGCGACTACAGCGCTTCCATCCGGCAGTGCATGCGTGCCGCCAGTGGTCTCGGCGTGTTTGCGCTGCGCGGACCTGGTTGCTCGTCCGTCCCCAACCGAACTGCCGACTCACATGACACGGAAAAACCACAACGTCGCCCCAAAGATAGTGCCACCGTTACTAGATATCGATAACCGCCTCTGCTGCCACTAGCGGACAGACAACGCTTGCAAACGGAGTGGCGCCAATGAACACAAGAAGAAGACGACAACCGTAACTACACCAACTAAAGGATACCAATGCGAGTCACAGCACAGGTCGCACATATCCACCGATCAATCTTCCGCTGAATGTTAGGCTTAGATGTTGTCTCACCTGACGACTACAATGTGTAGAAGTCCCATCATGCTGGATGAACATACGCATTCTTGTAGCCAAAGGAATCCATTCCAGTAATGCTCATTTTCAAGTAAGTGTAGGTAAGGGGACGCTGTAAGACGATGCGGTAACACAACAGGCCCAATCAACTGATTGCGAGTCAAACCACACCACACACTTGCAGAGAACCTTTCTTGAAAATGTGTCTCCACAATGGCTTGTGGGTTTTCGTCAGACCACTGATGTGAAAAACGAGTGTTATTGATGCCGTCAAAAGTGAAAATGACTTCATCAGTGAAGAGTAAAAACGGGATCACCGTGCGATTTTCAAGTATCAATTGACAAAATTGATGTGTTGGCAAATGTGCCAACACCTTGTAGATGTAGGAGGCCGAAATGCACGCTATCTAACGCAGACGGGCGTGAATTCTGGAACAGGATAAGGAGTGAATGCTAATAAGAAAAGTATGCAGCTCCTCGAATACTTAACTTTATATCGTCCTTGTGGTACATCGCTCTTGATAATACAGATAAGACTATCTTCAGATACGGTTAATGGCGCCTTGCTAGGTCGTAGCCATGGACTTAGCTGAAGGTTACTCTGTCTCTCGGCAAATGAGAGAAAGGCTTCGTCAGTGTAGTCGCTAGCAAAGTCGTCGTACAACTGGGGCGAGTGCTATCCCGTATCTCGAGACCTGCCTTGTGGTGGCGCTCGGTCTGCGATCACACAGTGGCGACACGCGGGTCCGACATGTACTAAATGGACCGCGGCCGATTTAAGCTACCACCTAGCAAGTGTGGTGTCTGGCGGTGACACCAAAAAAATTCTAATCATCTATCTCCTGCTCGAAGGTATTAAATGAGCTGTAATGATACGGTTGCAACCAGAGCATTAGTAATGCCCGCCATACTCTTGTATGTGGAACACCAACACGTGCAAAAAATTCTACGTGTGCTTGTTGATGGGCTACGTTCTACAGACCGAATAATGCCTTCTTCTTCATCCACAATCTGTTCATTTACACGTCCAGATGCAATATGAATGCTGGGACTGTACCAGTGTCATGCAGTATATCGAACACACGAGTAAAATCTCTTGAATCTGTTTGCGGTTAGGAAGTCGTATGCCTTACTCTCAACAAGCAGCAACAGCGTTTCCATTACAAAACCCATACACAGATACCATATCAGCACATTCAGCATATGTAAATACCTGCGGCATGTTTACACGCTACGATACTGTGGACTAGGTCAACAAATCAGACTAAAAACTTCAACTTGAAGTAAAGCACAACTTCACAGCGTGAAGATTAACAGTCAACTACTGACATTCGATAAATACGCCCGTAAAAACACATAGCAACCGTTGTGGCAACACACGAAAGGAAAAAGCATTGAATTCAGCTGTACGCAATGAAACTTGTACAGATGTTATATGACATTTTTATTGCAATTCGCGAATGCTGTCACCTTCTAAAATATTTACGATTCCTCCTGAAACACCACGTATTTTTTACTAATCCAGGCTCGAAACTTTTTGAACAGACGGGGGAGGGGGGGGGGAGGGGAGATACCTTCAAAATCATCACGAATACATTTGTCTTTTACTAGTGTGTAGGTAAAAGTGGGATTTTTCATATCCCTGCTATACGATACCTTTACTGCTATTCCACTTTTGGGCCTGAAATTTTGTAGCTGGACGTAATAATTGTACACACTGGCTTGGAGTTTGCTAACACGTTTCCCTCAGGCCGTTTCAGAACAACTACCAGAATATTTGTAACACGCAGAGAGGATTTTAATTAATTTAATTTTCATTATAGGTTTTTCGTTTAGTTGCCCACTGCATAATTGTCTAACGTATCGAGTCTGAAAAGACAATGTAAAGTGCAGACAGTGCTGCAGTGCTGTAAGTAATTCAGCGAGTTCGGGTGGGTGTGCGAGCGCACTAGGCAGCCATCTTCCGAAAGAGCTTCGAAAGCATTTCGGTTGCAGTACGGTCAAGTGACGCTGTTTACGCCTCAGTCAATCGTGCGGAGTACGGAGATTGGGTGTGTAGGAGAATTTTGCAAGCTCGTTAGTCATATACACTAACCTGAATACTAAACGAGCGTCTCGTACAGCCGGCCGCTGGTGGCCGAGCGGTTCTGGCGCTACAGTCTGGAACCGCGCGACCGCTACGATCGCAGGTTCGAGTCCTGCCTCGGGCATGGATGTGTGTGTTGTCCTTAGGTTAGTTAGGTTTACGTAGTTCTAAGTTCTAGGGGACTTATGACCTCAGCAGTTGAGTCCCATAACGCTCAGAGCCATTTGAACCATTTGAACGTCTCGTACATCAGAGAAGAGACACCCCGGGTGATGGCTGTGTGAGTGAGGCGAAAGGGCGGCCGCTCTAGCTGGACAGTTTGCGGTGTGATAGCATCGCATCGCGGTGGCAGCACCATAAAATAGTCAACACATGCACTGCTTTTTAAATCCGGAAGAAGAGAAACTGTGAGCATCTGAGCCTGCATCTCGTGGTCGTGCGGTAGCGCTCTCGCTTCCCACGCCCGGGTTCCCGGGTTCGATTCCCGGCGGGGTCAGGGATTTTCTCTGCCTCGTGATGGCTGGGTGTTGTGTGCTGTCCTTAGGTTAGTTAGGTTTAAGTAGTTCTAAGTTCTAGGGGACTGATGACCACAGATGTTAAGTCCCATAGTGCTCAGAGCCATTTGGACCATTTTGTGAGCATCTGAAGCGTGGTGTTGCAAAGGATGCTAAGAATTAAGTGTGCAGATGTACTGTGGAAAGGAATAGATGGCAAAACACGTCTGTAGAGCCGGCTGCGGTGGCCGAGCGGTTCTAGGCGCTATAGTCTGGAACCGCGCGACCGCTACGGTCGCAGGTTCGTATAGTGCCTCGGGCATGGATGTGTGTGGTGTCCTTACGTTCGTTAGATTTAAGTAATTCTAAGTTCTGCGGGATCCCACGAGGGTTGTGCCCGCCATGACAGTGAGAAGGGTGCACAGAAGTATGGTATTGAGATCTGTGGGGGCCTACAGAACATCTCCATTGGGGATCCTATTAGTCATAATGGGGCTCTGCCCTCTGTACATCAAAATAAGGGAACAAGCGGCTTGTCACTGAGCAAAAAAGGGGAATTATGAGGAAATTGTAGACATCATGGGTGCGAGGGTGGAGGACAAAAGGGAAATAAGGAAACGAGGGGAGGAACTTTGGCAGGGGTCTTGGGAGGTAGAAGAAACTGGACGTAGATTTTTCCAGTTCATACCAGATGTGACGGAGCGTTTGGACATGAAATACTTTGAGCCAACACGAGGAATGATCCATGTCGATTTGGGAAGAGGGCTACACCCGCGAGTGACTGTGGCGTATCAGAGGGTACTCCCGAACATGTGGTTTACGAGTGCCTCCCTTCAATCATGTTGCGACTACATTTTGAGACAGACTTCCAAACCACGACACATATCAACTGCTTAGACGTGAGGACACTTTCCAACTGCTAAATACATTGGCCAGCGAGGTATCACGGAAAGTTTTAACAGAGTACTTGAGGGACATGAACTAAATAACTGAGACACCCAACACAGATTGCGTGCAGAGCCCTATTCCCATACCGCCTGTGCGTGGACTGGCCGACTTTCCATCATAGTGGGAATCCGCCCGTGCAGGATTAGGGGGAATGGGGGTCAATGCTACCGATAAGGACATGCACCGGATATGCCGTAGGATAAGTTAGTTTGCAGGACTTAGTTTAGGAAAATTATGGTAGGGAACTGCAGCGAATCAACATCGTGGGCTGCCCAGTGCCAGGGGCACGCTCTTCGGGTTTAGCTCGATGAGCAAGGCTATCAAAGTAGGTTTATGTCTCACTGGCACACATGTGACGCTGTAGGTGATAGGAACTAGTTATAAGAAATAGATATAAGTCCTAGGTACTAATATTAAACGCCCATTGTATGTAATACTCACTGTAGCTCACGTGAAAACTGTAATTAGCTGCAACATAATATCCAGTTGTATAATTATTATGACCCACTAATCAGATAAGGAAGTGGGTTAATACTGTATAATTATTATGGTTTGTGATAAAGTTCTAGGGGACTGATGACCTCAGAAGTTAAGTCCCATAGTGCTCAGAGCCACGTCAGTAGAAGAGTCTCAAGAGAAAGCGGGGGCTCTTAATGTGATCTTTTACGGTATCTGGAGTTGTAGACGTGGCGCTAGAAAGAGCATTCGATGCGGAAATTGCAAATGGCACATCAAGACTTGACTAGCTAAAACATATTAGGGACGATGTTGGGTGTGATACATCAGAGAGTATGTAAATGATCGCAATTGCAATTCTCTGTGAGACGTAGGGCGGCTTCCACAGTGCTTTCGTGTTGTTCGTTTTTGGTATTGTTACCAGGTCTGGTAGCGTATGTAAGGAGCGGGAAGAGCAACACATATTGAGTGACCACTGTCTAGGACACGAAGATCAAAAAAGTCCAGTAAACATGGGTTCTAAAATGCATACGGTGGGAGCCTCGAGCTTTTCCTCATTGTCAGTACTTCGAAACAAATCTCTTCTGCTCAAGCTCTTTGATTTCCGTACTTCGGGTGCAGGTAATATGGAACAAAACACGAAATCTTTCAAATGGCTCTGAGCACTATGGGGCTTAACATCTGAGGTCATCAGTCCCCTAGAACTTAGTACTACTTAAACCAAACTAACGTAAGGGCATCACACACATCTATGCCCGACGCAGGCTTCGAACCTGCGACCTTAGCAGTCGCGCGGTTCCGGAATGAAACGCCTAGAGCCTCAAAACAAGAAATAATAGTCTAGTAAACATGTTCTCTAAAGCGCGTACATTAAGTGCTGTGGGCACTCGTTCTGCAAAAGAAGTGAGTTGCATGGTAATGAAAACGAACTAATACTCCTAGATCTTAAGGCATGTGTATTAGAAATGGTTGAAATAGCTCTGAGCACTATGGGACTCAACTGCTGAGGTCATTAGTCCCCTAGAACTTAGAACTAGTTAAACCTAACTAACCTAAGGACATCACAAACATCCATGCCCGAGGCAGGATTCGAACCTGCGACCGTAGCGGTCTTGCGGTTCCAGACTGCAGCGCCTTTAACCGCACGGCCACTTCGGCCGGCATGTGTATTAGAGCCCATGTTTACTAGCCTTTTGGCTTCGAATGATCGTTCCCCTCATATTTCTGAATATTGACGTTTCCTTCTAGTACATTCTGTACACTTTCGTAGCGTGTCGCATGCCTACTAGAGAACATAATGGCGCTCATTCTCGTGATAAAAGAAAGCCAAAGTTGAGGAAATGACGTCTGAGGACACTGAGAACGCTTTTAATATAACGAAAGAAGGTGGACATACTCTGAATCTGCCCACTGCTGACGAAATTAGTCTCGCAATAATTAGGTACTGGATTTGAAAGAGACCTGTAACAAAAGTCGAAACGGTAATACGAATAAAACTAAAGAGTGACTCAACCTCTCTTCGTCTTCCTTCGTTACTGAAATCGAAGTGTTAATGTTCTCGTTCAATGCTCGAGTGGGGTAACTCATTTACAATCTGTGGATATGTATCTTGGTTGATATCTCTTTCAGGGGTACAAATTTATTAGAAATGTAGCGACACTGTTTCTTCCGTTAAACAAGATCTTTACTTCAAAATCACTTGGAGAAATAACCTGCCCAAATCAGGATACACAACACAAGTTAATCATTTATTAGTTGATAACATGGAGACGCAGAATCCAGGTTGAAGCTGTGATCACGCTTTGTGCACTGCTCTGCTTGCCTTCGTGGCAGCTGTTCTGGCTTTGGCAGCTGTCCTGGCATTGGCTATTGTCCTGGCTTTGGCTATTGTCCTGGCTTTAGCAGCTGTCCTGGCTTTGGCGTGAGATGCAGTCCTTGAGTTTGCAATGTGCCTCGAGTTGCCTTTGCCAACACGGGATTCTGAAAATGAGGTCAAAAATTTTAAATTTCTTTTACAATATTTATAATTTTAGGAGTGAAGTACTTAGTGGATATAAGGGTATAAACAAGCTATATTCGTTGGCATGTTGCAACACTACGATCTGTGATTGTTACTTAGTGAGAAACTGCCTCCAATTATAGCCGATAATGTATGTGACATGTTGGACTCACTTCATTTTAGAAGAAACAAACACAACAAGTAGTTTTTTAGAGTTCTAGTAGCACTTTTCTTATTAGGTGCAGACGCGGCATATAGTGTCTCGTTTTTGAGGCTGTAGTACTTAATGTCCCAGAAAGACCACCTTCAACTGTGTACCAAACTCTCAATTCATGAACCGAAATACGAAGGATTCATATTCAACAGGTTTCGCTCAAGCGTACAGAGAAATGCTGTAACGATTCCTTGAAAAGTGTGTTGGCATTTCTTTTCTTGCTTCCTTCACCGTCTGTAACTATGCACAGTCTCTGATTCATTGAAGACTTTCCTAGTTCTTTGCAATACTTTCGACTTCGAAAAACATTTCTGGTAGTGAACCAGTATGATAGCTGAACACAAGTTTTAATCATTAGCCTCAGTTCACAGCTTAAAAGCCCTGTTGGCTCTCATCACTCTTTTTAGTGGCTAAGCTCCATTAGTAATACTTGAACCGATATACAAAGAACTTACTCACCACAGCAATCTGTTCTGTATAGGGGAAGCCGTGCTGCAGGATATTGTGCAATGACGACATGACAAAAAATCCCTAGCTCAAAAGATAATGAGAACTAACATTAATAAGCTAAACTCAAGGGAAGCGTAATTTAAGACTGAAGATGTTTTAAAATGAACATTTAAAATAATGCATGATTACAAGTTTTCGAAAGTAAACAAAATACATTCTCGTAACGTTATTGCACTCTGCGGTTTTTATTTCTGTTCGTGATGCTAGAGATATGACTGCCGTCATGCATGTGTAAATCCATTTCTTCATAGTCATAATAATTTGGTTTACTATATTTATGGATGTCTGCAGAATCTAATACTTCCTCATACATTCCATTACAGATTTTATTGTGAATATTCTGGTGTTGCACCCTTGGTGTTCGCGACATACACTAGAAAGTATTCTTATGCTCTGCGGCTGTTTAGTATTCATTACCACCTCCGTAACCGAGGTCGCTTTAGTACGGAAGCGCTAGACCTGGAGGTACTCGGATCGAATCCCGTTACAGAGGAAAGTTTTCGAAACTGCTGTCTTTTCTGTAAGGGGACATAAGATGGCAGTATACACTTAGGTATAACCAGAAAGACGTCAGTGTCTCTAGCTTGACATCTTACTAATAAAGCAAGATCTCAGCGTTTTATTCAGAGTTTGAGAAGCACAAATTCCAGATAGACGATCATTTCAGTTGGCACTGTTCCGCAGCGTGGACGATTTCATTTGCATTTGTGTAGACAGAAGTTGTTGAGTGTTGCACTAAGTATGAGTAAACGTGATCTGCACCGAGGTCGTATGTGGAGTCTGAGAATAAGCAGTATACGAAGGGTATCACGAATGTTCTGTGCAAAGCAGTTGTAATGCGGTATTACAATCCCGTAAAATGTCTATACTTTGATTGCCGTGGTTGATTCGACCACTCATACACCAAAAGTGTTACAATCTGCTGGCTGTCAGTTGCGTGTTCACCATATAGTGTTTGTTGGTGAAGTCCCATCACTATACGCTAGATGGCACCATGTACAGCCGATTTTCTTGCGCAATAGTTGGCGAACCTATTGGGACTTACAACTGCAAAGGAAAAAAGGTGTTAAAATCTGGGCCGGCCGCGGTGGTCTAGTGGTTCTAGGCGCGCAGTCCGGAACCGCGGGACTGCTACGGTCGCAGGTTCGAATCCTGCCTCGGGCATGGATGTGTGTGATGTCCTTAGGTTAGTTAGGTTTAAGTAGTTCTAAGTTCTAGGGGACTGATGACCACAGCAGTTAAGTCCCATAGTGCTCAGAGCCATTTGAACCATTTTTTTGTTAAAATCTGGCTGTGCAGAATACACCGATATCATTTAACTGCAAAGCTATCGGAGTTTTTATCTATATCATGTATGTTACTGGATTAATTCTAGAAGTAGACTACGGATTTGCTTTTTGTTCAGTTTTATATATCTGCCAGCATATTACGACTTCTGTGGTCATGCGCATTATTTCTACGTAAATACAATTTGTTAAACAGTATTGCCGCCAATGACAGTATGGGACTAAGGAATACGAACATTAACCATCAGTATTCAGATGAAGGCTGATCTGTAACTGTTAATGTGCCCATAAGTAAGAAAAATACATGTCAGTCATATATTGCTCAAATATACAATTTATTGTGGTTCAGGGTGTGATACAGATGCAGCAAGCAATGTCAAATATATTCAGAAACAAGCAATGATGTTTGTTTTGCCACAAGTGTCAGATAATGACTCGATAAATGAAGAACAGGTAAACTTAACTCTAATTGCAACGGATGTTTTGAAATAAGGATTTACGTTTAAGAGGGATGAAAGCGAAGGAATTACACTCAACTAGAATTAAAGCTATGAATGTGATACTCCAACCCAATACCTATCGTTATATTTATAATTTTGAAAATGGAGCACACTGTTTGATTTATATACCATACTGGGTTTGCTCTTATTTAAGGCGTAATAAAACACTTAAAAAACTTAAGATCAATGTTTTTATTTGTGGGTGGTCAAAGTTTCATTGTGTTTTTGAAGTGAGAACCAACAGTGGAATGGTAGTGACAGTAGAGAAAGTAGAGGAAAGTCAGTGTATCCCCAGATCCATGCTAACTTTGACCACTCTAGTTTTTACTATTACTTCATCTGCACTTTAGAAAATATTGTATTAATCGGCATGTAATCCTTTCATACAAGAGCCCCTATGTTCAGTAACATAAGTATCACAGAAGTTAAAAACAGTCATGATAATGGCATTTGAATCTGCAAATTGGACAAAGTATACAGGTTTATGGTACTCATGTATTTGAACCAACACGCACGTTGCGTGCAAGAATGACGGAAATGAATTGCGGACTCCTTGGCGGAACCATTCTCCGAATTTTTCTTTAGTGATTTAGAGTTAGCAGAGAAAACATAGCAGAGCTCCGGTGTTCCTACTTATGGGTTTTCCGAGTCTTGACTAGTGCCTCTCGTTCTCGGTTCATCGGATGAAATCATGAGGTACAGTTGATGTTGATCCGTCCGTCGGCTTGAACTATTTAACTTGGCATCCCATTCATTGCCATTCAATAATACCAGTGTAAGTTTCGGCATTTCTCACTGTCGCTTCATTCAGATATTCATCCACGGCAGAAGAAACCAGCATCACTATGAACAAGCATTCTACACAATCATTCCCGTAACTTGCATACACATATAACAAATTTTCCACCGGTGTAAGCAAATCAATGCCAAACCCCCTCCGCTAACCACCACAGGAAAGGAAGATGCCAGAATTTGCCAGAATGGGCAGTGATGATTCAGCCATTGGTGTACGCGCCTTCTTTCCCTACGTCCGCCTTCTGCCAGCACTATCCAAAACACAGCTGTAACTGAGTCGACGTACCTTGTTCGGTGGTAGAGGCCTCCGCCTCGGCCTCGGTCTCGGTTGTCGACTGTTCTGTAGAATTGCTGCCCTCGCTGCTCGTTTCGATGACTGGCCCGATTCCAGTAGGCAGCTCGCCTCCAAAGTCACCATCGCCGGGAATGCCTATCTGCAGAGCACCATCGCCGCCATCCACTGTCTCTGGAAGGGATTCGGGGATGTCTATCTCTTGAGCACCATCGTCACCACCCACTGGCCCAAAAGAGAATCCGGGAATACCTATCTCCTGGGCAGCAGCGTAAGGTGCATGTAGCACGAGCAAGCACGCGCCAAACAGAATTATTACCAATTTGCTGCTCATTGCTGTCATGGGCAAGTCTCCGTATACGTATATTGTGAAGACAACTGTGAAAGTCGACGAGTTGCACACTACCTTATATAGTAAGTAACGTTTCCTAATCAGTGATGTCCCACTAAGCTGAAGGTGACGCTAATTAGCAGTACACAGGTTGAGGAAAACAAAAATCGGAGTAACTGCGATTGTCGTTTATCTGCTGCTATTACAGCCGAGGCTAGCGACTGAGCCTCCTTGTTAGTAGTGGTAATATAACTTATTTGAAAGAACGAGTTAATTACGATTTACGGAAATATCCACTGGTCCGTACAAGATTTGTGCAAAACTCCACTGTTACAAACCGTGTTGATCAGTTCAAAACGATCTGAAACAGGACACACAACAAAATTAGATAAAGAGTACAAAATGCTATACTCTTCCATTTTGGTGCAAGTAAGAGTTTCTTCGTGAATGCACCAATCTCAGTAAGTTGTTTAAATTCATGTTCATTTTCCACCAAGCTCTATACAGGGTGCGTCAAAAAATGTGTACACACTTTGAACTGTCATAGACAATTTATTTCACGTTCTAAAAGGTTAAATATCTGTGAGAAAGTAATGTTATGTTTCTTCAAGAAGTAGCAGCAGTGGCAAGGAAGTAACTGCAACATGGCAGACGTGCGTTTGAGCTTTGAAGCGCGGAAGCAGATAATTAAGTGGTAATGGAAGTTTGAGAATGTAGCTGCGGTTCGAAGACGGTGGAGAATGAGTATGGTACAGGACCACCTTCAAAGTTAACAATTACACGTCTACGAGACAAATTCAAAATTCATGGAACAGTGTGTGATGTGCATAAAGGTCGATCAGGGCGACCTCATACAGGTACAAGTGATGATTCCACAACTGCGGTCTTGGAACTGTTTCAGCGTTCGCCTCAAAAATCTTCAAGGCAAGCGGCACGTGAGAGTAATGTAAGTGCTGGTAATGTGCTACGCATTCTGAAGAAAGGCAAGTTTCGTGTGCACATTCCAAGGCTGGTGCAACAGCTAAGTGACGACGATCCAGATCGAAGATTAGAATTTTGTGAATGGGTTAAGGAGATGGTGAGACGTGAAATTGGATTTATGGGTAGCATAATTTGGTCGGATGAAGCCCAATTCAAACTCAATGGAACTGTCAATAGGCACAATTGTGTATACTGGGCTGAAGATAATCCTCACATTACAGTTGAAAAGGCTGTGAATTTGCCTGGTGTAAATGTGTGGTGTGGTTTGTCTGCAAGGGGACTCATTGGGCCTTTCCGCTTTGAAGGTAGTGTTACTGGAGAAACGTACCTAACAATGCTTGCTGACATCATATTCCCTGCCATTCGTGCATTATACGGTAATGGTGAGTTTTATTGCCAACAAGATGTCGTCCCGCCGCAGTAGCACAGGGACGTACGAGCATACCTGGATCACAATGTCCCAGACCAGTGGATAGGACGCAGGGGACCAATCGAGTTTCCTGCACGCTCTCCAGACCTCACGCCGCTGGATTTCTTCTTCTGGGGCACAGTAAAAGATGAAGTGTACAAACGTAAACCACGTAACCTGGACATACTTTTGAATGAGATTCAGGCGGTGTGTGCAGAAATCTCATTGGACACTTTGGTACGATGTATGGAATCAGTAGTGACTGGTACTCAGAAATGTATTGAAGCTGAAGGCCACCAGTTTGAATATTTATCACATTTGAAAAGTACATTTCTTTTTCCAATCGTACTTTAAACTTTCCATTTTCAGAAATTTAACATTGTAGAATGGGAAATAAATTTTCTATGACCCTTCAAAGTGTGTATACATTTTTTGACGCACCCTGTATATTAGCCAAAACTTGCCTCCCTTTTTCATTATTTAACAACGTCGATTACGTCTATTTTATTTGCTGACATGAACAAAATATTAGTAGACTACAATGTTTATATGGTGTGCTTTTTTAAAGACTATTTGCGGAACAAGTGATTGTTGATGTAGGTTTTCTATGCCTATGACCACAATTAAATGAATTAAAATCGAAATTGCCCAATCGCGGTAGGTAATCATAAACACACAAAGCCCCGCCAGGTAATGATAGTATTCGAAAACCGTACATCTGCATCTACATCTACATCTACATCTACACGAATACTCTGAAAATCACATTTAAGTGCCTGGCAGAGTGTTCATCGAACCACCGTCACAACAATTCTCTATTATTCCGATGTTGTACAGCGTGTGAAAAAAACGAACACCTATACCTTTCCGTGCGAGCTCTGATTTCCCTTGTTTTATTATGATGATCGTTTCTCCCTATGTAGGACAGTGTCAACAAAATATTTTCGCATTCGGAGGAGGAAACTGATGGTTGGAATTTCGGGAGAAGGTTCCTCCGCAATGAAAACCGCCTTTGTTTTAATGATATATCCGATATCATAATACAAAACGTGATGCCCTTCTTAGAACTCTAGCGATGTACTCCGTCAACCCTGTCTGGTGAGGATCCCACACCGTGCAGTAGTGTTGTAAAAGAGGACCGACAAGCGTATTGTAGGCAGTCACCTTTAGTAGATTCTTTACATTTTCTAAGTGTCTTGCCAACAGAACGCGGACTCAGTCTTTGGTTAGCCTTCTTCTCAATATTTTCTGTGTTCCTACCAATTTAAGTTGCTTGTAATTGTAATTCCTACGCATTTAGTTGAATTTCGGCTTTTAGGGTTGACTGAATTATCATGTAATCGAACTAATTTCTTTTACCACTCATGTGGAGACCTCACACTTTTGATTATTTAGGGTCAATTGCCAATTTTTGCACCATACAGATATCTTTTCTAGATCGTTCTGAAATTTGTCTTGATCTTCAGATGACTTTACTAGTCGGTAAACGACAGCATCATCTAAACACAAACAACGTAAGACGGCTGCTAAGTCTGTCACCTAAATCGTTTACATGGATAAAGAACAGCAAAGAGCTGTAAGAGTGTTGCAGCTCCAATATGACACTAACCTTACATGAAATGTAATGAGAAATTCTGTTTCTCTCTCTCTCTTCCTCTGTGCTGGTATTGCCTCTCTCTCTCACTCTCGTTTCAGTCGTGGGTCTTCTGACTGGTTTGATGCGGCGCCCCGCGAATTCGTCTCCTAAGCCGACCCTATGTCCTCTCAATTATTTGCTTGATATATTCCAGTCTCAGTCTTTTTCTACCATTTTTACTCTCTAGAGCTCACTCTAGTACCATCAAACATTCTCAGAACTTTCTTCCTCAAATTAAGACTTATGTTTTATAAATGAGATTTTCACTCTGGAGCGGAGTGTGCGCTGATATGAAACTTCCTGACAGATTAAAACTGTGTGCCTGAAGTTTCTGTGAAGTTTGGAAGGTAGGAGACAAGGTACTGGCTGAAGTAAAGTTGTGAGGACGGGTCGTGAGTCGTGCTTGGGTAGCTCAGTTGGCAGTCTGCCTTCGCCAGTGACACAGTGCGGACCGTGTTGCCTGCCGGCCGCGCTGTGGGGCGCGCGCCTGTTTGTTTACGCCGGAGCAGCTTACCGTGTGCGGTGTTGTGAGTCTAGAACGAGATGGCACACTCGTACAGAAAAACGACTTTGAAGTTCAGTTTTGCGAACGACTATACACGACCAAAGGCACACGAGATTGAACGTTTCTTCAGAGAAGAGGTAAAAATCGATCCACAGGAAATCGTGGGAATCAATTTATCGCTCGTTTCAAGCGTCGTCTATGTCAAGCTTGTTGACGAGGCTGCTTGCGAAAGACTTCTACAACGATCACCGAACGGGTATCGTTTCTGTCATGCCGACGGGAATGTTGGTGCGGTTACAGTCGGTCACGCGGGAATGGGGATCCGCACTATACGAGTCTTCGAACTTCCTTTTGAGGTACCGTCTGAACTTCTTACCGACGCCTTTCGACCATACGGTACAGTTCTATCCCATGTGGCCGAAAAATGGACGAGTTTTACCACGTACCCCGTTTTAAATGGGGTGAGACAAATACGGATAGAACTGCGCAAGCACGTCTCCTCTTATTTGTACATAGGAGGTTGTCGAGCGATTATAATCTATGATGGGCAACCTCGCACTTGCTCGGGGTGCGGGAAAGAAGGTCATGTCCGCTCGGAATGCCTCCAGCGACGTTTAGTGCAAACTCCACGGGATGACGTTCAGACGCCACAACAGACGACTGTCTTACCGTTGACCTTTGTGGAAGCCCTGAGAGGCGACGTGAGGGAGATTTCCGATGGGCACCAGCAGCTGCCCCCTATAGAGAACATGGACACTAACGGACTGGAACTCCGACCACCGGTTCCACCACAGTAGACACAGGACACCACACAAGAGATGCAGCTGACGGCCGCTCCAGGCTCATCCGTGGTGGCTGCTAGTGCTTCCACCGAGAGCGTGATAGGCCAGGCCCAAGACGGAGGATACGCAACCCAAACAGCCGATTCGGAAGCAAGGCAACGGAAACAGCGTTCGCCGAAGAGTAGAAAGAAGCGTCGACTGACTTCTGCTGACGATAGCCATATTCCCGAGGGGACAGTGGATGACAACGACAGTATCGACCTGAGACCAGTGGATTCAACAGGTACCGAGATGACGATGCAGGAACTACACAGCGACGATAACTTGAACTCTCCTTCTGGTGACCGGAAGGCGGAAGTGGAGATGTCAACTGTCCCACATCAGAGCGATGACAACGTTACCTCCCATCCTTCGACCAGTTCCGAAAATATGCTGGGGGACTGGGCGCAAGAAATGGACCAATAGGAACAGGATGAAAATACGAACGCGACGATTGAGGATAGTCCTGGCCAGAGGCCGGGAGGGGTCGGGAAATGTTGACCAACTTAGTGTGTTGAGGAGCGCCGGGGGTGCAGATAGACGCTTAATGACACCGCCCTACAACTGATGAACACAAGCCAGGCGTACCGCATTGCCACGATAAACATTAATGGCATACGGACACCGCTTAAAATTCAAATGCTGAAAGTTATGTTACGCGCTGCGGACGTGGATATTGTTCTCCTACAAGAAGTGCGTTTCACATCGCCGCCAGAGTTCTACGGTTACGAGGCACATTATTCAGTGCACGATGAAAGTGGATGCGGTGTGGCGATTCTCACCAGGGAAGGAATAGGAGTGGAGGACGTCAGGTCTCTCCCTTCGGCACGTGGCATAACGATCACTGTCGACGGCGTTCGTTTCATTAATTTATACGCACCATCTGGCTCCACAAAACGAAGAGAAAGTGCGACTTTTTACACCGAAGAGATAGCACCGTTGTTCGCTGGACGCTTTGATAACTATATAGTGGGCGGCGACTTTAATTGTGTCGTCGACAAAAAGGACCAAGTACCTCATTATGTGCCATGCATGGAACTGCGTGCGTTGATTACCGAAATGGCGCTTCTGGATACCTGGGAACTGCAGCGTGGTGACAGACCGGGTTATACGTTTGTCACGGGACACTCGCCGAGTAGACTTGATAGCGTGTATGTGACACGAGCTCTACGGACGACGATACTGGATGCCGAAATCTGGCCAGCGGCTTTTACGGATCGTATGGCGTACGTCTGTACGATTTCACTAACGCGTCAGAAGATATGGCGGAGTAAGGGTTACTGGAATATGAATTGTGCACTTTTACGCGACACTGAATGTCACCGGTCGATAGAGGCGGCCTGGGAGACCTGCGTTCGCCGCCAACGAGCATACACCTCGGTTCTCCAGTGGTGGGTTAAATGCGCAAAACCAACGTTACGGAGAACGTTGATACGACACGGGCAGGACAAATCGCAGTGGAACCGCACGACGGCTGATTTTTATTTTACAACCCTGAGGGAGCTGATGACCCAACAACCATCGCCGGAAAGGCACACTGCCATGCGCTGGATAAAAGCCAAGTTATTACAGCTGACGAGACTAAGAATGGAAGGTATAATGATCCGGGCGAGATTGGCGGACACAGTTGCTGCCGAAACCCCCTCCATGCACCACGTGGTACGTGAACGCCAACGACGACGCAGGACATTGATCAGGGAACTAATCTCTGAAACTGGCCAGCAACTTGTGCACCAGCGTGATATTGCGCATGTGTTTACCGATTATTTCCGCCAGTTATATGGACCTGTACATGTGAACCACGAGACACTACATGATGTCATCTCGGAAATGCCAGATAGAGGGCCACCACTGGATGCAGAGACTTTCATCACAGCGATAACAGAGGACGAGCTGACAGACGCAATTGCCAGGGGGGCTCCGAACAAGTCCCCAGGACAGTACGGCTTCCCAATTGAATTTTACCGCGCCTTTGCATACCTCATGGGACGGACCTGGATTCAGATGTAAAACGAACTCCTGTTACCGCAGACTGAGATACCTGCCGGATTCACGGAGGGTATCATCATCCCAATACCCAAACCACGCGGTGGCAGAAATCCAGGAGATCATAGACCACTCACTCTCTTGAACTGCGACTATAAGATTTTCGCGCGCATCCTTGGGGCTCGCCTGCGGTCTTCACTTTCTGATAGACTTCTCATAGGTCAAACTTGCATCGGCGGTAAGAGTAACGTACATACGGCGCTCGGTGACTACCGAGATATCATCGCATTAGCAGCGGCATGCCGAGTGCGTGGGGCACTCGTCGCTATTGACTTCGATCATGCGTTCGACAGAGTGGATCATACCTTTTTGCATGCGGTGATGGGCAGATTGGGAATCCCACAGGCCTTCATCCTAGTGATCATGCGACTGTTACACGGCGTACGATCAAAGGTCTCGGTGAATGGACGGGGCACTGACTACATTGTTATTTCAAGGTCAGTTCGTCAAGGTTGCCCCCTTTCGATATTTTTGTATGCAATGGCCTTGGAACCCTGTCTATATGGTCTCCGAAGACGGTTGGAGGGAGTGCCGTTGCCACAACTGACCTTTCATTGCCGCGCTTATGCTGACGATGTGATGCTGGTGGCACGGACAGGCGAAGAAGTACGTACGGCGTTGGGATGGATACAGCGATACGGGATGGCGGCAGGAAGCGTGCTTAATCTACAAAAATCACGCTGCATGAATGTCGGTCGAGGATTACAACCGGGGGAGGAAGGCCCGCTCATCTTAGTTAAGACCATAAAATGCCTAGGTATTACGTTCCACACGGATGTACAGCGGACAGCAGCGGATAACTACCGATGCATATTGAAGCTGATGCGGACAATGGTGCTGTTACAGAAATTAAGAGCGTTGGATATGATTCAGAGGGTGACCTATGTTAACGTATACCTAGCACCGAGACTCACTCACGTAGCGCATGTCCTGTCTTTAACGCGCACAATGGCATCACGGATACAAGCAACTTTCGGAACCTACGTGAGTGTGGGACACCGGTTTAAGATCCGATACACAACGCTTACGCTACCACCTGGAGAGGGTGGACTTTGTCTAGTGAACGTATATGAAAAGGCACGGGCGTTATTCGTCAGTACGGTTTTCCGACAGTGGCGCGGTCAATTTCGCAATATCTCGGGTGCGTTGGCCGATGTACTAGCGCCCACTTCAGTGCTGCCCCCAGTCAATGTGGGCCATATTTCACCGAAGCTGTCACATTTCAGTCTTTTTTTTTTTTTTTTTTTGGAGCTTAGCTATGTCAGAGATTCCTTCCCAACAACACGACTACCGACGACGCGAGACGTATACCAACTCTTACTGCGCCGGTGCCCCAGGAATACCCTGGAAAAGAAGTACCCAGACAAGAACTGGCTACAGATATGGCGCGTTATACGGTACGTTTACCTCCCAACGTCGGTACGCTCAACATGGTATGTGGTGATAAATAGGAAGTTCGCAACGAATCAACGGCGGCACGCGATTCATTTGGCAGACACTCCACTATGTTTAGGCTGCGCAACAGTGGACACTGATGAACATCGTTTAGCATGTAGTGGGACGGCTCCAGTGTGGCACTTGGCACAACAGATATTGGCGTTCCTGTTACGCTCCGCCCCTCACACAATTTCATCAGACACACTTTTTTCCCCCAAGTGGCCGAGTGGTTCTAGGCGCTTCAATCTGGAACCACGCGACCGCTACAGTCGCAGGTTCGAATCCTGCCTCGGGTATGGATGTGTGTGATGACCCTAGGTTAGTTAGGTTTAAATAGTTCTAAGTTCTAGGAGACTGATGACCTCAGATGTTAAGTCCCATAGTGATCAGAACCATTTGAAAAAAATGGTTCAAATGGCTCTGAGCACTATGGGACTTAACATCTATGGTCATCAGTCCCCTAGAACTTAGAACTACTTAAACCTAACTAACCTAAGGACATCACACACATCCATGCCCGAGGCAGGATTCGAACCTGCGACCGTAGCGGTCGCGCGGTTCCAGACTGTAGCGCCTTTAACCGCTTGACCACAGCGGCCGGCTAAAAGTACTTTACCTTGTAGTGAAAATGAAGCACACAGTTCTTGTAAGTTAGTATGGCTAGATGTCATTCTCGACAACCTGAATAATTGGATCTTTTTACTGACCTCCCACCTCAGGTGACTGAATTGCCGAATGGTTCAAAGCAAACGAGTTTAATTTCAATCCCGTACCGGACTCATACAATTATACGTGTAGTTGGTGGTGTCTTCAATTTATCCTCAATATAAATTATTTCGAGTAAGTAGTTGATGAGCCCACTCGAATAGTAAACGGTTGTGAAAACACACTTGACCTCTTAGCAAAAATAGTTCTGAGCTAATAACGAGCATCAAATCGGGTACAGGGGTTAGTGAAAGGGCTGTAGAAGCGAGACTGAATACCGTAACTCCCAAACTCAGCAAAAATAAGAGAAAAAATGTATATTAAAATATCCAGATGACCATTCCTTTGGGCGTCCTGAGAGGCAATCTCCGCTCCTTGGAAATTAACAACGCAAATGTAGACCAGATGTAGCTGGGATTTAGAGTAAAAGTAACGACAGCAATTCAGAGATTTATATCAAATAAATTAACAAAAAACGGAGCTGACACCAATGATACACAAAACAGGTCAGAACACAGTTGCAGAAACAACGAAAAAACCATGCCAAATTTAAACGAACTCGAGATACCCAAAGCTGACTGATAACATTACAAAACAGTAAATGACAGCGTCATCTGCAGATAATCTAAGACTTGCTACTCAGATTGTCTCCTATGTCGTTAATAGAAGGCCTACAACACTTCCTTGGGGAACACCTGATATTACTTCTGTTTTGCTCTTTGACTTTGCGTCTATTACTACGACCTGTGAACCTTCTGACAGGAAATCACGAATCCAGTGGTGATATTCCATAGGCACGCAGTTTCGTTAGAAGACGCTTATGAGGAACGGTGTCGAGAACAGACAGAGTCTTAGAAAGACGACCTCCTAAGAAGATGAAGCAGATGGTACGACCTGTTAAGGAAAGTCCCAGTCTGGGATTTATAACATTCGTTATGGGCGCGGTAGCAGTTACATCGTGCATTTCATTCGCACCGTTTCCGACGGTTGTGCAGAACATCAGCGGTACATTAACAGTCGATAAATGGAGATACATGCAGTGGCTGAGCACAGCCTCACACACAAACATAAAATACTTTTTGATGAAGCAAAAGTTTTGTCCAAAGCTCCAATATACTGGGATTCTGTGCATAAAGGGGCTGCAGAAATAAGAGTGTGCGACAGGAACTTTAAGACAGCGGATATAATCCTAGCGGTGCACGAAAGCGAACTCTCGATACAGAGAAGGGGCAGAGATATTCGACGCAATGTTTACACTACTACGGGAGCAGTGGTGCCACCAGCGTAGACATTGACACCATCTGCGACAGCATTACGCAATTACTGGCCAATCAGAAGGCGTCTATGGGCTACATAAGGCCACCATAGCAGCTGTTTTGACAGTGTTTCCTGACGAAGACGACGGAGGTAATCGTCGAAAGCTTGAGGTTTTACCTTGAACTGACGCGGCAAGAAGTCCACCAATGTTTTATACATCTCAAATAATTATTGCTGTATTCAGCTTCAAATATACGGTTTTATTGAATATTGGAACATTAGTTGAAGGCATGTGTACTTCTTTTTCTCTGCACTTCAGTTGTCACCTCCTTCAGCTGATGAGATTTTTCTGTTGTACAACACTTTAATGAAACATTAAAAACACTTGTCGAAGGAAGTAGCCCAAAAAGGATAACATTCAAACACCAAATGTCTACACACAGTTAACAAGTTTAATGTTGTTTATTGTGCTTATAGAGAAAATATGTGTAGGCCCAGCCATGAGTCAAGTTTTCCAGGCCAGAAATCGCTTGTACTGAAGAATGCGGTCACTCCTAGAGTGCCCACTTTGGTTTTCTACCTGCCTTCTTCAGAGCCGTCCTGGCTTTAGCAGCTATCCTGACTTTGGAGTGAGAATACGTCCTAGAACGTCCCCTGTGCCTTCAATTACCTTTGCCTGCATCGGACTCTGAAAATGAATTAGTTTGCAAAAATTACATTTTGCAGACTGCGGTAAAAGATTCAAAGAAAGGAACGAGCAGTATAATTTAAAGGTAGCGATTATAGAGTTAGCGCTTGTTAGTATGGTACTGGCTGCCTGCAGTGCATAATTTAAGAGACAAAGCTACACATATTGCGAATTATATGGTAGTTGTGTCGTGTTTTGCGACTGTAACGATGTCTTATTTGTATCAGAGGTTTTTCACTTTATTTGAAGCACCTTCTCTGGCCATTGTAATAATTGTGATTTTTCTTTAAAAACACAAACAGAGGAACAACAAAAGGATATCGCGTTATAAGCGATGAATGCAAGGTGCACGAGATGACTATGGAAACATACGGAGTTTCACAGTTCCTGTTACAGGCGTCTAGTCGTAGAGCGGACATTGGCCGATAATGTTTTGACAGGGAACCCATGTCTGAAAATATACCGTTTCTATGAGAGATAAGTTTGCAGATCGGATCGCTTTCACATCTCTCGCTTCACGATACGCACACAGCGGAAACAATAAGTTTTGACTAGCGTTGTCTGCTAGAGCCCGTGGCCTGGACAATGTTTAGAGTCCGTGGATCACTACAGCCAACCACCTTAGCTGCGAACATACCAGTTACTCGCAGTAGTCGGACGTTAATGGCGTGTGATGTCATGATACAACAGGGACTGATGATGGCGCCCTTTTCTCAGTTTGTGTGCCTACCATAATGATGGAGATTAGAGAGCGATCCGATCTTCAAACGTATTTTATACCCGAGCCGTATGTTTTCGAATAGGGATTCCGTATCCAAATTTTATCGAAAGAACTTATAAACCTTTAATAGGAACTATGAAATAGGCCGTATAAAAAATACGTACGAGCAAATATTGTGTGTCAGTGTAGTGCAGCGTGTTAAAAATCGAAGAGATGTTTGTAGAAGAACGCATGGAGATAAAGCTGTGCCAAACAACGTAAGTAGTAACGGCGGTTTCAAATTTTAGAACTGTCTGTGATCTAGCTAACCCGAACTGTAAGGAAAGCTGCATTTCTTACATTGATCTCTGAAAATACTTTATATAAAGCGAAAAGATTCTGTCACAAATAAGACTTCATTACATTCGCAAAATACGGAATAGCTCACACTTTATTTGTAAAACTGCGAAAGAGCGTGAGAGGCCTCAAGAACAAAAAGACAACACGGAAGCATAGCAAATAAAACAAAATTTCAAATTTTAGAAGTCAACAAAGGATGCTTGTCTATTGTAGACGTAGTTTGCGTTTCCTACTTTTCACCGTGACACTAGACTTTCGACTATGCAAGCTAACATCCCAAAGATGTTCGGGCTCACATGCGGTTCCTCATCGTCGAAATGTCTTGGCTCAAATTCGTTTGGGGGTTTAACCGCACGTGTCGCATTACACGCCCTAAATAACACACTTGTGTCCCTTTGGTTAAATTGTCTGGCTGATGGCAAGTTTGCGAAATACGAAGTTAACATAACATATAATAACAGTAATAACAATATCGGGAACTAAATTAACGACCCATAAATGATATAGGCCACATAGTTGCTATTTTGTTAGAATAATGTTTATTCAGAAAGCAAACAAATAGCGAAAGTGGTCGTATTTAGAGTTACTGTTACACTCGAGCGCGTATCCATTTGACACAGTTCGATCATTCACAATTTCATCGCGAATTACAAGTTCGATACTCCACTTCGTTACCCACGCGAAATTTTAGATCATTTTCACATTCTAATAAAGTAACAATAATATCCATTACATAGTAAACGTTAATTTCTTTCACATAAAACCAATACAATTTCCTTCTTAACTTCGAATGTCACGGCCAGTAGCCTTCCACCGATGTGCTTTCTGATAAATAAATAAAGAACAAAAGTAACTATTATGCACTAAACTTTACAACAAATATTTTATTATCTAATGATTCAATAAGGTGTCATGCTGTCGTCGTTGAGTTGATATACACAACGTTATCCATTTCAATGATGCGCTTCTATATGAAATGTCGATCCTTATGATCGATCAAAGCGTTCAGATTTTAGCATTCAGGTCTTTGTTAAAAAACTTGTTAATTTCACTTTAAGAGTAAATAGTTCAAATGGCTTTAAGCACTATGGCACTTAACATCTGAGGTCATCAGTCCCCTAGACTGAAGCGCCTAGAACAGCTCGGTCACAGCGGCCGGCTTAACAGTAAATCCTAAACTATTATAGATATGATCAATATTCAAGCACTGTTGGGATCACCATGTAAATTTATAGAGAGATGGCAGATTAAAATTACTGTGGCTTCATTCCCTGCATTACTGCAGAATAAAATAGTTTTCATGAATGTTTCCTTTTATGGCCGATCTTAGGTCCGCCATATTTAACGCTGCTACGTCTCCTTGGCCACAAAATGCTTCTACTGGTTTTCCCTATGACGTAGGTTCTCTCCCGTCTCACTCGCACACTACAGTGCTTTGGCCTCAATAGACAATAGACGCCTGTGAATTTCCCCATCTCATGGTAAATCTGCGCCCTTCGTGGCACACGGTCTTCGACGACAATTGGTTTCATATTTATTGTAGGCCGACTCTTTCGGCCATATATTTAAAGGAGAGCGCAATGCTCGTTAACTCACAACTAGCATCACTTACGTTTCTCTCGGCAACTTCACGACCACGTGAATTTGGTTTCTCATATCAGTGAGTGGCTATATAGTCTGAAATTTCACTGTGTGTCTGTTAATAATTAGCAGTACGTGGTTTCTCATATCTGTGGGTGGCTATAAAGTCTAAAATTCCACTGTGCGTTTGTTTATCATTTTATATACGTGATGATTGCAGGTGCTGTATTGCTGCTGTTTCCCATTTAAACTATAACGTAGTCTAATGCTTTGTGGCGTCTTAGTATTGTATGAACGCCACTCTAACCGAAGGTGACGTATCTAGCTGGGAACTGAACTCGGCGGTAGACGGTTGGAATAAAAGCTATCGAGGAAATTATTGTTGTTGTTGTTGTGGTCTTCAGTCCTGAGACTGGTTTGATGCGGCTCTCCATGCTACTCTATCTTGTGCAAGCTTCTTCATCTACCAGTACCTACTGCAGCCTACATCCTTCTGAATCTGCTTAGTGTATTCATCTCTTGGTCTCCCTCTACGATTTTTACCCTCCACGCTGCCCTCCAATACTAAATTGGTGATCCCTTGATGCCTCAGAACGTGTCCTACCAACCGATCCCTTCTTCTAGTCGTGCCACAAACTCCTCTTCTCCCCAATCCTATTCAATACCTCCTCATTAGTTATGTGATATACCCATCTAATCTTCAGCATTCTTCTGTAGCACCAAATTTCGAAAGCTTCTATTCTCTTCTTGTCCAAACTAGTTATCGTCCATGTTTCACTTCCATACATGGCTACACTCCATACAAATACTTTCAGAAACGACTTCCTTACACTTAAATCTATACTCGATGTTACCAAATTTCTCTTCTTAAGAAACGCTTTCCTTGCCATTGCCAGTCTACATTTTATATCCTCTCTACTTCGATCATCATCATCTATTTTGCTCCCCAAATAGCAAAACTCCTTTACAACTTTAAGTGTCTCATTTCCTAATCTAATTCCCTCAGCATCACCCGACTTAATTCGACTACATTCCATTATCCTCGTTTTGCTTTTGTTGATGTATCTTATACCCCCCTTTCAAGACACTGTCCATTCCGTTCAACTGTTCTTCCAAGTCCTTTGCTGTCCCTGACAAAATTACAATGTAATTGGTGAACCTCAAAGTTTTTATTTTATTTTAATACCTACTCCGAATTTTTCTTTTGTTTCCTTTACTCCCTGCTCAATATACAGATTGAATAACATCGAGGAGAGGCTACAACCCTGTCTCACTCCCTTCCCAACCACTGCTTCCCTTTCATGTCCCTCGACTCTATATAACTGCCATCTGGTTTCTGTACAAATTGTAAATAGCCTTTCGCTCCCTGTATTTTACCCCGGCCACCTTCAGAATTTGAAAGAGAGTATTCCAGTCAACATTGTCAAAAGCTTTCTCCAAGTCTACAAATGCTAGAAACGTAGGTTTGCCTTTTCTTAGTCTAGCTTCTAAGATAAGTCGTAGGGTCAGTATTGCCTCACGTGCTCCCATATTTCTACGGAATCCAAACTGATCTTCCCCGAGGTCGGCTTCTACCAGTTTTTCCATTCGTCTGTAAGAATTCGTGTTAGAATTTTGCAGCTGTGAGTTATTAAACTGATAGTTCTGTAATTTTCACAACTGTCAACGCCTGCTTTCTTTGGCAATGGAATTATTACATTCTTCTTGAAGTCTGAGGGTATTTCGCCTGTCTCATACATTTTGCTCACCAGATGGTAGAGTTTTGTCAGGACTGGATCTCCCAAGGCTGTCAGTAGTTCTAATGGAATGTTGTCTACTCCGGGGGCCTTGTTTCGACGCAGGTCTTTCAGTCCTCTGTCAAACTCTTCACGCAGTATCGTATCTCCCATTTCATCTTCATCTACATTCTAAAATGTCTCTTTAATTTTCCTGTAGGCAGTATTTATCTTACCCCTCGTGAGATAAGCCTCTACATCCTTACATTTGTTCTCTAGCCATGCCTGCTTAACCATTTTGCACTTCCTGTCGATCTCATTTTTGAGACTTTTGTATTCCTTTTTGCCTGCTTCATTTACTGCAATTTTATATTTTCTCCTTTCATCAATTAAATTCAGTATTTCTTCTGTCACTCAAGGATTTCTACTAGCCCTCGTCTTTTTACCTATTTGATCCTCTGCTGCCTTCACTACTTCATCCCTCAAAGCTACCCATTCTTCTTCTACTGTATTTCTTTCCCCCATTCTTGTCAATTGTTCCCTTATGCTCTCCCTGAAACTCTGTACAGCCTCTGGTTCTTTCAGTTTATTCAGGTCCCATCTCCTTAAATTCCCACCTTTTTGCAGTTTCTTCAGTTTTAATCTACAGTTCATAACCAATAGATTGTGGTCAGAGTCCACATCTGCCCCTGGAAATGTCCTACAATTTAAAACCTGGTTCCTAAATCTCTGTCTTACCATTATATAATCTATCTGAAACCTATCAGTATCTCCAGGCTTCTTCCATGTATACAACAGCAAATTATTATAACCAATATATTCTCATAAGGGGAAAGAATATGTTGACTTACAGTTTCTTATCATCATAAAATGAACGGAAGCAAGAATTTATCGTTTTATTCTCTGCTTGAGAAGCACCGACTGAGAAATTCATTTCGACGGTCGGTGGTCTGCCTTGTGCTCAAATTCATTTGTATTTCAGTGGACCGAGGTTAGTGAACGTTATAATTAAATCTTTCATAGTTAAAGTTTATTCAGCACATATTTGAAAAATAGAGGCCAAAAAGTGTCTTCCTGTATGATAAATAACACACTTTCACAATCAGAAAAATTATAAGCTGGCCAATTGTGAAAATCGGTGAAGTGCAACGCATGCGTCCCACAAACCTAACCAGATGAGGGTTTTCATGTAAACCTAGGATTTTCGGAGTTTAATTTTTGGGTGGCAATTTTTGGTAAAGATTAACAATTCAGTACCCAATAAATTTATTCTTCTGGCAATGAAAAACGGAAAATACCACACACAAATTTTGAACATTACATTTGCAGATGGCTTACACAAATACACATCTATGTTCTCTACATTCTATTCAGCAGAATTATTGAAGTGTGTACTAATGTTTGAAAGCAATGTCTGTGATGTAAAAGAAAACACAATTAGTTACTTCAGACGTACTTGGAGTGGAGAAGATGGTGATTTGACCTGTTTTTCGTGAAATAGGCAACTATAAACATGTGGCGCCCGATTTTATCGCTCACTCTTCTATGCAGGGTGAACGTTAATAAAAGCGCCAAACTGCAGCGACGTATCCCTGCCTGGAAATGGAGGAACAAAGGTCCTATGAACATGTGCCCGCAAAAGCATAGTGGCCACTATAGATGGCGCTGACGGATGACAGTTCTCCTGACCTTGTGCCGTGTGCTCCTTGTGTGTTGCCGGCCGCTGTGGCCGAGCGGTTCTAGGCGCTACAGTCTGGAACTACGCGACCGCTACGGTCGCAGGTTAGAATCCTGCCTCGGGCATGGATGTGTGTGATGTCCTTAGGTTAGTTAGGTTTAAGTAGTTCTAAGTTCTAGGGGACTGATGACCTCAGATGTTAAGTCCCATAGTGCTCAGAGCCATTTGAACCTTGTGTGTTCCGGGCTGTGTAATTTATGCAGCGTACTGTATGCAGGAGAATGGTCTGGTTTTCATGTTGGAAACAATCCGAGACGGTGTTTGTGTATGAGCAAGCAGATGGAAACGGTCGAGAGACAACACGGCTAAACCAAAACTAGTACCCTCACAGACACCAACCACATCACACAACATTTCAATCCCTTTTTGGGCGTTTGTGTGATCATGAGTCCTTTCAGACAGACGAAGCAGTCTTTAGCAGAACTGACATGATAAATCTGCATAATCTTCATCTATGGGCTACAGACAATCCTCGAGGAATGATAAAGATGTCTCATCATCGTCGGTTCAGCATCAACGTGTGAGCAGGGATTCTTGGAGGCCGCATACTTGGACCGGTTATTAATCCACAATCCGCGCGGATTAGCCGCGCGGTTTGAGGCGCCATGTCACGGATTGCGCGGCCCATCCCGCCGGAGGTTCGGGTATTGCTCGGGCATGGGTGTGTGTGTTTTGTTCTTAGCGTAAGTTAGATTAAGTTAGTTCAAGTAGTGTGTAAGTCTATTGACCGACAACATCAGCAGTTTTGTCCCTTAGGAATTTACACTCGATTGAGCATTTATTCCACAACGACTAGACGCAGGAACGTACCTGGACGTCCTGCAGAATATCCTGCCTGAGCTGCTTGAGAATGTACCTTTGGCAATAGGACGGATTATGTGGTTTCTTCTTGATAGAGCGCCACCTCACTTCCACATTGCAGTTCATCGACATCTAAACATAATCTTCCCCAGACGGATAGGACGCGGAGGCCCTGTAGCTTGGCCTGCTAGATTACCGAGCTTAAGCCCATAGCCTTTTGCCTCTGGTGCATCTGAAAAGCGCCGTGTGTGCTGAACCGGATCCTCATGTGCAGAATCTTCAACAGCGTGTTCATCACGCCAGTGACGCTGTTCGGGGGGAGGGCGGAATATGAGGAGTGCTGCAGTAGATTGTGTGACGCGCGCACGTGTGCATTGCATCCAGTGAAGGCCACTGTTGTGACGTGGATGCGATGCAACTTTGTACTGTGTTCTGGGACGATTTACTGTCGTTACACGCGCACCGGCCGTGAGTGAACACATTTTCACAGGATCTCTTTTCCTCTATTTGCAGTCAGCAATCCCACCCTGCAGTTTTTCGTTTTTATTCATGATCACCGTGTCTATGCACCGCACGGCCCACAGTATTTTTCTCCAAGTTCCGAAAGCATTCGTTACGTGCTAACACAAATCAGATATGGGCTGTAGATGTTCCAACGCTGAAATCTGCGTACCGTACCACTTTAGTGAGACATGTGCATCTAACCGACGGCGGAAAGGTTAGCTGTAATGGTAAATGGGTCCCACCTAGAGCGTGACGATAAGGGGGGTGCTTAAGATTACCATGGCAGCACTGAGAAAAACAGTTGAGGAGCGATGTATGGTAATAGACAGGTGCAGGCAACATGGCTCAGTATTTCTGCACTGGACTTCCAACACGTTGTTGAGTTCATTCCACGTCTAACTGCTGGACTACGTAGGGAAAAAGGAGATCCTACAAGTTCCTAGGTGGAATGCAATGAATTTAGTCACCTCAGTATAATTACAGTTTCGCTGCTTGAGCCAGTGTAGACGAAAACTATTTATGATACGAGTACCCGGTTTTATAGGAATGCTATTCACACTGGGTACTGTAGGATTTGCGTAGAGTTAGTGTCACGACTTGCCGGTGGTAACGGTACTGAGACGCATGGTTGAAACACAAGCATGAGTGTGCATTACAGTTGCGGAAAGTCAGTAAGGATCTGGACGAGGGGAGCAAGGCTTTACTCGTAAAGCTGTTTTATCCAAACAACAGCAACAGTACTGTTGCCCTCCCCGAGTATCGTATCATTAAAGGAGTACGGTGAGGTCCTCTTTCCGCACCGGTGTTGAAGAAAGTGATTAGGAAGTTCGAATCAACTGGCGGTATGCGAATTGCACCTGGGAGAGGCCGACGTCAAACTGCGCCACGAACTATTGAAGAAGTTGCTGTTATCATGGCTGAGAATACTGGACGCATTGTGCAGTTTTACGCAGTGCACGAACTATGTCACGAAAGCAGTACATTCCGTGGTCCACCGTTCGAAAAGTGCAGCGAATAATAATTGTGAATGGTATTCTACTGCGTTTGGAGCTGTCTGGTTGTACGGGGTCGTCATACTGAGCTAGTTTGGTAACACGGAACGTAAATGTACGCAATTATAATAAAACGTTACCCTCTTAATGTGGAACACAACATTTGTTTCTTTCTGTGGTTTATTCATTTTTTTTTTCTCTTCCACATAACCTTTTAAATGTTGCCACAAAGTTTCATTGTCCTACGATAACTCGTTTCTCATGAGGGAACTCATAAGTGTAATTAATAGTAATTATAATTGCCCTCAACTGTACGATAATGGAGTACTTGTATTGTTCAGAAGTACGATTCGGTGTTCTTTCGGATGTATAAACCTCCGAAGGGACGTTCCATCGTTCGTCTTAGCAACACAGGAACTGAAGTATCGTATGTATCCGCCGGAACCAAGCAGCGACTTTCAATTAAAGATGTTCTCCCCTGTACGGGAATTACACAATGTGTGCGCGTGAGTACCGATTGCGACACAGAAACGACGACGTATATAATTCTCCGTCTGGCCTTGAAGCGTGCTCGGATAACCTAATGGTAGGACGACCGCTCACGATAAGTGGGATATCTAGGTCCGAAAGCCGCTCTGGAACAAATTTTCAGTGTCTTCATTCCATTATATAATTGAAGGTTTCCATATTCGCAACAGAGAATACATTTGATGTACTCTGTACTTAGGCTCATGGTGCAACATCTTTCTTCCAGTTTGGAATTCCCCATTCTTTTCGTGTCTTCTTATGGAGATTCGTTCATGTCTTGTGTTCCAAGTGCTGTTAGTGCATGCTGAGTACAATGTGTTCCTTTTATGTTTTTATATTTCAATACCAGGCAGACTGAAGAATTACTACTTTAAGATATATTTACACTATTAATTATTTCTAGAATGTTTCAAGACATTGACATTAGCGGCCAGTGAATACCATTCTGACCATACGTCGCATCCCTAGTGGTGCTTTATGCAGAAGATGAAACAGCGGTGTTTCAGAAGGATTAAAATAAAACAATAACAACGAGGAAAAAGAGAGAGAGAAGAAAATGACATTTCTCGTTAAATTTCTTGCAAGATTATCAAAGATTGGAGCTTCAATACTCTTATAATTTTTTGAAAATATTTTCTTCCAAGGCTGTTTTCGACTATGATTATTTACCGCGTATGGCCGATTTCGATTTTAATTCGTATAAATACGGACATGAACATAAACAACAAACATCAGCAGTCATTTGTACGACTAATAGTCTTGTCCCGTGTACGCAGATGCTCCAGAAACCATACTATATTATCATTATGATCCGACAATCTTTTGTGCAAAAATATTTTGTACAATTCGAATAATCAAAGAATTTTTTTTGGAAATTTATTGTAAGATCTTATGAGAAAAAAAAAACTGCAGAGGTCATCGGTCCCTACGCTTACACACTACGTAATCTAACTTAAACTAACTTACGATAAGGGCGAAACACACACCCATGCCCGAGGTAGGACTCGAACCTCCGACGGGGGAATCAGCGCGGTCGATGACAAGACACCCCTGACCGTTCGGCTACACCGCGCGGCAATATTCAAAGACGACGTTGTCTAAAAATGAATGATAATCGCACCTTTTGGCTAACATATACTGCTTCGTGAAAAATTGTTGTTAATTTAAATAAACCTCATATTATGGTACCTACATGAAGATCCCATTAACCTAGCTGCAGCAAAATTAAATGTTGTAACATTTTGAAAAGCTTGTATCATTTTGTATTCTGTATATTACTTCATATCATTTTATCACGTTCATTCCATTTCATAACAGTGGAGTTTCGAACAAATATTTTGTTTTTAAACCTCTCAAGTACAGCCCCAATTTCCGTCGTCTGTAATGAAGTTGTTCTACTAAATAAGTTCAAATGGCTCTGAGCACTATGGGACTTAACTTCTGTGGTAATCAGTACCCTAGAACTTAAAACTACTTAAACATAACTAATATAAAGACATCACACACATCCATGCCCAAGGCAGGATTCGAACCTGCGACCTTTGTGGTAGCGCGGTTCCAGACTGTAGCGCCTTGAACCGCTCAGTCACTCCGGCCGGCAATAAGTTTCATTTCCATCATTCGGAAAAGAGTCGAGTCGTTAGTCTAGGCTGTAATAGCAGTAGATAAACGACAATCGCAGCTAGGCAGATATGTGCTTTCCTCAAACACGTACTGCTAACTATTCCAATTATTCTCAGTCTTAACCCTCGCTGTGCATATCAGCAGTGTCTGAGGCCTCGCGTTATTGTGTTACGTAAAGGAGGCGGATTACCACTCATTCCTCCCACCCATGCAAGTTATGTAAGATGTCTAGCTCAATCTTAATGATACTGTGATGTACAGCATGGTATTGGTTTGTGTCGGTATGTAAGAAGAGACAATACTGAAGGTCAACACATAACCTGCCCCTTTCGGGTAGCAGAAGATAATGGACTCGTACTCGGGTGAATCTGCATTGAGACCCGCATGTGGGTATTCTTAATTATCTTTCCCGTTAATTTCTGTTGCCGCATATGGGTATTGTTAATTGTTTTCAGTTATTTTCTGTCGCAGGATTTTGTGCACGAACTGACCTCTCGACTATGTCACATTTCGGGCGATCTGGGCTGCCAAATCATTCCCTCGAACTTTTCAGAAAGTTCTTCGAACCAATAGCGAACAATTGTGGCCCATTGAAATGTCGCATTGTAACCCATAAAAATTCCATCATCGTTTGGGAACATGAAGTCCATGAATGGTTGTAAATGCTCTCCAGGTACCCAAACATCCAGTGGACTCAGTCCATTCTATGTGACCGCAGCCTATACCACTATGTAGCCCCAAATAGATAGCACAGGTAAGATTTGTTACCTGTAGGTTCGAACCACACATAAGGTTACGGAGATACTTCAGGAACTCAAATGGGAATCCCTGGAGGGAAGGTGACATTCCTTTCGAGAAGCACTATTGAGAAAATTTAGAGAACTGGTGTCTGAAGCTGACTGGCGATGATACTACTGCCGCCAACACACATTGCAATTAAGGACCACGAAGATGAGATATGAGAAATTAGGGCTCATGCAGGGACATGGTAAGTGGACCCGTATTCAGGAGGTAACGTCTTTGATTGGTTATCGAAACGTTCTCGGTCCCAGTTCGAATCCCGCCACTGCTTAAATTTTGATCTGTATTGGTGGCTGGAGACTTATTGCATAAGAAGTCACCCACATTTCGTCAAAGGCGGAGGAACGGACTGAGGATCGGAGCACAATCTTGTCCTAGAGGTGGGAAATTGCCCCAAAACGAGGAAGAAACAGCAATGATCAACAGCATGAGGATGCAGAAGGCAATGGAATCCACTGCATTAAAAATACGTAACCTGTACCCTCAGGACATGTGACCTGTAATTGAAAAAGTGTCATGATGATCTCTCCATTGGCAAAAAATTCCGCAATAGTCCCCAATTCGGATCTCTGGAAAGGGACTGCCAAGGTTAAGGTGACCATGACATGAAGATTGAATATTCAACGAAAGGATAACGTTCCACAAGTCAGTGCGTGGAATGTCAGAAGCTTAAGCGTGGTAGGGTAGCTATAAAACCTGTAATGGGAATTTCAAAGGCCCAGTCTAAACGTAGTAGCGGTCAGTGAAGTGAAATGGAAATAAGACAAGGGTTTCTGGGTAGTATAGGATAACATCAACGTCAGCAGAAAATGGTACAACGGGAGTAGGATTCGTTAATAATAGGAAGGAAGGGCAGAGAGTGCGTAACTGTGAACAGTTCAGTGGTAAGGTTTTTCTTATCGGAATCGACAGCAAACCAACACCGACAACGATAGTTCAGGTATCCATGCCGAAGTGGCAACTGGAGATGAAGAGATAGAGAAAGTATATGAGGATATTGAAAGGGTAATACAATGCGTGAAGGAAGAAGAAAATTTTATAGTCATGGGGGACTGTAATGCAGTTGTTGGGGAAGGAGTAGAAGAAGAGGTTGCAGGAAAATAGGAGCTTGGGACAAAGGATAAGAGAATCATAAGTGCAGGAGGTACACCCGGGTGATACGAGAAGATTTCAATTAGACTAGATCAAGGTTAGACAGCGACTCCGAAATCAGTACCCAGGAGCAGATATAGGCTCGTATCACAATAATGATGAAGAGTGGGCTGATGTTTAAGACATTAGTCAGGAAGAATCAACAAGGAAGGAAGTTGGATACAGAAGTACTAAGGAATGACGGAATACGCTTGAAGTTCGATAAAGCTATAGATACAGCAGTAAGGAATTGCTCAGTAAGCTGTACAGTTGTTGAGGAATGGAAGTCTCTAAAAGGGCGGTCACCGAAGTTGGGAAGAAAAACATAGGAACCAAAAAGGTAACTGCGAAAGAACCATGGGTAACAGAAGAAATACTTCAATTGATCGATGGAAGGAGGAAGTACAAAAATGTTCCGGGAAACTCAGGAATACAGAAATACAACGCGCTGAGAATGAAATAAATAGGAAGTGCAGGATAGCCAAGGCGAAATGGCTACATGAAAAATGTGAAGAAATCGAAAACGAAATGATTGTCAGAAGGATAGACTCAGCATACAAGAAAGTCAAACAACCTTAGGTGAAAATAAAAGCAAGGGTGGGAATATTAATTCCACTATTAATTGCAGAGGAGAGAGCGGATAGGTGGAAGGAATACATTGAAAGCCTCCATGAGGAGGGAGATTTGTCTGAAGTTATAGAAGAAGAAACAGGAGTCGATTTAGAAGAGACAGAGGATCCATATTAGAATTAGAATTTTAAAAGAGCATTGGAGGACATAAGATCAAATAAGGCTGAAGGGACAGATAAAATTCCATCAGAATTTCAAAAATCATTGGGGGAAATGGCAACAAAACGAGTGTTCACGTTGGTATGTAGAATGTATGAGTCTGGGGGCATACTACCTGACTTCCCAAAAATATCATCCACACAATTCCAAAGACTGCAAAGCTAATAAGTGCGAGAATTATCGCACAATCAGCTTAACAGCTCATGCATCCAAATTGCTGACAAGAATAATATACGGAATAGAAAAGAAATCTGAGGATATGCTAGATGACGATCAGTAATATCTTTAGAAAAGATAAGCCAAGAGGGAGATAATTCTGTCATTGCGGTTGATAATGGAAGCTAAGCTAAAGAAAAATCAGGACACGTTCATAGGATTTACCGACCTAGAAAAAGCGTTCGAAAATGTAAAACGGTGCAAAACGTTGGAAATACTGAGAAAAATAGGGGTAAACTATGGCGACAGACGGGTAGTATACATTATGTACAAGAGCCAAGAGGGAATAATAAGAGTGGACAACCAAGAACGAAATGCTGGGATTTAAAAGGGTATAAGACAGGGATGTAGTCTGTCGCCCCTAATGTTCAATCTGTACAGGGAAGAACCAGTGGTATAAGTAAAAGAAAGGTTCAAAAGTGGAATTAAAAATCGATGTGAAAGGATATAAATGATACGATACGCTAATGACATTGCTCTCCTGACTGGAAGTGAAGAAGAATTACATGATCTGCTGAATGGAATTAACACTCTCATGAGTTCAAAATATTGATTAAGAGAAAATCGAAGAAAGACGAAAGTAATGGGAAGCAGCAGAAATGAGAACAGCGAGAGACTTAACATCAGGATTGATGGTCACGAAGTAGATGAAATTATGGAATTCTGCTACCTAGGCAGTAAAGTAACCAATGATGAACGGAGTAAGAAGGAGATCAAAAGCAGACTAGCAATGGCAAAAGAAGCATTCCTGGCCAAGAGAAGTGTACTAGTATCTAATATCGGCCTTACTTTGAGAAAGAAATTTCTGTTAATGTATACCTTGAATACAGATGTGTATGGTAGTGAAACATGGCCTGTGAGAAAACGGGAACAGAAGAGAATCGATGCGTTTGAGATGTGGTGCTACAGACAAATGCTGAAAATTAGATGGGCTGATAAGGTAAGGAATGAAGATGTCCTGCACAGAATCGGAGGGAAAAACAATATGTGGAAAACACTGGTTAAGAGAACTGACAGGATGGTAAGACATTTGTTAAGACATAAAGGAATGATTTTCGTAGTACTAGAGGGAGCTGTAGAGGGAAAAAACTGTAGAGGAAGACAGAGATTCGAATACATCCAGTAAATAATTGAGGACGTAGGTTGCAAGTGCTACTCTAAGATGAAGAGGTTGGCGCAGGAGAAGAAGTCGTGGCAGGCAGTGTCAAATCAGTCAGAAGACTGATGACTCAAAAAAAATGCGGGGGAAGGGGAGGGGAGGGGGAGGCTGTGCGGCCACAGTCACTTCGGAAAACTTTTCACGTGAATCATCTGAGTACAAATGACAGCTCCGCCGATACACTGTCCCTTTATATCTTGTGTACGAGATACTGCCGCCATGTGTATATCTGCACATCGCTGTCCCATGACTTTCGTCATCGCAGTGTATTTGCTATTTGTACTACGACTGCAATGAAATGGAAGTGCGAAGGACATATAGTTAAATGAAAAAATCGTACATGGACCAAGAAAGAAAGGTAATGTACGGCAGAATCCAGAGAAAGCATTTATTCACAGTGGATGTGAGATCGCAGCAGCTGCTGGTGGTAGTCACGATACACTATCAGTTCAAAAAATTCCGAGACCGATTTTATTGGTTCAAATGGCTCTAAGCACTATGGGACTTAATTTCTAAGGTCATCAGTCCCCTAGAACTTAGAACTACTTAAACCTAACTAACCTAAGGCCATCACACACATCCATGCCCGAAGCAGGATTCGAAACTGCGACCGTAGCGCTCGTGCGGTTCCAGACTGTAGCGCCTAGAACCGCTCGGCCACCCAGGCCGGCACCGCTTTTATTCCTGGCGTATAAGCGACACCATCAAAATAACTGCCGTGACAGCTCTAAGCAACAAATGTGCATTCGCCCAGCATGTTGTGAGCAGACAGTGGTAAGTAGTGGACGTACGAACGTAGTGTGTCAGCGTTGTTTTGGCACAGATCGCAATTGAGCTCTATCTCCAAATATATTGTTGAAGACGTAGTCCAGATTACTTTAAGGAAGACAAAAACGTGTGTAAAGTTTGTCCTGCACACACTGACTTATAAACTAAAGCAACACGGTGCGTGAACGTCTGCCACGACTTGAGTGATATGCAAAAACTGCAAACAATTCTTTTCTAGATAAAATCATGTCGGGTGACGCGACTAGCTGTTCTCAATACGAACGTACAACAAAATGGCAAGGTCTATAAATTCATGTGAATGGTCAACGCTTTGATGACATAAGGACAATGTGACGCTCGAACTGAACAACATCTCAAAAAACCTCTTTTCAGGCATTTTCACCGAGTGAGGCGGAGCGCAGCCTGTCATCCTGATTTAGGTTTTCCGTGATTTACTCAAATCGTTTCAGGCAATTTCTGGGATGGTTCCTTTGAAAGGTCATGGCCGACTTCCTTCCCGAACCTTCGCTAACTCGATGGGACCAATGACCTTGTTGAGACTATGTAGAATGGATGGGAGGGTTGAGGGAACGAGACTGTGTAGATCAGCTCAAGTATTAAAATCGCCATCTTAAGTTTTCTCTACAGGGTGTTTCAGGAGGAACAGTAAATGTTTTAGGAGGTATTAGTATAGACGAATTGCAATAAAAATGCCTTTGACCAATTTTTATTGAATACAGAGATACAGCTGCTAGTATGTAACCCAAACAAACCTAAAGCAAAGACAAATGAAGTCGTTTCCAGTTATTTACAAAAAATTCCAATACCAACTTCAATAAAGTTTTGACTTCTCTTGATAACACCGCGTGTACCTCTTCTGAGGTCGTCTTTGCGTTCTTTAATGAGGGCTGCACTACTCATAAGCAGAACGATCAAATCGGCTCTTGTGGCTACTTTATCTTTGTAGATTTCGCCTATCAACTACCCCCAGAGGCGAAAATCCAAAGGGGTAAAGTTGGGGGACTTTGGTGACCAGGAAATGTGCTCATGGCTACCGCTCCATCCACTGGCGAATGTTAGGCTGAGACAGTGTGTCACCTGAGGGCTGCAACGCACAGGAGCCCCGCCATGCTGGATGAATATACTCATTCTAGTAGCCAAAGGAATCTATTCCAATAACGCTCATTTTCAAGAAAGTGTAGATAACGGGGTCCTGTAAGATCATGCGGTGACTCAACAAACCCAATCAACTGATTATCTGTCAAACCAGACCCCCACATTGACAGAGAAGCTTCCTTGAAAATGTATCTCCACAACGGTATGTGGGCTTTCTTCAGACCACTGATGTGAATTACGAGAGTTATTGATGCCGTCACGAATGCAAGTGGCATCATCAGTGAAGAGTAAAAATGGGTTTTCCTGCCGATTTTCAAGTATTCAATCGTCCATCTTCACGTTCTGCTCGAAGGTACTGAATGAGCTGCAAATGATACGGATGGAACCCGAGCTTACGTAAGGTGCGCCACTTTCTTTGTATGTGAAACACCGATGTGTGCAGAAATTCTACCTGTGCTTGTTGAAAGACTACGTTCTACCGACTGAATGTCCTCTACTTCAGCCACAGCCTGTTCATTTACACGTCCAGATGCATTAAGACGGCTGGGTTTGTACCAGTGTCACGCTGTGTATTGAACTCACGAGAATACACTCTTGAATGTGATAGTGTGCGGTTAGAAAATCATTTACTGTATTCTCTACAAACAGCAACAGCGTTTCCATCACAAAAGCCATGCGCAAATACCATACCAGAATGATAAGCATATGTAACTAGGTGCGGCATGATTACACTCTACAGTACACTGGATTTTGACAAAAAATCGTAACGAAAACTGCAACGTAAATTAAAGCACAACTTCGCAACGTGAACATTAACACTCTACTGCGGATAGTAACCCATAGCAACAAGAGTACCAACAAACGAAACGAAAATATATCTCTGTTCTCAACAGAAATTGGACAGATGATATATGGGATTGAACTACATTTCGTCTAAGCTGCCACCACGTAAAACGTCGCTAATTAATTTTGTCTTTTACTAGTGTGTAGGCAGAAGAGGGATTTTTGATACACCTGCTATATGCAGTACGGTCAAGTGACGCTGTTAACACCCAAGTTAAGCGGGCACAGTACGGGGATTGGTTGTGTAACTGGATTTTGCAAGGTCATCAGTCATATACACTAGGCTGAATACTAAAATAGCGTCCCGTACATCAGAGAAGAGACACAACGGGTGATGGTTGAGTGAGTGAGGCGAAAGCACGGGAGCTCTAGGTAGACAGTTCCTGGTGTGAGAGTCGATGACTGCTTTGGCAGCGTCGCAATTGCAGTACCATCAAATATTCCATACATGCACTGCTTTTTAAATCCAGAAGAAGAGCACCTGTGAGCAGCAGAAGTGTGGTGTTTAACAAAGAATTAAGAGGTCAGATATAGTATGAAAAGGAATAGGTGACGAAACACGTCTGTAGAAGAGTTTCGACAGGACGTGAGAGCTGTTAATGTGATCTTTTACGGTATCTGAAGTAGTAAACCTGACGCTAGAAGGAGCAGTCGGTGCGAAAAGTGCAAATGCTAGAACAAGACTTCACTATCTAAAACATCTTATGGTTGACGTTCGGTGTAATACACTGCCTGACTAAAAAAGCAAAGCCCGCAGAAAACCGTCAATGTAGCATACAGACACACATACATACATTAATCCTTGTTCCATAGATCATGAATACGACATTTGGTAATGATGTGGAACGTGTCATTTTAACAAAAGTTTTCTTTACATAAAATAAATAATTAATTTTTTTACAGTTATTACTTCATATCTAAGAATTCATCTATTGAGTAGAAGGAGCTGTCATTCAGAAATTCTTTTAATTTGCTTTTTAATGTTGATTGGCTATCTGACAGACTTTTAATTCTATTTGAGAAATGACCAAAGATTTCTGTGGCAGCATAATTCATCCCTTTCTGTGCCGAAGCGAGATTTAATCCAGAATAGTGTAGAGCATTCTTTCTTCTAGTGTTGTAGCTATGCAGTTCGTTGCTATTTTTGAATTGGGATGGGTTATTAATGACAAATTGCATGAGTGAATATATGTATTGCGAAGGTACTGTGAATATCCCGAGTTCTTTAAATAAATATCTGCAATGCCTTCTTGGCTGGGCTCCAGCTATTATTCTGATTACACGCTTTTGTGGAATGAATACTTCCTCTCTTAATGACGAATTGTCCCAAAATATGATGTCAAATTTGGAATAACCCTAATAGCATAAGTAGCTGAACGTAACTGTTTCAGCAGATCATCGATGTGTTTCTTCCAATTCAATTTCTCATCAATGTACACACACACCCATAAATTTTGAGTATTCTGCCCTAGCAATGGACTACTATTCATAGTCTACATTTATCAATGGTGTTATGCCATTTACTGTACAGAATTGTATAAACTGTGTTTTCTCAATATTATTGAGGGTCCATTTGTAGAGAGCTACTTAATAATTTTCTGAAAGACATTATTTACAATTTCTTCAGCTGAATCTTGCTTGTTGAGTGTGATTACTATACTTGTATCATCAGCAAAAATAACTAGCTTTGCATCTTCATGAATATAGAGTGGCAAGTCGTTAATATATATTAAGAACAATAAGGGACCCAAGACTGAATCCTGTGGGACACCATTCTTGATACTTCCCCAGTTAGAGGACTCTGCTGATTTTTGCACACTATCTGTACTGTTAATTTCAGCCTTCTACATTCTTCCAGTTAAGTATGAATTAAACCATTTATTCACTGTCCCACTCATACCACAATACTTAATGTTATCTAGAAGAATTTCATGATTCAGACATTCAAAAGCCTTTGAGAGATTACAGAATATCCCAATGGGTGTATTTCGGTTATTCAGTGCATTTAATATTTGATCAGTGCAAGCAATATAACATTTTCTGTTGAAAAGCCTTTCTGAAAACCAAATTGACATTTTGTTAGGACTTCATTTTTATAAATATTTGATGCTACTCTTGAATACATTATTTTTCAAGAATTTTTGATAAAGCTGTCAGAAGTGAGATTGGGTGGTAGTTGTTAGCATCAGAGCTCTCCTCTTTTTTATGCAATGGTTTAACAATAGTGTATTTAAGTCTATCTGGAAAAATGCCCTGTACAGTGAGCTACTACATATGTGGCTGAGAATCCTATTTATTTGTTGGGGACAAGCTTTTAGTACTCTGTTGGAAATGTCATCAGTTTCATGTGAGCTTTTACTGTATTATTTCCCTAATTTCAGAAGGGTAGGTGGGTTGAATTTCAATTTTATCAAATTACAAAGGTACTGCCTGTTCCATATACTGCCTTGCGTTTTCTAATGCTAGCTCGATGCTATTTTCTCTACAACACTTACAAAATCAATACTGTAAATGTTTTGTACTTTTGACTTCTTGTTAAAAAACTTTTCATTGTGTTTGATAGAAATACAGTCTTCCTATGCTCTTGGTTGCCCTGTTTCCCTTTTAAAAATTTTCCAAATATACATTTCCATTTTCTGTTTATAAGATATTTTTATCCCTTTAGTAAGCCATGGCTTTTTAGATGGATTCTTACAATTATTTTTCATTGTTTTCTTAGGGAAACTGTTTTCAAATATACTCACAAAGGTATCATGAAATAGGTTAAATTTTAAATTATCATCATGTTCCCTGTACACCTCATCCCAGTCTAACTGTTGCAAGCCTTCACTAAAATTTTGAATTGTTAAATCGTTAATTGAATGCACTATTTTGGAGGACTGTTTTGCAATACTGTATGGAGCTATACCATATACTGTAAGTAATTGTGCACCATGTTCAGACAGACCATTCTTAATAGGAAAAGTTTTTATTTGGTTAAATTTACCTCAGTGTGTGACAACATTATCTATCAGTGTGCTGCTTTCCTGTTCCACCAGAGTAGGAAAATCAATTACTGATGTCATATTGAAAGAACCAAGTAATACTTCAACGTCAAGCTTTCTATCGGACTCTTTCAGAAAATCTACATTCAAACAACCACAAACAATAATTATCTTTCCTCTGTCTGACAGATAGCACAACAAAGAATCCAATTTTTCAAAAATAGTTGAAAATTTCCCAATGAGGACCTATACACGGCTACAATTATAAGGTTGCCATTATTTAGTGTAAGCTCACACACACACATGCTTCTATATGTTGTTCTATCCAAAATTTTATAGTTTCCAAATTTTTCACACTATGAAAGACTTTTAACACATTTGGCAACTCCTCCTCTCTCCATAGTATCTCTACTTACATGTCCACCTACATTTACGATTTCCATACCTGTGACTATATGATGTACAGACAGGCATAGTACATCTATTCCACCCTCAGTTTCTAAATCTTCTAAACAAACAAGAAGCTGATCTACTTTGTTTTTTAATCCACCTGACCACGTTCGAAGTCCGTGAGTTCAGTGGAGCGCCCCATTCTGCTCTCTCACAATTTCTAATGACTACTGAGGTCGTTGATATGGAGCACCTGGCAGTAGGTAGCAGCACAATGCATCTAATACGAAAAACGTATGGTTTTGGGGATGTCCGGATACTTTTGATCACATAGTGTTTGTGTAACAAAAACGACCTAAATTTTTCACTTAATATGCACCTAAAGAAATGTATTAAATTTGTATGTAAACCTACGTCTAAAGTACGCGGAAACCGGCCCTTATTTCATGTTTTAGTTTAGTTTTTTTTTTCAAGAAATACTTTGAAACAAGTGAAACCTTCAATAGATAATATAAAACAGACTACAATTAACGTCGTTACGATTACTTATATTCAAGAGCTTAAAATTCAAGTGTGTGCGATCTGCGCCAGTGCTGCCGTAGCTTCGTAATTGTGCACACCATCAGCTAGAATGTGGAATTGCAATTCTCTGTGACACGAGACGACAACCAGACTGCTTCCGTGTTGTTCGTGTTTGATGTTGTTACGAGGCCTGATAGCGTATATAAAGAGCATGAAGAGCGTCACATATTGAGTGATCACTGTGTAGGGGAGGACGCTCAATCCTATGAGATTATCAGAGGTTAACGACCCTAATTATGAGTCTGCATTTAGCCGACAGGTCAAAATGTGCAACATGCAGATTTTTGAGGTGACAGTGGCCCGGTATTGGGGTGGGTGGGAACGTGATGACATTCATACTTGTCGTCAAAGGAATCAGTTTCTTTTCTTGGCGGATGATCTAATAGTGCAATATTCAGATGCTTCTTTAACCATTTTTATATGGCAACGGTCCAGTGTTGGACTGCATGGGAAGGTGAGGATGTCAAGCTTCCAGCCGACCAAGTGTGACCAGCGGATGGCAATCCCCACATTGTGCTCCAAGCACGTTGTAACGCCTCCACATCTGCACCTGCTGTCCGAAAACCTTCAAGTAATTGACTCCCTTCAACATTCTGCGTCACCTCGCACCACGTGTTGCAGACTAGCAGCACCTCGATGCGGAAATTTCCGACCCATGTCGTTAACATCAGAAAGCAAAGGAAAGTATGGACTTCTGATCAGTAACGTCGCATTCTATTTAGCGATGGATCGCGGTTTTGCATTACCCCGGATGATTCACAGAACACTGACGGTACAATAGTACGTAACGGACATCGTGCGTTCTTATGTGTCACCTCTCATACGGAAGTATTGTTGTGCAATTTTCCAACACGGCAATGACACCCTTCTCAGCTGAATTATTGTCTGCTATGTCAAACTGGTAAGTGGACTCTCACTGCCCAGACCTTCACAATTTTAACTCGTTTTTGTAATCACTACAATAACTTCACATAGTCTGTCAACCGTTAAGTTTCGTTGCGTCTCTTCCCACATTCTGTGTGATTCAGTCATTTTCTCAGGTAAAAGTTACAAAGATGTGAACAGATTTGTGCACTGTAAGATGAAATAGGAGGCTGCATCAAACAAGTCGAAAGGCTGATGAGTAAAAATTTATTAGTTAAACAGGCATCGTATGGATCTAAGTTGAGTAAATGGTTTACGGAGATGGCTACTGGAGTTGTAAATATACAGGATTTATATCTGTTCAAGACCGAGAACAGTCTATTGAATAACTTTACATCACAATTTACTTCATTTGCAGACTAATCATTTAGCTTTTTAGTTGGTTAGTACCTCACAAGTACATGTAGCGCAAGCGAGCCATAGATTTTTGCTTTCCCCTGGGCAGCACGTCAGGTATTGAAGTGTGGTCACATGGATGGACTGTTACACGCAGAGGACAAACACCTATTACACTGAAGTGGGCACACATATTAAGATACCAGTTATCACAATATCTTTACGTATGTCCCTAATATCCTTTGTATTCGCTCCTAACACTAGAGGACAGTTGTCTATATCAATCGGTTGATCCGAAAAAAACATTAATGAACCACGAAATCAACAGAATTAGTGCTGTATCGGATAGTAAGCGTTAGTGGCGACACTGGGGACAATATACCGACACACGACTTCGTATATCTGCGAAATATTGACCGATGCTTTACGCTTCTGGCCGTATACATTTCGGCCATCTTCTGAGCCAGATGGCTCGCAGCAGGTGGAGCACTTTCTTATGTTTCTATAAACAAGAGAGCAGCGTCTCTTTGTCTTGACCACAGAATACACAACGATAGAAATGTTGCTCTGAGACAAGGAAACTTGTATAAAGTGTATCAGTGGTTAGATGCTCGATATGTGTCCACATACAGATGCATTAATGGCAGCTGCTCTTTAGCTACGTCTTTTTAGCTGACCAAAGAAGTCGCCGGATTCCATGCTTTCTTCATAGTGAAACCGTCAACGGTATTAATTAAATCCTTCGCAGAACAAATTTTCACTGAATCCTCAACAAACAATGTCTGCATATCATTCGCTCTAACGACTCCTTTTTGGAATCACTTACCGCTCTAGTATGCTCATTTAACAATATCGATCACATTTTCATCTTCCCTGCAAAGTTCTGAGTTCTTTCCAGAACAGCTCCAGGCTGGCTAATGATATTACTTACCTTCCTGCCATTCGTGACTCAACCAAGGAACACTGCATAAAAGCAAGTATCGTTCACCCTCATAGGCAGCCCAATTAATTTTTTAGGATGCAATAATCAAACTCCAGTTTTGACTGCGCCTTTCACTGACAATGCCTTGAATGAAAAGGGGTCCGCAGCTCGTGGTCGTGCGGTAGCATTCTCGCTTCCCGCGCCCGGGTTCCCGGGTTCGATTTCCGGCGGGGTCAGGGATTTTCTCTGCCTCGTGATGACGGGGTGTTGTGTGATGTCCTTAGGTTAGTTAGGTTTAAGTAGCTCTAAGTTCTAGGGGACTGATGACCACAGATGTTAAGTCCCATAGTGCTCAGAGCCATTTGAACCAATGAAAAGGGAAAAATGTAAGGGCCATCTACTCTACAGATGTATGATGAGTGATGCGGTACAGAACATTTTCACCAACATGAACACCTTTACTGGCTTTTATTTGGACCACAGATTACTGTCTAATTTGCGTTACAGAATGGACAAATGTTATATATACTTGCATACTCCTAGATGAAGAATAAGCACCCCACAGCTGTTCCTGTATCAAACAGCAGATAACACCTGCTTTCAATAGTTGCTAATTTTGGGATGTAATGAACAGTCAATAAGACACTCCATAATTAATAATAATACATTCAGTCAATAAGGCACCTCTCGTTCAGTTTATTTCGTTCATCATCACTCGCAGTATGTGTCGCCGATAAATCAGCTGGAGAGATTTTTGAAATTCGCTTCACATGGAATTGGTAGTGATATCATAATCCTTGTTATAGATAGTGCGGGATGTGCTAGGAGTCATATGACTGGAATGATTATTCGAAGCAAAAAAGTCCAGTAAACGTGGGCTCTAAAATGCATACCGTAAGAGTTACGAGCACTTATTCATTGTCGGTACTATGAAACAAATCTTTTTTGCTCATGTGCTTCGATTTCCTTATTTCCATTGGAGGTAGTATAGAACAAAACTAGGAATAACTGTTTAGTAAACATGTTGTCTGAAACGCTTACATTAAGAGCTGTGGGTACTCGTTCAGAAGAAGAGATGAGTTTCATATTAACGAAGCCGAACGAGTACTCCTAGATCTTAAGATATCTGTTGTAGAGCCCGTGTTTACTAGATTATCGCTTCTAATGATCGTTCCCCGCATATTCCTGGATATTGACGTATCCACCTAGGACATCCTGTATACTATAGAGAACATAATGGCGCTTGTTCTCATGATAACAGAAGGCTACAGTTGAAGACTTGACGTCTGAGGGCACTGAGAACGCTTTTAATATAACGAAGGAAGCTAGACATACTCTGAATCTGTGCACTGCTGATGAAATTGGACTCGCAGTAATTAGGTACTGGATTTGAAAGTGGCCTGTAACAAAAGTCGAAACCTGGAATCCAAATAAAACTAAAAAGAGCCTCAACCTGTCTTCGTGTTCCTCCCTTACTGAAATCGAAGTGTTGATGTTTCCGTTCAGCGCTAGTTTTGGGTAACTCATTTACAAGTTGTGGATATGTATCTTGGTTGATATCTCTTTCAGGGGTACAAATTTATAATAAATGTGGCGACACTGTTTCTTCCGTTGAACAAGATTTTTACTTCAAAAGCAGTTGGTGAAATTAGTTGCCCAAATCAGCATACACAACACAAGTTAATCATTTATTAGTTGCTTTCATGGAGTCGCAGAATCCAGGTTAAAGTTGTGATCACGCCTTGTGCACTGCTCTGCCTGCCTTCTTGGCAGCTGTTCTGGCTTTGGCAGCTGTCCTGGCTTTGGCTATTGCCCTGGCTTTAGCAGCTGTCCTGGCTTTGGCGTGAGATGCAGTCCTTGAGTTTGCGATGTGCCTCGAATTGCCTTTGCCCACACGGGATTCTGAAAATGAGGTCCAAAACATTAAATTTTTTGCAATATTTATACTCTTCAGGGTGTACACTTATATGATACTATGATAGGAAAAGATATATTCGTCTACATGTTGCAACAATGTGATCTGTGATTGTTACTGCCTTTGTGAGGTACTGCCTCCTTTTATAGCCTATAATGTCTGTGACACGTTGGACTGTGACTCAATTTTAGACCTAACAAACATAACAAGTAGTTTTTTAGAGTTCTAGGAGCACTTATCTTTTGTTAGTAGGTGCAAACGCAGCCTTTAGTGTCTCGGTTTTGAGGCTGCAGTACCTAGTGTCAAAGTTCTTACAGACAGACCACCTTCAACAGTGTACCAGACTCTCAATAAATGAACCGAAATAGGAGGTGCAGTGGTCAAGGAACTGCATTCATATTCTACATGTGATGCATTCAGACTGTGTTATGGGATCCAGATTGGGTCATTTTTGGTTTCACTCATACTTTACAGAGAAATGCTGTGACGATTCCTTGAAAAGACTGCGAGCAGCTCTTTCCTTCTTCCTTGACAGTCTGAAAAAGGCTTTCCTAGTCCTTTTCAGTACTTTCGACATCGAAAAACGTTTGTGGCAGTGAACCAGTATGATATAGGAACACATTAGCCTCAGTTCATAGCTTAAAAGCCCTGTTGGTTCTCATCACTCTTTGTAGTGGCTAAGATCCATGGTTAATACTTGAACTAGTATGCGAAGTACTTATTCACCATAGCAATCTGTTCTGTGTAGGGGAAGCTGTGCTGCAGAATATTGTGCAATGACGGCAGGACAAAAAACCCTACTCTTACGGTTCTGCTCAAAAGATAATAAGAACTAACAATAATGAGTTAAACTCGAGGGAAGCGTAATTTAAGACTGACGATGTTTTAAAATGAACAAGATTACAAGTTTTCAAACAGTAAATAAAAGACATTCTCGTAATGTTATTGTACTCTGTGGTTTTTATTTCTGTTTGTGATACTTGAGGTACGACTGCCGTCATGTTCATGTAAATCCATTTTTCAGACTCATAATAATTTGGTTTACTATATTTGTGAAAGTCTGCAGAATCTAAAATTTCCTCATACGTTCCCTTACAGATTTTATTGTGATAGTTTTGGTGTTGCAGTATTGGGTTCGCGACACACAATGGAACCCATTCTTGTGCTCTGCGGCTGTTAGTATTCGCTGCCACCTCTGTGACCGTGATAACTTTAGTACGGAAGCGCTGGACCTGGAGGTAGTCGGATCGAATCCCGTTACAGAGGAAATTTTTCGAAACTACTGTTTCTTCTGTAAGGGGAAATAGGATGGGAGCATACAGTCAGGGATAACCAGGAAGACGTCAGGGTCCATAGCTGGACATCTTACCAGTAAAGCAAGATCTCAGCGTTTTATTCAGACTTTGAGAAGCACAAATTTGACAAAGACGTTCATTTCAGTTGGGACTCTTCTGCAACGTGGACGAATTCATTTGTATATGAGGAGATGGAAGTTGAGCCTTGCACTAAGTATGAGTAAACTTGATGTGAACCCAGATCATATGTCGGGTTTGAGAATAGGCAGTATACAAAAGTTATCACGAATGTTCTGTGCAAAGCAGTTCTAATGCGGTATAACAATCCCGTAAACAGTCTATACTTTGATCGCTGTGGTTATTTTGATCACTCATACACCAAAAGTATTACAATTATCTGCTGGCTGTCAGTTCGGGTGTTCAGTATATCGTGTTTGGTGGTAAAATCCCATCACTACACGCCAGATGGCACCATGTAGAGCCGAATTTCTTGCGCAATAGTTGGCGAACCTATTGCGACTTATAACTGGATAGGAAAAAGAATGTTAAAATCTGGCTGTGCAGAATCCACCGATATCATTTAATTGCAAAGCTATCGGTGTTTTCAACTATATAATGTAGGTTAGTGGATTAATTCTGAAAGTAGGGCACTGATTTCCTTTTCGTTCATTTGTACATATCTGCCCGCATATTACGAATTCTGTGGTCATGTGCATCACTTCCCTGTTTATGGGTTATTTTGACCAATGGTCATTGTTGCCAGTGTATTACATACATACAATTTATTAAACAGTATTGCCGCCAATTACAGTATGAGACTAAGGAATACAAACATTAACCATTAGTATTAAGACGAAGGCTCATCTGTAACTGTTAATGTGCCTACAACTAAGAAAAATACAAGTCAGTCATATACTGCCCAAATTTCAATCTATTGTGGTTCAGGCTGTGATTCAGGTACAGCATGTAATGTCGAATATCCCCAGAAACAAGCAGAAAATTCGTTTTGCCACATGTGTCAGATAATGACTCGATATATGAAGAACTGGTGAACTTAGTTCTAATTGCAATTTTGAAATAAGGATTTACGTTTAAGAGAGATGAAACTGAAGGTATCATACTCAACTAAATTTGAAGCTATGAGTCTGATCCTCCTACCTAATACCTTTCGTTATATTTATAATTTTGCTTATGGATCACGGTGTTGGATTTATGTACTGTACTGGGTTTGTTCCTGTTGGAGGCTTAATAAAGAACTTCAACAACTTTAGATCAATGTCTTTGTTTGAGGGTTGTCAAAGTTGCATTGTATTTTTGAAGTGAGGATCATCAGTGAAATTGTAGTAAACAGTAGTGAAAGTAGAGGACGGTCAATTTACCCCCAGATCCACGCTAACTTTGGTCACTCTAACTTTTACTATTACTTCTTCTGCACTTCAGAAAATATTGTATTAATCGGCATGTAATACTTTCATACAAGGGCCCCTATGTTCAGTAACATAAATATCACAGAAGTTAAAAAACAATCATTTGAATCTGCAAATTGGCCAAAGAGTACCCGGTTTACGGTACTCAAATATTTGAACCAACATGCACGTTGCGTGCAAGAATGAGGACGGAAATCAATTGCGGACTTCTTGGAGGAACCATTCCAGAATTTTTCTTTAGCGATTTAGGGTTAGCAGAGAAAACATAGCAGAGCCCCGGTGTTCCTACTTATGGGTCTTCCGAGTCTTAACTAGTCCTCTCGTTCTCGGTTCATCGGATGAAATCATGAGATACAGTTGATGTTGATCCGTCCGTCGGCATGAACTATTTAACTTGGCATCCCGTTCATTACCATTCCATAATACCAAGGTATGTTTCGGCATTTCTCCTGTCGCTTCATTCAGACATCCATCCACGACGGAAGAAACCAGCATCACTATGAACAAGCATTCAACACAGTCATCCTCGTAACTTAAACACACATCTAACAAATTTACCACAGGTGTAAGCAAATCAATGCCAAATTTCCCCCGCTAGCCACCACAGGAAAGGAAGATGTCAGAATCTTTCAGAATGGACAGAAAAAAGTCAGCCATTCGTGTACGCGCCTTCTAGCCCTTCGTCCGCTTTCTCTGCCAGCACTATCCAACATACAGCTGTAACTGAGTCGACGTACCTTGTTCGGTGGTAGAGGCCTCCGCCTCGGCCTCGGTCTCGGTTGTCGACTGTTCTGTAGAATTGCTGCCCTCGCTGCTCGTTTCGACGACTGGCCCGATTCCAGTAGGCAGCTCGCCTCCAAAGTCACCATCGTCGCCATCTACTGTCCCAGGAACGAATTCGGGGAAACCCATCTCACCATCGTCACCACCCACTGACCCAAAAGAGAATTCGGGAATACCTATCTCCTGGGCAGCAGCGTAAGGTGCATGTAGCACGAGCAAGCACGCGCCAAACAGAATTATTACCAATTTGCTGCTCATTGCTGTCATGGGCCAGTGTCCGTATACGTATATTGTGAAGACAACTGTGAAAGTCGACGAGTTGCACACTACCTTATATAGTAAGTAAAGTTTCCTGATAAGAGATATTCCACCAAACTGAAGGTCACACTAATTAGCAGTACGCTCGTTGAGGAAAACAAAAATCGGAGCAACTGCGATTGTCGTTTATCTGCTGCTATTACAGCCGAGGTTAGCGACTCAGCATTTTTACTAATACTGGTAATACAACTTATTCGAAGAACGCGTTAATTACGAACTACGAAAATTTACACTGTCTGTGCAATATTTTCTCGCAACTCCACTGTTACAAAGCGTGATGAGCAGTTCAAAACGACATGAAACAGGACACACAACAAAATGAGGTAAAGGGTACAAAATGGTATAATCTTCCATTTCGACGCAAGTAAGATTAAGATTTATAAATTATAGAGCGCAGCAGTCAGTCGTCCTGCTGCGCTCTATAATTTATAAATCACATAACAGTCGCTGAGTGCACCTACTTGCCTAATGGATGGTAACTTGATTAGATTAAGAGTTTCTTCGGGTGTACGCACCGATCATAGAAAGTTGTTTAAATTCATATTCATTTTGCACCTAGCTGTATACATATTAGCCAAACTTGGCTTCCTTATTCATTTTTGAACAACGTTGATTTCGATTATTTTATTTGCTGACGTGCACTGAATAATATCACACTGAAATTGCTTTTTTAAAGACTATGTGTGGTACAAGTGATTGTTGATGTAGGTTTTTATGTCTTAGTCCACATTTAAATGAATTAAAATTGAAATTGCGCTGTCGTGGAAAGTAATCATAAACATACATAACCCTGCCGGAAAATGATAGTATTCAAAAAATTGTATATCTACATCTACATGGATATTCTGCAAATCATATTTCAGTGTCTAGCAGAGGGTTCATATAACCACCTTCACAATATTTCCCTATTATTCCAATCCCGCACAGCGGCCGGAAAAACGAACCTATATCTTTCCGTGCGGGTTCTGATTTTCCTTATTTTATTATGACGATCATTTCTCCCTATGTAAGTGGGCGTCAACAAAATATTTTCGCATTCGGAGGAGAAAACTGGTCTTTGAAATTTCGGTAGAAGATTCCGCCGCAACGAAAAACGCCTTTGTTTTAATGATGTATGCGATATCATTTCAGTGAGACTCTCTCCCCTATTTCGTGATAATTCAAAACGTGCTGCCCTTCTTAGAAATTTCCTGATGTACTCCGTCAATCCTATCTGGTAAGAATCCCGCACCGCGCTGCAGTTTTGTAAAAGAGGACGGACAAGCGCAGTGTAGGCAGTCTCTAAGTGCCCTGCACATAAAACGAAGACGCATTGGTTCAAATAGCTCTGAGCACTAAGGGAATTAACTGCTGAGATCATCAGTCCCCTATAACTTAGAACTACTTAAACCTAACTAACCTAAGGACATCACTCATATCCATGGCCCGAGGCAACATTCGAACCTGCTACCGTAGCGGTCGCGCGGTTCCAGACTGTAGCGCCTAGAACCGCTCGGCCATCCCGGCCGGCAAAGACGCATTCTTTAGTTAGCCTCCCCCAAAACATTTTCTATGTGTTCTTTACAATTTAAGTTGCTCCTAATTGTAATTCCTATGTATTTAGTTGAAATCGGCTTTTAGATTTCACTGTATTATCGTATAATGGTTCAAATGGCTCTGAGCACTATGGGACTCAACTGCTGTGGTCATAAGTCCCCTAGAACTTAGAACTACGTAAACCTAACTAACCTAAGGACATCACACACATCCATGCCCGAGGCAGGATTCGAACCTGCGACCGTAGTGGTCGTGCGGTTCCAGACTGTAGCGCCTTTAACCGCTCGGCCACTCCGGCCGGTTATTATCGTATAACCGAAGTGCAGTTGATTCCTTTTAACGCTCATGTGGACGACCTCACACTTTTCGTTAGTTACCGTCAATTGCCAATTTTTGCATCACACAGAAGCCGCTCGGAGTGGCCGCGCGGTTAGAGGCGCCGAGTCACGGACTGCGCGGCCCCTCCCGCCGGAGGTTCGAGGTTCGACTCCTCCCTCGGCATGGCTGTTTGTTTTGTTCTTAGCATAAGTTAGTTTAAGTAGTGTGTAAGTCTAGGGACTGATGACCTCAGAAGTTTGGTCCCTTAAGAATTCACTCACATTTGAACATTTTGCAACGCACAGACATCTTTTCTAAATCTGTCTGTGTCTGGATGTCTGGCTGTCTCTCTCTCTCTCTCTCTCTCTCTCTCTCTCTCTCTCGTCTCAGTCGTTAATCTTCTGACTGGTTTGATGGTCCTCTGCCCCTCCCCCCTCGAATTCCACTCCACAGCCGACCTTTTCATCTCAGTGTGGTTTGCACCCTACGTCCCCTCAGTTATTTGCTGGATATATTCCAATCTCGGTCTTTCTCTGCAATTTTTGCTCTCTACAGCTCCCTCTAGAACCACGAAAGTTATTCCCTGACGTCATAACAGACGTCCTACCACCCTATTCCTTTTCCTTCCTAGTGTTTTCCCTATATTCTTTTCCTCGCAGATTCTGCGCAGAACCTCCTCATTCATTGCCTCGTCAACTCACATGCTTTTCAACTTTATTCTGTAGCATCACATCTTAAACGCTTCGATTCTCTTCAGTTCCGGTATTCCCATACAATGCTGTGGTCCAGACATACAGTCTCAGAACTTTCTTCCTCAAATTAAGACCTAGGTTTCATACTAGAAGGCTCTTTTTGCCAGTGTTAGTCTGCGTTCTGTGTCCTTCTTGCTCTGCCCGTCATGAGTTATTTTGCTGCCTAGGTACCAGATTATCTTCACTTCGTCTACTTCGCGATCCCCAATCCTGATGTTAAGTTTCTCGCACCTTCTCACTACTCTCGTCTGTTTTCGATTTACTCTCAATCCATGTTCCGTACTCTTTAGATTGTTCATTTCATTCAACATATCATGTAATTCTTCTTTACTTTCACTGAGGGTAGCAATGTTGTTAGCGAATCATATCATTGATATCCTTTCACCCCGAATTTTAATCCCGCTGTTGAAACTTCGTTTCATTTCCCTCATTGCTTTAAAGATGTACAGATTGAACAATAAGGGTGAAAGACTACACACCTTCTTTACGCCTTTTTTAATCCTAGCGCTTTGATCTTTGCCTTCCAGTCTTATTATTCCTTCTTGGTTGTTGCACATCTTTATACTACCTCTCTTTTCCTACAGCTTACCGTTATTGTCTTTAGAACTGTGAACAACTTGCACCATTTTACAGTGTCGAACGCCTTTCCAGGTCGACAAGTCCAATGCACATCTCCTGATTTTTCTTTAGTCTTGCTTTCACTATCAACCGTATGTTGCAACTGCCACTCTGGTGCCTTTACCTTTCCTAAAGCCAAATTGATCGCCATCTAACAATTCCTCAGTTTTCTTTTCCATTGGTCTAAGGCGCTACAGTCATAGACTGTGCGGCTGGTCCCGGCGGAGGTTCGAGTCCTCCCTCGGGCATGGGTGTGTGTGTTTGCTCTTAGGATAATTTAGGTTATGTAGTATGTTAGCTTAGGGACTGATGACCTTATCAGTTAAGTCCTATACTATTTCAGACACTCTTTTCCATTCTTCTGTTTATTATTTCTGTTAACAACCTGGATGCATGAGCAGTTAAGCTACTTGTGCGATAATTCTCATGCTTGTTAGCTTTTACAACCTTCGGAATTGTGTATCTGACTTTTTTTCGGAAGTCTGACGATATGTCGCCAGTCTCATAACTTCTACACACCAGTGTGAATAGTGGTTTTGTAGCCACATCCCCCAATGGTCTCACAAATGCCTTATTAGATCTTAAATCGTCCAAAGCTCTTTTAAATTCTGATTCAAATACTGGATTCCCTATTTATTCCCTGTCGTCAAACTTTCTTCTTCTATAATGTCATCAGACAAGTTTTCTCCCTTGTAAAAGCCTTCAGTGTATTCTCTCTGTCTGTCCTCTCTCTCTTCTGCGTTTAACTGCCGAATTACCGTTGAGCTCTTCATATCACCGACTTTGCTTTTAATTTCACAAAATTTTGTTTTGCCTTCTCTGTATATCCAGTCCGTTCTTCCGATAATCATTTCTTTTTCGATTCCTTCACATTTTTCATGCAGTTATTTTGCCCTAGCTTCTATGCATTTCTTATTTATTTCGTTCCCAAGTGACTTGAATTTCTGTATACCTGAATTTCTCTGTACATTTTTGTACTTCCTTCTTTCGTCTGTCAACTGAAGAATATCTTCTGTTATCCATTGTTCCATCATAGTTACCTTCTTTGTACCTACAATTTTCTTTCCAACTGAACTGCCCACTGAGCTATTCATTATCGCAGTATCTATAGCATTAGAGAACTTCACGCGTGTTTCTTCATTTCTTAGTACTTCAATATTCCACTTCCTTTCTCTCTGATTTTTCTTGACTAGTCTCTCGATCTTCAGTCTACTCTTCATCATTATTAAATTGTTATCAGAGTCTATAACTGCTTCTGCGCAAGCGTTTCAATACAGTATGCAATTTCTGATCTCTGCCTGACAATGATGTAATCTAACTGAAATCTTACCTTATCTCGGCCTTTTCCAAGTCCGCCTTCTGCTCTTGTGGTTCTTGAACACAGTATTCACCTTCACTATCATAAATTTACTGCAGAACTCAATTAGTCTTTCTGCTCTCTCATTCCTGTTACCAAGCACATATTCTTCCGCAACTATTTCTTCTTTTCCTTCCCCTACAACTGCGTTCCATTCTCCCGTGACAACTACATTTTTATTTCCCTCTACCCGTTGAATATCCTTATATACTTTCTCTGTCTCTTCATCCTCGGCTTCCAACGTCGTCATGTATACCTGGACTGTTTTTCTCTGTGTTGGTTGGTCACCGAACTGTTCACGGTAACTCATTCTCTGTCTTACTTTCCTAATCATAACCAATACTAATCCCGTTACGCCATTCTCTGATGCTGTTGTTATTATACTCCTGGGCTCGGATTTTCTTATCTTCTTTCCATTTCACTTCACTAATCCCAACTATACGTAGTTAAGACTTGGAATTTCCTCTTCAGAGTTTCTAGCTTCCTTACCACATTATTACTTCCGACATTCCACATTCCGACTCGTCAAACGTGCCCTTCTGTTAGTTACTCAATCTTTTTCTCATTCTGACCTCCTCTTGGCAGATCTGAATGAAGGTTAGTCCGGAATCTTTTGGCAATGTGGTCAACATGACTCTTTTTCATTTATGGGCCAGATTACCTGTGGATACACATTATTTGTCTTTAATGCAGTCGTTTCCATCGCCTTCTGCATCCGCATGCCTTTGATCATTGCTGATTCTTTCACCTTTGAAGGCAGTTTCCCAACCCCAAGGGCAAGAGGGTGCCCTGAACCTCCATCCGCTCCTCCGCTCTCTTTGACAGGGCTGTAGACAGACTGAGGGTGACTCCTTATACCGGAAGTCGTCGGTCGCCAAAGCTGGAGATTTTTATTCAGTAGTTAAACCGTGGCGAGGTTCAAAGCTGGGACCAATGACGTTTGGACCATGTGCTATACGGATACGGATACCTCTGAGCCTGTGTTGGAACTCGGAACAGATTTCTGCTGGCCTCTAAGACCGTATTTCGAAATGTAGGCTGCTACTCCTATTAGGTATCCGTGAGTGGATCATAGTAGTTTCAACATTCTATAAATCCTAGGATTGATATTGAGTTCACCGATTCGTCCTCACCAGTGGCCAGCCCAGTTACTGCTCGCACTGAGGTGGACCCCTCAACTATAGTCTGTGGGGGCGGGGGGGGGGGGGGTGAGGGGGCGTCTTTGTATGTGGCAGGCTGTGAAAGACTTCACAGAGGGCCGAATGTACGGCCTCCCCGTTAATCTGACGAACACTTCCCAGGTGCTGTCTGTGGCTGGCGGTTCCCTCAACCAGATGTAGTCATTTGTCGTGTTTCAGATGAAGCTTCTGAGCTTTCAAGATCCTGGCAGTCACAGAGGATGGGACTGTCGATGGAAGCTCGAACGGTGCAACCAACTGCACGCGGTTTCTCACGTCAGTACGAGTGTTGTGTCTCGCTATGAACAGAAAGGGATTCTCAATGATTTAGAGCGGCTGTCTGAAGTGGTAAAGGCTGGCAGTCATCCTTATGAGATGAAATCAGAGCTCACCATTTGGAACACACTCGACAGACCCGAATGAGAACCTCTGGTACACACTTGAGTGGAGGCTCTGAATCAGATGCTGATACGGTTCTGTGACCATGTAAGCTCTAAATTCCTCGACTTGCGCCATATGGTGGTAGGGCTTTGCGTTCCGCTAATAGAAAGCACTGATGCTAATCACTGAAAGATAGTTAAATCGAAGATAAGTTCAGCTGAAATTTTTGCAAAGAACCTTACGGTGTTCGGAAAGGACAGGCTAATTACATCTTCCGATGGCGTGTTTGTTGCTATTAGAAATAGTGTATCTTGTAGTGAAACTTAAGTAGATAGTTCTTGTAAGTTAGCATGGTTAGATGTCATTCTTGACAACCGGAATAAAATAATAATTGGGTCTTATTACTGACCTCCCAATTCAGCTGATACAATTTATGTAAGGTTAAAAGCAAACTTGAGTTTAATTTCAAGCACGTATCTGACTCATACAATTATGCTTGTAGTTGATGATGACTTCAATTTACCCTCGACATGTTGGCAAAAATACGTCTTTAAATCCGGAGGTACACGTTAAACATGATCCGAAATTGTGCAAAACGCATTATCTGAAAATTATTTCGTGTAAGTAGTTGATGAGCCCACTGGAATAGTAAACGGTTGTAAAAACACACTTGTCCTCTTAGCAAAAAATAATTCTGACCTAATAACGAGCATCAAATCGAGTACGGGGATTAGTGAAAGGGTTGTAGAAGCGAGACTGAGAACCGGAACTCCAAAACTCAGCAAAAATAAACGAAAAACATATATATTCGAAAACCCAGATAATAATTCCGTCGAGCGTTCCTGAGAGACAATCTCAGCTCCTTCGAAGCTAAAATGTAAGTGTCGACGAGATGTGGCTTGAATTCGGAGAACTATTATCGAAAGCAATTGAGAGATTTATACCAAATAAATTAACAAAAGACGGACCTGATACTCAATGGTACACAAAACAGGTCAGAACACTGTTGCAGAAACAACGAAAAAAGCATGCCAAATTTAAACAAACTCGAGATATCAGAAACTGGCGATCTTTACAGAAGTTCGAAGTTTAGCGCGGACTTCAATGCGAGATGCTTATAATAGTTTATACACGAAACATCGTCTCGAAACCTGGCAGAAAATATAAAAGAGACTCTGGTCGTATGTAAAATAAGCTAGCAGCAAGACAATGCGCGACAGCAATGGAAATACTATCAATGACAGCGCTGCTCTTGCAGAGATGCTAAACACAGGTTTCCGAAATTCCTTTACCAAAGAAGTTTAAGTAAATAATCCAGAATAAGAACCAAGAACAGTTGCCAACACTAGTAATTTGTAAATAAATATCCTCGGAGTAGTGAAGCACCTTAATTATTAGTAAAAGCAGGTCTTCCGTTCCAAATTCTATACAAGCTATAAGCTGATGTAAAAAAAATGTGTGTGAAATTTTATGTGTCTTAACTGCTAAGGTCATCAGTCCCTAAGCTTACACACTACTTAACCTAAATTATCCTAAGGACAAACACACACCCATGCCCAAGGAAGGACCCGAGTCTCCGCCGGGACCAGCCGCACAGGTATGTTGATGTAATAGCTCCGTAATTAACAATCATATAGAACGGCTCACTCGACGATGGATCCTTACTAAAAGACTGGAAAGTTACAGAGGTCATACCAATATTCAGGAAAGGTAATAGGAGTAATCCGCTAATTTACAGGCTCGTATCATTAACGTCGATAGGCAGCAGGATTTTGGAGCTTATATTACGTTCGAACATTATGAATTACCTCGAAGAGAACGGTCTATTGACGCATAGTCAAGACGGATTCAGAAAACATCATTCTCGTGAAACCCAACCAGCTTTTTACTAACAGGAAGTGTTGAGCGCTATCGACAGAACTTATTATGAAATTGTTGCTCTTACAGAATATCATCTCAGCTAAGTGACTGGATTAGTCATTTGTTGTGAGAGAGGTCGTAGTTCGTAGGAACCGACGGAAAATCATCGAGTAAAACAGAAGTGATTTCTGGCGGTTGCCAAGGCAGGGTTATAAGCCCACCGCTGCTCCTTGCCTATATAAGCGATGTAGAAGACAATATGAGCGTCCTTCTTAGGTTGTTTGCCGACGATGCTGCCGTTTATCGTCCAGTAGTCATTAGAAGATCAAAACCAACTGAAAAACATTTTATATATCTCCATCACGCTAAAAATGGCGTTTGACCCTAAGTGTGAAGTCATCCGCGTGAGTGCTAAAAGGAATCCATTAAACTTCGGTTACGCGATAAATAAATAAAATCCAAAGGCTCTAAATTCTACGAAATACCCAGGTACTACAATTACGAACAACTTAAATTGGTAAGAACATGAAAAACGTTGCGGGGAAGATGAACCAAAGACTGATTTTTAGTGGCAGATCGCTTGGAAGATGCAACTGATCTGCTATGGACTGCCTGCACTACCCTTGTCCGTGCTCTTTGGGAGTACCTCAGCGTGGTGTGGGTCGCTTCCCAGATAGGATTAACGGAGCACACTGAGAAAGTATAAAGAAGGGCAACACGCTTTGTATTATAGAGAAATTGGGGAGAGAGTTTCACGGACATGAAACAGGAGTGGAAATCATTAAAACAAAGGTGTATTTCTTTGCAAGCGTGATCCTCTCATGAAATTTCCGTCACCAACTTTCTCCTGTGAAAGCGAAAATATTTTTTTGATGCCGATCTACACAGGGAGAAACGATCATCATAATAAAATAAGAGAAATCAGAGTTCACACGGATGGATACAGGTGTATTTTTCTTCGCGCGCTGTTCGTGAGTGGAATATAGAGAACAAGTGTAAATGTTGTTCTAGGAACCCTTAAGTATGATTTGCCGAGTAGCCATGTACATGTAGATGTAGAAAGGCTGTGCGGGGCTAAAAATCCACGAAGAAGGCGTTCCACTGCGAGCTAGCACTAATACAATATATATTCTCCAGCCTTGAGGCTAGCGAAATATCTAATCAAGTTACTTAAGCCAATAGCTGTTCGCTGTCAATATCGTATGGGTATGAGAAACCCAAATGTTCGTGGACATTATGGCCAGTTTGGATGTAGTCGCTTTCTTCAAATAAGTCGCAGAGGAAGATAATTGTGGGCGACCATAGTGGCGTCCTGGGGATAACTGGCATTCTTCCAATGTTTTGGAGAGGCACAGCGGTGTTGCTGCAGGTGTCATGGTGTGGAGATTCATCTGATTTGACTTCAAATCACGGCTGGTAATGATTTAGGAAACTCTGATGTCACAACGGTACGTCACGCACGTCTGAAGCGACGGTGTCGTAGTGCCGTCTTTCAACTGGGAAATAGCACAGCACACATAGCAAGCGTCTCTAGGTACTGTCTTCATGTCCAGTAAGATACGCTCTGTTTCCGATAGAACATGTGTGGGACCAGATAGGACGTTAACTCTCCCTCACAGCCAGTATAAGGGATGCCAAAGACGTATTGCAACAGCTGTAGACCATTTTGCTTCAGGAGAGTATACAACCGTTTCATGACACTTTTCACATCGGAATGAGTGGATGCATTCAGGTAAGAGAGGGTGGAAAGTGGTATCAATAACTGGACACACGCTGCCAAGTTCTTTTCAAATTTGACTCCGTTTTGTAATCATGCAATCACTGTAATCACACAGCCTCTCAACTCGTGAACTTTCACTTCGTGTCTTCCTCCTCTTCTGGGTGCTTCAGTTTTTATTGTCGGGCAATGCTATTACGCAGAGGCGAAAAAACTTGAACAATAAAGGAAAACAGAATGAAACTAATAGAAAGGCTGTTCGTGGGTTGAACAAGCGTTGTGCCGGGCTCGCATGAGTAAATGATTTGTGGAAATTGCTACCAGAGTTATGAATATACACTCCTGGAAATTGAAATAAGAACACCGTGAATTCATTGTCCCAGGAAGGGGAAACTTTATTGACACATTCCTGGGGTCAGATACATCACATGATCACACTGACAGAACCACAGGCACATAGACACAGGCAACAGAGCATGCACAATGTCGACACTAGTACAGTGTATATCCACCTTTCGCAGCAATGCAGGCTGCTATTCTCCCATGGAGACGATCGTAGAGATGCTGGATGTAGTCCTGTGGAACGGCTTGCCATGCCATTTCCACCTGGCGCCTCAGTTGGACCAGCGTTCGTGCTGGACGTGCAGACCGCGTGAGACGACGCTTCATCCAGTCCCAAACATGCTCAATGGGGGACAGATCCGGAGATCCTGCTGGCCAGGTTAGTTGACTTACACCTTCTAGAGCACGTTGGGTGTCACGGGATACATGCGGACGTGCATTGTCCTGTTGGAACAGCAAGTTCCCTAGCCGGTCTAGGAATGGTAGAACGATGGGTTCGATGACGGTTTGGATGTACCGTGCACCATTCAGTGTCCCCTCGACGATCACCAGTGGTGTACGGCCACTGTAGGAGATCGCTCTCCACACCATGATGCCTGGTGTTGGCCCTGTGTGCCTCGGTCGTATGCAGTCCTGATTGTGGCGCTCACCTGCACGGCGCCAAACACGCATACGACCATCATTGGCACCAAGGCAGAAGCGACTCTCATCGCTGAAGACGACACGTCTCCATTCGTCCCTCCATTCACGCCTGTCGCGACACCACTGGAGGCGGGCTGCACGATGTTGGGGCGTGAGCGGAAGACGGCCTAACGGTGTGCGGGACCGTAGCCCAGCTTCATGGGGACGGTTGCGAATGGTCCTCGCCGATACCCCAGGAGCAACAGTGTCCCTAATTTGCTGGGAAGTGGCGGTGCGGTCCCCTACGGCACTGCGTAGGATCCTACGGTCTTGGCGTCCATCCGTGCATCGCTGCGGTCCGGTCCCAGGTCGACGGGCACGTGCACCTTCCGCCGACCACTGGCGACAACATCGATGTACTGTGGAGACCTCACGCCCCACGTGTTGAGCAATTCGGCGGTACGTCCACCCGGCCTCCCGCATGCCCACTATACGCCCTCGCTCAAAGTTCGTCAACTGCACATACGGTTCACGTCCACGCTGTCGCGGCATGCTACCAGTGTTAAAGACTGCGATGGAGCTCCGTATGCCACGGCAAACTGGCTGACACTGACGTCGGCGGTGCACAAATGCTGCGCAGCTAGCGCCATTCGACGGCCAACACCGCGGTTCCTGGTGTGTCCACTGTGCCGTGCGTGTGATCATTGCTTGTACAGCCCTCTCGCAGTGTCCGGAGCAAATATGGTGGGTCTGACACACCGGTGTCAATGTGTTCTTTTTTCCATTTCCAGGAGTGTATAATAGCTTCGAAAGTTAGAGCACGCCCATGTAGCTGACCGTACGGCAGGGCTGTCTACTTTGCTGGCGACCCAGGTTCGATTCTCCAGGGATTTTTCCTTAGTGGGAGGACTGGAACGGGGTGCACTCAGCCTCGTGATGCTAGGCAGCTGAGGAGCTACATCTACATCTACTTCTACATGACTACTCTGCAATTCACATTTAAGTGCTTGGCAGAGGGTTCATCGAACCACAATCATACTATCTCTCTACCATTCCACTCCCGAACAGCGCGCGGGAAAAACGAACACCTAAACCTTTCTGTTCGAGCTCTGATTTCTCTTATTTTATTTTGATGATCATTCCTACCTATATAGGTTGGGCTCAAAGTATTATCGCATTCGGAAGAGAAAGTTGGTGACTGAAATTTCGTAAATAGATCTCGCCGCGACGAAAACCGTCTTTGCTTTAATGACTTCCATCCCAACTCGCGTATCATATCTGCCACACTCTCTCCCCTATTACGTGATAATACAAAACGAGCTGCCCTTTTTTGCACCCTTTCGATGTCCTCCGTCAATCCCACCTGGTAAGGGTCCCACACCGCGCAGCAATATTCTAACAGAGGACGAACGAGTGCAGTGTAAGCTGTCTCTTTAGTAGACTTGTTGCATCTTCTAAGTGTCCTCCCAATGAAACGCAACCTTTGGCTCGCCTTCCCCACAATATTATCTATGTGGTCTTTCCAACTGAAGTTGTTCGTAATTTTAACACCCAGGTACTTAGTTGAATTGACAGCCTTGAGAATTGTACTATTTATCGAGTAATCGAATTCCAACGGATTTCTTTTGGAACTCATGTGGATCACCTCACACTTTTCGTTATTTAGCGTCAACTGCCACCTGCCACACCATACAGCAATCTTTTCTAAATCGCTTTGCAACTGATACTGGTCTTCGGATGACCTTACTAGACGGTAAATTACAGCATCATCTGCGAACAACCAAAGAGAACTGCTCAGATTGTCACCCAGGATTTAGATAGATCAGGAACAGCAGAGGTCCCAGGACGCTTCCCTGGGGAAGCATGAGGAGTAGAAGCACCAAGTTTGTTAATTCGACAACGGTTGGGAGGTGTGTGCCGACCCCACGTCCCTCCACATCGGTGTGGTCGGTGGCTGAGGATGACACGGCGGACAGAACGACGGTGCTACACAAGTACGCAAAACCTAGTTTTGGAAAACGATCGCATATATCATTTAGCCGACTCAGAAGAGGAGGTACCAGTGTCACCGTTATGCACAGCATCATGATATGCATCTTCATTCTTTCGTGACATATCGAATTATCCTTTACACTCAAATAACTTCAATTGCTTCAGCTGACATTTCGGCCGTGTACCTTTCAAACATATACCCAAGTGAGACGACATAGCGCAGTATAATACATACAGTCGTGACACTGATGTGAGAGTTACGTTTCAAATCACGTTCTCGCTACTGCGCTCCGCATAGCCGTGACTTGTTTACGTTTCGCCAACGAGTGTGGTGCTTGTACTCTTCGTGTTCTTACTAGTATGTTTCAAGAAGAATGGTTTACATGCAGTGTACAGCACGTCGGACTGTGTGTGTTTTCTTCGACAAACGTTCGCGGTGGTAGTTTACCGTAAAACTGCCGATCGCCTTGACATGGGTCAAGTCTTAAAGTCGGGAGTAGAAATCTGCCATCCGTTACCACCTATGTTCTCCAACCATGGTGAGATCCACCAGGGTGAATTATCACTCCCAGATACACAACTTCTCCTTCATCACCAACAACAACAGGAGCTAAAACGTCAAACCGAACAGCAGCTTCCTACTATCATCAACAACTGCATTTTCAGCAGCCGCAACTAGCTCAACAGCAGCAGTTTCAACTATTTCAGCTACAACAATAGCAATTCCAGCAATATCATAGCTATCAACAACAGTCAGCAAGTTAGCATCCCAGGGCTTGAAGCCAATGCACCTGCAAGTCAGCAACAGGGAAGTGATTGCCTCTAGTAAAGGAATGTGTGTTGACTCAGATCCTGTCCCAGACTGTGATATGCATCAGTTATCGGATTCAGATCCCGCTATTAGTAATGACACAGTGCAGACGAACTCAGAACGTTCTCCGAGTTAACCGCTGAGTTCCGCTGCAGCGGTCGTACGGCCAAGTGTCAACACTCGGCACAGTCGATCAGATGCAAGTCCTTATATTGTCTTTGTGGAGAGCTTAGATAAAAACGCTGGCATACTCCACCCTTTGTCGGTCGGTAAATTATTATTCTTCTATAACACTCACCGCAAATATAATATTGTTGATATTAGTCCGTCAGGCAGAAACAGAGTTAAGATAGAACAGAAAACTGTTGCGGCTGCCAACGCTTTGATAGAAACCCTATTTTCAAAAAATGTATGTTTTCCTGCTCCACACCTATGGCATTATTCATGATGTTGACATCAGCCTGACGGACAAGGAGATCATTGACGTAACGGAGAGCATATATCCTGACGCAAGTATCAAATGATACACTAAGGAACATCATTCACATCCAAAACAAATGGTGCCGATTCCAGTCTGTCTCGTGGTGTTTCGCTCCCAAATTCTGCCCTCAAAAGTTGCTATTCAGCGGACGCGTTGTCCAATGGAACTGTAAGTCGCTCCAGTCACTCAGTGTAGAAAGTGCTGGCGTTTTCATCATCGGGCAAGCTGAGACAATGCTCGGCGCAGCGCTTGACATTCGCTTCCGACACTTGCGAAGGACGCATCTTGTTTCTGCTGCGTGGCTCGTGGCTTACACATTGTCGTGTAGCGTAAAGCCTAAGCGCTGCTTGAGAGACGTGAAATTGTCACGCTGGGTACAAGTGTGGTGGTTCACACCAAGCAGACTCCTGTACGGTGTCGTTTCCGACATGTTTAAATTGTTCTGGTCCGCACCCAGTGAAGGACCGTTCATGCGCGGCCTTTCTCCATCAGTAAGGGCACCGACGTGCAAAAGCCTACACCGCGTCGGGGAGGGTGATTGATAGCTCGCAACTCTTAAACTCCGCTGCTCTCCGACAGCCTCCTAGTCCCCAAAATCCCCTGGATTTCCCACCTCCACCTCCAAGGCATTCCCCGCAACCAACAGTCGCTCTACAAGATTATTCTGCTCGACTAACGCCACCGCCAGTGTCTCCCCAGTTGGGCTGTGTCCATCATGATGCAGGGTATCGTCAACATGTCTTCCAATCAGCAGACAGATCGGGTGCCATCTCTGGCTCGAGAGGGATATCGAGAGGGCATGCTCCTAGGTCAGTCTGGCGACAGGGATTCTCAGACATTCGTCACGAATATTCTCGCTCTCATCATCTCCCGCATTTCTCGCTACCACCCTACCAATCTCCTCCTCAGTACAGTGGACAACCGCCGCCACTCTGTAATAACAACGAATATGTCATCGAAAAGATCATCTCGTTTATCATGCAGCTCTTGGAAAGATTCGGAGACACAGCATCCTGGAACCTTACAGATACAGCCTCTATGACAAATAGTAACCACCTAGCAGCCTTGCGGGTTTCAGGATTCTCAAATGAAATCCACGATCTGCGACTGCCATTAAAGCAGTCCTTCAACATGAACTTTGGACGCTGAAGATAGCAGGGGCTGTCATTTCAGAGACGTGTTTTCAACCGCGTTCTGTTACCTGCTTTCGAGAATACCAGGTTTATCGTCAACACAGAGAAGATGGACGAGAAGGTATCGCCCTAAAAAAATGGCTCTGAGCACTATGGGACTTAACAGCTGTGGTCATCAGTCCCCTAGAACTTAGAACTGCTTAAACCTAACTAACCTAAGGACATCACACACATCCATGCCCGAGGCAGGATTCGAACCTGCGACCGTAGCAGTCGCACGGTTCCGGACTGCGCGCCTAGAACCGCGAGACCACCGCGGCCGGCCGGTATCGCCCTGTTCTTTATTAATAAGGTTCCATGAGACTATCGACAACATTCAAGCGATAGCGGCCAGGCCCTCTGCTCCAACCGGTCGCCCAACCATCGTTGCTGTCCACAGCTGGCCAAGGACAGTTATTCCCCTTGAAGAGTGGTGTAAGGAATGTGTCAGAACTCTCCATTATATAAAACAATATATTCAACTTAACACCTTTCTTTGCATTGTGAGAGCACTCAGATATCGATAGTAACAATCTGTGTGCGAAACATGGGAGCGCAGTTCTAAGCATTGTTGTGAGACGAGGTCTGTCTACGAGAGTGTCGGTGGGGAGCTCGGAGACAGAAGACGCGTCACGCTGCCCTCAAGTCGGTCATGGCAGATCTTCCCACACTCAAGGCCTGATTTCGTTTATATAGCCAGGAGAGATTTAGATGGCTTAACTACGTTTGAAGATGGAATTCCAGGCGAAATTCGCAAGCATAGCGCGAAAGCAATTGCAGGGTTAGGCTCGTGATTGTTAGTCCGAATTTGCAATAATCCCATGTTTTGCTTGTCAGTGAAAGAAACCTCCTTATCCTCCAAATAATAATAATTATTCTCAAATCAAAATGGTTCAAATGGCTCTGAGCACTATGGGACTTAACATCTATGGCCATCAGTCCCCTAGAACTTAGAACTAATTAAACCTAACTAACATAATGACATCACACAACACGCAGTCATCACGAGGCAGAGAAAATCCCTGACCCCGCCGGGAATCGAACCCGGGAACCCGTGCGCGGGAAGCGCGAAGGCTACCGCACGACCACGAGCTGCGCACAATTATTATCCACATCTAAATAATATGCTGTGGTTACTAAATGCTAATGTAACTTTGAAATGGAAATAATTTGTTAATCTGGCACTCAGCCGTTATTGACACATGCGTCATTTGTCTTGTCATTATTAATACTTGTTCATGATGATTGTGAAGCTTTAAATAGACTTAATTAATGAAACCCCTTCTCAAAACTTATTTAGTAGTTCACAGGGCCCAACCTAACTCCCTTTTATTAAATTCATTCTTAGTAACAATAAGCTTTAGCCGCTGCTGCTGCGCATTGCTGTAAACCACATGGAAAAAGGTAGTTATCTAAAGAGGTGAGTGTAAAACTTAGGGCCAAAATAGAGACATTGACACACCATAATATGTCACGTACTCTATTCCAGTAAATTCCGTTGCACAAGTCAGATTCTGTATCACTTCTAAAATTCTTGTTTAAAAACGCAGTCAGATTGTTACAGGTTCATTTGTTAATGTAGTTTTTCATATTCAAATACGCAGTCAGATAGCGTATCCAAATGTTAGTTTTAAGTTTTTCTTGTAACGATCTGTTTAGGGCTTAAATGACAGTGAAACTGACACTCACACAACGCGCTCACAGTGTTATGCAGGTTAGATTCCGTTTACTGATAGCTCAGGTTACTTATCGAGTCCAGTTTCACGGACGAACATAGGCAATATTGGCTGTAGCTACGTTACATATCTGTTGCATGTACGCTACAGTGGTGCGCACTGATTCAACAGTTGGAACCTCCATTCTTATTTTGTGGAGATTCTAACGCGCACAACAGACTGTGGAGCTGTGACTTAATGATAGATTGGGTGACGGGGTCCTTGAGATCTCGAGCCGGCCGAATGGGCCTGCGGTTCTAGGCGCTGCAGTCTGGAACCGCGAGACCGCTACGGCCGCAGGTTCGAATCCTGCCTCGGGCATGGATGTGTGTGATGTCCTTAGGTTAGTTAGGTTTAACTAGTTCTAAGTTCTAGGGGACTAATGACCACAGAAGTTGAGTCCCATAGTGCTTAGAGCCATTTGAACCATTTGAGATCTCGAGGACTTATCCTCCTCAATATGGATTCCCTACGTTACTTCCAGTATTTGGAAGGAGACCCTCAGTTGTCGTTTCTTACACGGACTACTCTTCCCTGTCTTATGGGGTTTAATCACTACGCTCTTCTCATATCGGCTTTCACTGCAACGCCTATCACGGCCTATAGGCCATCTTGTAAACAGAAAGTTATGCAGGCAGATTGGTCACGGTATGGGGCACTATCGGATGCCCAACTATGGCCATTCCCAATCTTGGCGTCCCCGCAAACAAGGTACATTATGTTTAGGAACAAGTTACGTTAGGAATGTAGCGGCATCGCATTCTGTTCCACAGAAAATGATCATGACTGGCACCAGCCGATCCTGGTGCGGCCCAGAATGTTCACCTCAGGTGGCGCAACAGAGGCTGGTTTGCAGTCGGCCTAAACGGCCTACAGCGCGGGAGAACTATGTTGCCTACAAAAGGACGGATGCATCCTCTAAGCGCTTTCTTAAGGCCTGCAAGAAAGAACACTGGATGCAGTTCTGCAAACAGCTGTCTGTGAACATTTCTGTTGGACGTGTTTGGTCGGTAGTAAACTCGCTCAAACGGAAACCCGTACCTCCCAAGCGGTTGCAGACCTGGATAGACGAGTTGTCGCCATTGCCACGCCTCCAACTGCCATGTCAGAACCCATCGATCTGCCGGAGACAGGTGCTGCTGCCGACGTACGACACGGTTTAATCACGCCGTTCTCTCTCTTCGAACTCGGCAGTCGCTGACGTCCTCATCAGACGCATCATCCGGCTGTGACGAGATCCTCTACTCAATGGTTCTAAATTTTTCTGACGATCCAAAATGTGTTCTTGTAAACGTGTGTGGTGACATCTGGAGGGGTGGGAACGTTCCCGACGACTGGAAGGTTCAGATATTGGTGCCCATACTAAAGCCTGGGAAAGACCCTGGTCGAGCGACATCGTCCTGCTTGTATAAGACATTCGAACGTCTCACTTGCAATGGACTTTGAAAACACTATAGGTTATTTAACAGCCTTATTTCTTGGCTTTTTGAGGATGTACGAACTTATCAACAAATTGCAACTGCTACATCTCCCGGCAATGATTTTACTGATTATATAGTTTGGTTGCCGTACCGTGTATATCCGCGATCAGGACAATGTATTCTACCTACCCCGCACAATGCCTCGTGGTTTCCTGCAGGGTACTATACTGAGTCCCTTACTATACGTCCTGTATGTTGCCAATCTAGAGACTTTTTTCAGCCCCATCATGGAAGTTCTTCAGTATGCGGATGACGTCTGCCTATATGCTCACTCGTTGCGCTTTTGGATGACACACCTATGGCTTACCGACGCATGTGCAATGGTGGCCGCACGGGAGTCCAAAAATTGGCTCACTTTGTCGCTTGACAAATCAATTGTTTTGATATTCGCGAGGGGCAAAGGCTCAATAACTCCTCATCCGAACTTCAGCTTGGCCCGTGTAGATTTCCTGTACGGTCAGATGCAAAGCTCCTTGGTGTCTACTTCGACAGCAAACTCACGTGAATATTACATGTAGCGCACCTCATCGACAATTTGAATAAGACTGTGAATATTTAACGTATGCTTCCCCGAGTATGGTGGGGTGTCAAACCGATTGTACTATTGACTTTTTATAAGGATTTGCTCTGTATAAGGTTTTACTCCGTTCTGTAGCATTGTCTACGGCACTGCAACGCAATCAACTTTGCACAAGCTCGATGTCATCCATTATAGAGTGCCTTGCCCACGGAGCTATGAAATCAAGCCCACCAATGCCCCTTTTCTCGAAGCATCCGTAATGCCTTTGTCTATAAGACGCCGTATGTTGTCTGATATTTTTCTCCTCAGTCGATCTTCGATACCTCATTCTGCATCTCTTAAAGGCGGCGGTTCAATTCTGGGGACTCACACAGGCACCTCATAGACGACAAATGAACAGAAATGGCGCCATCGCTTTCCACTCCCCGTGCAGGACACAAAACTTCACTGTTTTCGTTTTTTATTAAGTCTTTTCGTCACTCCTGCCCCAGTGTCATACCTGCTCTCCGATTTCCAAAGACTGTTACTCGTGACCTGGAGCATTTCCTTGATATACTTTACAATGGCCGCAGTACGCTCACGTTTATAAGTGCGGTTCTAAACCTGAGGCGTGTGTGGCATGCGCCTTCTTTAGCCCTTGCAGTGGCGCCTACCATATGTTTGCGCTTCCACCTGAATCTTCTGTTTACATGGTGGAGTTACTGGCCGTCAGGGAAGTCATAGATTTTTGTACCTAGACACTGAAGTTCGTCCTGGTACATACGGACTCTAAAGTGTGTTCCAGAAATTGCAACACTCCACGTTTGATAGACCAACAGATATGTTCTGGACGCGTAAGAGACCATCGGAACTTTAACATTTCCGTTAAACTACTTTGGATTAAAGATTAAATGACATCATGTCATTCTCCGTAGTGAAACTGTGGACCGCCTTGCCACGAGGAGCACTACAGAAGGACAGTTATGCCCAATGACGATCCCTTGTACAGATCTCACATCGACGATACGGAAGGCTGCATATCACACTTGGAACTGCGTATGGCATGTCTCCAGCGTTCTAAGGGCGGCCACCTCGCGACCATATGACCCACGTCGGTTCTCGACCATGCTTCGCCATGGTGCAGCTTCGTAGACGTGATTTCCATCATTCGCATCAGTCAGGGACACGGGTGTCACGCCTCGCATTTAAAAACATCAAAAAAGTTTTGCATCACCCCGGTTCCCAAAACTCCTGAAGATAGATGTTGATTGTGGATATTGTATCACAGACACAATCCCTTAGACTGTTCAGAGTGTGTCACTAAAGATGTAAACAACTACGCATGAGCAGCGACTATTAGGCGGAAGGGGTCCGACAGCCGATCAGTTCCAGTCATTCCACCAGAAAGGAGGTACACAGCTCTTGTTGTCTGTAGTTAAACTATGCCTAGACGGTCAGTACCGCGGTTTGATCGCGTCTGCGTAGTTACTTTGTGCCAGGAAGGGCTCTCAACAAGGTGAGTATCCAAGCGTCTCGGACTGAACCAAAGCGATGTTTTTCGGACAGGGAGAAGATACAGAGAGATAGGAACCATCGACAACATGCATCGCTCAGGTTGCCCAAGGGCTACTATTGTAGGGGATGACCGCTACATACGGATTATGGCTCGGAGGAACGCTGACAGCGATGCCACCATGTTGAATAATGCTTTTCGTGCAGCCACAGGATCTCATGTTACGACTCAAACTGTGCGCAATAGGCTGCATGATACGCAACTTCACTTCCGACGTCCATGGCAAGGCCCATCTTTGCCACCACCACACCACGCAGCGCGATACAGATGGGCCCAACAACATGCCGAATGGACCTTCAGGATTGGCATCACGTTCTCTTCAACGATGAGTGTCGCATATGCGGTCAACCAGACAATCGTCGGAGACGTGTTTGGAAGCAACCCGGTCAGGTTGAAAGCCTTAGACACGCTGTCCATTGAATGCAGCAAGGTGGAGGTTTCCTGTTGTTTTGGGGTGGCATCATGTGGGGCCGACGTACGCCGCTGGTGGTCATGGAAGGCGCCGTAACGGCTGTAGGATACGTGAATGCCTTACTCTGACCGATAGTGCAGCCAAATCGGCAGCATATTGGCGAGGCATTCGTCTTCATGGACGACAATTCGCGCCCCCATCGCGCACATCCTGTGAATGACTTCCTTTAGGATAACGACATCGCTTGACTAGAGTGGCCAGTATGTTCTCCGGACACGAACCCTATCGAAAATGTCTGGGATAGATTGAAAAGTCCTGTTTATGGACGACGTGACCTGCCAACCACTCTGAGGGATCTACGCCAAATCGCCGTTGAGGAGTGGGACAATCTGGACCAGCAGTGCCTTGATGAACGTGTGTATACTATGCCACAACGAATACAGGCATGCATCAGTGCAAGAGGACGTGCTAGTGGGTATTAGAGGTACCGGTGTGTACAGCAATCTGGACCAGCACCTGTGAAGGTCTCACTGTATGGTGGTACAATATGCCATGTGTGGTTTTCATGAGCAATAAAAGGTGCGGAAATGATGTTTATGTTGATCTCTATTCCAATTTTCTGTACTGGTTCCGGAACTCTCGGTATCGAGGTGATGCAAAACATTTTTTGATGTGTATGTATCGGTTGATGATTATGAGCTCTAGACAATTCGAAAAGGACTCAACGGCAGTAGCGGATGTTAACCACATCATATTGGCATGTTCCAAGTACACGACTGCACAATCAGTCTTATAAAAGAAATTTGTCGCGAGATGTTACCCCCTCCCCAGCTGTGTTCCTATTTTACACCACCGTTTTGATAAATGTAACTTTCTTAGAGAGTATTTGAAAGCCTCCGACATCCAAATTTAATTTATGAGTTGCCGAGAATTTTATTTTCACGTGGCATCAGCCTGTTTCGTAATCGGATGTGTAATTTTGTGTTTTAATTTGCGTACAGACCTCTATGAGCAGTGTCGTCTCGTTCCATGCTTTTAGCACTTTGCCTACTGGCGCGATCCGTCTCTGTCTAGTCGCCTGCGAGTTGAGCGTTTGATTGTGGTTCCTTGGAGAGGGTTGTTGACCACAGTCGGTCGCAGTCAGTGAGACAGAGGGAGGCAAGAGTCGTATGTGACGGACAGTGAGCGGTTCACGGAGTTTACGGGCGCACGATTGTCTAATTGGCCGGTGGTCGACAGTACTTGATCCTAATACCGACACAGCCGGCTTATCGGGATTAAGTAGGCATGGTTGCTGATGGAGGTGTTGGAGTGCTCTTAATTTTTTGGTACCGTCTGTTCTGTCCTTTGTGGATGAGGTTCTCGTTGCTAGATTGACATATGTGCTCCGGTGTTGAAGTTGCTTTTGCTGAATTGCCTGTGGTTCTCAGTCACTGTGTCTCAGGCATTAAATATTCTTTCTTGTGTCTTTGTTTGAAATTATTTGAGTGCCATATTTGATGTATTTTAAAATTTGTTTTAATTGAAAGTTGTTCAATGTCTGCTTATCTCGTCATTCGGGACTTTAATTAATTGTCATATGCTCTAGGCCGCCACGTGTATTAGTGAACACTTAGGTAGAAATTTACTCTTATTCGTATTGGAAGTCGTTGCTTCCCTGACTGATGTAACGACTATAAAATTGCCTACGGCAGTGGTATGCAAACTCCAGTGGCCCAGTGAATCTTGGCTCATTTGTGTAATTAAGTTCCATAACTCTGATGAGATTTTGCGCCTTTCAATAAATAAATACATTATTGTTCTAAATACAGTTACTATTGTAGTTGTTCGATGTGTTAGCCCTCAAGATTTGCTTGTTACCTTTTAAAGTCACTTAATGTGTTAGAGTTGTAAGTAGGCTGTTTAGGTTTTTATGTCGGTAAAGCCACGTAAAGCTCTGTATGAAAATCACTGGCTGTGCTGTGTGCAGTCTGTGGCTGGTGGCATTGTCGGAATATTGGCTATTGTAGTGTTGGGCAGTTGGATGTGAACAGCGTGTAGCGTTGCGCAGTTGCAGGTGAGCCGCCAGAAGTGGTGGATGTGGGAAGAGAGATGGCAGAGTTTTCACAGCGGACGATCTGGACGTGTGTCCGTCAGAAAAACGAAATTTGTAAGACTGGATGTCTTTTGAACACTATTAAGGTAAATACATTGCTTGTTCTCTATCAAAATCTTTCGTTTGCTAACTATGCCTATCAGTAGTTAGTGCCTTCAGTAGTTAGAATCCTTTATTTAGCTGGCGGTATTGGCGCTCGCTGTATTGCAGTAGTACGAGTAACGAAGATTTTTGTGAGGTAAGTGTTTCATGAAAGATATAGGTTATTGTTAGTCACGGCCATTCTTTTGTAGGGGTTATTGAGAGTCAGATTGCGTTGCGCTAAAAATATTGTGTGTCAGTTTAGTGATGATCAGAATAAGTAAAGAAAGAAATGTCTGAGTACGCTCAGTTTCGCTCAGTAAGAGGTTTACCAGCACAGTCATTTATAAATTTTTCTAAGGGGAGGTTTCATCTACATCTACATCTACATTTATACTCCGCAAGCCACCCAACGGTGTGTGGCGGAGGGCACTTTACGTGCCACTGTCATTACCTCCCTTTCCTGTTCCAGTCGCGTATGGTTCGCGGGAAGAACGACTGTCTGAAAGCCTCCGTGCGCGCTCTAATCTCTCTGATTTTACATTCGTGATCTGCTCCGGAGGTATAAGTAGGGGGAAGCAATATATTCGATACCTCATCCAGAAACGCACCCTCTCGAAACCTGGCGAGCAAGCTACACCGCGATGCAGAGCGCCTCTCTTGCAGAGTCTGCCACTTGAGTTTATTAAACATCTCCGTAACGCTATCACGGTTACCAAATAACCCTGTGACGAAACGCGCCGCTCTTCTTTGGATCTTCTCTATCTCCTCCGTCAGACCGATCTGGTACGGATCCCACACTGATGAGCAATACTCAAGTATAGGTCGAACGAGTGTTTTGTAAGCCACCTCCTTTGTTGATGGACTACATTTTCTAAGCACTCTCCCAATGAATCTCAACCTGGTACCCGCCTTACCAACAATTAATTTTATATGATCATTCCACTTCAGATCGTTCCGCACGCATACTCCCAGATATTTTACAGAAGTAACTGCTACCAGTGTTTGTTCCGCTATCATATAATCATACAAGAAAGGATCCTTCTTTCTATGTATTCGCAATACATTACATTTGTCTATGTTAAAGGTCAGTTGCCACTCCCTGCACCAAGTGCCTATCCGCTGCAGATCTTCCTGCATTTCGCTACAATTTTCTAATGCTGCAACTTCTCTGTATACTACAGCATCATCCGCGAAAAGCCGCATGGAACTTCCTACACTATCTACTAGGTTTCAGAATAGCCCAGTGATTTTTTGATTATTACATTATCTTGTTGTTATATTTTATTGTAAGATCAACAAGTTAATCCTCTTAGTAATTCTTATTTAATATTCTTGTTGTAATACGTAAGGTTTGCTTGTGGCGTGGGGTCACGCTCAGATTGAGTTTCTTGTCTTCGTTTGAGCATTTTCTACGATTATTATGCATGACTTATGTCTGCTTTTCGTAGTGTTTGGATGCGCTGCCCAGGTCCGCGTCGGCTGTGTCCTGGTGCAAGGGCGGCGCTCCGCTTCCCGTCTCACTAGCTTCTGACACGTTGCGGCCACCTGGCTACGGCATGCCTCATCAGCTGAGTTTCTATCTCGCAGCAGTCGGGCATTAATTTAACCAGAAGTGGCCGTTATTCTAAGCCATCTTAAGCAGACCGGGCCCGCCATACATGCCCCTTCCATGTTTTCCCGGTTTGAAATTTGGTTTTAACGTAATAGTTTCAATAACGGTGTAATGGTCAGTTTGCTAATGGTGTTTTATTGTTTTTCCACGACAGTATCTTCATTATGCCCAAGGGGCTTCTCCGAGTGAACATTGGACATTTGTGTTAAGAATTGTTCCTGAGCTCGTTGTTCAAAATATTAGTACTTAACGGGCCTCAGCTAGTCTGATATCAGGCTTGTGTAATTTCATGTTACTACAATTTTGTAAATTATATTCCTTAATGTCAGGCACCCCGTTTGACCAGCCAAAAGGTGGAATTGTAATCAGTAGTATCATTGTCATTGTTTCCCCAGCGCTAAGCGCTCGTTTGCGTCAAATTTGATTGTAGTATTTGCTTGTTAGTCCTTCCTAAATTGGTGCATTTTATTCGTTTAAATTAACTAATCCCATCAGTTGGTTTAACTGAAGAAACTTTGGAGTAACTGCCGACATCATTTGTATTTTATTAGTGTTTGGGTGCCGGCCGGGGTGGCCGAGCGGTTCTAGCCGCTACAGTCTGGAACCGCGCGACCGCTACGGTCAGGTTCGAATCCTGCCTCGGGCATGGATGTGTGTGATGTCCTTAGGCTAGTTAGGCTTAAGTAGTTCTAAGTTCTAGGGACTGATGACCTCAGAAGTTAAGTCCCATAGTGCTCAGAGCCATTTGAACCATTTTTTTTAGTGTTTGGGTATTTGTGCAATAAAAGTTGTTGAACTCTTGCGAGGCGTGGGCTGAGGCGGCGGAAGCCGGGAAGCCTCCAATTCTGCTAGAAAACAACCAGCGGCAGAAACCCGAGGACGGCACAAATGGATCTGGTTCTTGTGTCACTTGCCGGCCGCGGTGGTCTCGTGGTTCTAGGCGCTCAGTCCGGAACCGCGCGACTGCTACGGTCGCAGGTTCGAATCCTGCCTTGGGCATGGATGTGTGTGATGTCCTTAGGTTAGTTAGGTTTAAGTAATTCTAAGTTCTAGGGGACTGATGACCGCAGATGTTAAGTCCCATAGTGCTCAGAGCCATTTGAACCATCTTGTGTCACTTGACAGTGCCGGAGGGACCAGAAAAGACAAATAAGGCGCGGCCAAGCAGGAGAAGAATTCGCCCCTGCTCCTAGCGCTGCCTGCCAGAGAAAACGCGATAGAACACCAAATCATGCTGCGCCAAGCCAGAACGAGTCGAAGAGCAGGAGCGAGCTACGATAGGTGCAGTATCTGCAGGAGCGACCGATGGGCGTGGCCATGTAGCAATTCCGCTGGGGAACGGGTGCCACGCAGCTGGGAGCGATATGAAGCAAGGAAAGTCCATAGCGTGCACTGGCGAGAGTGCGTGGCTCGCAACTTGCTCATCTGCGGCTTAAACGTACGCACAAAGTGTTCAGCCTCGCCGTTCGAATGGGAGTGGAACGGGGATGAGGTTAGATGGAGAATGCTATTAGCAACACAGAACGTTTCAAACTCGGAGGACACAAATTGGGGGCCATTGTCGGAGACAATAACTTCAGGAAGGTCCTCAATAAAAAAAAAAACACCAAAGCCTGAATAGTAGTGCCAGATGTAGTAGAAGACATAGGTACAACAAAGGAAAGTTGCTATACGCATCAATGACTATCAACCAGCGGCTGTCCCAGAAAGGACCTGCAAAATCAATATGGATGCGCTGCCAAGGCACAGTAGGAGTCGGCCACGCAAAGAAGCGCTGGTGGGGAGCAGATTGATGGTCTGTGCAAGAGCCACAGTTAGCAAGCAAATTCTCAATTTGTTTGTCGATGCCGACCCAAGTGCAGTGACGACGCGCTAATTGCTTCGTTCGCACTATACCCCAATGACCAGCGTCCTGTAAACGGAGGATTTCCGACTGCAACGTACGAGCCACATGAGACTGATCATTGTCAGTTCGTAAGAAGATAAAACCGTGGTGTTGTGGTGAGAAAAAACAAATTGTGACGTTGCGCAAAATAACGTCGAACAAGTGGATCACGAAACTGCTTAGCAGATTGAAGCCATTGAGTATGAATATACTGCAAAAGAATCACATCCATGCCGGAGGTAGGACTCGAACCTCCGACGGGGGGAGCCGCTTTTATTCAAAGACAGTAATAACACTGAAGTCACCACGATTTATGGTGGACATTACAAAAGGCGGGACGTAGTCCATAATAATGTGTATGACCACCACGGACGGCGTTGCGTGCTGTGCAAGACGTTCCTGTGCTCGCCACAATTTTGGTAAGGAGTTCCTGTGGTTGGGTCTCTCATTCCTTCACCGGTGCGGTTGAACTGCTGGCTGGTCCTTGGTGCATGCGAGCGTGTTGCAATACGTGTCCCCGACACATCTCACACTTGCTCGATGGGATTTAAATCGCGGAGGATGGGGGAGGGGGGGGGGGGAACGAGCAGGCCAGTCCATTGGCCGAATATCCTCTCGTTCCTCCTGCCTTGTTCGATGTGGCCGCGAGATGTCAGCCATAAAAATGAAGTAAGAGCGGACTGTACCCCTGAAAACACCGACATGGGGAAGGAGAGCAGTACCACAGTAACGTTGACCAGTAACAGTATCGTGTTCAAAGATTTGGATGTCAGTACGCCCACACCATACTATATGGATCATCAAAACGATCACGTTCGACAATGTCCCTGGGTGTGTCAAAATTTATGATGAAACCTTCAGCTGTCATTTATTTTGCTCAATTTGCTGTTAGTTTCGGTCAGTGACCAGTGTCAAGCTTAGCCTAAAGCGAATAAATCAAATCATTAAAGATTACACAGTTCATAGGGAAATATGAAGTTCTTGCCGTTTAATAACTGTATAACTTGTACTGTACCACTAATTCTGAATCTGTCAGCTTTATTACAGAAACTATAGTTAACGCAAAATGGATGTAGCAGTGTATTTCTTTCTGTATATATATATATATATATATATATATATATATATATATATATATATATATAACTAATTGCAATTACGATGTTAATATTGTAAATTGATAGGTAATAACCGAGGGAACTTTATTTAAATGTATCGACAGCAATGACGAAATGGTAGTCACTGTTCCGTTGTTTATCTTTGCGAATAGAGAGTCTGCCGCGCTGAGAGCAGAGAGAAAACACAGCAGCCTGAGTCATGAAAGAGTGAGGAAGTGTTTTGTTGGACGTTCCCGCAGACGCGGTGTGTAGCTATGATCACGCAAGTGTAGGCGCGCCTGATTCATTAACCCGCGAGTATTGAAAACACGGTAGGAGTGAGCAGGCGGAGGAAAGTTTCAGTTCTGACTACTGCCTGTGCCATCGGTGGTTCTGGAGACCACTCGTGGTTCCCAACCACCAGCAGCAACAGTAGCAGCTTCGGCATTGTCGTTGGCTAAATTCTTCGTCTGCACAGCTACAACATCGTAAGGCTGTTAAGCGACAAAGTATAACTAATATTACAGAGGCATTACCCAGTGGTATTTCTTTCACAATTTTCGACTAACTTTCATGAATAATAACTTTCAATAGTTAAAACTTGCAGGGCACCTGTGTTTTCCTCAGACATTATTATTAAGCAGCGTCCTTTTCCTTTCCACGCAATCACTGAGTGTCGTAAAAGTATGAAAATTGATTGACTACTTACAGTTAGTTTTGTTTGTTTCCTAATGACCAGTTTCAGTCCAAATCATGCTGCCTCAGTAATTGTTCATTCTTGTTTTTCTTAACAGCGGCTTAACTAATTCACAATTTTGAGCATTATCTTCAATCTCTTCAAGGTACCTAGAATTTCGCTGGCAGAACTAATAACTAAAGATACACCACAAATTAAGAGTGTGCAATTGAACTGTGAATTTACTGTCAAAATCTTTTCTTAAAGACATTACTTTATTTACTAGCGATTCATCAAGAACATTAACACATTTAATCACACTAGGAGAGTTTGGAAGTAGTTGCCAGGGAGTAACTGATGAAAATGAAATTACCTTTAACAAATGGTAATTTTATTCATAGGAGCCTTTTCAAAACAGATTTAAAATTTATAAGCAGACAAGCACCATCGAAATATCAAGTTACAAGAAAGAACAATACTGACAGTATGAGCCTTCGGGCTGAGAAGCTTGCCGCTCCCTTTCAACACGGCCGTAGTCACGACCGCTGACAACAACCTCTGAAAGACTACACTGGTGCAATCTGCAACACACCAGATTACATTAAACTAAAAATTTTAACAACTCATACAAACATATTAACTATGCACCCCGTAAGAGTGATGGAAATGGTACAAACACTCACACTAAGAAATTACTTGCCACCGAAAGTGCAATTTGTTTTTAACAGGACTCTTACGGTGGAAGGGTGGCAACCTTAAAAAATGATTATTTAAATAAAACCCATGAAATTCATACTTACATAAAACGTACAACATGCTCTACATTACACATATACCGCCTCGCAAGATGATAGGCAAGATAAAAACATATTTCAGGAATTCGGCCATTGCACCTTAGTTCTATAAATTCGTTAACACCGAATCCGACAAACATGACAGTGGCAGCTATTAACGTATGGCAGATTGACAGGGGAATTACTGAACAACCCAAACCGCAGATTGCTCTAATCCTCCACAACTCCACAAGGGAAAAACGGCCGGCCGGTGTGTCCGTGCGGTTCTAAGCGCGTCAGTTTGGAACTGCGTGACCGCTACGGTCGCAGGTTCGAATCCTGCCTCGGGCATGGATGTGTGTGATGTCCTTAGGTTAGCTAGGTTTAAGTAGTTCTAAGTTCTAGGGGACTGATGACCTCAGTAGTTAAGTCCCATAGTGCTCAGAGCCATTTGAACCATTTTAAGGGAAAAACGGACCACCCAATTCACAAATAACCACCTTCCCGCGGGTGGGCAAACATCCGACAAACATGACAGAGGCAGCTATTAACGTATGGAAGATTGACAGGGGAATTACTGAACAACCCGCGCCGCAGATTGCTCTAATCCTCCACAACTCCACAAGGAAAAAACGGACCACCCAATTCACAAATAACCACCTTCCCGCGGGTGGGCAAACGGAGAAGAATGGTGGGACGACCCCAAAACAAAGCAGGTGGTGACCTCACCAAGAAAACAAGTAAAATTTAACAAGTAAATGAAACAACATATCTCCAATTACTTAACTTCTAATAAACTGCGATTTCTGGCGAAGACCTGGCGCATCACCCCCCACGCTCTCCCGAACCGTCCGCTGCCAGCCGCTTCAACGGACGCAGGAAGGCGCGCCGATCTCCAGTCTCACGGCGTCGCAGCTCGCCCCGACGAGTCCGATGTCGTGGTTTTACTCCTGTTTTTTTTTTTTTTTAATTTTATTTGGCCATTGAGTGTGTACTCGATTTAGCCATCGGCAACACATAGTGACAATGTACGCATAATTGAATAAACAAATACAGAAATGCATATTTACAAGAACAAAAAGCTTAACTGTTACAGTTTTGTACATAATGTTTCAAAAAATTGAATTGAATTGAATTGGAAAATAATTAAAAGTGTCTTGGTTTACAATACACACCAATTCTGAAATATCTTCATCAGCAAGACATATTTATAATTGACGTACACCATTAAAACCTACAGATTGTAACCAGTACTCTTGATGAAGTTAACTATCACTTTATATGGACGAACGTCTTTAGAACACAAAAGAGAAGAAGCTGATTGAGGAAGATGGTAGCCCATACTCAGCAATATCTTCAAAAAGACCAACCGTACACGGTCAAATTTGGGGCACATAAATAAGATGTGGTTGACATCAGCTTCCGACTCAGGATCACACTCACATGCCGGTGAACTGTAAACGTTGATCCGATGTAGATGTTGTGGGAAAGAGGCATGATTGAAGCGGAGTCGTATGATGGTAGAAATCGTGGATCGGTCCAGATATGTCCTCATGAACCACGGCTGTGAAGGAATCCGAGGTTGTAGCACTGCGTAATAACCGCTTTTGTCTGTTGAGAAACGTTCCACATTTCCTGCCATTGTTGTCTTGCGTGATCCTTGACTTCAGGTAAGTAGTCTGTATAAGGAAGATGCAGATCCAGGACGGTGCCTAAGGTTGCCGCTTGTTTGGCTAATGCATCAACTTCATCATTATAGACGATACCAGAGTGGGAAGGTACCCACAACAAATGGATCGTCCGGCCCGTGCGTGTGCTGCGAATATATTCAAGTATCACATCCAAGAAATAACTGTTGGTTGTTTTGTTCCATCGACTGTACTGAATGTTTTTAAGAACGCTTTGCGAGTCAGATACTACCAATATCTTCGGGAAGGAAGTGCTAGAGACAAACTTAAGTGCTTCCAAAACTGCCACTGTCTCCGCCGTAAAAATAGAAGTGCTCGCAGGCAGTTTGAAGGTTTTGCGGATCTGGATCTGAGGGCAGAAAAAAGCGCATCCTGTACACTCTTCCTGCGGAATTTTGGAGCCATCGGTATATACACAGAGAAAACCCGGCCATTGTGCTTGAACGAGACGATTGAAGCCAACGTTGACATTAGTACTGTCCAGCCAGATCGTACTTAAATAATGGACTGGGATCTGGGAGCAGAGCGTTTGAAGATCATATTCAAAAATAGGTAGATGCGCTGAACGCCGTATAGAATGTATGACAGGTGACCAAGTGTCAAAGCTGGCACAAACGGCTGGCACTCTTCTGTGGGTTGCAATCCACAGTCGTTAAATGAAGACTCTACTTTGATAGACGGAACTGTCCATAATGGCCATGCCTTGAATGTAGAATTTGTCGGATAACATTTGGCGCCTAATGCTCAAGGGCATCTCCCCTGCTTCTATTAAAGGGGCGTTGGTGGGCGTCGATCGCATGGCTCCAAGACAGGTACGAATGGCTCTATATTGAAGAGTATCTAATTTGGAGAGATGAATCCTTGACGCAGTGTAGTAGAATTGACAGCCATAGTCTAATCGAGATCGAATTATCCCTCGGTACATGGTGAGTAAAACACTCTGGTGCGCTCCCCACCAGACACGAGTGAGTGATCTGATTACGTTTAAACCTTCTTCACACTTGGTAACGGTGGATCGGATGTGGGGCGCCCAGCTTAACCGAGAGTCAAAAATCATCCCCAGAAATCGAACGTGAGATTTTATTTGGAAGGTGTACTTGCCACAGGTAATGTGATCTTCAGTGCGAGCTGTTGTCGACTTGGAGAAGGAAACGACTGCTGATTTCTCAGCCGAGATCTCCAGCCCATGGATAGAGAGCCACTCATCGATGTGTGCGATGGTTGTGGTTAATGCCGTTTTGGCCTGACGATATGAAGCAGCAGTAGAATAAACACATATATCATCAGCATACTGTAGGATTTTTGTTGGGGGAGTAAGTATGCGTTCTAGGTCGTGCGTATATAGAGTATACAGGAGAGGACTTAAAATTGCACCTTGCGGCAAGCCCTGGGAGACATAAAAAGGTCCGATCATGGATCCTTTGAAACGGACGTAGATCGTTCTTTGAGTAATCAGGGTACTGATACCGTAGATCATCCGTGAAGGAATTCCGAATCCTGCCAGCTTGTCCAAGAGTATCGGTATTTGTACGTGATAAAATGCACCCTTAATGTCAAGAAAAGCTGCCACTACTGTCTCTTTCGTTTGAAAGGCTGGCGTGATATCCATATTAAGCAAAAACAGGTTATCCATGGTCCCTTTGCCTTTTCTGAAGCCGTATTGACTCCGAGGCAACAAATTACTTTTTTAAAGCCACCATTCTAGTCTCCTTTTGACCATTCGTTTCAGTGTTTTTGCAACACACGACGACAAGGTTCAAATGGCTCTGAGCACTATGGTACTCAACATCTGTGGTCATCAGTCCCCTAGAACTTAGAACTACTTAAACCAAACTAACCTAAGGACATCACAAACATCCATGCCCGAGGAAGGATTCGAACCTGCGACCGTAGCAGTCGCGCGGTTCCGGACTGAGCGCCTAGAACCGCTAGACCACCGCGGCCGGCACGACGACAAGGCAATAGGTCTATCATTAGTACCGACGTTTGGATCTTTACCACCTTTGAGAATTGGAATTATTACTTGCATCTTCCATGTTGATATGAGGTCTTTCTTCATCCAGTACTGATTAAAAATGTTCAAGAGAAAGTCTTTCGCTTCTATAGGCAGGTGTGCAAGCAGAGAGTAGTGTTTATGATCAATGCCAGGGCAACTGTCGCTCGATAGTTTAATAGCTTCGTTGAGTTCTTCTTTAGAGAAAGGACGAAGGAGAACATGATAGCGGTCTTCTTCAGCAGGGAACCGATGATTTAAAAATGGCACCGTGGGAGGAGCGATTGTATCTATGAATTTCTCTAACCAGGCCGTGGTAGCAGGAGGGGAAGAAGACAGTCTTCTTGTTCTAAAAGCTTTTATTTTATGCCAGATGCTTGCCATACTGGTTTCATTATTTAGGGACAGGCAAAATTGTTTCCAATTGTCCTTCTTGGTTTTCTTCAGCAATTTGCTAACTCGCGCATTCACTTTTTGCACAGCCAAGAAGTTGTCCAATGGAGTATTCTGACGATAGGTTTTCAAGGCGAGTCGTCGCTTCGCAACTTCCCGAGAGCATTCCGAATTCCACCAAGGAGGAGAACGGTGCTTCATTGCTGTAAACTCTTTTTTCTTAGGGATGCTGATGCCAGCTGCGACGTTCATAGCATTGAGTAAAACTGGGTATGCATCTTCGTCCCGTAAGTCACGTCTCGTATTTGCGAGTGCCCGCCGAACCGTTTCCTTATAAGAGGCCCAATTGGCTTCCTTGATTTTACACGTACTATTAGAGTAACATATGTGCGTAGTATCGACGTTGATGTTAATGTGAAACTCTATTGGGAGATGATCGGATCCCACTGAATCCTTTTTAACGCACCAATTAAATATTTCAGTTAAGCAGGGGGTGCAAAGAGTTACATCAACTGCGTAGGGTCTACGGAGAGGTGAAGTTATCATAGAAGGAGAGCCATCGTTGAGTATCACTAGGTTATTATCTTCGATAACGCTTATCAAGGTCCTGCCGTTCCTGTCTGTCACGTCTCCTCCCCACGCTACATGGTGGGCATTCGATATCAGAACGATATCAGGCTGACTTACGAACAGTTCTCGTTGCAAGCTTTCTCTATTAGAATCAGCCGATCTCGTATTCCACTGCAATACTTTTAAAGCCGCCATAATTTAGGGAGAGAGAGAGATTGAAATATGTCAGTAACGAGGTGCCGGATATCGGTATTGTTCATAGCACTATTTTGTCTCATGTTTTGCATAACAATATCTATAAGTTCAGCATGACCTTGGGGCTGTCGTTGATTCGGCGCTTGTGAGGTTGCTAATCTGTGAGCAACAGGCTGGTATGGATTTTGGCTGATAGGAGTGAATGACTGTTGCATGGGATATAACAGGCTGCGGTACTGAGACCACTCACGAACGTGACTTTGGTTGTTTACTTGCGCCTGCCGCCGGGGAGGCCGGTAAGCTGGGACACAGTTACACATTGAGTTGCGTCCCCACTTCCGCGTTGTTGACTCTGCTTGCTTGCGGCGGGCAGCGGCGGGAAGAGTTGTGGGTTTTGAAAGTCCGGAGAGCTCAAATTTGTTGGAGCAGGAATGATCGGAGCCGGAAAGTGATGTTGTTGAACCCCGGTGACGGATGCATAGGTTGGCATACGAGCAATAGACAGCGCATCCCTGAAGTCAATGTTGTTGAACGTAGCTAATTCTTGAGCTCGTCGCCGTATATGGTATTCCGTGCAGGAACGGTCCGTGGATGCGTGTTGTCCCCCGCAATGAGCGCAAATAGTGATAGGTGAGACACAGGATTCAACATTACGTGGATCACTACATTTAATGCATCTCATCTGAGATCGACATTGTTTGCTGATGTGCCCGTAACGAAGACAATTAAAGCACTGCCTGACAGTTGGTATGTAAAGGTCTACGGGACATCTTGTTCCGTGAATAGACACCGCTTCCGGTAAGGTTTGAGAGTCGAAGGTTAACAAACAGGTCTGCAATTTAACAATTTGGTCTTTACCATATCTATTCGTAAACCTCCGAACGCCTACAACAGGGAAGGGAGATTGTACGACTTCTAAAATCTCCGCTTCTTCAAGGTTGGTGTCTACTTTACTCCCAGGTTATGGACAACAAAGGAAGGAATGTAAGCTTCTATATTTTTTGACTTTAATACCTCATTGGTAATTAGGAAATTAGCCTTGTCTGGGGTTTTCAGTTCCACCTTAACTTCTGTTTTTCCTGCTGAAGAGATGTTAAGTATAGAATTCTTCACGTCTGGCAAGGAAATATGCAACAATTTCCCTAGTGCCATAGGGTGCAAGCGGTCTAAGTTTTTGTCCAAACATACCATGTAAACTACGAATGGTCCCCTATCTGTACGTTTGTAAAAGTTGAGAGACCTCGGAGTAGGTGCAGGTCCCACAGGAGGAGTGTTAGTTGCAGCATGTTGGTTAGGAGTGAGCCCAGAAGCAGTTGCTACAGGGGGGTCAGCTACATTTGAAACGTCAGTTACAGGTAAGAGTTGATTAGCGTCTGCTATGAAGGTTTTGGAATTTCTTAAATCCAGACTGACCTCACTTTGTCGCTTGTTTCTCGTAGCGGAGAAGCTGGAGGAATCCTGTTCCGATAAATCCATATGCTCTTCTGCCGGCTGTATTCCAGATTCTCCCCGAACAACTGCTAACGAGTGGCTGATCACAGCCGTCGTGTTGTCCAATGTAGTTCCTGGAGGAGCTGGTAAGGGTGCTGCATCTGGATGTAGCCGCTGGGCAGGTGGTTGTTGTTGATGTTGTCCCATAGGGGCGTCGAAGTCACCACCCCCTTCTCCATACACCCCACCATACATGGCGGGGCTTGCCGTCAGCGATAGTAATGTCAGGTGCTAATGTGCCTAACAGAAAACCGTACCAAACGAAAGCTGTTACGCGCGTGCACTAGTAGGTAAACACAAGCGTCACACGGAAGAGCGACCGCGTAGCACGTCTTAACACTTCCGCGTCTGCAAGCGAACTGTTCACTCCTGTTTCTCTCGTGTCAACCGCGAAGCCAGTACCCTTTTCTATACGGCGCGGCCCACTGGAATCAAGTGGGGACCTCACATGCGCCGACGCTCAAGGCGGACAAGTCATCTTGTGTTTCAGTGCGCGACCGACCAACCGACCGATGAAATCACCAATGACCATTGCCCGAGCAACTCGAGCAGACTGGCGGCGTAACGCGCAGACTCAGATGCAGTAACTCAGCCCCGACCGGGCGATCACTAGCTGAGTTCTGTTACTGGCGGAGTGGCAAGACTCTCATTTTCTGGCTTAAAGTTTGATCCAAACGACAGACATACTCGCACTCCGACGACAGACAGACACTAACTGCCGCACAAATGCAAACGAGAGACAGACCAGCAACTGGTGACGCGAGACTGACCTAGCCCCACCCCGACTGACCAGCTGCCGAGCTGATAGCGCCCCTGAATGCACGTGAACAGGCAACCTCTCCGCTCTCCCACCAGAGGGAGACACCAAAGCTGCGATTGCCACAGCGGCGCCACCGCCAGAAACGGAGGGCAACTGCTTCACATAACGCGCTGCGGTGCGCTTTTCAAAACCAAATCTTTTACCACGGCTCAGCAATTTCATTCATTTTTATTTAGCTTAGTGAGTGACTTCTGCTGGCTTAAAAAGTACCTTATTGTTCTTATGTTAAAAGTAATTTCAGTTGCCCATTTGCTTAACGTAAATGCTGAGGGTACTAAAAGTCAAGTTTCAGCTATAAGCAGCCATTTATTTAACCAGCAACTTCATTTAAACTTTTCTTTCAAAATTTAGTTTTTCACATTAACTGCAAACTCAGTGCTTGCTGATTCATTTATTTTCTCGTGAACTGTTGTGTTGTGGAAAAGCATGATAACCTTCCGTTGCCATGCCAGTGATTATTCACTCAGTTTTCTTTGCCATTACCTTTCTTAACAGATTGGATGTTCATTGACCTAGTGGGATCGCGACCATTTAATTATCCCTTTTTTCTAATCATTATTTTTGGTGTAATCATAATTTCCTGGGTATTAAACATTAGGTGGTACCATTTTCTCCCCTGAGTGTGTCGTGAGCGATTAAACTAAATTTTAACCCATTTCAAAATTATCATCAGTTTGTAAAGTAGGTTCATAATAAATACTTCCTTCAGAAGGGTCAGTTTGACGCTTTCCTTCTACTAACCGGTATTATTTTCTTTCTGGAATGATAGCCTCACTCACTGTAAATTTTCGTAAGGCATACGCGATCACGGTCAGTTATATCGCACTCCTGAAGGTCGATCAGGAAGGGGGAGGTTACAACCAAGCTAATCAGAGAGAGATAACTTTACAGATTACAATTCGGCTGTCTAGCAGCACCGTAGACAGTTATCTGGTATCGCAGTAGTGCGGAATTTAGGCGTGGCACTGTTCCTTTATTGTTAGAATTACCGCGCTTCCACACTGGCGTGTACATATTAGTCGGCTTGCTCACACGGTAGACGTTCAACATTGCAACTTGTGAACCATCGTGTGTAATGCGAGTAACAGGCGATTCACTTTATAGCTGGCAAGCCAATTACAGAGCCGAAGCGCTGTCCGACGTGCTCCCGTCTGAACGCTGTCTCATTTGACCCACGAGGAGAACACGGCAGCTTTCATAATCCGATATCCCAGAAATTTCGCTCAGTGAAAGAAGGGTCAAAATAAGGGAACACGTGTCTCGGCTTATCAGTAGATACTCGACTGTTTCTGAGAAAATGATGGTCAAAATGTTCGAGGTACTGTACGTGCATTTTAGCGAGCAAATAGTCCAGCGATAGCGATGGCACACCGGGTAGCATTGCCGCTTCAACTGTCTGCGACCCGTGCTAGGAATCCGAGCATTATTTCTATTTTTGTTGTTCATTTATCTACCGTTGTCCGCAGAAGATTTACACACGAATGTTTTCCGATGTATATTGAAACAATGTTGTCCTTATTCATCTACCAACTGCATGTCTGGTGAAAGATTTAAAATATAATAAATGAATGAGAAAATTGTTTTAATTGTTTTCGGTGAATTTCCTGTAGGGTGTCCTGGTTCATAATCAGTTAACGAAATTTGTTTCACTGAGACAAACCTGACTTCCCGCGATGCTCGTGGTGTTCGGACTATCTATGTTTCGAATGTTTCTACGATCAGTATCATCCAAGGGAACGCTCAAAATCTTCATAAAGAATAAATGCAAGGATGTCCGCCCCGATAGCTGAATGGTCAGAGTGACGGGCTGCCGTCGTCAAGGGCCCGAGTTCGATTCCCGGCTGGATCGGGAATTTTCTCCGCTCAGGGACTGGACCTTGTGTTGTCTTCATCATCATTTCATCCCCATCCGGAGCGCAGGTCGCCCAATAACGTAATAAGACCTGCGCCAAGGCGGCCGGACCTGCCCCGTAAGGGGCCTCCCGACCAACGACGCCAAACGATCATTTCCAATGCAAGGATAAAATATATGAATATATAATAACTATTTTACAAAGCAAATATAATAATAAGAAAATTTAAAAAGTTTCTAAACGCTGAAAATACCACACTCACACTACATACACATCAAAAAAAGTTTTGCATCAGCCCGGTTCCCAGAACTCCTGAGCATAAACGTTGACTGTAGGAATTGCATCACAGACATAGTCCACTTGACTGTTCAGAGATGTTACTAAATCCGTCCACGGATGTAAACAACAATGCATGAGCAGCGCCTATTACACGGAGGGGATCCGACAGCCAATAAGTTCCAGTCATTCCACCAGGAAGGAGGTACACGGCTCGTGTTGTCTCTGTAGTTCAACAGAGCCTAAATGGTCAATACCACGGTCCGTTCGCGTCCGCATTGTTACTTTGCGCCAGGAAGGGATCTCAGTAAGGGAAGTGTCCAGGCGTCTCGAATTGAACCAAAGCGATGTTGTTCGGACGTGGAGGAGATACAGAGACAGGAACTGTCGATGACATGCGTCGCTCAAGCCGCCCAAAGGCTACTATTGCAGTGGATGACTGCTACCTACGGATTATGGCTCGGATGAACCCTGACAGCAGCGTCACCATGTTGAATAATGCTTTTCGTGCAGCCACAGGACGTCGTGTTACGACTCAAATTGTGTGCAATCGGTTGCATGATGCGCATCTTCACTCCCGACGTCCATGGCGAGGTCCATCTTTGCCACCATGACACCACGCAGCGCGGTACAGATGGGCCCAACAACATGCCGAATGGACCGCTCAGGATTGGCATCACGTTCTCTTCACCGGCGAGGGTCGCATATGCTTTCAACCCGACCATCGTCGAAGACGTGTTTGGAGGCAACCAGATCAGGCTGAACGTCTTAGACACATTGTCCAGCGGGTGCAGCAGTGTCGAGGTTCCCTGCTGTTTTGGGGCGGCACTATTTGGGGCCGACGTACGCCGCAGGCAGCAGGGTAGCTGGACTTTGAAAAAAAAAAAAAAAAAAAAAAAAAAAAAAGAGGTCGATGTGATAGAGGGACACAGGGATGTCCTAAAACGTTGCTGGAGAGGACAAAGAGACCGGGAGATATGGATAACGCAGTAAGCTGGTAAGGCACATCGGGAAATGCCGCCACATTGACATGAAATGAGCGTGTATCATTGTTGGCCGGGAGGTCCCATTCTGGGAAGTTCGGCCGCCGAGTGCATGTCTTATTTCAGTCGACGCCACATTGGGCGACTTGCGAGCTGGTGATGAGGATGAAATGATGATGAGGACAGCACAACACCCAATCCACAAGCGGAGGAGAAAATCACCAACTCGGCCGGGAATCGAGCCCGAGCCCGTTTGCACGGGAAGCAGCACGTTACCACCCAAGCTAAGCTGGCGGACACCGCCACACCAAATTGTCGACTGTGAACTAACAAAAAGGCCCAGAGCTCTGTTCGGAACGTGGTAAAGACCCACACCCCTCGAGCTTGGATAAGGTGAAGAACTCACAGCAGACTTTCAAAATCATCCCCTGGCTTACAAAGGAAACCATCGCAGCTAACATGTGGCAAGCCAAGGTGTGCGGGACCGGAAGAGTTTGCACCACGTGAGGGATCCGCTACATAGAGCGTGTGTTGCACGAGTTAAGGGAACGGAGGAGATGTTGAGAGAGTCCATACCTCATTCGTTGATGCAGTCGTCTGCAGTCGAGGGCCACAGAGCGTCGCTAGTCAGTCATAAAATCGACGCAAAGGTAGCTTAAGACGTTGGTCACGTTGAGCAGACAACTACCTCATCAGGCAGGCCCATACTGATATACGTAGCTCGCGACTAGTATTCGTTAAGGAAGCTGCCTGAGGCTCCGCCGTAGATCGCCACATACGCAGAGGCTTCCCGGGTATCTTCGGCACAGAAGGAGGAAGACAAAATCGTCCGCATACGCGTTACAGCAAAATCTGTTGTCATAGGCCACGTAACAATGGTTCTAGGACAAAGGTGTACAGCAGCGCCAACGGGAGGCACGTCAATCACACTGAGCGTGTGATCAGCATCAGTTGTGTGAGTCTATCATTATACAGCACTTTGAATGTCGAGCCGCACAGGAGACGTATGACTATCTCAACAATAGTTTCTAGATATCCCACATGATGGACGACAGTCATAAGTGAACAATGATCGACATGATCAAAGACCCGGATGAAGTCTAAGGACACCAAAAATGTGGGCAAATTCGAGAGAGAGATATCATTTCCCTGTAGAGGCAGAGGGCTGTCCGAATGTTGTATGCCCTGCCTAAGGACGCCTGATCACAGGACACGACATGACGGATCGTCTTAAGTCACACTGCTGAAAGACTTGTAAACTCTTTCATGTAGCCACTTAGCAGGGTCAAACCTAATAGACAATGAGACGTTCTATAAAGCCATCGTAGACCCCCACTGTTGAGGACATCAGTTCTCCACAGACAAAACGTGGGCGCTAAGAGATAGCAGAAGGCATGATAAAATTAGAATGGGATGCCGCCAAGGCCAGGAGACTTGTCAGCATCTTCCACTCGTATAGCATCGAGTCTCCAATTACAATGCTGCGTCCTCTGGTATCGTGCTGAACTTGAGCTGAGAGACTTCTTCAGCGAAAGCTGGTGGATAAGGGTGCTACATTGGGTGTCATGAGGCCTGCCCTCATCACCAGTGTTGATTCGAATCAGGCCCTGGCGCCACTGTCGTCTGCCTGCTAGAAGGTTGATGGACCTTCCAAATCCTGGTCGCAAAGTGGCGGCGCATGAAGACTGTGATCTGTGCTTTGGCACGATTCAGTATTGCACACTGTTCAGGCGAAAACAGTATCGCTTGGAAATAAACGTCCAGAGATTGCCTCCTCTAGGCTGTTGAGTCTCTGTCATATGCCATAATGTCCTGGGGGGAAGGCAGGTGTTGTGCAGAATAGACACCACGACATTGTAGACGGGTAAGTGCGACAGTCGATAGGGATGAAATGATGAAGATTAGGACAACACCACACTCAGTCCCTGAGTGGAGAAAATCTCCGACCCGGCCGGGAATCGAACCTGGGTCCTCAGGATTGACATTCTGTCGCGTTGACCACTCAGCTACCGGGGGCAGACGCTGTAGCGGCATAAAGCTAAGTACTGACAAAGTTATTTGTGCACTGTTATACAGTTATCAAATTTAATAGCTTTCAGTGGTGCTTCGTGCTGTTCGTGGCGAAATAACGATTTAATAAGCTTTTCGAAACGATCGCTCGCTGTGTTTTTTAGAGTTTTCTGTGCGGTGAAGTTGTATAATAAATTTCGTGCTTTAGTTTTCAGCTGACGTTTCTTATTGTTTCTAGTGAAATATTTCAGTAACATTTTCATTCACTGTCTTAACTTCGTTGAGTGTTCCATCGACCACTTGAATTTTTAGTTTTGTTGGTATTGTTATTAGTTGTGGTTTAGTAGTACTAATAAAAGTAGTTGCTTTCTTAGCAGGGATAGAGTTCCGAGACCGCTGTTAGTTCTATAAATAGTTCTGCTGGTGTAACTGAATTTAGGTAACGTAGACATATAGCTTTTTTTTAAGTAACGGTAAAATTTTACCATGAGTGAGAAGTGTGGGCTCTGTCGTAGGTTTGTGAGTAGCGGGTTACGGTGTGGGATGTAATCAAAGTACACTCCTGGAAATGGAAAAAAGAACACATTGACACCGGTGTGTCAGACCCACCATACTTGCTCCGGACACTGCGAGAGGGCTGTACAAGCAATGATCACACGCACGGCACAGCGGACACACCAGGAACCGCGGTGTTGGCCGTCGAATGGCGCTAGCTGCGCTGCATTTGTGCACCGCCGCCGTCAGTGTCAGCCAGTTTGCCGTGGCATACGGAGCTCCATCGCAGTCTTTAACACTGGTAGCATGCCGCGACAGCGTGGACGTGAACCGTATGTGCAGTTGACGGACTTTGAGCGAGGGCGTATAGTGGGTATGCGGGAGGCCGGGTGGACGTACCACCGAATTGCTCAACACGTGGGGCGTGAGGTCTCCACAGTACATCGATGTTGTCGCCAGTGGTCGGCGGAAGGTGCACGAGCCCGTCGACCTGGGACCGGACCGCAGCGACGCACGGATGCACGCCAAAACCGTAGGATCCTACGCAGTGCCGTAGGGGACCGCACCGCCACTTCCCTGCAAATTAGGGACACTGTTGCTCCTGGGGTATCGGCGAGGACCATTCGCAACCGTCTCCATGAAGCTGGGCTACGGCCCCGCACACCGTTAGGCCGTCTTCCGCTCACGCCCCAACATCGTGCAGCCCGCCTCCAGTGGTGTCGCGACAGGCGTGAATGGAGGGACGAATGGAGACGTGTCGTCTTCAACGATGAGAGTCGCTTCTGCCTTGGTGCCAATGATGGTCGTATGCGTGTTTGGCGCCGTGCAGGTGAGCGCCACAATCAGGACTGCATACGACCGAGGCACACAGGGCCAACACCCGGCATCATGGTGTGGGGAGCGATCTCCTACACTGGCCGTACACCACTGGTGATCGTCGAGGGGACACTGAATAGTGCACGGTACATCCAAACCGTCATCGAACCCATCGTTCTACCATTCCTAGACCGGCAAGGGAACTTGCTGTTCCAACAGGACAATGCACGTCCGCATGTATCCCGTGCCACCCAACGTGCTCTAGAAGGTGTAAGTCAACTACCCCGGCCAGCAAGATCCCCGGATCTGTCCCCCATTGAGCATGTTTGGGACTGGATGAAGCGTCGTCTCACGCGGTCTGCACGTTCAGCACGAACGCTGGTCCAACTGAGGCGCCAGGTGGAAATGGCATGGCAAGCCGTTCCACAGGACTACATCCAGCATCTCTACGATCGTCTCCATGGGAGAATAGCAGCCTGCATTGCTGCGAAAGGTGGATATACACTGTACTAGTGTCGACATTGTGCATGCTCTGTTGCCTGTGTCTATGTGCCTGTGGTTCTGTCAGTGTGATCATGTGATGTATCTGACCCCAGGAATGTGTCAATAAAGTTTCCCCTTCCTGGGACAATGAATTCACGGTGTTCTTATTTCAATTTCCAGGAGTGTATTTTGATTGGGGGGGGGGGGGGGGGAGCTATAGGCTATAGAGTAGGTAAGCCAGTAAGCATTCTAGCGAGATACTCTGCTGGGAATGCAGAATCTATAGTAGAAATAAGTTGATAGAGGAGCAGGAGCGTAGATCTGTGCCCTTCAGGTGCAGTTACAACACGCAAAGGAGGAACTTGATAGGTTGAGGAGAGAGAAGAGTGCTGGCGAATGGGAAGTTGGCAAGAAGGCAGCTAGGAGGAGGAGGTATTCAGACAGTTGTACTTTGCAGATATGCATTAGATTTAACAAGCTGTGAGAGTTCAGTGGAGAAGAGCCTCTTGTAGCCGTAGATGTAGGGAACATGCAGAAGTCCTCAGCAGTTAGGAGGCCTAGGTCAGTTGCAAAGTCTAACAGAAAGGAGGAGGTTCTGCTGCTAGGTAGTTCGCACGGTAGAGGTGTGGGCTAGCAGTTGCAGGAAGTGTTGAGGAGTGAGTACCAGGTCACCAGCATTGTGAAGCCTAGTGCAGGGTTGGCTCAGGTAATTGGCAGCATAGGGGAATTATGTAGGAATTTCACGAAGGAGGATCAGGCAGTGATAGTGGGTGGAGTCGATAGGGATGGGGACCTGGTAAAGACGGGTAGGGACGGGACACCTGGTAAAGATGGCTACTCAAACTGGTGGCACTAATGTCCATTTCATGCAACTGTTTTAGCTTCATGATCGGCCTCATCTTAAAGTGGCTGTTAGGCCCATGTGGCTGGATAAGGCACTGACGGCACAGGGCATGGGTCACATTGCAATGGTGCCAGTTAGTCTACGAGTAGATAGGATTTCACTAGGCATGGACTGCACTTCTGTAGGTACGCGAAGGGGAGGCTGGCAAAGCCTATATACAGGTGACAGTGTAGTGGGTGGTGGTGGGATCACTTGTAGAAAAATTCCTGTAGTAGTTGGTGTTAGAGCTGCGCCTTTTTTAGACTGAAGTCAGCTGATAGGTATACCTGCTTAAAGGAAGACCCTCTAAGGGCTCACATTCAGAGGATGTCATGTTTCCAAGTAGAGAAGGAATTAGCATATTTCATCAAAATATAAGAGGTATTAGAGAAAATTACTGAACTGCTTATAGATGTTGTCTGAAATTATTGGTATATCGGAGCACCATTCAAATAATTTGACAATTCAGAAGTTTCCTTTACCAAGATACAGATTAGGAGGCTGTTTTTCAACAAGTTCCTTGCGGGGTGGGGGAGTGGCTATGTACATAAAAAATAGTATTCCATCTGAGTCCATAACGTATCACGACACTGCACTGAACAGATATTTTAATGTTGTGCAGGGGCAGTTGCATTTAGTGAAATTAAACTTCTAATTGTTTTTGTTTATAGGTCCCCTAACTCTGACTTCAGGGCATTTCTGATCAAGCTGGAGAGGGTTCTTGATTCACTTTATAGGAAGTACCAGAAATTAGTTATATGTGGTGACTTCACTATTAATTTTGTATATGATGGTGCAAGAAAAAGAATGTTTGTAGATCTCATAAATTCATAAGATCTGCTGCAGACTGTTTTTTTTCCCAACTAGGGTGCAGGGGCACAGAAGCACAGCCATAGACAATATTTTTTTATTCATTCTCCATTAGTAGATGGGCATTCTGTTAGTAAAAGGTTGAGTGGCCTTTCTGACCATGAGGCACAAATTTTAACACTAAAAGACTTTTGTACTCAAACAAAGTCACATATAATTATAAACTTTGTAGGAAAGTTAATCCAACAGCTGTAGACAGTTTTTTAAACCTCATCAAGGAACAAGAGTGGCAAGATGTTTGTAGCGCCGATAACATAGATGGCAATTATAATGCTTTCCGTAACATGTTTCTCCTGCTCTTTGAGAGCTGCTTTCCATCAGAACGTTCTAAACAGGGTAATAGCAGTAAAAGGCAGCCAGGGGGGGTTACTATTTGGATAAGGATATAATGGGGAACAAGACGGGAATTATATAAAAATGTTAGAAGTAGTTACAATCAAGCTACTGTAGCCCATTACAGGCAGTACTGTGAGGTGCTTAAAAATGTCATTAGGAAGGCAAAGAGTATGTGGTACTTAAACTGAATAACTAATTCACAGGATAAAATTAAAACCATGTGGTCAGGTGTGAAGGAAGTGTCTGGTCTGCAGCACAAGGTCGACGACATAAAGTCAGTTCGTAGTAAAAGTATTTATGTTACTGTTAAATCAGATAGATGTAGAATGTTTAACAATCATTTTCTGAGCACTGCTGATGAATCAAATAAAAATTTGGTTTCTGCAGGGGATCATATAACTCTCTTGGCAAATGCCTTTCCAAGATTGATGTCTGAAATACTCCTCTGTGATACAGACAAAGGGGAAATTGAGTCAATAACTAAATCACTGATGACTAAGAACTCTCCTGGAAATGACTGAGTGCCTAGCAGAATATTAACGTACTGTGCTGCACATGTTAGCCCTGTATTTAGCCACATTTGTAATTTTTCCTTTAGGAATGGTCAGTTTCCTGAACGATTAAAGTACTCAATAGTGAAGCCGCTTTATAAAAAGGGAGAAAGGGATAATGTAGACAATTTTAGAACTATTTCTATACCATCAGTGTTTGCTAAAGTTATTGAAAAGGCTGTGTATGTAAGGATAATTGATCATTTTATATCACACGATTTGCTATCAAATGTGCAGTTTAGCTTTAGAAGTCGTTTAACAACTGAAAAGCCTATATTCTCCGCTCTCTGTGAGGTACTGGATGGGTTAAACAAAAGATTTCAAACGCTACGCATATTTTTTGATTGAACTAGGGCATTTGATTGTGTTGATTACAAAATATTGCTCCAGGAGTTGAACCATTACAGAATACGAGGAGTAGCTCACAATTGGTTTACCTCTTACTTTAGCAAGAGACAGCAAAATGTCATTATTCACAGAGCTGAGAATGTCCGTGATGTGGAGTCTGAGTGGGATATGGTCAAATGGAAGGTGCCCCACGGATCAGTGTTCGGCCCACTCCTGTTCCTTATTTATATAAATGATATGCCCTCTAGTATGATGAGTAACTAAAATATTTCTGTTTGCTGATGACACTAGCTTGGTAGTAAAGGATGTTGTGTGCAACATTGGCTCAGTTTCAAGTAGTGCAGTTCATGACCTAAGTTCATGGTTTGTAGAAAATAAAATAACACTATTTCACAGAAAGACTCAGTTTTTACCGTTCCAAACACACAGTCCAACTAAACCCGACGTTTTAATTTCACAGAATGTGCATATGATTAGTGGAACTGAACAGTTCAAATTTCTAGGTGTTCAGATAGACAGTAAACTGTCATGGAAATCCCATGTTCAGGATCTTGTTCAAAGACTTATTGCTGCCATTTTTACTATTTGAACGGTATCTGAAGTAAGTGATCGTTCAACATGGAAATTAGTTTACTTTGCTTATTTTCATTCACTTATGTCGTATGGTATTATATTTTGGAGCATCTCTTCCTATTCTAAAAGGATATTTTTCGCTCAGAAACGGGTGGTTCGGGTAATACGTGGTGTAATTTCACGAACCTGTTGTCGACCCCTGTTGAAGAGTCTGGATATTTTGAAATTGGCCTCTCAAAATATATAATCCTTACTGTCATTTTTTGTTAACTATATTAGCTTATTCCCAGGAATAAGTGGCTTTCACTCAGTTAACACTCGGCAGAAATCAAACCTTCATTTGGATCGGACTTCCTTAACTCTTGTGCAGAAAAGTGTGCAGTATGCTGCTGCGTCCATTTTCACTAAGCTACCACAAGAATTAAACCAATCTTAGGAGTAATCCAAGCGCTTTCAAATCGAAACTGAGGAATTTCCTCATGGGTCACCCCTTCTATTCCGTCTAGGAGTTCCTTGAAAAATTAAGCTGATTCTTGCTGCATTATTGATAGTATTTACTTAAACTTATGGCTGGACTTTCATAAACATTTTATTTTCATCTGTTATTAATTTTATGTTCTAATTTCATGCACTGACACATTCCATGATCTTGGAGATTTGTTCCTCAAGTTGGTCCTACGGAACTTGACGTGTAAATAAATAAATAAATAAGGCAGAGCATTCCCTTTGCCTCCCCGATCATGAAGGAAAGTTGATGTTAATAATTAGGACACCGAAGAGGGTGAGAGCTGTGCTCCTTGCATTCGGAACATATTTGACGTCGTCGACGGATAAGCCTTCACACCACTACAGGCATCCAACGGCTTAGGGACGGAAGGACAAACAGGTTAAGAAAACCGTCGATATGTGTTCTTGTAAGAGGATGAAGAGCATCGCCAGTTTATGTTGGGCACTGATCGTAGCTGGGCGATATCTCTGTTCTGTCACTTGTACTGTTGACGCATAGAGTCAACTAGTGGCATCCACTCGGGCCAGGCCCCACTAGACAGTCGAAACCGTTGCGTTCACTGTGATGAGGTAACGGTGGGCGTAACCTGTGAAACGCGCCCGTCTATGGTATTTACAAGCTGTTCAAATTCCTCCTCTACATCGTCCATTCAAGAAACAGAAACAACACCAGTGCTTTTTCCAGGTGCAGAATCATAAGGAAGCCACCACATGTCGGTGATCACCAGAGACAGCTTCTCAACAGACGGCACAGACGGCGGATAGGAAAGCGCCACAGTCTGCAGAGAACAAACCGGTGAGTTAGGTGGGGAAGAACACACGCTCACCACAGGCCTCGGCGACGTCCGATTTCAGCTCGCCGTCCGACAAAAAATGGTTCAAATGTCTCTGAGCACTATGGGACTCAACTGCTGAGGTCATTAGTCCCCTAGAACTTAGAACTATTTAAACCTAACTAACCTAAGGACATCACACACCTCCATGCCCGAGGCAGGATTCTAACCTGCGACCGTAGCGGTCTCGCGGTTCCAGACTGCAGCGCCAGAACCGCGCGGCCACTTCGGGCGGCTCGCCGTCCGATAGTACGAAAACTATAAATATGGCTCAGTCAATGCTTCTGAAACAAAGTTGTCAGAAATTTAGGTGCTTTTTCTTCTGATTTGAGAGCATCATTTAATTTCAGTGTTTTATGTGACAACAGTGCCTGATGCTCTCTGTCAAAAAACACAAAATTCTCTTACACACTCCCTTAATTCTGGGTATATGGAGACGTAATTGAAAAGTTTAATTACAAATGTTTCTACATCAGTATTTGTCACCTCTGAGGCTGTCTTTGCAGCATTATGTAATACGTGTGTGGGGGATCCAGTTCCTACAATATTTTCTTTTATTTCATTTTCCAGTTTCGTAAACTCAACTAACCGTTTGCATCAGCTCCTCAAAACTTAGTGTTGGTATTGTCACCGCAATATTACCAATTTTGTTGTTATGTAAGGCAGTTGTGCAAAATGTACTTATTACAGGGGCAATTTCATTTTGCAGAGAATTTAATTTACATAATTTCACATGAATGCCATTTTTTTACAAAAGTGTCCTGTTCATTTTTTCTTTAGTACTAATAATTTGCATGTAACCGACAAGAGGATATGAAACTCATGCACATTGTATTTGAAGGTGTTGCGGGTTGCATAAAACCCAAACATAGAGGCAGCTTAAAAAAATGTTCAGATGTGTGTGGATTCCTAAGGGACCAAACTGCTGAGGTCATCGGTCCCTAGACTTACACACTACTTAAAATAACGTAAAATAACTTATGCTAAGAACAACACACACAAACTCATTCCCGAGTGAGGACTCAAACCTCCGGCGGGAGGCGCCGCACAATCCGTGACATGGCGCCTCAAACCACGCGGCCATCGCGCGCGGCAGAGGGCAGTTTAATCACCCTGTGTAGGCATCAAGCTAATTTTAACCGGGAGGTATCCATTACGAGTAAAATACCTGTCAAAATTTATGAGCTGTAACTGCAGTTCGTCATTTTAAATACTTTATCAGCATGGCAGAGCCCATTTCGATGCAAACGAGAGTACCGCCGTGTTTCATGAAGGACCTCTATTTCCTCTAGTGCCCTAAATAGAAATTGCTGATGCCTTACGAAATAAAACCTGTAGAAGTTCATGAAGTATATAAAGCTACAGAAAGGAGGTAAAACTCTGGAGACTGTAAAACTGTGACCAGATAGCTTAGGGAATCTGTTTCAGTCTTTACAGGAATAGTAAAAGTTTATAGCAGTACCCCTCGCTTCTGCTGCCTACTGTTTAGTACTTATTTTATTGATGAAGTGAGCGTCCTCGTTTCGTCCTATTATTCTCCCTTCAAAAAGATTTTCGTTGGTTCGCTAGCCAGGAATATTCTGATCACTTAGTATTTCTTCTTTAATTTTTATTAACACATCACCGGATTCAATGCTTTATTCACCATTATCATATTATGCTTTGAGTTTTCTGTCTATGGTACTGCAGTTTAAACTGACGTGATACTCGTAGCGAAGCATTCTACACACATAAAAAACACACACACACACATTGCCTGTTGTATCACCATAAGCGAGACCTTCAGAGGTGGTGGTCCAGACTGCTGTACACACCGGTACCTCTAATACCCAGTAGCACAACCTCTTGCATTGATGAATGCCTGTATTCGTCATGGCATACTATCCACAAGTTCATCAAGGCACTCATCAACAGCGATTCGGTGAAGATCTCTGTTTAGTGGGTCACAGCCCTTTTCTATCTATCCTAGGCATGTTCGATACGCTTCATGTCTGGAGAATATGCTGGCCACTTTAGTCGAGCGATGTCGTTATCCTGAAGGAAGTCATTCACAAGATGTGCACGATGGGGGCGCGAATTGTCGCCCATGAAGACAAATGTCTCGCCAATATGCTGCTGATATGGTTGCACTATCTGTCTAAGGATGGCGTTCACGTATCGTACAAACGTTACGGCGCCTTCCATGACCACCAGCGGCGTACATCGGCCCCACATAATGCCACCCCAAAAAAGCAGGGAACCTCCACCTTGCTGCACTCGCTGGACAGTGTGTCTAAGGCGTTCAGCCTGACCAGGTTACCTCCAGACACGTCTCCAGCGATTGTCTTGTTGAAGGCATATGCGACACCCATCGCTGTAGAGAACTTGATGCCAATCCTGAGCGGTCCATTCGGCATGTTGTTGGGCTCATCTGTACCGCGCTGCATGGTGTCGTGGTGGCAAAGATGGACCTCGCCGTGGACGTCGTGACTGAAGTTGCGCACCATGCAGCATATTATGCAGAGTTTGAGTCGTAACACGAGGTCCTGTGGTTCCACGAAAAGCATTAGTCAACATGGTGGCGTTGCTGTCAGGGTTCCTCCGAGCCATAAGCGAGCGAGCCTGAGCGAGGCATGCCATGGACAGGTCCTGTCTCTCTGTATCTCCTCCATGTCCGAACAGCACCGTTCTGGTTCACTCCGAGACGCCTGTACACTTCGCTTGATGAGAGCTCTTCCCGGCACAAAGTAACAATGCGGACGCGATCGGACCGCGGTATTGGCCGTCTGGGCATGGTTGAACTACAGACAACAAGAGCCGTGTACCTCCTTCGTCGTGGAATGACTGGAACTAATCTGCTGTCGGACCCCGTCCGTCTAACAGGCGCTGCTCATGCATGGTTGTTTACATCTTTGCTCGGGTTTAGTAACATCACTGAACAGTCAAAGTGACTGTGTCTGTGATACAATACCCACAGTCAACGTCTATCTTCAGTAGTTTTGGGAACAGGGATGATGCAAAACTGCCGGCCGGGGTGGCCGAGCGGTTCTAGGCGATACAGTTTGGACCCGCGCGACCACTGCGGTCGCAAGTTCGAATCCTGCTTCGGGCATGGATGTGTGTGATGTCCTTAGGTTAGTTAGGTTTAAGTACTTCTAAGTTCTAGGGGACTGATGACCTCCGAAGTTAAGTTCCATAGTGCTCAGAGCCATTTGAACCATTTTTTTATGCAAAACTTTTTTTTGATGTGTACATAATTTATGTTGTGCATATGGCACTGAAACCGGTTATATGATAACAAAAATAGTTCGTGATGGGCTACAAAATTTTTTGTATTATCAACAGTACTGCGATCGCTACATCCCAATGACGATGCCACCATTTCATTTTGTTTAGTGTCTACATACGAACGTACAGTGAAGTAAGACTGAAATTGTCATATGAACAGGATTCTACTTCTCCTCTAGTTATGCGACTGTGGTTTTATTGGATTTCTCTGCATATTCCACAAAAACTGTGTTTGTCGGTGATATGTTTGAAACACATTTGTATTCTTCGTCATTTAGTCTTATATAGTTATCAGGACATACCAGAGGCGTTCAATAAGTAATGCAACATTTTTTTTCTGAAAGCAGGCGGTTTTATTCGGGATTCCAATACACCATATTATTGCCCCCCTTTTCTGACTGCAAAACACTATTGTTAGTGTTCCACACCCGAAATAGCAAAAGAGGGAACCCTTGTAGGATCACTTCTTGGTGTTACTGTCAGTTCACCTGTTAAAAACTTTTTCTCAAAGACTTGTAGATTACCAAGAAAGCGATTGTTCTAAGCCAATGCAATTTCTCAGGAACAGGTGGACTTTTTTTTCTGGTCATCAGTCTTCTGACTGGTTTGATGCGGCCCGCCACAGATTCCTCTCCTGTGTTAACCTCTTCATCTGAGAGTAGCACTTGCAACCTACTTCCTCAATTATTTGCTGGATGTACTCCAATCTCATGTCTTCCTCTACAGTTTTTGCCCTCTACAGCTCCCTCTAGTACCATGGAAGTCATTTCCTGATGTCTTAACAGATATCCTACCGTCCTCTCCCTTCTCCTTCTCAGTGTCTTCCACATATTCCTTTCCTCTCCGATTCTGCGCAGAGCCTCCTCATTCCTTACCTTATAGGTCCATCTAATTTTCAACATTCGTCTGTAGCACCACATTTCAAATGCTTCGATTCTCTTCTGTTCCGGTTTTCCCACAGTCCATGTTTCACTAACATACAATGATGGACGTACCAAGTTGAAATTTGTCATGTACTGAGCTTTATAGTCCTTTGGTGGTGTAAAAATGTTAAGCGTCCAAGTCAATATAATAAAACGATATGGCCATTTATGCCACATAGTTTGATATTCGCAAACTTACTCATTAAGACCCTTAAGGTACTATTCCCTAGACGTAAAATTATGAAAATTGGCAACAATAAGGGTTACATAGTAGAGGTAAATTAAAAAAAAGAAGAATTTCAATTTATAATTATACCTACTAACACCTGGCTAATTTTCAACATAAACTGCGTTCAGGGGTGACGGTCTTACACCTTATTGGAGGACCTATATGCCCGCATGGTACCACTCTACTAGTCGGAGCCAACATCTTGCTGCGTCAATAACCTACGCATCACTCACGTACTGGTTCCCGCGGAGTGCATCCTGCATTCGGCCAAACATATGGAAGTCTGAAGGTGCGAGATCCGGAATGTGGGGTGGATGAAGAAGAACAGTCCAGTGCAGTTCTGTGATCTGTTCTCGGGTGCGCAGAGTGGTGTGAGGTCATGCGTTGTCATGGAGAATGAGAGGTTGGTTTGCATTTTTGTGACGACGATGTTGCTGGACTTGTTTCTTCAGTTTCCTGAGTGTAGGACAACACACTTCAGGGTTGATCGTTGCATCATGATGGAGGACATCGAACAGAATAATCCCTTTTAAGTCCCAGAAGACCGTCGCCATAATCTTACCAGCTGAGGGAAAGGCTTTGAACTTTTTCTTCGGAGGGGAGGTGGTGTGGCGCCAGTCCATGGATCGCCGTTTTGTTTTCTGTTCGAAGTGAAGAGCTCATGTTTCGTCGCCTGTGACGGTGTTCGACAAAAACTGTCATGATCAGCCTCATAACGCGCAAGCAGTTCCGCACTGATGGTTCTTCGTTACTCTTTATAGCCTTCTGTTAGGTGGCGAGGAACCCAGCGGGGATACACCTTTGAGTACCCCAACTGGTGGACAAGTGTATCAGCACTGCCAACGGAAACGTGCAATTATGCATTGAGGTGTTTGATTCTGGTCCGTCGATCACCTCAAGTGAGAGTGTCTGCACGTTAAAACAATACAGGAGTCATAGCTGTGTGTGGCTAGCAAGCACGCGCGAGATCGGGCAGGCTTTCTCGACCTTTCAGCGATGATGTGACAGACGCCTCGCCCAACGAATCGCCGCATTTTTTGTTCACTGCCAGGTCCCGTAAACATTGTGCAAGCGCTTATGAATACATGCAATGCTCTGGTTTTCAACCAAAAAGAACCTCAATGACAGCACTCTGCTTGGAACACCACACCGTTTCACACGCCATTTTGAAAGCAACGTATAGTGCCGCTATCTAAAGGAACTACAGCGGCTGAACCGGAAATATTCCACAATGTCCTACACAAGTTTCACATTCATTTCAACCGAAACTGGTGAGAAAAAATGGGTTGCATTAATTATTAAACGCCCCTTGTAACCTTGCTTCACATTAAGTGACTACGCTCGGACGAATATTTCATAATAAGTAGTGATATACGCATACGATCCTCGTGAATTAGTGCATTAATGAACACCATAAGTAGTTTCTGAGATTAGCCTTCAAATGCAGAAAGAAGAACGCAGCAGGGAACTTTAATTTATAATATGTATAGATTCTGGTCGCGCTTCGCTGCTCTCTGGATTTTTGGTGTCTGTTACTTTGCTCATAATAATATTATCAGAAACTGGTTGATTAAATCATGCCAATGAAATTAAAATTTCTAGTTAGAAAACTCACTTCATTCGCTTAATTACCGTTTCGTACTCACATACCGTTATATAACGCATCTCCAGCTACCAGGTATCTGGATTGCATCTTGGAAGACCAAATTTTTATTCGATATATAATTACAATAATATGAAACTAATTTCTAAGACGCAGCAGGGATAAATCTCTTCTCAGTGGAAGAACAACTTCCTTTTTTCTGTCAGTACTGTGGCAATGCTTTAATGCTCATGGAATTGATCTTTGACGTAAGACACTAGGAGACAGTAGACGTGGAGTGAAGTCTAGCAGATTCAAGCCCGACGTTAGTGAAACATCAAGAGGAAGATGAATGCACTAGCCGGCCGGTGTGGCCGAGCGGTTCTAGGCACTTCAGTCTGGAACGGCGTGACTGCTACGGTCGCAGGTTCGAATCCTGCCTCGGGCATGGATGTGTGTGATGTCCTTCGGTTGGTTCGGTTTAAGTAGTTCTAAGTTCTAGGGGACCGATGACCTCAGATGTTAAGTCCCATAGTGCTCAGAGCCACTTTTTCTTTTTTCTTTTTTTTATTGCAGTAGCACTCTATTCGAAGGCTCAGTGGTATAAGTTAGGGGAAATGATGTTCTGAATAAATGATGTATCGAGTTAAATCACTGGCTGACCGAGCGAACGAAAATCACGAGTGTCATTGAAAATTCTAGTAATACCGATAATGAGTCCCTAGTGTCTGGTAATATGAAGGAATGTTGTAACTTCCGAGTGGCGGAAGGAGGCGCAACTGGAAAATTTAGTGTGTACAGTGTGCGTTGAGCGTTTATTGTTGCTTGATATTAGCGCTATGCCCACGTTTCGTGACCCTTGATAACACTTTGTTTAATTCGTACTGCTGTGGATAGTGTACTCTTCCTATTGTAGCAATTTTTCCTTTTCCTGCAGCACATTAAGGGCGGCCGGTAGGCGTTGTCGGAGTTAACCAATGTAGAAGCCTTGGGAGTTATCACTGTGGAGTCAGGGATTGGAACATGGAAGCGAGGTGCGTCGACGTGTTAAGAATATTGAAGTGAGTAAAACACAGTTAGCAGAGGAGGGACGAACGATCTCGTGAGTAATTTAGGCGAAATGTGTCTTCCATTGATGCAGCTGATATAATCATCGCTGGTAATGGACTTAAGTATGTGAAAGGTAGAATTGTGATTTCAATAGTTGCTGTGTAAAAGATAGGACAAAGAGTGGCTGATATTTTATAATAAATTCCAAAAGAGTACTGAAACTTGAACATTGACATTCAGTAGTTTACCAGTAATTAACAGGATGCACCCATAATAATTACATTAGCCAGGGTCAAATTGGTTGAGTCCAAGCATTGTCAGAAGCGAATACGACCAACATACGTGAGTTCTAATAGTAATTAAACAGTCCGATTGCCGAAAAACAATTAAATTGTCATGGTAATTTATTAGTAGAGAGCTATCAACCAGTAAGCAGAAACTTAACGTAACTGTGTACGAGATAGGGATGTCTTGCGCAGTCGGTGAAGTTCCAGCAGAGAATCTGTCATACATTGATAATAAAACTGGTGAACGTACTTCGATAGAAGTCATGTAAAGTGAAAGGCCAGCTCTGCAGGCAAGGCATGTCTTCCATCGGCTTCCCATCTTGCTCGGTATCCAAGGGAATGTTACATCAGGCTGAAAGAGAAAACAATTACATCACAATTTGTCTGTTTCGATTTTTCCTTCAATGATAATTGCGTCCTCTAAATCAGCAGAAAGTAACGTGGCCACGTAACTAGGTACAGTCATGTTCCAATTCGATGTAGCGCACATTGTTAACTTGCAATTGAGGTGAAACGTGATCGCGAAAAACGATCGCGCAAAATAGCTTCCCTGGAAGCCGCGACAACTTGCTATTAACGTCACTAATTTTACTGACAATGGGAACAAGAAAGGTGTGATGTGCACCCAGTAGTTGTAATTCAAAAGTTAAGTCACTGCTGTACAAATTGCGGAAGTAGGGTCAATGATACTGACTACTTTAGTATATTTTCTGTTATCTTGACCTTTAAATCATAAACGTTATGTTGATGACATTATGTTACTGTTAGAGGGTGACGAAAATGAGGATACCGCATTTGCTCAAGCCATATACAACATGCACCAAAAAATAGCTTTCACTACAGAAATAGAAGACGCGGGCTCCATTAACTGTTTACACCTTACTATTAAGAAGGTGGATAAGAGACATAAATTTTCGATTTTCAGAAAGCCTACATGTACAGATACTATCATCGGCGCCAGTTCATGCCATCCGCCACGATGTAAAACGGCTCTTTTCACCTCTGTGATCCACCGACTCTTTCGATTACTATTGGCTGACAATGAAATACGCCAAGTACTCAGTATATTGAAGCAAACTGCAGTAGCCAACGGTTTTTCTGCAAATGATGTCATGCGCCCGTACAATAGGATAAAAAAAACAGAAAGTAAATAGTAGGCAGACCCACAATCACCCAGAAAAACGAAGTAATAAAGAAAAACTGAAAACGATTCCAATGGAATTTTACGGAAAAATGTCCCAGCAAATAGAAAGGGATTAAGGAAATCTAAGATTAGACGTTGTTTTCAAGTTAACAACACTCTGAAAGTCCGCATAAAACTTAATTTCAGTAATAAATCTGATAAATTTGATGGTTTTGCGCTTTAAAAGATCGTTTGTAACAGTCGAAAACTGTTTTATCTGTTTATTGTCAATGACGCTTTTCGCTCTTGTGGTATATCTTCAGATTAACAAGTCAGAACATATTAAACGAGTGAGAAGGTAAAGTAACGAATACGCCAGCGTTGCATATGCGATGAAGAACTTTTGATGGGTTAGTATAGTGGGTATCATAATAAAACTGGTTTCCGATAATCAGTTGACCACTCAGTAATCTATCTGCCTTTCTCTGCAGAGGAGTGCTTAACAACTTCCATTTCCTGTAAAAGATTTAGCTTTCTTCCCTCTGCAGGTTGTGTGGAGTAAATGTAAATTCTTTAACGTTGGTGGACTGTGGCCCTTAGATTTTAGGTGCTCAGCGAAAGCTGAATGCTATTAGATCTGACCTTTCTTGCTAAGAAAATGTTCACTAAATCTCGTTCGTTATTTCTTACCACTCTGGCCCCCATATGAAGCTTCACAGTCGACGCACTCAATTCTACAAATCCCGGAGTCAGCGTATTTGTTTTTGGTGGATAGTTCATTATGGAATCACCGATGCTGGACTTGACGACGAAAAGGCGTTGTCCACAACGTATTTACTAAATAGCTTTGCAAGGTCATACGCCGGCCGAAGTGGCCGTGCGGTTAAAGGCGCTGCAGTCTGGAACCGCAAGACCGCTACGGTCGCAGGTTCGAATCCTGCCTCGGGCATGGATGTTTGTGATGTCCTTAGGTTAGTTAGGTTTAACTAGTTCTAAGTTCTAGGGGACTAATGACCTCAGCAGTTGAGTCCCATAGTGCTCAGAGCCATTTGAACCATTTGAACCAAGGTCATACGATAAAGTGCTTACAAATGGGATTTTCACAAATCTAGTATTAGACTTAGTGGAAATTTAGATTTATCAGTACTGGTTTTTTGATGAAACGGTAAACGTTTGTTGGTAAACGTTTTTGGCTGTAATCGCGAGGTACTGGGTTCAATTCCCAGGGATCACTTCAAAGTTTTTCTGATAAGAAGGTCTGCAAGGAAGTCATTTCAGCCGTGTGAGTTTAACAGAAACGTCACTTAAATATGAAAGCAGTGAAGTTGGCGCGTTTGTCATCCACGTAACGTTACACAATACAAGGTGATTCATTGATGGTATAGGTTGATGCATTGTATGACAGCGATTTCTGCTATACTGTTAACAAGAAAAAGAAAACCGCCTTTGCGAGATTTGCACAGCTATGTGCACACAACTGTACCCAGAGCCTATCAAAGAAACTTTGAGAAAAATCAGTTCCATGGATGGGATTTGATTTTAAAAGGTATCTGAATAAAAGAATTAGTAATATTGTTTTTCATACTGGCTGCAGTGCGAATAAATTTTGAAAAGTGACAGTGGCTCACCCTCGAACAACAGTGCCAGACAGTGTTTCATTGTTGTAAATTCAGAATTTCATTTCATAGTCATTTCTCCTCTATGACTATAATGGGAAAACTTCAGTAGAAATGGACAAGGAAAGCTGAAGTTTTGGCACTTATCAAGGAGCACCGACCTTCTATTCTTTATTTCACTGACAATGTTTTGCAAGAAAATGGTTCCCTACCTACTGCCATCACACAATGCAAAACGAAAGCCGGCCGCGGTGGTCTAGCGGTTCTAGGCGCGCAGTCCGGAACCGCGCGACTGCTACGGTCGCAGGTTCGAATCCTGCCTCGGGCATGGATGTGTGTGATGTCCTTAGGTTAGTTAGGTTTAAGTAGTTCTAAGTTCTAGGGGACTGATGACCACAGATGTTAAGTCCCATAGTGCTCAGAGCCATTTTGAGCAAAACGAAATGCTATACAACTGGTCCGGAATGTTGCCAAGAATAGGATTTGTGGTTGTAATACGCCAAGCATCTCGCTCTCTAAGCCGAACAATAAAGGCTTTTGCTGCTAATACGTGCCGCGCGGAGTGGCCGCGCGGTTTGAGGTTTCATGTCACGAACTGCGCGGCCCCTCCCACCGGAGGTTCGAATCCTCCCTCAGGCATGGATGTGTGTGTTGTTCTTAGCATAAGTTAGTTTAAGTAGTGTGTAAGTCTAGGAACCGATGACCTAAGCAGTTTGGTCCCCTAGGAATTCACACAAATTTGAACATTTTTGCGAATACGTAAACATTGTTCGTCACACTACCTGGTACAAGCATTTCAACGTTACGCTACTTCGGTGACTTCGGTGACTTGTGAATCCATGTAAATGCTTTTATATTCAAGAAGACTTTCGGTTGGCCTCATTAAGCTAAGCAGACATCCGTGCAAATTTTTCCACAGAAAAAAATTTAAGCACTAAGGAGCAATCGAACCATGATATTATTAAGCAGAAACAGCTACTCCCTAAACCATGCACTCAATTTTCAGACCGGCCTATTTATTAGCTTTTACAAATGTGACATTAGAAGGTATGAAAGAACGCGTATCACGTTTAAAAACGTGTCTGATGACTGCTGGAGGAAAGTTACTCTGACCAACGAGAAAACTGAAAATATAATAAAATCAGTCGACATAGACACTACAGGTGAACAAGAGCCAACATTATCGTCTGCAAATGAAACAGCAGACGACGAATCAGCAGGCACCGCTGTGAAGGTAATTTTACAGATACTGGCTGCGAAGCGTCTTGACCATCTAATGTGAGAAATACTGCTCGTTCTAATGTCTGCGACGCTTAATGACGCGTAGCGTGTGATGGCACCCTTCTCGGTACATTACTGGAGTGTACGGCTAGTGCTACCTGCCAGTCTGCTTCCCGGGCGTAAACGTGACAGTGCTGCCACCGTTGCCGGATGAACAGTTCGCTCTGATGGTTAATGCTGCTGATTATCACTTTCGTAAATACACTGTTCCTCTAGTACTATTTAATTATGTTACATTAATTTACTGTACGATTAAGGTTAGAATATAGCTAATCACAAGGAAGCTGCTTTCTTTTACAGGGAAGAGCTCAAAGTAAGGCGTGGCACTAGATACAATTTAATCTCCTGTTTGTCTGAAAACAATCCCCCCCCCCCCCCTCTATCTTCCACCGTGTCATCTGTATAGTGGTGTTATAAGTGAGCGTTCAGTGTGGTGCGTCCCTTGTCAGTGTTGCGAACAGCCAGCATACTGTCGCTAGTTGTGTTTTTTCTCTCTTGCGAACAGAAACCAGACTGTCGCCGTGTTTTTTAATTATGCCTGTCTACTTCTTGTGTATCTTCATCCACATCGTCACCGCAGTGTTTTTACACTCCTGGAAATGGAAAAAAGAACACATTGACACCGGTGTGTCAGACCCACCATACTTGCTCCGGACACTGCGAGAGGGCTGTACAAGCAATGATCACACGCACGGCACAGCGGACACACCAGGAACCGCGGTGTTGGCCGTCGAATGGCGCTAGCTGCGCAGCATTTGTGCACCGCCGCCGTCAGTGTCAGCCAGTTTGCCGTGGCATACGGAGCTCCATCGCAGTCTTTAACACTGATAGCATGCCGCGACAGCGTGGACGTGAACCGTATGTGCAGTTGACGGACTTTGAGCGAGGGCGTATAGTGGGCATGCGGGAGGCCGGGTGGACGTACCGCCGAATTGCTCAACACGTGGGGCGTGAGGTCTCCACAGTACATCGATGTTGTCGCCAGTGGTCGGCGGAAGGTGCACGTCCCCGTCGACCTGGGACCGGACCGCAGCGACGCACGGATGCACGCCAAGACCGTAGGATCCTACGCAGTGCCGTAGGGGACCGCACCGCCACTTCCCAGCAAATTAGGGACACTGTTGCTCCTGGGGTATCGGCGAGGACGATTCGCAACCGTCTCCATGAAGCTGGGCTACGGTCCCGCACACCGTTAGGCCGTCTTCCGCTCACGCCCCAACATCGTGCAGCCCGCCTCCAGTGGTGTCGCGACAGGCGTGAATGGAGGGACGAATGGAGACGTGTCGTCTTCAGCGATGAGAGTCGCTTCTGCCTTGGTGCCAATGATGGTCGTATGCGTGTTTGGCGCCGTGCAGGTGAGCGCCACAATCAGGACTGCATACGACCGAGGCACACAGGGCCAACACCCGGCATCATGGTGTGGGGAGCGATCTCCTACACTGGCCGTACACCACTGGTGATCGTCGAGGGGACACTGAATAGTGCACGGTACATCCAAACCGTCATCGAACCCATCGTTCTACCATTCCTAGACCGGCAAGGGAACTTGCTGTTCCAACAGGACAATGCACGTCCGCATGTATCCCGTGCCACCCAACGTGCTCTAGAAGGTGTAAGTCAACTACCCTGGCCAGCAAGATCTCCGGATCTGTCCCCCATTGAGCATGTTTGGGACTGGATGAAGCGTCGTCTCACGCGGTCTGCACGTCCAGCACGAACGCTGGTCCAACTGAGGCGCCAGGTGGAAATGGCATGGCAAGCCGTTCCACAGGACTACATCCAGCATCTCTACGATCGTCTCCATGGGAGAATAGCAGCCTGCATTGCTGCGAAAGGTGGATATACACTGTACTAGTGCCGACATTGTGCATGCTCTGTTGCCTGTGTCCATGTGCCTGTGGTTCTGTCAGTGTAATCATGTGATGTATCTGACCCCAGGAATGTGTCAATAAAGTTTCCCCTTCCTGGGACAATGAATTCACGGTGTTCTTATTTCAATTTCCAGGAGTGTATATTTTAAATTCCACCACAACTTTCCCCCATTTGCCAGTTTTTTTTACAATGTCTCCATTTTATCGCCTGTTTTTCTTGTTTGTTTATCTTCTAATTATGTTTTTTTTTTCTTTTTCTGGAGGCTGTAGAGCAGCATATTACGCTGCTGCCAGCCCGCCCCGCGGCCCCCCCGTGACCCCCCCCCCCCCCCCCCCGCTGGGTTCTGCGCTGGAGGCGGAAACAGTCCAACGACAATGGTCAGCTGGTACTTGTGTAATACGGGATTCGTGAATGTGACTAGAATCGACAGTGGTAAGGGGATGGGGAAGTGCAGGAGGGCAGCGAGCCGTTGGTATAGCTTCAAACGGACCGCACGAGCAAATTGCGTCTGGCAGCTATCGGGTAAACAGCTGCCAAAGTCAACGCTCCGTCTGGCCCCTGCGGAACCGCACAGGCTGTCTCTATGCTTTGCTGCGCTGGGACACAGGAGCGCTACTCGACGTTTGTGCCTGTGGTCCGCGTCATGCACGGCTGTGGTCTGCCTGCTGCTGAGACCACGGATACCATCGCCACCTTACAGACGTTATCCTGTTGGGCGTATTTGCACAAAATAGAGGTCAATAAACCGCGGCATTTTTTAGTGCGCTGTTTATGTTCTAAATGCCAAAAGATCTTTGCAAGTGTATATTTTAGTACTGGAATAACTGATGCACATTTATATGTTTGACGGACTGATTTTCTGGGTAACTCATCACTTTGAAAAAAAGTGCTGATTGCACAGAAGCGAGCAATAAGAATATGGAATTCACTAGCACCCGTTTTATAGGTACATCTCCGAGGAGTCGATAATTTTAACCAGTCCTTCACAATACAAAGGCTGTCTGCTCTAACAGCCTTAGGGCGTATTTTTTTCGTGTTTGGGCGGATATTTGCAGATGCTTTTTAGCAACGTGTAGCTAGAGTCATCGCAGATAAATACTGCTCATCAAGTTTTTCATGCGACGCCCAGCGTCGATGGAAAGCGAAGGTTTGTTTTCCGTTACAAACAAAATTATTTTTAAAGAGAAATTTGACTTGCCCATTGGACAGAGAGATCCCATATTAGTCTAGTGCAATGTTCTTTTTATTGAAGTGTATTGGCAGGGACAGTAAAACACGAAGAACAACCAGCATACTCCAACAGTGGCAGCACTGCCATGGCCCGCGCTGGCTGTTATAGCCACGCAGAAGCGCTGCTCAGTCGTATATCACTGTTCCTCTTAATACATTTTGATAAAATGAATAATGCATTAGGCGAACTGGGGTCCGCTCTTTCGAATGGGCGAGTAAAATTCCGATTTACGTATGATTTTCTTTGTAATGGGAACAAACGGATGCTGGACAACGGATAAAAGACGTGATGAGTACGACTTCTTCGGGCCTCTACAGCTGCAGGTTGAAGAAATGAAACTGGAAGTATCTACCGAAACACCCGTGAAAATGCGCCTGACGACTCTTAGGAGAGACACCCAGTACATTTTCGCTAGTGAAATTCGCCATAATTAACTCATCACAATTTGAGAAGAACAATGATGTCCGGACTTACAATACTAGAAGAAAATGGCATTTTTTACTCATTATTGAAGCTGTCAGTGGCTCAGAAAGGAGTTCAGTATGCATCAACAAAATTTTTAATCGTTTGTCAAATAACATAAATTGTCTAACAGGTAGTAAAACAACTTTTAAATATAACCTAAAATCATTTCCTCTGGGCAACTTTTTCTAGTCCATAGACGAATGTAAGAAAGAAACTAGTTTTAAGTCGAGATGCAACACTAGGACTGAACAAAATAGTTCGTTAATGTTAAGTACAGGCCAGTGTTCGATTGAGAACTTGTAAATATCTTCCATGTAACCATCCACTGAAACTAATCATGTATAGCCCCTCCTCATGTAAACTGACTCATTCTACATGATTTCGATAGAAAAATCGTTCTAATGTTCTGTGGAACATTTAACTATACTATATATTTGTTCATTACTTGAAACTTTTAATACACACTTGATATTCGACACTACACCATGTACGCACTATAGTTAGAATCTGCTGCAAATATTATTTACAGAACTAAATTTAGTCCGGCGTTCTGAGCGCAGCATGTATAAAGAATGCAAAAGCAACTTATAAAATTATTTACATATTCTATGCAGACAATTCCCTCAAAGTGGCACGAAACTGTAATAGTTCTTTTCCACGAGGAAACCGACAGACAGGAAAATAAATATTAAATACCCTATGAGCTATTCAATAAACAAGTAGAAACAAATATTAAATTTTAAACGAGGAAATTAACAGTGTGTCCACACAGGTGGATATAGCATAACGCAAGTTGTGATTGATGTCATAGAGCGGACCAATGGGTATGAATTACCACGTTGCATAGAATTCATACATATTCAATGACTTTTTCACCCAACTTCAATGGGACCTTTTTTCTTAACTTGTGTTAGTGTACCAAAGAATATATATGCCATTATTGCATATTTCATTGGGACAGTGGGAGTGAACATACATCATTTAACATGCTTGAGCTTTCCCTCTACAAATTTTGAAACGTCCCCTTTGAACAATTATACATGACTGTGCTTAACCTGACACACAATATTTTGTTAGCGCAACGCAATCTGACTTTCAAAATTCCCTACAAAAGAATGGCCCTGACTAACATTAAACTATACCTTTCACAAATCACTTACCTCACAAAAATCTTCGCTGCTCAAGCTACTGCAATACAGCGAGCGCCACTACTGCCAGCTAAATAAAAGATTCAAACTATGGAAGGCACTAACTACTGATAGGGATAGTTAGCAAATGAAAGATATTAATAGAGAACAAACAATGTATTTACCTTGATATCATCATATATAAATATAGCAGTTCATGACAAATTACAAAACTCCGCCATCTCTCTCCCCACATCCACCACTGCTGGCGGCTCACCTCCAACTGCACAACGCTACGCGCTGTTCACATCCAGCTGCCGCTGCCCAACACTACAATGGCAGACAACAATGCAAACTAGCCACAGACTGCACACAGCACTGCCAGTGATTTTTATACAAAGGTGGCGTTACCAATAAAAAAACCTAAACAGCCTACTTACATAGCCCCCATGCTCCCCACAAAAAATTTTACAAATTGTATTGGGCAGTGGCCAATACAGATTTGAAAAAAATTTTCATAATTACAATAACAAAGAAATCAAATGCACACACTTATTGATACAATGTTGGTCAAAAGCTAAAATTTTCTCACAGTCCATAAAGACAGTCCTCATCATTCGTCACAGTAAAATTGCAGTGTTTTTCTCAAAGTCTGAGCAGTAAAGGAAAATGCACACAGAAGTAGTGGATTTCCATGCAATCTTGAAGAAGTAGTGTTGTCCTTCCAACGGAACGACAGTGCTGACTCTTGACATGCATACAGGTAATGGGCCACAACAGAGCAAACCCACAGCAGAGTCAGTCGAAATTTTGAAGAGTATTGGTAGGTAGGTCATCACAGAGCAGACCCACTGCAGTCCTGGTAGAGATTATGGTATTGGTGGGCCACCAGAGGTGCAGACCCACTGCAGTCCTTGTAGAAATAATGGTATTGATGGATCATCAAAGTTGTAGACCCACTGTAGTCCTTGTAGAGATAGCCAGCAGCCATCTGTTGTGACTGTGCAGGTGCACAATCACCATTGAAGAGTCTTGCGGATAATATAGCAAGTCCATAAACCATCACTTGTGCACTCACAAAGTTTTTGAAATTGTCCTTAGAACCAGCAATGCTGTTATCCAGTCCCTTGCTGAGTTATTAACACACGTGCAAACACTAACAGTCCCTACTTCTCACATATTGTCCATATACTATGACCAACAGAAACGTGTGCAGTGAAATGTAACTAACAAGTTAATAATATCATGAACTGGTGACAATTACAATTTAATAACATAAGAATACAATTACAAAGGTACAAATACATCATTAAAGAACATAATAGTACAGATAACATTTGTAGTAATATGGGCTTTACAAAAGAATCGAAATAACATATACATCAGTGTTACAGGAATTATGACATGAGTACATACATAAAAGATCAGAGTAACTTTCGAAACATCAACTTCACACATGAGCATTAAACAGAACAGAATTAATAATATCTAACATCTTTACAAAGTAAATAACATATTATTAATGCCAATTATATTCGAGGATAACAGTATTCCTCATCATAGTGAATGTAGCTTAATATTAAAAGAAGAAAAAAATTCTATGAAATTACACAGAGACAGGAAGAAAACAAGTACACAAGGGTACACAGACACATAGTGGGATAACACCAATAGGAAAGGACAGGGTTCGTTTTCAGTGTAACATGTGGTACAGCAGTCCAACCCAAAACTTCATATATCTTTCCTCTTATTTCATCCTTTGTTTCCACCAAAAAAAATTCTATCTGAGCATGCTTTCTGTATTTATATGTTCACACATTTCTTACCTCAACATTTATTTCCAAGAAAATCCTACCTAAACCTGTTTTCTGTACTTTTTTTCGTATAACTTCTCAATGCATTTCTTCCAATTCATCGAAACTCATTCTCTTAGAGGCTACCCCCTCTTAAGCTAACTTAAATCTACTGAGCTCAGATGCTAAACTAAGGGACGAGGCAATGCAGCAGCACAAAACAATGAACACAAACAGCAATGAAAAAAAAATGGAAATTTGCAAAGCAAGCTACAGTAAATCTAAATTACCAAGCAATTCAACATTACAACTAATAGGAGGCAATGCGCAGCAAACAAAAAAATAAATCTGGCTTAGCAGAGTAACACAAATTAAAGTTCAGTAGCACTATGCCTGGCAAACAGCAGCTTATATCTAAACATGACATAGCTCAAGCAGAAAAAATATTACAGTAAAGATAACAATGCAGATAAGGGAAATGTATAATCACATCTTAATGTCTAAGTAATTAAAGTGGTGCACCACAACAACTTATTGTAAAAAAAATATTACCATGTACTTGAAAAGAAAATTATGTGTTACTGTTACTAGTTCCTTCTTATTGTTCTTTCCTTTCCAAGTGCTCCTTTTTTAAAAAATGTGGATCATAAAATAATTATTTAATAGATCTGTTGACAGAAAGTGTTCACATTAGCAAATGCATTTCATTTTATAAAAGCAATGCTGCAACACAGCTGGAAACCAGATATCAAATGAAATAAGCAACTATGAAAAGCAAAGCATAAAAATATCATTCAGTAGTCATGTGACATTTCATAAGTTAGTAGATATTCTCTCAACTCTCATAGAAAGACGCTTGTCATAATCAGGTGTGCAGATGTAAGAATATTTCCCATCAGTTTATAAGCATTTCAGTAAGTAGCAGAAAGTAGGCGCTCCACAATATAATCATATGTTTCCAAGTAATGAGCGTGTCTTATTTGCGATGCTTTCCACAAAGGAATGTCAATAGCCAGGTTAATGGTCTCTCCTTTTTTTTTTCTCCACCTGCGCCTCTGAAAGGCTAATGGCTTTTTTTTTCGGGCGGCCGTCGCCCAGGTGGGTGCCCGCGACGCATTACGTACAGGGGGTCACTTAACTTTCTTACGGAAATATTTACGACAGCAGTTTCCGCTACAGTGACAGTCTCACATAAAAACATTTCACAGGTCAAGAATTAGCGTTGCAAATCTGTAGAAAGAAAATCCTATAAATATAAGTGTCCAAATAAAATATTCGTCAGCATTGTGATACAGTCATGAATTTACGCACATTTCATAACTCTTAAAGTACGATTCTTGGTTTCCAACATCCTGTTTCACAAGTCAAGAGTCCCTACCCACTATTCATTACTCCTTACCTTATTACACATATACGTATCCATCGACACTCGTCAATATTTCGTCATTATAAATATGAAGCATAATCAAATAACTCATATAGCCTCAGCCTATTAATTATAAACATACCTCAGCAGCATAATACACATCGTCGTCGTAAAAATAACATCATAACACCTCAGTCAAATCTCAAAATCGTCGTAGCTTCCTCCAATAATTAAAAAAATTCTCTGCTCATGTCAAAAGTGTCATCTGCCTCAAACGTACTTTAAAAATCATGAATCCATACCAAATACATCATTCAAAGCTCTCATAGTATCACAATGGTTCCGAAAAAATATGAAGAGTTCACACAGTACAGACAAAATGCAATTTCGTAAGTGTGAAGTTATCCAACGGTGTAATTACGTAAACATGTGTCACTGACGTAGTAAAAAACATGTTTACCTCTCAGTTAAATGATCAGATAGCTGTGTAATTTGTGTGTTAGAGAAATATGGTACCGATGTGTAAAGTTGTATAAGCAAATACCATATTAGCTAGGGTTCCTTGTGCTTGCCACACACATGGTACACAAAGTAGGCGTATACCCCCCTGAGGATAAATGTAATTATACTCCCAGGTGTTACAAATTACAGCAATGGAATGAAATGTATCACGGAAAACTTTCTTTGTAATTAAAAAAAATCTTTAAAAATAAGTGTTTTAAGTATAAGATTAATCACTGAAATGCGTGTCCTGTAGCGCTAAATGTGCATCTTGTTGTAAGATAATCTCTGTGGAAGTGTCGTAGTTATTTTCCTCTGAAAGCTAAGTTCTGCAGAAGCCAATGTACTTACCACATGATAAACAAAAGTGAAATGCTTTGCGTATAGATATCGTAGTTATTATGCTTATTGGCGTGATGAAGAAAGTACTGTACAGTAACGTATTGTTATGCCACGAAAAAGGCTGTCTCGTTGTTGCTATACCACAAAAGTTACTACTAAAACATGTTTTTCTTCCCAGAAGAATTCAGAAAACTGTGCAGATATGAAACAGAAACACTGCAAAAGCAACATTGTAAATTGTCACTCATTAGTAGTGTCGTGATAACATCGTGTAGCTGTCACATAAACTAACCACTGTGTCATCTGGTATCTCACAGAAAGTACTTTAAATCCAGAATATATTTTCAAGTAAACCAAAATGTTGCTTTAAAATCTCATTAGCAGTACCAGATATAATGTTATTTTTCTCGGAGCCAGCCGGCGCACGTGTATGCCTGCGGTGCGAGTCATTGTCTGTCTCTTTGTTGCCGCGCGTCGTTACTGGGATTAGGAGGCCTAACTTCCACAAATTCGCCTTGCCGAGAGCGCCCAGCTCTGTTTGAATCCCGCCAGTTCTGATGCAATTCAGGTCTGTCGTTACGAATATATCGTCTGTCGTCATGTCGGTAGCTTCCGTAGTTTCTTCCTTGTCCGTCACGTGGTGGAGAATTTCTCCCTGAATCGTAACTGCGCGCTGGACCGTTGCGTCTAAAGTTATTCTGTCTCCCGTAATAATAATTATTTTGGTTCCCATATTGTCTGTTTCTCTGATTGTCTCTGTAATAGTCATTACCGCGGAAAGGTGATCTTTCCCTGTAACTATTACTACTCTGCCAACGGTTGTCGTACGGGTGGTGTCTATTTTGGTCACGATTTGCGTTGTAAGAATAGACCAGTCGTGTCCGGTTATTGTTTCTGTCGTCACGGAATTGTGACGGATGTGACCTGTAATTGTTGTGTCCTTGTTTTCGCGTTCCGCGATTATCAGTGTCAATTTCTAGTTCTTGTAACAGTCCCTGAAAAGCTTCAATGTCGTCTTTGCAACGTCCTGCTAAAATAATATGCCGTAAATGTTCAGGTAATTTGATTAAGCAAATGCGGATGAGTTCTGAGGGGCTGTATGGGTTTGACAGGTACTGATTCTTGTGCAACATGTCTTCAAAATATTTCACAAGACTGGAGAATTCAGATTGTTGGAAATGTTTCATCATTATGATACCATGTTTTACTCGGTCTGTGTGGCTTGAGACCAATATGCTGAGAGGAAGGCATGGTAAAATTCTCCTTCACTGTGGCAATCGTGAATGACCGATCGCATTCTTACAGCTGGTTCATTCTCTAAGTAGCCACACATAAATTCTAATCTGTGTTCCAACGACAAGTTGGGAGGAAAACAATGAGAGAATTGATGGAACCATGCTTGTGGATGAATGTCGTTGCCAGAATTCTTAAATGTTTTGAATTTACGTGTAGTAATGAACAGCTTATAGTCAAAATCATCATGTCGGCGGGTCGCATATCGGTCATTGTTAGGTCGTGTCGGCCGTTCCATCTCAAAATTCGGTGCACATTGCCAATTTCTTTCATAACTTCCGAAATGCCCTGTGTTATTATTTTGCGGCTTTTCCGTGTTTCTAAGTCCCTCTTCCCGTGTTGGAGCGCGAGTGTCCTCTGAAATACGTAATTCTTGTATTACCTGTGTCAGCTGATCTTGTACTTCCCGGATTTCTCTTTGGTGTTGTGTATTAATTTGATTCTGATTTTGTTTGAATTTTCTTATTTGTTCATACTCTTCTGTGTCAGTGAAGGCTACGGGTCTTGTGTCATTCAGATCATCATCTACCTTTGTAGATAAGTTAGTGACCTGATTCGAAAGTTCGGCTACTTTCTCCGATAGTGTACTTATTTCTTCAGTGCTTTTCTGAACCAAGTTTCAGAGTATCTACTGTGTTCTTAAAGTTTTCCTGAGTTTTTGCAAGTTGCGTAACCGAATCGGTAGATGCAACTGAGTCAAATTTAGCTTGCAAGGTCTCATGATTTTCATGAACAATAATTTGCAGTTCTTTTATGGGTGCTTCGTGATTCTGTAATGCATTTTCATGCCGCGAAAAAATAGGTTGAAAATGCTCACAAATTTGTGTTTTTACGTCATTACAGACTTTTTGACATTTCGGTTCAATGTTATGTAACTCAGTAGTTAAATCTTTACGTGTTTGTTCAAGTGTTTGTTCCAATGAGTCTAACTTTTTAAGATTTTGTTCCACTGTGTCTAACTTTTGAAGCTTTTGCTGTGTTTGTCTCTGATTTTGTTCCATTGTGTCTAACAGTTGCTGTGTAGGCGGGTAACACCATATTATTGTCCTAGAAAAGCTCCTGCTCCCCGATCCTGGTCAAGCTACTCAGGAGGTTTTGTTTCGCTGCTGGTCAAATTGTGGAGCTGGCAATTCCGTTCTGAGCATTTTTGATGGTGAATCCTCCTGCCCATCCCATACTGGTGGGATATGGCTGAAGAGAATCGATCTCGACACTGGGCCACATCTCTCACAGCACAACCCCTTTGTCGTGCCGAATGAAATGTAGTAATAAAACGGTTTACAACCCTGATTCTTCCCTCATGTTCTGGGTGCTACAGTCTGGAACCGAGCGACCGCTACGGTCGCAGGTTCGAATCCTGCCTCGGGCATGGATGTGTGTGACGTCCTTAGGTTAGTTAGGTTTAATTAGTTCTAAGTTCTAGGCGACTGATGACCTCAGAAGTTAAGTCGCATAGTGCTCAGAGCCATTTGAACCATTTTCTTCCCTTTTGAGAGCCTTGATTATTATCGTTTTGGAGATAAAAAGTGCACAAAAGTCACCCCTATGACAAAGATTGAGACCACGATTGTATATTCCTATGACAAAGACTAACACCATGACTGTATATTCCTCTCACTCAAAGATTACTCGAGTGGAATACAAGTCCTCTTCTGTCCGCCTTGATGCCAGACAGCCAGGTGAATAACTGTAATGGTAAGAATTCCACGAATTGAGTTGATGGAAAAGAGCTTGAGTAAAAGAAGACGTAGGTTGGTAGAACATTCTGAGGTACATTTGGTGAAGGGGGAAAGAGCAAGCGTGTGTTTGAAAGGAAGAGGTTAAAAAACTAGGGGGAGACCAAGACTTTAATACAGCAAACACACTCAAAAGACATTTACGTATTTCACCATGAAGTCAGGACAGCACCAGCAATTTGGATCACATAAATTATTTATTATACACTCCTGGAAATTGAAATAAGAACACCGTGAATTCATTGTCCCAGGAAGGGGAAACTTTATTGACACATTCCTGGGGTCAGATACATCACATGATCACACTGACAGAACCACAGGCACATAGACACAGGCAACAGAGCATGCACAATGTCGGCACTAGTACAGTGTATATCCACCTTTCGCAGCAATGCAGGCTGCTATTCTCTCATGGACACGATCGTAGAGATGCTGGATGTAGTCCTGTGGAACGGCTTGCCATGCCATTTCCACCTGGCGCCTCAGTTGGACCAGCGTTCGTGCTGGACGTGCAGACCGCGTGAGACGACGCTTCATCCAGTCCCAAACATGCTCAATGGGGGACAGATCCGGAGATCTTGCTGGCCAGGGTAGTTGACTTACACCTTCTAGAGCACGTTGGGTGGCACGGGATACATGCGGACGTGCATTGTCCTGTCGGAACAGCAAGTTCCCTTGCCGGTCTAGGAATGGTAGAACGATGGGTTCGATGACGGTTTGGATGTACCGTGCACTATTCAGTGTCCCCTCGACGATCACCAGTGGTGTACGGCCAGTGTAGGAGATCGCTCCCCACACCATGATGCCGGGTGTTGGCCCTGTGTGCCTCGGTCGTATGCAGTCCTGATTGTGGCGCTCACCTGCACGGCGCCAAACACGCATACGACCATCATTGGCACCAAGGCAGAAGCGACTCTCATCGCTGAAGACGACACGTCTCCATTCGTCCCTCCATTCACGCCTGTCGCGACACCACTGGAGGCGGGCTGCACGATGTTGGGGGGTGAGCGGAAGACGGCCTAACGGTGTGCGGGACCGTAGCCCAGCTTCATGGAGACGGTTGCGAATGGTCCTCGCCGATACCCCAGGAGCAACAGTGTCCCTAATTTGCTGGGAAGTGGCGGTGCGGTCCCCTACGGCACTGCGTAGGATCCTACGGTCTTGGCGTGCATCTGTGGGTCGCTGCGGTCCGGTCCCAAGTCGACGGGCACGTGCGCCTTCCGCCGACCACTGGCGACAACATCGATGTACTGTGGAGACCTCACGCCCCACGTGTTGAGCAATTCGGCGGTACGTCCACGCGGCCTCCCGCATGCCCACTATACGCCCTCGCTCAAAGTCCGTCAACTGCACGTCCACGCTGTCGCGGCATGATACCAGTGTTAAAGATTGCGATGGAGCTCCGTATGCCACGGCAAATTGGCTGACACTGACGGCGGCGGTGCACAAATGCTGCGCAGCTAGCGCCATTCGACGGCCAACACCGCGGTTCCTGGTGTGTCCGCTGTGCCGTGCGTGTGATCATTGCTTGCACAGCCCTCTCGCAGTGTCCGGAGCAAGTATGGTGGGTCTGACACACCGGTGTCAATGTGTTCTTTTTTCCATTTCCAGGAGTGTATGTAAGTAGGCTGTTTATGTTTTCTCTATGTAAGTAGGCTGTTTATGTTTTCTCTATGTAAGTAGGCTGTTTATGTTTTCTTTATGTAAGTAGGCTGTTTATGTTTTCTCTATGTAAGTAGGCTGTTTATGTTTTCTCTATGTAAGTAGGCTGTTTATGTTTTCTCTATGTAAGTAGGCTGTTTAAGTTTTTTTATTGGTAACGCCACCTCTGTATGAAAATCACTGGCTGTGCTGTGTGCAGTCTGTGGCTGCTTTGCATTGTTGTAATACTCGCCATTGTAGTGTTAGGCAGCTGGCTGTGAACAGCGCGTAGCATTGCGCAGTTGGAGGTGAGCCGCCAGCAGTGGTGGATGTGGGGAGAGAGATGGCGGAGTTTTGTAATTTGTCATGAACTGCTATATTTATTTATGATGATATCAAGGTAAATACATTGTTTGTTCTCTATTAATATCTTTCATTTGCTAACTATCCCTATCAGTAGTTAGTGCCTTCCATAGTTTGAATCTTTTATTTAGCTGGCAGTAGTGGCGCTCGCTGTATTGCAGTAGCTTGAGCAGCGAAGATTTTTGTGAGGTAAGTGATTTGTGAAAGGTATAGTTTAATGTTAGTCAGGGCCATTCTTTTGTAGGGAATTTTGAAAGTCAGATTGCGTTGCGCTAACAAAATATTGTGTGTCAGTTTAAGCACAGTCATGTATAATTGTTCAAAGGGGACGTTTCAACTAGTTCATTCAATGACGAAAGTACGAGGCAGATGTCTTCTTCACTTTGAAATTTTCAGTGGAGTGGGAGACTTATTCCCATGTGCTGGCTTATGGTAAAATTTATTGTAGCTATTAATAACACCTGAAGACGATTTTAGCATTTGTAAGGAAGAACGCTCTATTTGACATTACACTATACTCTAGGAGCTGAAATGGACTCTACTGAATGTCGTTACAAGTTCCCTTTCAATTGATCTGTAACTGTAACGTCTTGAGGTATTTTTTTAACATAGATGGATTTGTTCTTTATCATGATATATAGTGATATATGCTAGAATGGTACTGTTAGCGGTGCCACAATCCTCACTATCTCAGTAGTCCTATTCGGTGCAGTTAAATTACAGACCTGTTCTGAAACACAATAATGTTAAATGAAATGGAAGCATGTTCACACTGTAATGAGTAGCATTACATCCAGATCTGAGGTGCAAATGAGATCTTTTTATTGTTCTGCCCTACTATATACCAGTAGCACATAAGATTGCAAGCCATACTTTGTAACAACAGCTAATATGTCACGAGAGAAGAGTTTCATACTCCTTCTTTTAGGTGCAGTAAAATTAAATAAGTATGAAAAAAATCAGCATTCCAGTTTCTTCATCCCAATAAGCACTGTAAATTTACGCTGAAATACTTTTTCTTTTCTTACAAAAAATCTTTGTTAAATTTAACATATTGTAAATGTATTTAAAAGAAATATTACCTTTCATAATAGTAACCAAAACAGAACAGTAACAATACTTAGATTAGACTTGTATTGGTCTGTAAAAGTTTAATAATGCAAACTGAATGTGAAGCTAATTAACTGTCCATGTGTATTGAAACTGATGTACATTCTTTCAGAATTTTTTTTGTTTGAATGTCGTTTTAAAGACATGTAGGGGAATCAGACAGCAAGAGAAAATTCCAGTTTGGGACTGAAACACTCAGCTAAGTTTCCTGGATTCAAAAGTCGTTTTCTCTAAGGCCAAACACAATCCAAAAATAAGCATTTCTACAAATTCCCAACTGTAACAAAGAAAGAAATTTTAAAAAGTTGATATTAATTTGTAATGTGGCTGAAGGCATAAACTGCAGTTAGTATTGTGTATATGAGAAACATTTTTGCCAAACGGATTTTGTAAAAGTCTCCAGACATAGGCTAAATCCTTGCATTATTCCAAAATATATGGAACTGATGTTATACCAGTCTTCCTCCATTTATCTTACGTAGGTTTTGGTGGTGTTGGTGCTAGTAGTAGTTGTAATAGTTCTAGTAGTAGTGGTAGTAGTAGTAGTAGTAGTAGTGACAATGTTTTCACCACAGTGTCAGATGCAAATATAGGTGTGCTTGACATAGGTTACAGGGCAAACTCTAAAATATTGGAAGAACAACCCAGACCCTTTTGCAGTGCACAGATGATGGTGAGAACAACTTTTTATGTATATCTAAACTGGTGAAAGTAGTAAAGGTGTGTTAAGACCTGCAGTTTTAAAATGTGATTTAAGTGTAAGAAAAGAACGAACGTAGAAATTGCATTGAAATACTCTTTCTAGAGTACGTAAGTTGTAAAAACAGCTATGGATTGAGGGAAGCCACCTAAAATTTCGAAGAGAGCTGTATGATATGAATTTTCAATTATTTGAAGATGAGCTAAATGATGTGACTAAAACATTTATTAACAGCCGCTTAAGGAATGCCAAGAAACCATTCACAGCAATGCGATGGTCTATACAAAATACGGCATTTGCTTTATCTCTTTATAAGAGTAGTCCTCAATTCTATATGCTGGGCTGCATACTCCTTCCTTCCATCTGTCCGACTCCTCAAAGTCAGTGCATTCCCATATATCGCTTCATACAAAACTTAATCCAGCTTTTTTTTCACATCTTAACAATTGGAGTAAATAATGTACATGAAAATGACAAGTACTGAGTTCTACATTTTGACGAAATATCTCTGGATGAAGGTATGTACGAAGAGGTGCACAAACAGCTAGAACGATCACACGTAGGCCGGCCGCGGTGGCCGTGCGGTTCTGGCGCTGCAGTCCGGAACCGCGGGACTGCTACTGATGCAAGTCCGAATCCTGCCTCGGGCATGGGTGTGTGTGATGTCCTTAGGTTAGTTAGGTTTAAGTAGTTCTAAGTTCTAGGGGACTGATGACCTAAGATGTTGAGTCCCATAGTGCTCAGAGCCATTTGAACCATTTGATCACACGTAGCTGCTAATCACGCATTAGATTTTGTGCTGAAAGGAATTCACTGGACTTGGTATCAAGTTCTTATATATTAGTTTACTGTAACCATTTTTCGCTACGACGGTTTGAAAGCATTGTTTACATCATAACTGAACTAAATAACATTGGGTACGAAGTAGTTTGCACCGTATGTTGTCAGAATGAAACATCATAGTCGCCTTTTGATTGTAAAATTATTTATTTGTACAATCCACTATTGCAATTTTGGTTGTGTGGCCATAATTAAGTGCAGATAATTGCGGTTCAGAACATTTCAAAATTTTAAAGTCATGTACCTTAGATGCATGACAAATCGGATTATTTTTAAGTTTTGAAATGTTCTAAAGAGCAATTATTTCCACTTTATGACAGCCACGTGATCGTAATTGCAAAACTGGGCATTACATACAAATAAATTCACGCTCAAAAGGTGACCACTATTTCATTTACAAAATTTTACGTAACTGTAAATCATAGTTACGAGTGTGACTGAGAATTCTCAAATACTTTACTTTGGATGGTCACAAAATTATTTTCAGGTACACTCACTACCATTAGACTAGGAAGCCACCTGTAGAGTATAAATGAAAATATTGTCATCTAATATGTTTCTAAATGCAATAATAAGGATTTTCGCGCCATATTTTCCAGTATTCGAAGTTCATTGTCATGCCACAAGGAGCGCTGCTGTCATTCTCGTCTTCCGAATCGTAACACGGGTAGTGTGCTACTTATATTTTGGTGCTCTGTGGCTTAATACTGTCGACTGACAATTCATATTTGTTATTCAAAGATTGGTTTTATTCATAGCTTCATCCACTAGCAGTGGGGTAAGCTCAGCATTGACTGTACTGATTTTCTCTGCTGACTAAACGTAATCAGCGTTAAAATTCCCGTTGAACTTGATGTGTGAGAATATTGAAGTTTACAATATCTTAAACACAAAACATGTTAAAGACTAATTTGTGTATATGTGCCTTAAAGTTGTAAATTTTTGCAGCCACTCTTCCTTAGTTATTAATGTAATTATGTTTATCATGCACTTAAGAATAATCCCCTCCCATGGACCATGGACCTTGCCGTTGGTGAGGAGGCTTGCGTGCTTCAACGATACACATAGCCGTACCGTAGGTGCAACCACAACGGAGGGGTATCTGTTGCGAGGCCAGACAAACGTGTGGTTCCTGAAGAGGGGCAGCAGCCTTTACAGTAGTTGCAAGGGCAACAGTCTGGATGATTGACTGACCTGGCCTTGCAACACCAACCAAAATGGCCTTGCTGTGCTGGTACTGCGAACGGCTGAAAGCAAGGGAAAACTACAGCCGTAATTTTTCGCGAGGGCACGCAGCTTTACTGTATGATTAAATGATGATGGCGTCCTCTTGGGTAAAATATTCCGGAGGCAAAATAGTCCCCCATTCGGATCTCCGGGTGGGGACTACTCAAGAGGACGTCGTTATCAGGAGAAAGAAAACTGGCGTTCTACGGATCGGAGCGTGGAATGTCAGATCCCTTAGTCGGGCAGGTAGGTTAGAAAATGTAAAAAGGGAAATGGATAGGTTAAAGTTAGATATAGTGGGAATTAGTGAAGTTCGGTGGCAGGAGCAACAAGACTTTTGGTCAGGTGAATACAGGGTTATAAATACAAAATCAAATAGGGGTAATGGAGGAGTAGGTTTAATAATGAATAAAAAGATAGGAGTGCGGGTAAGCTACTACAAACAGCATAGTGAACGCATTATTGTGGCCAATATCGACACGAAGCCCACGCCTACTACAGTAGTACAAGTTTATATGCCAACTAGCTCTGTAGATGATGAAGAAATTGATGAAATGTATGATGAGATAAAAGAAATTATTCAGGTAGTGAAGGGAGACGAAAATTTAATAGTCATGAGTGACTGGAATTCAACAGTAGCAAAAGGAAGAGACGGAAACATAGTAGGCGAATATGGATTGGGGCTAAGAAATGAAAGAGGAAGCCGCCTGGTAGAATTTTGCACAGAGCTTAACTTATCATAGCTAACACTTGGTTCAAGAATCATGAAAGAAGGTTGTATACGTGGAAGAACCCTGGAGATACTATAAGGTATCAGATAGATTATATATTGGTAAGACAGAGATTTAGGAACAAGATTTTAAATTGTAAGACATTTCCAGGGGCAGATGCGGACTCTGACCACAATCTATTGGTTATGAACTGTAGATTAAAACTGAAGAAACTGCAAAAAGGTGGGAATATAAGGAGATGGGACATGGATAAACTGAAAGAACCAGAGGTTGAACAGAGTTTCAGGGAGAGCATAAGGGAACAATTGACAAGAATGGGGGAAAGAAATACAGTAGAAGAAGAATGGGTAGCTTTGAGGAATGAAATAGTGAAGACAGCAGAGGATCGAGTAGGTAAAAAGACGAGGGCTAGTAGAAATACTTGAGATACTGAATTTAATTGATGAAAGAAGAAAATACAAAAATGCAGTAAGTGAAGCAAGCAAAAAGGAATACACACGTCTCAAAAATGAGATCGACAGGAAGTGCAAAATGGCTAAGCAGGGATGGCTAGAGGACAAATGTAAGGATGTGGAGGCTTATCTCACGAGGGGTAAGATAGATACTGCCTACAGGAAAATTAAATAGACCTTTGGAGAAAAGAGAACCACTTGCATGAATATCAAGAGCTCAGATGGAAACCCAGTTCTAAGCAAAGAAGGCAAAGCAGAAAGGTGGAAGGAATATATAGAGGGTCTATACAGGGGTGATGTTCTAAAGGACAGCATTATGCAAATGCAAGAGGAGGTAGATGAAGATGAAATGGGAGATATGGTACTGCGTGAAGAGTTTGACAGAGCACTGAAAGACATAAGTCGAAACAAGGCCCCGGGAGTAGACAACATTCTATTAGAACTACTGACAGCCTTGGGAGTGCCAGTCCTTACAAAACTCTACCATCTGGTGAGCAAGATGTATGAGACAGACGAAATACCCTCAGACTTCAAGAAGAATATAATAATTCCATCCCAAAGAAAGCAGGTGTTGACAGATGTGAAAATCACCGAACTATCAGCTTAATAAGTCACACCTGCAAAATACTAACGCGAATTCTTTACGGACGAATGGAAAAACTGGTAGAAGCTGACCTCGGGGAAGATCAGTTTGGATTCCGTAGAAATGTTGGAACACGTGAGGCAATACTGACCCTACGACTTACCTTAGAAGAAAGATTAAGGAAAGGCAAACCTACGTTTCTAGCATTTGTAGACTTAGAGAAAGCTTTTGACAATGTTGACTGGAATACTCTCGTTCAAATTCTGAAGGTGGCAGGGGTAAAATACAGGGAGCGAACGGCTATTTACAATTTGTACAGAAACCAGATGGCAGTTATAAGAGTCGGGTGGTATGAAAGGGAAGCAGTGGTTTGGAAGGGATTGAGACAGGGTTGTAGCCTCTCCCCCATGTTATTCAATCTGTATATTGAGCAAGCAGTAAAGGAAAGAAAAGTTCACAGTAGGTATTAAAATCCATGGAGAAGAAATAAAATCTTTGAGGTTCGCCGATGACATTGTAATTCTGTCAGAGACAGCAAAGGACTTGGAAAAGCAGTTGAACGGAATGGACAGTGTCTTGAAAGGAGGGTATAAGATGATCTGGAACCGCGCGGCCGCTACGGTCGCAGGTTCGAACTCTGCCTCGAGCATGGATGTGTGTGATGTCCATAGGTTTAAGTATTTCTAAGTTCTAGGGGACTGATGACCTCAGATGTTATGTCCGATAGTGCTCAGAGCCATTTGAACCATTTTTGTATAAGATGAACATCAACAAAAGCAAAACAAGGATAATGGAATATAGTCGAATTAAGTCGGGTGATGCTGAGGGAATTAGATTAGGAAATGAGACACTTAAAGTAGTAAGGGAGTTTTGCTATTTGGGGAGCAAAATAACTGATGATGGTCGAAGTAGAGAGGATATAAAATGTAGACTGGCAATGGCAGGGAAAGCGCTTCTGAAGAAGAGAAATTTGTTAACATCGAGTATAGATTTAAGTGTCAGGAAGTCGTTTCTGAAAGTGTTTGTGTAGAGTGTAGCCATGTATGGAAGTGAAACATGGACGATAAATAGTTTGGACAAGAAGAGAATAGAAGCTTTCGAACTGTGGTGCTTCAGAAGAATGCTGAAGACTAGATGTGTAGATCACATAACTAATGAGGAGGTATTGAATAGAATTGGGGAGAAGAGGAATTTGTGGTACAACTTGACAAGAAGAAGGGATCGGTTGGTAGGACATGTTCTGAGGCATCAAGGGATCAGCAATTTAGTACTGGAGGGCAGCGTGGAGGGTAAAAATCGTAGAGGGAGACCAAGAGATGAATACACTAACAGATTCAGAATGATGTAGTCTGCAGTAGGTACTGGGAGATGAAGAAGCTTGCACAGGATAGAGTAGCATGGAGAGCTGCATCAAACCAGTCTCAGGACTGAAGACCACAACAACAACAACAACAAGAATAAACAATAAGTCTTCTCTTATTTTTATTAGTAAGCGTGGGTAAAGTATAAAGGTAAAAGGGAATCGTTATTTGTTTAGCTGTATAAGTTTTGTTACGTGATACTGCCCACTGTTTGGAACACAGTATACTCAGTATTTGCCTCGACATGCAATCCAGTATATTTGGCCTACCTGCAAGTTTTAGTGGGTCGCTGGGATGTCTAGAGTTTAATTTCTTGTTCCCAACTACTTCATGAATGTATCATTTAATACTCCCAAAGACAGTTCTTACTAAACTCTAAGTGATGGGAACACGTACGAAGATAAGAAAGAAAACAATTTGTGACGATCTACATCTACATTTGTACTTCGCAAGTCCCTTCTACTGTGCAGCGAGGGTACTTTAAGGACCACATTCACTCTTCCCATTTCCTCTTAACAGTCGCGATTGATTCGCGGAAAGAACGATTGTAACCTTCGTGTGAACTCGGATTTCACTGATTTTACATTCATTGTGTTTTCGTGACACGTTCATAGAAAGAAATAAAATATGCCCTTTCGGAATTTTAACAGTAAACCCCACCGTGGCGCACAACTCCTGCTGTGTCGGCCACTGGTGTTGGCATCTTCGTGATGCTTAGTAAGTTAGTTACGTAGTTAGTGAGTTACTTTCATGTTCCATGGACGTTTGCACAATAAATCCTAAGGATGTGGAACGAGTCACTTTTCATACATCACAACTTCATTTTTAAGTACGGTTACAAGCTGAAATTTTTAGAAAAAATATCTAAACAATACAGTTATAGAATTCTTCTACAGAACAGAAGGGGTTGTAAAGGAGAAACTTCTTTTAGTCTGTTTTCAAATTTTACCTTGCTATCTGGTAGACATTTTATATCCCTGGGTAAGTTATCAAAAGCTTTTGTTACAGCACTGTGCACCCTTTATGTGCTAAAGACAACCTTAACTTTTTTTTCTTAAAGATGAGTTACCCCAGAACGTTAGTCCATATGACATTATTGAATGAATCGTGTATACTTCCAATAATTGGGCTTTCTGCATATTTATGTTCAGTACGTTCCATTTGTTTATGTTGGGGCTCAGCCGCCATTCCCTGCACCAAACGTTAGTCCTCAGTAGGTCGTCCTGCATTTTCAAAATGTTCAAATGTGTGTGAATTCCTAAGGGACCAAACTGCTGAGGTCGTCGGTCCCTAGACTTACACACTACTTAAACTAACGTATACTAAGGACAACACAACACATACACATGCCCGAGGGAGAACTCGAAACTCCTGCGGGAGGGGCCGCGCAGTCAGTGACATAGCGCCTCTAACCACGCCGTCCTGCATTTTACTACAGTGTGCATTCAATAACAATCTTGTTGAGTTTTTGGCATTAGTTTGATTCTTAATAACCATTGTGTGAATTATTTACGAGGCAGTGACGTTCTATAGCCATGTAAACTGAACTCAGACGGTCACAATGAGCTCTAGAACTCCTCAGTATTCGCCTCCCAAATTAACTACAAACCATTCTTAAGACTCTGGAGCTGGCAACTTACAAGTGTAAATCGAGGTACTTCGTCTGTCCTGAATACCTCAGTCTACCCAACACATGTAGCTACAAGACAATAAGATCAAAACATCAGGGTACTCTCCATTTACAATGAAGGTACCGAAAAGACATTTTTCTTTTGGTTCTTCGGAATTTGTGGAATTAATAAGTGATTCAGTCCCTAATGAATTGGAAACTGAATGCGCAGTGTCAAAATACGCTGTACAACCGCTTGCGCAGAAAGTCTTGAATCTCAACCGCTTGCGCAGAAAGTCTTGAATCTATCAGTAGAAGGTACTGTGGCGGTAACAGAGGACAGCTCTCAGGTTCTGTATCGTTATCCGTTTTAACTGATAATGGATCGATGGAAAAGCGTGTGCTCATGTTTTGTGGATGGAAAGATTTAATTCCCAAACGTGTCATAATACTATTTGTAATGCCTGTTTAATTAATTTAGAGTTATCAGTCAACTACATAAATCTGACATACCCACATTTTTGGTGTGTTTCGGTGAAGTGCATAAAATGTAATATCATACCATCATAAAATTCGATTATCACTCACAAAACCTTATACAATGACGAAGAGGGCTTACAAAGAGAATGGTCTTTCATTTTTAACAGCTAAGAAACGTAATGCGAATTTCGAAGACTACCGTACTCCTCCTGAAGATAATCGAAGTGAAAGGACGCCAGCCGGTTCTAGGCGCTTCAGTCTAGAACCGCGCGACCGCTACGGTCGCAGGTTCGAATCCTGCCTCGGGCAGTTAGTTAGATTTAAGTAGTTCTAAGTTCTAGGGGACTGATGACCTCAGATGTTAAGTCCCATAGTGCTCAGAGCCATCGAAGTGAAAGGACGTCTCAAAACTGCAACCTCAGATGAAAACAATCACGTACTAGATATTATACCTATAGATTACACGTACGTGTATACAAATTGCGCTTCATAGAAATCACTAGTGATATATATTTCTTTAACTCACGCAAGTTTGTTATCATATTATGCATTGTCTTCAGTGGAACTGTAATTATTCATCTGTGGAAAATTTTCACAATGGGTAACAGCATTTTAATATAGTTCATTTACAACTATTTCAAAAGTAGGAATAATAACTATATTTTTAGAGGCAGCTAAAGGTTTTGACGTACGCTCGGAGGCTAACCACGTCGGTTTTTAATTTTATTACGAAAATTTAACCTATAACATTACTTTTGGAAATAAGAGGCTGCAATATTTAGAAGTCTCTAACAGAAAACTAAACGCTGTACTAGTTTTAGTCAATGAAGCGCCGAAGAAACTGGTATAGGCATGCAAACTCAAATACAGAGGCATGTTCTTTCTTTCGTTCATGGGCCTTTGTCCCGCTCCAACGCGGGATCGGCTTTGTTATGACGGATTTGACGGTGTTAATTGCAGAGGGTGGCCGGATGCCCTTCCTGCCGCCACCCCGAACCCCCGGGACGGAAGTAGTGTACCCGAGCTGTCTGCGTCTAGTGTAAGTCATGAAATAGTGCGAACGTTTTCAAATAGCCGTGAGTCGTGTAACTGAGGCGGAACTGAAGGACTAGCCCGGTATTCACCTAGCGGGATGTGGAAAAGCACCTAAAAACCACCGGCATACCGGTCCTCGTCGGTAATCCGCCGGGCGGATTCTATCCGGGGCGGGCGCGCCTACCCGAGTGCAGGAAGCAGCGCGTTAGCGCCCTCCGCTACCCTGGCGGGTTCAAACACAGAGACATGTAAACATGCAGACTAGGCGCTGCGGTCGACAACGCCTATATAAGACAACAAGTGTCTGCCACAATTGTTAGATCGGTTACTGCTGCTAGAATGGCAGGTTGTCAAGATTTAAGTGAGTTTTAACGCGGTGCTATAGTCGGCGCACGAGCTATGGTGCACAGCATTTCGGAGGTAGCGATGAAGGGAATCCTTTAACGTGATAGAAGTGCAACCATTCCGCAGAATGCTGCAGATTTCAATGCTGGGCCACAAACAAGTTCCAGCACGAAGAACCATTCAAGGAAAAATCATCGATACGGGCTTTCGGAACCGAAGGCCCAGACGTGTATCCTTGATGACTGCACGACGCCGGGGTCCGTCAACATCGACACTGGGCTGTTGATGACTGGAAACATGTTGCCTGGTCGGACGAGTCTCGTTTAAAATTGTATCGATGGACGTTTACGGGTATGGAGACAACATCATGGATCGATGGACCCTGCATCTCAGCTGGGGACTGGTCGAGATGGTGGAGGCTCTGTAATGGTGTGAGGAGCGTCCAGTTGGAGTGATATGGAACCACTGATACGTCTAGATCCGACTCTGGCAGGTGACACGTACGTAAGCATTCTGTCTGATCGCCTACATTCATTCATGTCCATAGTGCTTTCCGACGGACTTGGGCAATCCCAGCAGGACAATGCGACACCCCGCACGTCCAGAATTGCTACAGAGTGGCTCCAGGAACACTCTTCTGAGCTTAAACACTTCTGCTGGCCACCAGGCTCCCCAGCCACGAACATTATTGAGCATGTCTCTGATGCCTTGCGACGTGCTGTTCAGAATAGAACCCTCATAATCTTGTGGATTTATGGACAGCCCTGCAGGATTAATGGTATCAGTTACTTCCAGTACTATTTCAGACATTAGTCAAGTCCGTGCCGCGACGTGTTGCGGCACTTCGGCGTGGTCGAGTTGGGCCCTACACGATATTAGACAGGTGTGCCCCAGTTTCTTTGGCTCCTCGGCGTAGAATATGATACAACTTTCTATTTGCAACAGAGAAACTTGTTCACTTTTTTGATTTTAAATGATTGTCGCGCAGCACTGACGGTTTTTTAATTCGTTGTGTTTGTCTATGTAACCACCCATTGTGGTTTTTGTAGAGTACGCGTGAGTAACAATATATCCTGTCGAAAGTCAAAATAATTTTTTCTGATGAACTTGTGCTATTACCACTGCTAATGTCCAGTAGTGTTAACGGATATTTGTTTGTGAGTAGCATACGATTTGAAATGTTTTTTCAAGGCAAGTTTTTCAAAAGCAAGAACACAGAAAAGTATAACTTGATGGCGGTTTATATTCGACTTACACAGCTCTTTTCAGAACGTTTCCAAAACAAAAGAAAGAAGGAGGATCGAAGTAAAGTGTTCACCCCGTATCGCTGACGCAACACGCAGAACCGCCGCATCACTAGAAAAATGATAGAGGAAAATTTTGCAAGTGTTATTTGGGAAGGAATCGCATCCGGATTCGCCTGAGAGCGCGGAAAAGTAAATTAAAATAACTTGACGAGGTTCTGAATTTCACTTCCGGGACTGTTACCCGCAAAACGCAGTTTTCACCCGCATCAATTCCCTTAACTGTAATAATAATATATGAGCAAATGACTGTTAGAAGGTTCGTGCCCCCTTCTCCAAGCTGTTTTCGTCCCAGTTCTTTTCGATATTTTCTTCCTGTTCCACCCTCGCTGTCCATGTGACATAGAACTTTTTGGCATTTTTTAAATTCCGAGACAAATACGTCAGCGTTGTGTGTCGTCTCTTCCGCAGTCTTTGTTGCGACACAGACCTTGGTCTTCCAGCTAGACAGGGTTTCCTGCGGCATGTTACACCTACAAGATAAACGGGTTATCTGTAACCTGACTGTTAGAGTACTTTCATGTTGTATCGTTCATTTCTTATCTCGAGACGATGTCTGGAACTAATGCAGCCCGATCATTAAGGGTAATTTGTCAGTAACGCATAACATTTGTTACGGCACTAATTGCACTCAGTATTTCTTTACACAGTAATCACCGTCGTATGCCATACACGAGTCACTTGCCAGGCATGCAAATAACCACTCACAGCTGCATTACGTCCGCCAATCTACCGTTGAAAGTAACAGATGACATTGTCGACAGTGCCTTGTCCCGGGGGAATAAAAAATGTTCAAATGTGTGTGAGTTCCTAAGGGACCATACTGCTGAGGTCGGATATGAGAATGCCTTAGAGGTACGGGTGGAGCCGAAGAAATAAAATATTTGGGATGGCTCAGAATTCGTATTGTTTGTCCTCTGTCAGAGACAGCGATAAAGAGTATGTTCCACAGACAGATGCGGATGACAATAAATTCCGAAAGCGAAGTATTTCTCTGTATAACAGTGCAGTGCATGGAAACTTGATGTTAAGATAAGTCAATGAGAACAATTAGTGGCACTACTAAATCAACACTACTTCTATGGTTGTCTGTATCATGCACCACAATCAATTAAACGAGAAGCAGCAGCTGTGAGAGGGCCCCGAAAGTTTTTCCTCATCAGAGCTCACTTCTGTGTAACCAGCTACAGAATGTAACTGCCAGCAGACTTACATCCAAAACGTCAATCTGAACGGCACAAGATGAGCCTCTTATATACGATATAAGTCAATAGTAGAGTGAGGTTTGCCAGCAGCTTCCGCCAGCAAATTCTCGCCTCAATGTTGACCCTACAAAACGTGTAAATGGATTTGATTCTCGTTGGAAACTATGGACGGCTCTGAATAGATTCCGTACAGGGCATGGAAGGTGTGGTGCCTGTTAGTATGACAACGTTTTCGAAGATGCCCCGAAGAGTTACTGTGGGGCCGCTAGGAAAACTGCACAGCACCTGATCGAAGAGAGTTTTTTTTTTTTTTTAATTTTCCTGGTGTACTCAGTGAACTGCATTTGTCGACATCAAGATTTGTGTACTGATTAAGAGACCTAAATATTCAGTTATAAAATTTTAGAATGTGTTTTTTGTATTATGTTTCTTTTTATAGTATGTTTTTATGTATATTTAATCATTTATCTAATAACGCAAAATGACCATGTAAACCATACGAACAATGATAATCACTGTACAGCGCACAAAGGCGATAGAATATCGGGGTGTAGTATGTTTATTCGGAATCTTCGATCTGACAGGTAGCTAACATAATACGCAGTAAGACTTTTCATTTCAGTATCCTACGAAATCGTTGTTACTAACAACAAGGAATATTATCCAAAATTGTAATTTCTTATATCCTCACATTGATTAGACCAGGTAAGCCTGTATGGTGCCTGAATGTAAAAAGTTTAACTAGCGGACATAAAAGTTGTTCATATGATTTCACTGATAAAAGACGCCCAATTTACTATGAGAGTAGTGACTCAAAATCTATCATTACGCCATGTGAATGTTCTTCAGAAATACACAGACACACATTAACCGCATCGGGCATAGTTTAGCATTTGAAATAATTTTCTACTGCTTAATGATCAAACTTCTCGTCACTGAACCTAATATATGGTTCCATTAAAATTTTCTGGGCAACACATGTACTATTATTAGGCTCTCCACTATGATTCAGAATACTCTGTTATAAAGAGTTGTTAATATATTTCCCTCGAACATTGTATGAATACGTCGCAAAAAATTTGCTGGTCTGAAGTTCTTGGGGAAAACTTACTTCATGGAAACTGTAAACAATCTGCATAATGTAAATGATTTCGTTTTTTCCTTACTTTTTCGTACAACAAGAAAATGGTCCTAATCGAAGTAACTACTGTTCTGAAGGCACAAGGTTGTACTCCTTTATCATTGCTACATGAGGCATCAGCGCGTGTATAATTTCATTTAGTTTGATGAGGGAATGAAGCGTAAATAAAGACTGAAGATTTGATATTGATCTCTGATTATTAAAGTCCAAAGAAAACCGCCGGTTTAATTGAAACATTAGAATTAGCATTATGTGGACCACATGGTGGTTACGCCAGTAGCAGACAAAGATTTCATTTACAAGTTATACATGAAACCGTCAAAAAGTAGGAAATTCTTTGATGAATATGAAGTTCTCTACGCTTTCGGTTACCGGACATTAAGCACGAGACTGGGGCACGTGAATCGGAAACTGCAAGTCCCACATCTTAAGTCATCAAGACTCGATTAAAACAATAAGAAAACAATTTGAAACATGGCTCGACAAGCTCGGAAACTGCTGTTGTATTACCTGGTTTACGGTGCTCTTCCGCACACAAAAAGCGGTTCGCATTTATCTCAGCACCACTACTACTACACTACTGGCCATTAAAATTGCGACACCAAGAAGAAATGCAGATGATAAACGGGTATTCATTGGACAAATATGTTAAACTAGAACTGAGATGTGATTACATTTTCACGCAATTTGGGTGCATAGATCCTGAGAAATCAGTACCCAGAACAACCACCTCTGGCCGTAATAACGGCCTTGATACGCCTGGGCATTGAGTCAAACAAAGCTTGCATGGCGGGTACAGGTACAGCTGCCCATGCAGCTTCAACACGATACTAAGGTTCATCAAGAGTAGTGACTGGCGTATTGTAACGAGCCGGTTGCTCAGCCACCATCGATCAGTTGGTGAGAGATCTGGAGAATGTGCTGGCCAGGACAGCAGTCGAACATTTTCTGTATCCAGAAAGGCCCGTACAGGACCTGCAGCATGCGGTCGTGCATTATCCTGCTGAAATGTAGGGTTTCGCAGGGATCAAATGAAGCGTAGAGCCACGGTCATAACACATCTGACATATAACGTCCACTGTTCAAAGTGCCGCCAGTGCGAACAAGATGTGACTGAGACGTGTAACCAATGGCACCCCATACTATCACGTTGGGTGATACGTCAGTATGGCGATGACGAATACACGCTTCCAATGTGCGTTCACCGCGATGTCGCCAAACACGGATGCGACCATCATGATGCTGTAAACAAAACCTGGATTAATCCTAAAAAATGACGTTTTGCCATTCGTGAAGCCAGGTTCGTCGTTGGGTACACCATCGCATGCGCTCCTGTATGTGATGCAGCGTCAAGGGTAACCGCAGCCATGGTCTCCGAGCTGATAGTTCATGCTGCTGCAAACGTCGTCGAACTGTCTTGCAAACGTCCCCATCTGTTGACTCAGGGATCGAGACGTGGCTGCACGATCCGTTACATCCATGCGGATAAGATGCCTGTCATCTCGACTGCTAGTGATACGAGGCCGTTGGGATCCAGCACGGCGTTCCGTATTACCCTCCTGAACCTACCGACTCCATAGTCTGCTAACAGTCATTGGATCTCGACCCTTGCGAGCAGCAATGTCGCGATACGATAAACCGCAATCGCGATAGGCTACAATCCGACCTTTACCAAAGTCGGAAACGTGATGGTACGCATTTCTCCGCCTTAAACGAGGCATCACAACAACGTTTCACCAGACAACGCCGGTCAACTGCTGTTTGTGTATGAGAAATCGGTTGGAAACTTTCCTCGTGTCAGCACGTTGTAGGTGTCGCCACCGGCGCCAACCTTGTGTGAATGCTTTGAAAAGCTAACCATTTACATATCTCAGCATCTTCTTCCTGTCGGTTAAATTTCGCATCTGTAGCACGTCATCTTCGTGGTGTAGCAATTTTAATGGCCAGGAGTGTACAAATACTAGCTACAGTTATTCATCACTCTATTTCCTTCTTACTAGATCCGATCCGATTTGCAGATACTATGTCCTGTGAAAACTCACTTTCTACGTCACAATCTATCTGTGTCAACTGCCGTAACCCCCTACGACTGACTCCTGTACTCAGGACTCGTTCAGGCGCCTAATCTTTTCGTCACCTTGTATTCCAGTCGGAAGAATTACGTAATACATGGCATAGTCGGCCCAATAAGGTGATTATTAACGGAACTATTTCTGATGTGCAACGAATAATGGCTATATGAGTCAATTGTATACTCGGTGGGCATGCAGATGGTAGGAGCAAACGGCGCCGTGACATGCGCAATCAGTGGTTTTGACTTGTACAAGGTCCAGCTTCCTTCCTTACGCGATGTTTCCAATTCTCAAATTCAAACCGTACTCTTTCGGATAGCCTCAGACGGAGTGGAATGGGAAAAGGAGGTGAAGCGCTGGGTTGTGAATATTCATTCCAAAATCTGCTGATCGTAAGACTGATTGATTGTTTAACATCATGAATGAAACCCTTCCTGTGGTATACAGCCGCAACAATGACATTTTTCTCGTCAGGGTTAAGACTTCTTGTAGTTCAATGTGCTTCAAACGTGATTTTCTATCCCTACTGTCCCACATACAAAAGAAGCAGCAATACATACAAGAGAATCTCCAACCACACACCACTCAGATTTAATGGTAGGATGTCCCAGTAGATGGATCGCCAAAAACTGAACACAGATCAAGCGTGAAAAGAGGAAGAGGCGTACTGAACTGTGAAAAAAGTAGCAAAATACAAACAGTCAGCGGTACAAGCTCAAGATGAGCATCGTGATTATTGTGGTCATGGTGCTGGACTGCGCCATATATATATATTTTCGCAATTGATGAGAAGGTGGCAGGGGTAAAATACGGGGAGTGAAAGGCAAGTTACAATTTGTACAGAAACCAGATGGCTGTTATAAGAGTCGAAAGCATGAAAGAGAAGCAGTAGTTGGGAAGGGAGTGAGACTGGGTTGTAGCCTATCCCCGATGTTATTCAATCTGTATATTGAGCAAACAGTAATGGAAACAAAAGACAAATTCGAAGTAGGAATTAAAATCCATGGAGAAGAAATAAAAACTTTGAGGTTCGCCGATGACATTGTAATTCTGTCAGAGACAGCAAAGGACCTGGAAGAGCAGCTGAACGGAATGGACAGTGTCTTGAAAGGAGCATATAAGATGAACATCAACAAAATCAAAACGAGGATAAGAGAATGTACTCGAATTAAATCGGGTGATGCTGAGGGAATTAGATTAGGAAATGAGACGCTTAAAGTAGTAAATGAGTTTTGCTATTTGGGGAGCAAACTAACTGATGATGGCCGAAGTAGAGAGGATATAATATGTAGACTGGCAATGGCAAGGAAAGCGTTTCTGAAGAAGAGAAATTTGTTAACATCGAGTATAGATTTAAATGTCAGTAAGTCGTTTCTGAAAGTATTTGTATGGAGTGTAGCCATGTATGGAAGTGAAACGTGGACGATAAATAGTTTAAATAAGAAGAGAATAGAAGCTTTCGAAATGTGGTGCTACAGAAGAATGCTGAAGTTTAGATGGGTAGATCACATAACTAATGAGGAGGTATTGCATAGAATTGGGGAGAAGAGAAATTTGTGGCACAACTTGACTAGAAGAAGTGATCGCTTGGTAGGACATATTCTGAAGCATCAAGGGATCACCAAATTAGTATTGGAGGGCAGCGTGGAGGGTAGAAATCGTAGAGGGAGACCAAGAAAGGAATACACTAAACAGATTTAGAAGGATGTAGGTTGCTGTAGGTACTGGGAGATGAAGAAGCTTGCACGGGATAGAGTAGCATGGAGAGCTGCATCAAACCAGTCTCTGAACTGAAGACCACAACAACAACAACAACCATGATTAACTGTCCATCCTGTCATTGACGTGTCTGTTCGCTGTATTCAAGTTTGTGTCTGTCGTGATATAACGTCCGTTGCCAACAACGAGGGTTAAGGAGGGAGCCGCTATACGTACGTACCTCCCATTTGTTCTACACAGCACCACTTGTTAAGGATCTTGCGTTCCGTTTTGGAAATTTTGGCTTTTGAATTCCTTTTTTGTGGCATATTGCGCACTCGTTTAGTTCTTGTTTCTTTTCTGTGAGAGGTCTATGCGGCATCTCGCCCGCTCTCACTATTCATCACATTTACTGGCGACGGTAATATATTCTTACCGGATGACTCATACTCTATGACCAATGTGCAGCTTGACGATTGCCAAGACTACAGGAAGAGAACAGCCACGTCAATAACAGGACGGACAGTCTATAATTTTGAGAAAAAAATGGGGGGGGGGGGGGAGGAGCACGAGGGAGATTTGAACACAGATCTCCGGTTTTGTATTCCATTACTGTGATCACATAACCACGACACCATGACTCTGCGGATGAACTCCATGTTGCACATCTTGAATACGGACCGTTTACTGTTTCTATTTTGCTTCTTTTTCACAGTTCAGCACACCTTCTTCCTTTTTTCATACTAGATCTGTGTTCAATTTTTACGGTCAATCCACCGTGCCATATTACCACTAAATCTGAGTGGAGTGCGATGGGGAGCTTCCCTTGTTAGTGTAGCCTAGTCGCATTCCTAACATAACAGCGATAGCTTTTAGATCAATACATATTTTCCATTTGTGTTCAGCGTATTTGATTGAGTATAGGTGCACTTTCATGCTTGTTTAAGTCCCGTTCATGCGAACTGCAAGACCAAGAGTAAAAGAATGAAGATTGTAGCCTTTGTGAAGTAATACAGCTTTCAAACTTAGCTTGGAGGAGTCTATGAACAGCCACCATTCCGTAGGATCATGGTTCAAATTCAAATAAGAACATGAATTTTCTTGAATTACAGCGCCAACTACCAAGAATCAAAACAAATGTTTAAGACAAAATGTACGTATTTTTATGTAGAATCTGATCCTGCAATAAGAAATGGGGGTTCCCATTTGAACTTTTAAAGTTGTCTCCCTCTCCACCCCCAGGGGGCTGGGGTGGCGGGCTAGTTTTAGCACCAGCAGATGTCCCCGTCGAAAATAATCAACTGTGGATTGTACACATTTTCTCGTGTGAAGCTTATTTTTCGAGTTATTCTGGTTTGTCAACTTAAAAATTTACACCCTGTATAGGAATACGATGCCACATGGCACTACCACATTTTACTTACCCTTCATGACTGGGGGCTTCAAAGCAACCTACTGATTTTAATTTGTTAGTTTTCAACCCAATGGTTGTTTAGAGTTATTAACCTCCAACAGATCCAAGATCATGACATATCACAGGGCCCCATGCTGTTACAATCTTCATCACCTTCAATGGGCTAGATCGACGGACCAGAAACAGTATCGTCTTTAGACAACTAAAAATTCATTGTATACTGTTGCATAAAGTCATATCGCCTGCAAATTAAAACATCATGTTGATACCACTATCATATTTAGAATATTTACACATGCAACGAGTATGGATACATAGAAGTTTGTTGTTGTTGTTGTGGTCTTCAGTCCTGAGACTGGTTTGATGCAGCTCTCCATGCTACTCTATCCTGTGCAAGCTTTTTCATCTCCCAGTACCTACTGCAACCTACATCCTTCTGAATCTGCTTAGTGTACTCATCTCTTGGTCTCCCTCTACGATTTTTACCCTCCACGCTCCCCTCCAATACTAAATTGGTGATCCCTTGATGCCTCAGAACATGTCCTATCAACCGATCCCTTCTTCTGGTCAAGTTGTGCCACAAACTTCTCTTCTCCCCAATCCTATTCAATACTTCCTCATTAGTTATGTGATCTACCCATCTAATCTTCAGCATTCTTCTGTAGCACCACATTTCGAAAGCTTCTATTCTCTTCTTGTCCAAACTATTTATCATCCATGTTTCACTTCCATACATGGCTACTCTCCATACAAATACTTTCAGAAATGACTTCCTGACACTTAAATCAATACTGGATGTTAACAAATTTCTCTTCTTCAGAAACGCTTTCCTTGCCATTGCCAGCCTACATTTTATATCCTCTCTACTTCGACCATCATCAGTTATTTTGCTCCCCAAATAGCAAAACTCCTTTACTACTTTAAGTGCCTCATTTCCTAATCTAATTCCCTCAGCATCACCCGACTTAATTAGACTACATTCCATTATCCTTGTTTTGCTTTTGTTGATGTTCATCTTATATCCTCCTTTCAAGACACTGTCCATTCCATTCAACTGCTCTTCCAAGTCCTTTGCTGTCTCTGACAGAATTACAATGTCATCGGCGAACCTCAAAGTTTTTATTTCTACTCCATGAATTTTAATACCTAATCCGAATTTTTCTTTTGTTTCCTTTACTGCTTGCTCAATATACAGATTGAACAACATCGGGGAGAGGCTACAACCCTGTCTTACTCCCTTCCCAACCACTGCTTCCCTTTCATGTCCCTCGACTCTTATGACTGCCATCTGGTTTCTGTACAAATTGTAAATAGCCTTTCGCTCCCTGTATTTTACCCCTGCCACCTTTAGAATTTGAAAGAGAGTATTCCAGTCAACATTGTCAAAAGCTTTCTCTAAGTCTACAAATGCTAGAAACGTAGGTTTGCCTTTCCTTAATCTTTCTTCTAAGATAAGTCGTAAGGTCAGTATTGCCTCACGTGTTCCAGTGTTTCTACGGAATCCAAACTGATCTTCCCCGAGATTGGCTTCTACTAGTTTTTCCATTCGTCTGTAAAGAATTCGTGTTAGTATTTTGCAGCTGTGACTTATTAAACTGATAGTTCGGTAATTTTCACATCTGTCAACACCTGCTTTCTTTGGAATTGGAATTATTATATTCTTCTTGAAGTCTGTGGGTATTTCGCCTGTTTCATACATCTTGCTCACCAGATGGTAGAGTTTTGTCAGGACTGGCTCTCCCACGGCCGTCAGTAGTTCCAATGGAATATTGTCTACTCCGGGGGCCTTGTTTCGACTCAGGTCTTTCAGTGCTCTGTCAAACTCTTCACGCAGTATCATATCTCCCATTTCATCTTCATCTACATCCTCTTCCATTTCCATAATATTGTCCTCAAGTACATCGCCCTTGTATAGACTCTCTATATACTCCTTCCACCTTTCTGCTTTCCCTTCTTTGCTTAGAACTGGATTTCCATCTGAGCTCTTGATATTCATACAAGTCGTTCTCTTATCTCCAAAGGTCTCTTTAATTTTCCTGTAGGCGGTATCTATCTTACCCCTAGTGAGATAGGCCTCAAAATCCTTACATTTGTCCTCTAGCCATCCCTGCTTAGCCATTTTGCACTTCCTGTCGATCTCATTTTTGAGACGTTTGTATTCCTTTTTGCCTGTTTCACTTACTGCATTTTTATATTTTCTCCTTTCATCAATTAAATTCAATATTTCTTCTGTTACCCAAGGATTTCTACTAGCCCTCGTCTTTTTACCTACTTGATCCACTGCTGCCTTCACTACTTCATCCCTCAAAGCTACCCATTCTTCTTCTACTGTATTTATTTCCCCCATTCCTGTCAATTGCTCCCTTATGCTCTCCCTGAATCTCTGTACAACCTCTGGTTCTTTTAGTTTATCCAGGTCCCATCTCCTTAAATTCCCACCTTTTTGCAGTTTCTTCAGTTTTAATCTACAGGTCATAACCAATAGATTGTGGTCAGAGTCCACATCTGCCCCTGGAAATGTCTTACAATTTAAAACCTGGTTCCTAAATCTCTGTCTTACCATTATATAATCTATCTGATACCTTTTAGTATCTCCAGGGTTCTTCCATGTATACAACCTTCTTTCATGATTCTTAAACCAAGTGTTAGTTATGATTATGTTGTGCTCTGTGCAAAATTCTACCAGGCGGCTTCCTCTTTCATTTCTGTCCCCCAATCCATATTCACCTACTATGTTTCCTTCTCTCCCTTTTCCTACACTCGAATTCCAGTCACCCATGACTATTAAATTTTCGTCTCCCTTCACAATCTGAATAATTTCTTTTATTTCATCATACATTTCTTCAATTTCTTCGTCATCTGCAGAGCTAGTTGGCATATAAACTTGTACTACTGTAGTAGGTGTGGGCTTCGTATCTATCTTGGCCACAATAATGCGTTCACTATGCTGTTTGTAGTAGCTTACCCGCATTCCTATTTTCCTATTCATTATTAAACCTACTCCTGCATTACCCCTATTTGATTTTGCGTTTATAACCCTGTAGTCACCTGACCAGAAGTCTTGTTCCTCCTGCCACCGAACTTCACTAATTCCCACTATATCTAACTTCAACCTATCCATTTCCCTTTTTAAATTTTCTAACCTACCTGCCCGATTAAGGGATCTGACATTCCACGCTCCGATTCGTAGAACGCCAGTTTTCTTTCTCCTGATAATGACATCCTCTTGAGTAGTCCCCGCCCGGAAATCCGAATGGGGGACTATTTTACCTCCGGAATATTTTACCCAAGAGGACGCCATCATCATGTAATCATACAGTAAAGCTGCATGCCCTCGGGAAAAATTACGGCTGTAGTTTCCCCTTGCTTTCAGCCGTTCGCAGTACCAGCACAGCAAGGCCGTTTTGGTTAATGTTACAAGGCCAGATCAGTCAATCATCCAGACTGTTGCCCTTGCAACTACTGAAAAGGCTGCTGCCCCTCTTCAGGAACCACACGTTTGTCTGGCCTCTCAACAGATACCCCTCCGTTGTGGTTGCACCTACGGTACGGCTATCTGTATCGCTGAGGCACGCAAGCCTCCCCACCAACGGCAAGGTCCATGGTTCATGGGGGGGACATAGAAGTTTACCAACGAAAAAATCTCTAGAAATGTCAATTCGTGTAACTACAAACATTCCTCATGTCAGCACATCACTGAGTGGAAAGTTCTCCAAAATAGTAGCTAAAGATTGCAATACAGAATCTACACGAACATTAGCAGTAGTAAACCATGCTTCACAGGCAGTAAATTCTGCATCAGTCGATGCAAAATCGAAACGATCACCACGAAAAACAGTTTGACCATGAAGCACAACAATTAAGTTAGACGTATCGACTTTAACAGTACAGTCAAGCGAACACTGAATAAATTTTCAACTGCCAAGATCGCTAAAATCATTTATTCATAGATGAGGGTTTCGATAATTCTCTGTTGCCATCTTCGGATCCTCTGGCAACAAAGAATTGCCGAAACCGGTCATCTACGTTAATAAATGATTTTAGAGATCTTGACTGTTGAAAATTTATTCGGTGTTCACTCTGACGATGACAGAAGTGTATATTTTCTAGTCATTTTCAATATCGGTAACAGTTTTATAGATGGGAAGACGCCACCCATACCGTGATGAACACGACTGCAAGTGAGTCATCTCAGCGAATGAACAACGCGCCACGTTGCGGCTACTTACGTAGAAAAGCGCAAACAGGATGACGTCAGAAAGTAATAACAGATGTAAGAATAATTCTGGCAGCCGACAGAAGAGTTAACCTATATGCATTTGATGTCCGTGTGTGCTGCTTGGCCAGGCGGCCATATTGCGTCGCAGTTACAGTACTCATGTCTTCAGAACAAATTGTTACATACCTCCACTGTTCGTCGACGACTTTCCCAGTTTGTAGTCCTACCTGCACGTCAGTTCCAAACGGTCATCCAGTAGGCCTTTCCGATGTTTTTCCGTTCTCTCCCACTAACCTGTAAACGTGGCTCACCTATTCCTGTCATCATAATATCGTCCATCCAGATCCAGAACCTACTTGCTTACCCATCGCTTGGATTTTGTTGCCTAATCCCCATTATTGGGACTCTCCTTTGATACGAAACTGAGATGGCCACCGATATTTCACAACCACAGAGCAGCTGCAATTGCTCTCCACTTGATTGTTCATACATCTTGCGGTGCAGGTTGCGCTACCCTCCTCCATATTTACCAGGCACTGTTCTCGTCCAGATTAGACTATGGTTGCCACTTTTATGGATCAGCGAAACCTTCTATCTTGAAATTGTTGAACCCAGTGCAGCATTGTGGAGTAAGACTGGCCGCTGGTGCCTTCAAGACTAGTTCCATAGATTATTTCCTTGTCGAAGTAGGGATCTTCCCTCTTATTCCGATGGTGACAAATTTTTCCCGCTTCTCCAATCAGAATACGACATTTTCCCAGCCACCCAATTGATCAAATTCTTTTTTAATAAAACACTCTTTACACCGTCCATTGTGTGGTGTTACCAGTTGGAGAGTGTCCAAGGTCGTAAAGTTGCAGTAGTCACCATGATCTTTTTGACATCTGTTTCTCTCTGTTCTTCAGGAATATCATGGCGCTGTCATCATTTACACTGATAGCTCTAAAACCATGGATAGCACGGGATATGCATTTACCTCTCCCACTAATCAGGAAAAACATATTGCCAGAAACATGTAGTTTTTACGGCGTAACGACTGCCATCTTATTAAACAGACTTCCCGCGACTACGTTTTCCATTTTAGTGACTCAAAGAGCAGTCTCCAGGCCATTGACCGATGTTACCTTTCTCACCCTGTGATATCTGCTTTTCATGACCTTCTCTCTGACCTTAGCTATACTGCCTGCTCAGTTGTCTTTCTTTGAGTTGCAAGTCATGTGGGTATCCCAGGGAGTGAAGTGGCTGACAGTTCGGCTACAGAACCGATTACTCGCCCAACATTCGTTTTGACGATCACAGGTGAGGAATTATGGGTGCAAGTAAGAGCTTTCTCCACCGGAGATGATACAGAATCTGGTAGGCTACTGCCCTCTATAATAAACTCTGCACTACCAACAAGACCTATAGTGTATGGTGCTTATCCTCCCATTCCTCAATGAAGGACCCCCTGGGGGTCTGGGGGTTAAAATAGGTCCAAGGTATCCCTGCCTGTTGTAAGAGGCAACTAAAAGAAGTCTCACAGTTTTCGGCCCTATAAGTTCCGGTCCCGTTTTATGGTTTGACCTGCCACATTCCAAATTCTGCAGACGTGCGGCCCATATGGGGAAGGATGTCTTACATGGTGCATGAGTTATCCATAGCACCCTTAGATTCGATGTCCCGAACCTCTTGTCATGGTTTTGCATCTCCACCTGCAACTATTTGGGCAAGGAAACTTTCTGGGGTACGTCATGTTCTTCTGTTGTCTCCTGTACTCTTTTGCCCAAATGACAATATTGGATTTCTCTGTGCCAACATCCAGCACGGTAGCCAGTCCATTGTAGTGGGGCCGTCATGTACCCATTGTTGGTAGTCTCCTGACAACACAGGGATTGCAGTGCTGATGCCTGAGCTGAAAACTCCCCATGTATGCGAAGGAGTAGATGTCTGTCTTCCTAGGGCATCAGGACTCCCAGCAATGGTCATCATGCCAGGTGGCCTCTGCTGGCGCCCATGAGGAGAGCCCCTAATCTGAGTGGGTGGCTTCAGGGCAAATGACCTGCGATGAAGTGGACTAAGTCATCTCTTGCTGGTGACCGTACGGCGCCAGCAGTCTCTAAGAAGGGCAAGATCGAGTACAATGCTGACAGGTACGACCCTAAATCGTTTCCATCCCTCACTACACCATAGGAAGAATGTAGGGCTACAGAAAGACGAGAGCCATATTCGCCATGGTATTTAGTTCGTAACAGAATGGACAGGGACTCCTTTCTACATCTGACGCCTCAGTTTTTTGTTGAACATAAGTTTGGCGAAGTGACAGCGCTGTCCAAGATGAGAAGCAGTGCAGTCTTGGTTCAGACGGCATCCCCAGCCCAATCCTGGGCGTCACTCGCTTGTAACCTGGGTGATATTCCTGTCCCTGTCACTCCCCATAAAAGCCTCAAATGGTCCAGAGGACGAGCTATGCGCCAATCTAGAATGGCAGGGCGTTCATTTCAACCGGAGCACTTACCCTTACGTGAGGCAATACTGACCCTACGACTTCCCTTAGAAGAAATATTAAGGAAAGGCAAAAATAAATTTCTAACATTTGTAGACTTAGAGAAAGCTTTTGACAATGTTGATCGGAATACTCTCTTTCAAATTCTGAAGGTGGCAAGGGCAAAATTCAGGGAGCGAAAGGATATTTACAATTTGTACAGAAACCAGATGGTAGTTATAAGAGTCGAGGGATATGCAAGGGAAGCAGTGGGTGGGAAGGGAGTGAGACAGGGTTATAGCCTCTCCCCGATGCTATACAGTCTGTATATTGAGCAAGCAATAAAGGAAACAAAAGAAAAGTTTGGAGTAGGTATTAAAATCCATGGAGAAGAAATAAAAACTTTGAGGTTCGCCGATGACATTGTAATTCCTTTCAGAGACAGCAAAGGACTTGGAAGAGCAGTTGAACGGAGTGGACAGTGTCTTGAAAGGAGGGTATAAGATGAACATCAACAAAAGCAAAACGAGGATAATGGAATGTAGTCTAATTAAGTCGGGTGATGCAGAGGCAATTAAATTAGGTAATGAGACACTTAAAGCAGTAAAGCAGTTTTGCTATTTGGGTAGCAAAATAACTGATGATGGTCGAAGTAGAGAGGATATAAAATGTAGACTGGCAATGACAAGGAAAGCGTTTCTGAAGAAGAGAAATTTGTTAACATCGAGTATAGATTTAAATGTCAGGAAGTCGTTTCTGAAAGTATTTGTATGGAGTGTAGCCATGTATGGAAGTGAAACATGGACGATAAATAGTTTAGACAAGAAGAGAATAGAAGCTTTCGAAATGTGGTGCTACAGAAAAATGCTGAAGATTAGATGGGTAGATCACATAACTAATGAGGAGGTATTGAATAGAATTGGGGAGAAGAGGAGTTTGTGGCACAACTTGACTAGAAGAAGTGATCGCTTGGTAGGACATATTCTGAGACATCGAGGGATCACCAATTTATCATTGGAGGGCAGCGTGGAGGGTAAAAATCGTAGAGGGAGACCTAAAGATGAATACACTAAGCAGATTCAGAAGGATGTTGGCTGCACTAGGTACTGGGAGATGAAGAGGCTTACACAGAATAGAGTAGCATGGAGAGCTGCATCAAACCAGTCTCAGGACTGAAGACCACAACAACAACAACAACACTTACACAGAACCAAAAGGCAACTCGGTTGTTACCAGTGCCTTTATCTTGGCCTTTGAGGGTGATTCGTTGCCTGAGAATGTCAAGGTGATGGTTTACCGCTGTGACGTTAAACCATACGTTCCTCCCCCTATGTGGTGCTTTAATTGCTGGAAATTCGGGCACATGTCTTCCCGCTGCACTTTCATCGCCACATGTCGAGGCTGCTGACGTCCACTGCATCCACTTGTATCAACAGTGGAGAGCATCACTCCCCCTGCTCGCCAGACTGCACAGTACACCAAAAGGAGCAGAAAATCACGGAGTAAAAGGCCCTTGGACTAGTTGACATACCAAGAGGCTAAACGTAAATTTGAACGATTACACCCTGTTTTGCTGACGTCCACATATGCTGCAGCTACATTACTATCCGTGTCACAAGTACAAGTCATACCACAACTCTGTCCCATGAACAGTGGGCCCTGTGGGCCTCCAGAATACATCCACCCCATTAGTGGTAGAGGGAAAATCTCCTTCTGCTGCTCCCAAAGTACCTTCTTGGGGAGCAAGGCCCCCAACAAATGCAGGGGTCATCAATCCCCCCCCCCCCCCCCAGCTGGAGAACCAACAGCCTACTCCAGCTCCTCTTGGTGTGGAAGGGGTCCCTTGATATCTTCTCGCCCAAGGTCTTCACTAATGCCACAGTGGACACTCGCCGGTAGCTAAAGGAGCCAAAAGCTGCTGGATGAAGAGCTTCACAGTCTTCCTCCATGCCTGAAGCTACTTTGGAGAAGTCCTCCCAGCAATCTCCTAAAGAGAAGCGAGAGGGCAAATAAATAAAGAAGTCTGCTAAGAAAAAGGATCCTCCAGTGGCCCCAACACCACCACTCCATACCGATTCTGCACCTGAGGATGAGGTGGAGAACTTAGCATCCCCTGAGGACCTGGATCTCACTGACGCCTCATCCGCAATAGGAATGGATAAAATACTCAATCGGTGGCAGCAGGTAACCCTGAGGCATAACCTACCTCCTTGCATGCTTCATGCCTTATCAGCTTCACGATAGTATCATCCTCCAGTGGAATTGCTGCGGTTTTTCCAACACCTGGCAGAGCTAAGGCAACTGTTAAACTTTATACCTGCTTTCTGCATTGCCCTCCAGGAAACCTGGTTCCCTGCAATGCAGACCCCTGCCCTCCACAGCTATAGGGGGTATTACAAAAGCGGCAGTGACTATTATAGTGGAGTCTGTGTCTATGATGATGATGATGATGATTCTTCTTGGTTTGCAGGGCGCTCAAATGCGCAGTTATCAGCGCCCGTACAAATTCCCAACCTTTGCTCAGTCCAATCTCGTCACTTTCTTAAATGATGATGAAATGATGAGGGCAACACAAACACCCAGTCCTCTCGAATTAGGTGAAAACCCTGACCCCTCTGGGAATCGAACCCAGGACCCAGTGCTCGGGAAGCGAGAACGCGACCGCGAGACCACGAGCTGCGGACTTTGTGTCTATATCCTGAACTCAGTATGCAGTTAATCTGTGCCCCTCCAAACCCCTCTTGAAGCTGTGGCTGTCGGGATAAGGACGACACAGGAAATAAGTCTGCAACATATATCTTCCTCCAGATGGTGCAGTAACCCTAAAGGCATTGGCTGCACTCATTCATCAATCCCTAAGCCTTTCTGACTTTTGGCAGATTTTAACGCTCATAACCCCTTGTGGGTGACACCGTGCTTACTGGCCGAGGTGGAGACGTTGAAACTTTCCTGTCTCAACTCGACCTCTGCCTCTTAAATACTGGGGCCCCACACATTTCAGTGTGGCTCACGGCACTTACTCGGCCAATTATTTATCCCTCTGCAGCCCAGGACTTCTCCCATCTGCCCACTGGAGAGCCCAAGATGACTTGAGCGGTCCCATCTTTCTGTCACTCCCAGAGCGCGATTCCACCGGATGTCAACCAAGATGGGCTTTAAACAAGGCAGACTGGGAAGCTTTCACCTCTGCTGTCACTTTTGAATCCCCACACATGGTACCATCGATGTGGTAGTTGAGTGGGTCACTAAGGTGATCGTTTCTGCGGCAGAAAACACGATCCCTTGTTCTTTAGGGTGCCACCGGCGAAAATCAGTACCTTGGTGATCACCGGAAGTTGCTGAGGCCATTGAAGAGCGTCGGCGAGCTCTACAGCAACATAAGCGGCACCCCTCCCTAGAGCACCTAATCGCTTTTAAACGGCTCCGTTTCCGAGTTCGCCAGCTTATAAAAAGACAGACACAGGAATGTTGGGAGAGGTACGTCTCGAACATTGGGTGCCATACATTACCTTCCCAAGTTTGGACAAAGATCAGACCTGTTTGTGGGTACCAGACCCAGCCAGGTGTGACTGGCATTAACATCAATGGTGTGTTATCCACCATAGCAAACACAATTGCCGAGCACTTTGCTGTCCACGATACTCGAGCCTCCGCATTGGAGAATTATCGCCCAGCATTTTACCCCCTCTAATGGCGGATACAAAGGAAAGCCCTCTCGTTCACTGAACGTCACAGTGAACCCTATAATGCTCCATTTACAGAGTGGGAGCTCTAAGCATCCTTACACATTGCCCTGACACAGCTCCTGGGCCAGATCGGATCCACAGATGATCAAACATCTCTTCTCCGACTACAAGCGACATCCCCTCATCATCTTCAACCAGGTCTGGTGCAATGGCGTCTTTCCATTGCAATGGCGAGAAAGAACCATCATTCCAGTGCTCAAAACCGCTTGAGGTCGATAGCTATCGGCCCATCAACCTCACCAACGTTCTTTGTGAGTTGTTAGAACGTATGGTAAGTCGTCGGTTGTGTTGGGTCCTGGAGTCACGTCGCCTACTGACTCCATACCACGGCGGTTTTCGCCAGGGTCGCTCTATCACTGATAATCTAGTTTATCTCGAGTCTGCCATCCAAACATCCAAACAACACCTGGTTGCCGTCTTTTTTGATTTACGAAACAGTTACAACACGACATGGCGACATCACACCCTTGCTACAATATGTGATTGGGGTCTCTGGGGCCCACTCCCGATTTTTATTCAAAATTTCCTACCATTCCGTACTTTCGGTGTCCAAGTTCGTACCTCCCATAGTTCCTTCCATATCCAGGAGAATTTGGTCCTGCAGGGCTGTGTATCTCTATTTTTAGTGGTCATTAACAGTTTAGCAACAGCTGTCGGGCCGTCTGTCTCACCTTCTCTTTATGCAGAGGACTTCTGCATTTTGTACTGGTTCAAACGGTTCAAATGGCTCTAAGCCCTATGGGACTTAACATCTGACGTCATCAGTCCCCTAGACTTAGAACTACTTAAACCTAACTAACCTAAGGACATCATAAACATCCATGTCCAAGGCAGGATTCGAACCTGCGACTGTAGCAGGCACGCGGTTCACGATTGAAGCGCTTAGAACCGCTTGACCATTGTGGCCGGCTTCGTACTGGTCCTCCAGTACTGTTGTTGTTGAGTGGCGCCTAGAGGGAGCCATGCACAAGGCGCAGTCATGGGCTCTAGCCCACGGCTTCGAGTTTTCAGCTGCGAAGTCGTGTGTCATGTAATTCTGTCAGAGTCATACCGTTCATCCGCAACCAGAACTTTACCTTAATGACTATCCACTCACGGTAGTGGATACATATCGATTGGTTTTCGACGCCCGATTGACCTGTCTTCCTCGTCAGCTGAAGTGGAAGTGCTGGCAGCATCTCAGTGCCCTCCGTTGCCTGAGCAACACCAACTGGGGTGCAGATCGCTCTACGCTGCTGCAGCCCTACAGCACCCTTGTTCAATCCCGCCTTGACTATGGGAGTATGGTTTATGGTTCGTTGCGTTTACTCGACCCAGTGCACAACTATGGCATTCGACTGGCAACGAGAGCTTTTAGGACGAGTCCGGTGACCAGCGACCTGGTGGAGGCTGGAGACCCTCCGTTGAAGGATATGCTTGCACAACTGCTCGCCTGTTACATTGCATCAATTCGTAGTCCTCCTCAGCATCCTAATTACTGTCTCTCTTTCCTACCCACAGTGCTTCATCTCCCACATTGGAGGCCCAGGTCAGGGCTTACGATTTCGGTTCGTGTCCAATCTCTTCTGTCTGGAGTCCTTACCTTTACCACCCATACTCGAGGTCCATTCACGTACACCTCAATGATGTACGCCTAGGCCGAAGCTTCGCCTGGCCCTTTCACATGGTCCTAAGATCACAGTTAACCACTGCACCTCTCCGCTGTCACTTCCTCTCGATTCTTGACATGTACTGGGATTATGAAGCGGTTTACATCAACAGCTCGATAGCTGATGGTTACTGTACTTCGGTTTCACGTATGTTCATGGAGGACATATTGAGCAGCGCTCCTTGCCAGACGGCTGTAGTGTTTTCACTGTAGAGCTGGCGGCCATTTCTCATGCTCCTGAGCACATCCACTCATGCTTTGGCGAGTCGTTTCTTCCTTCTCTGTACTGACGCTTTGAGCAGCCTACAAGCTATCGACCAATACAACCCTCTCCATCCTTTGGTAGCGACCATCCAGGAGTCCATCTAAGCCCTGGAACGGTCCAGTCGTTCCGTGGTATTTGTGTGGACCCCACGCCACGTCGGAATTCCAGGGAATGAACTTGCCGACTGGCTGGACAAACAGGCTACACAGAAACGGCTTCTGGAAATCGGCGCCCACGTAACTGATTTGCGATCATCATTACGCCGCAATGTTTTTCAACTTTGAGAGACGGAATGGCATAATCTCAATACGCACAACAAACTGCGTGCCATTAAGGAGACTATGAATGTGTGGAAGTCCTCCATGGGGGCCTCTCGCAGTGACTCTCTGGTTCTCTGCCTACTCCGCATTGGCCGTATGTGGCTAACACACTGCTACCTCGTCCGTCGCGAGACCCACCTTGGTATCACTGTGGCTCACATATGACTGTTGTCCACGTCTTTCTGGACTGCCTAGTTTCAGCCCCTTTTCACGGGCTTTAAACCTTCCCAGCACCCTGCTTTCGGTGTTTGGTGACAATGTATCAACTGCAGATTTAGTTTCACGTTTTATTCGCTAGGAGGGTTTTTACAGGACGTGGATATTTAGCCTTATCTCCGAGGCCGCCAGCGTTCCTCCATTGTAACTATGTCTTACTTTCGATGCATTTGTTTGTCTTGGTGGTCGTCTTTTCCCTAAATGTGTTCCTCTCGCCTTGTCTTTTTGCGGTGGACATTTTAATGTGTTGCAGAGTGGCTGGCCCATCCTCTTTTATTTTTGTGATCAGCCAGACCAGACCATCTGCTCTATGGTTTTAATACCTTCTTCTACTTTACCTTGTGGTAACGGTTCGTTCCATTCGTTTTCTTTTTAGGTGTGGTTCACCATTCCTTTTCCCTCTTTTACTTTCTCAAACGTACTTTGGGTGTTTTTGTATCTTGAGCCTACTTACGTCAGGAAAAAGGGACTGATGACCCTGCAGTTTGGTCCCTTTATATCCCAACCCAACCAGCCAACTAACCAACCAAACTCCCTGAAGAATTCCGTCGTCCCATGTGGAATTAAAATTCAAAGTGAAAGGATATCAGTGATAAGATTCGCTGATGACATTGTCATCCTCAATGAAAGTGAAGAAGAATTAGAGGATCTGTTGATTGGAATGAACAGTCTAATGAGTACAGAATATGGATTGAGAGTAAATCGATGAACGACGGAAGTATTGAGAAGTAGCAGAAAGATCAGCGACAAACTTAACGTCAGGATTTTTGATGATGAATCAGGCAGTAAAGAAACCATGACGGACGGAGCAAGGAGGACAAAAAAATGGTTCAAATGGCTCTGAGCACTATGGGACTTAACTTCAGAGGTCATCAGTCCCCTAGAACTTAGAACTACTTAAACCTAACTAACCTAAGGACATCACACTCATCCATGCCCGAGGCAGGATTCGAACCTGCGAACGTAGCGGTCGCGCGGTTCCAGACTGTAGCGTCTAAAACCGCTCGGCCACCAAGGAGGACATAAAAAGTAGTTTAGTATGAAACTTCCTGGCAGATTAAAACTGTGTGCCGGACCGAGACTCGAACTCGGGACCTTTGCCTTTCGCGGGCAAGTGCTCTACCAACTGAGCTACCCAAGCACGACTCACGCCCTGTCCTCACAGCTTTACTTCTGCCAGTACCTCGTCCCCTACCTTCCAAACGTTACAAGGTTCGCAGGAGAGCTTCTGTAAAGTTTGGAAGGTAGGGGACGAGTTACTGGCAGAAGTAAAGCTGCGAGGATGGGGCGTGAGTCGTGTTTGGGTAGCTCAGTTGGTAGAGCACTTGCCCGCGAAAGGCAAAGGTCCCGAGTTCGATTCTCGGTCCGGCACACAGTTTTAATCTGCCAGGAAGTTTCATATCAGCGCACACTCCGCTGCGGAGTGAAAATCTCATTCTCGATTAGTATGGCAATAAGTTCATTCCTGGCGAAGAGAAGTCTGCTAGTGTCAAACACAGACCTTAAGTTGAGGAAGAACGTTCTGATAATGTACATCTGGAACACAAAATTCTATGGTAGGGGACAAGCAATGTGGGAAAACCAGAAAATAACAGCATCGAAGCGTTTGAGATGTGGTGCTACAGAAGAACGTAAAAATTGTGTGGACGGATAAGGTAAGGAATCAGTAGGTTCTCCACTGTATCGGCGAGGAAACGAATATATCTAAAACGCTGAAAAGGAAGAAGGGACAGTAGGATGCTACATCTGTTATGACATGATGGAATAATTTCCGTGGTAGCAATGGGAGCTGCAGAAGGTAAAAACTGTAGAGGGACACAGATCTTGGAATACATCCGGCAGGTAATTGAGGACGTAGGTGCTACTCTGAGATGAAGAGATTAGCTCAGGAGAGGAATTCGTGGCGGGTGGCATTGAACCAGTGAGAAGGCTGATGACTGAAAAGGAAGTCACCTGCTCAGGCGGTCACACCAGGGTCTCATACTTTTATTTTATGTGCGTGGTTGTGGGTTCAACAGACTGTAGATCACATCCTACTGATATATCCCTTCATTTTGGCTCACCGTGCTAAGCACGATCTTCCAGATTTCTTGCATCTAACATTTGTTGGCGACGTACAGACTGCTCAGATTTTTCCTCTTTCAGGTGTAAAATTTTAAACTACACTACTGGCGATTAAAATTGCTACACCACGAGGATGACGTGCTACAGATGCGAAATTTCACCGACAGGAATAGGATCCTGTGATATGCAAATGATTAGCTTTTCAGAGCATTCACACAAAGTTGGCGCCGGTGGCGACGCCTTCAACGTGCTGACATGAGGAAAGTTTCCAACCGATTTCTCATACACAGACAGCAGTTGACTGGCGTTGCATGGTGAAACGTTGTTGTTATGCCTCATGTAAGGAGTAGAAATGCGTACCATCACGTTTCCGACTTTGATTTGGTCGTATTGTAGCCCATCGCAATTGCGGTTCGTCGTATCGCGACATTGCTGTTCGCGTTGGTCGAGATCCAATGACTGTTAGCAGAATATGGAATCGGCGGGTTCAGGAGGGTAATACGGAACGCCGTGCTGGATCCCAACGGCCTCGTATCACTAGCAGTCGAGATGACAGGCATCTTATCCGCATGGCTGTAACGGATCGTGCAGCCACGTCTCGATCCCTGAGTCAACAGATGGGGACGTTTGCAAGACAGTTCGACGACGTTTGCAGCAGCATGAACTATCAGCTCGGAGATCATGGCTGCGGTTACCCTTGACACTGCATCACAGACAGGAGCGCCTGCAATGATGTACCCAACGACGAACCTGGCTGCACGAATGGCAAAACGTCATTTTTTAGGATTACTCCAGGTTTTGTTTACAGCATTATGATGGTCGCATCCGTGTTTGGCGACATCGCGGTGAACGCACATTGGAAGCGTGTATTCATCATCGCCATACTGACGTATCACCCAACGTGATAGTATGGGGTGCCATTGGTGACGCGTCTCGTTCACCTCTTGTTTACAATGACGGCACTTTGAACAGTGGACGTTACATTTCAGATGTGTTACGACCGTGGCTCTAACTTCATTCGATCCCTGCGAAACCCTACATTTCAGCAGGATGATGCACGACCGCATGCTGCAGGTCCTGTACGGGCCTCTCTGGATACAGAAAATGTTCGACTGCTGCCCTGGCCAGCACATTCTCCAGATCTCTCACCAATTGAAAACGTCTTGTCAATGGTGGCCGAGCCGGCCGCGGTGGTCTAGCGGTTCTAGGCGCGCAGTCCGGAACCGCGCGACTGCTACGGTCGCAGGTTCGAATCCTGCCTCGGGCATGGATGTGTGTGATGTCATTAGGTTAGTTAGGTTTAAGTAGTTCTAAGTTCTAGGGGACTGATGACCACAGATGTTAAGTCCCATAGTGCTCAGAGTCATTGGAACCAATGGTGGCCGAGCAACTGGCTCGTCACAATACGCCAGTCACTACTCTTGATGAACTGTGGTATCGTATTTAAGCTGCATGGGCAGCTGTACCTGTACACGCCATCCAAGCTCTGTTTGACTCAATGCCGAGGCGTATTAAGGCCGTTATTACGGTCAGAGGTGGTTGTTCCGGGTACTGATTTCTCAGGATCTATGCACTCAACTTGCGTGAAAATGTCAGTTCTAGTATAATATATTTGTCCAATGAATACCCGTTTATCATCTGCATTTCTTCTTGGTGTAGCAATTTTAATGGCCAGTAGTGTATTACCGGGGTAGGGACATGGTGATTAGGGCTGGGGCATCTCCCGCCGCTGGGTGTGGTGGACTCTCCACCATACCTATTTTGCCGGCTACCTCTGTCATCTTCCTGTTACTCTGTTTTTATTACTTTACTTCACACCTTATTTTGCGTTTTAGGGATAGAGCTCCGATGGAAGTAAGACCTTTAGTATTGCTTAAGTCTGGTTCTTGCGTATGACGAAAGAAAACGTGAAGAGATTTTTACGCGTCCTCCGAGATAATGGATGTTATTTCCCATCTTTAAAAATTCATTAAGTCACTGGTGAGACAGCTGCTGGATAGTCGAACACTTCACCTGCAGAGCCCTGCGGAACACTATTCCATCCCTGCCACAACTGACTTAATCATTTCTCCCACCTTATTTTGTTATTGTCAATATCAATAAAATTCACCAACAGCCGTGCGCTTTAAGATCTTATTTTATTTTACTGTGAAGGCAACCAGTTTCAGATCCCTCCTGCAGGGGTGCTCAGTTGCTATCACGTCTTCGAATGTAGCAACTGTATAATGATTGAATTCACGATAACCAGTGATTTATGGCGCTATATGACAGGTACGTTTATTTGGATTGACGCATATGGGGCCTGAAGATGGCATAATGAAATGCTGGAACTGATAGCCTTCACAATAAAATAAAATAATATCTTACAGTACACGCCTGTTGGTGAGTTTTATTGACATTGACAATTACTTATCCAGCCAATGTCCCCTGGCCATGAATCAGACATTATTTCATCATTCTCTGTCCAATTGATGTTCTTTACATTTTTAGCCTTCTCACTTTCAGTGTTACGAATCTCCCGGCAAGAAGGACTTCTTTCCTTCACAAGTGCCTTAGACCTTAATTGAGTTGAGAGAGGTCAGATGTGGGTGAAGTTTTTCTTCACATAGATGAGGCTGGCTTACATGTATCGACCCCACACTTTTATCCCTCTTGAAATATTTCTCATCTCTGGCATCAATATTGCTGTCTAAACGTCGATTTTATCGTTCATATAAATTTTCGTAATTTGATCAAATTTCTGGCAAAGTCACTAGCTCTCTATCACCCATCTCTTGAAAGAACTGATGACTTCGCTGTTTAGTCCCTCGACCTCCCCCCCCCCTTTTTCCCGTCTTTCCAGCCTCCTACCAAACAAGAAACTATCCAAGAGCGTAGGGGGCAAGTGATCCTCTGAGATGATGAGGTTGCCGCAGGTGAAGACTTTGTGGCGGGTTGCATGAGATTAGTTAGAAGAATGATGATTCACAAAAAAGTAAAAGAATAATAACGTCAATAATATCTATTCAGGCTAGAACTATTCCCAATGAGATCTGCGTGAATGTAAGAGTCGAAGTTGCCTCAAATTAGCAGTCGTATTATTTTATAGACAAATTACCTCAAGCGCTGAGCTGACGCAATGCTTCAGAGAAATTTTGAAGAATAGAGGGAATATATTTCTTGATCACTCTGATATGATGGACATTTGAACTTTGTTATAGACGGCATAATTCACATGATTAAAGCAGGTGCCAAGAACAGGAATTCGTGTGAGATTGTTCTCAATATCACTTCTAGACTTTACAAGTACTTTGAACAGTAGCAGAACCTATTCATGAAGGCGGTGGCTTAGATCTGTTGGCTAACAGACCCAAATTTCAGAACTGTTTTAGCTTCGACGACTGCGAATCTTACAAAAAATATTAGATAAATTTGAAAAAAATATCTTTACAAAATGGCTCTGAGCACTATGGGACTTAACATCTGTGGTCATCAGTCCCCTAGAACTTAGGACTACTTAAACCTAACTAACCTAAGGACATCACACAACACCCAGTCATCACGAGGGAGAGAAAATCCCTGACCCCACCGGGAATCGAACCCAGGAACCCGGGCGTGGGAAGCGAGAACGCTACCGCACGACCACAAGCTCCGGACCTACAGAAGAATGGAAAAGAAAATTGAGGATGTGCTAGGTGACGATCAGTTTGGTATTAGGAAAGGTAAAGGCACTAGAGAGGCAATTCTGACGTTGCTGTTAATAGTAGAAGAAAGACTAAAGAAAAATCAAGACACGTTCATAGGATTTTTCGACTTGAAAAAGGCGTTCGACAATGTAAAATAGTGCAAGATGTTCGAAATTCTGAGAAAAATAGGGATGAGCCATAGGGAAAGACGGATCATATTCAATATGTACAACAGACAAGAGGGAATAATAAGAGTGGACTGTTCAATCTGTACATCGAAAAAGCAATGATGGAAATAAAAGAGAGGTTCAGGAGTAGAATTAAAATTCAAGGTGAAAGGATATGAATAACACGATTTCCTAATGACAGTGCTATCTTGACTGAAAGTGAAGAAGAATTATAGAGTCTACTGAACGGAATGAACAGTCTAATAAGTACAGAGTTTGGATTGAGAGTAAATCGAAGAAAGACGAAGGTAATGAGAAGTAGTAGACATGAGAACAGCGAGAAACTTAACATCAGAATTGATGGTCACGAAGTAGATGAAGTTAGGGAATTCTGCTACATAGGCAGTAAAGTAACCAATGACGGACGGAGCAAGAAGGGCATCAAAAGCAGACTAAAAATAGCCAAAAGGGCATCCTGGACAAGAGAAGTCTACTAATATCAAATATCGACCTTAATTTGATGGAGATACTTC